>NC_135509.1:480000-1080000 GCF_051989575.1 Stigmatopora nigra | reverse complement strand
TCATGTGGGATAATACTGTAAATTACAGTGTCTTTTTTGCCAGCATGAAATGTATTTTTGGGATGCAGAAAATATGTATTCATATACTTTGGGGAATAACATATAATGTTCTTGTTTCTGACAGATCATTGGATAGTCGGAAGCCCCTCCCAGATTGAATGGATTGGACGTGTATTGCAGCCAATGGCAGTGAATGAGGTACATTTCAAATTTATGACACACACACTGACACACACACTAGTATTCTGCGCACACCCAAAACACACAAGCACACTTTCCCACACAGTATCTCTCGCAAAAATTTACTTACTACACTCATTTAACCACCATTTTTTTTACAATGACTCACACACACACAAATTGGCATGTACACACACACACACTTTGATTTACATACCACACTTTCTCTCACGCAGTCTCTCTCGATCTAATTTACTTACATTTCCCTACACTCATTTATACACAAAGACTTTTTCACAATAACTCTCACACATACGTTCACAAAAAAAATCTTTCACACTAAACAATTATACTCCGACATTTTTATACTCTCACATAAATCCAGTAAACTCACACACCGTCACACATGGACAAAAAAAAAACACACACACACACACACCTCCATTTACATAACACACTTTCTCACATAGTCTCTCATTCCCAAATTTACTTACTCACTACACTCATTTAGACAGTTAATTTTTACAATGACTCTCACACATTCACCCCATGTCTAATTATACATGTACACAAAGTAACATACACACTCATGTTTGCTCACTCGCACATTTCCATTCTCACACACACACTTTCATGTCCCACTTTCTCTCTCTCACACACACACAAACACACTCTCTCGTGCAAATTTACTTCCACTCGCTACACTCATTTCAACACAAATACTTTTTCAAAATCACTCTCACACATAAATACAATCACAAATTCTTTCACACTTGTAAATAATGACACTACTACGTCTATATACTCTCACACGAATATAGTTCACTCTCACAAGTAAACACACACACTGACAAGTGTCCAATTAGGGGTAATGAATTATGTGAGAGTCTTCCTATAGGGAATACATTGACAAGTACATGTGGCTCGGTGCCAATGTTTTTTTTTTTTGTGGCAAAGCGTACCTGTTGACAGCCTCTCGTCTGGCCCGTGTTTCTCCTGTGACCTTTGACCCGACGGCGCTGACCTCTCCACACGCCCGAAGGCCGGGTCGGGTCGGGTCACTCGAGCGGGCCGTCAACACGGGAATTTTGTCGGAACAAACAGTTCCGCCAAATTAGCCCGGCCGATTGTTAGGCGTAATGTGCAATTTGGTGGTTTGGAGTGTTTTGATCGTTTTTTCGGGGAATTTCACTTTTGGCTTCAGGAGTGAAGTGAGTGCTTTTATTTTGGTTTTTGGGGGAAGATAATAATGTTCTATAGCTGATTACTAAATTAAAAAGTACATGTAGAAGGTCATGTTTTTATCTGATGTTTTTTTGGGTATGTCTTGTTTGTGTATTTTGAAAAATTGTAAAAATTACCTCAATTATCCTTAGTTTTTTTTTGATTGGACATGTCAACCAATGAGGTATATACACCATTTTCTGTCAAATTCAGGTAGCCTTTCATCATTTTCCTTAAGATATGATGAAAAATTAGATTAATTAAATCACTGGTGTCAAAGTGGCGGCCCGCGGGCCAAATCTGGTCCGCCGAGTCATTTTGTGCGGTCCGAGTAAGTAAATCACTTTTTGTTTTAGGATCAAATTCAATATAGATCTAGATATAGATGTATATTATATTTCCTGATTTTCCCCCTTTTTAAATCAATAATTGTCATTTTTTAATCATTTTTTTGTGTTTTTAGGTCAAAAATCATTTTGTAAAATCTAAAAATATATTTAAAAAAAGCTAAAATAAACATTGTTTTACATCTATAAAAAACGGAATATTCACAGATTTTAATCCTGTTCTTTTAATCCATTTAGACGCAATTTTTTTTAAGCTAACCTTCAGCATGAGACGAATTTGATTGGTCATCCGACTGCCCTATCCCAACAAATTGGACGCTAGGCAAAGTTGGCACGTTCAAAGAACTTGGGTCTGCCAGCGCGGCTATAAATCATGTCGGCGTTGGCGCTGAGGGCAAGGCGCACCTTGTCCACTCCTGGGCTGAATAAACCATAACATCCTGCCGACCTCCCCCAGAAGAGCCGCTGGTCCAACTCCCTTCCTCTCGCTCATCCCTCTCTCCAATGACTTCCTGTCAGGAAAAGGGAACCAGGGCTAACCAGAAAAATAGCAGGAAACTAGGTTTTTTCTTTTGGGGTAGACACTTGCGTACTAAAATCCTGACTACATGCTGACTAGTCAAGAAGGAGTTACCCTTAAAGGGTTAAACCTCATCACAATTAGTGTGTCAAGTCTTGTGCTAAAATGACATGTTTCACAAATGTCCATTGTTTAATTTACACACAAAAATCAACATATTTTTCCGTGTAATATTTGACATTTGTTGATTTTGTTGTCAAAATGCCGTCTTGGACGCTAACCAATGAGGTGGACATGCTAACCCGCTTTCTGTCTTCCAAAGGAAATCCTGAGATTACACCACGACGCTCACTTAAGAGGAGGAAAAATGGCGTCCGCTTAGCGGAAGATTATCCGTTAAAAGGAAGGCCGACGGCCTCGGAGACGGACGGATTGACGGACGGAGGGATTGACGGGCCGAGGAGTCGCTGGTAAGTGATTTTGTTTTTTTTCCTTTAAAGTAGGGATGAGTGGAGGAAGATAAGAAAACACCAAGGGTTATTTGGGTTTAGTTGTTGTTGTTGGGTTGCACATTGCGTTATATTAGACTGTACCCACAGATTATTAAATTGTACCCACACTTTTTTAGTCATCTATAGTCTTCTTTTTCTAATCTGTACCCAAATTTTACTAACCTGCAAGTGTCCTTAATTTTTTATAAATAAGCCCCTTTTAAAGTTACCGACTCCATATTTTTTCTACCTTTATGCGATAGAGTCCCACTCCAGACCCTCTCCATTTATTGTATTAGAGAAGGAGGGGAGGGGTCTGCATGGTGGCTAATAGAAAGGGAGATCATTGTCCATCATTTGATTGGATCAGCTACCAATTACTCTATTCCACTTTGCCAGTGTGTACATCCAACACACACACACACACACTTGGAACACTTCCTATGTGTGTATATGTTGCTATGTTGGGAAAGAGGACAATCTCAAAGGGGTGAGAGAAATAGGATAACACACACACACACACACACACACACGTTAATCTCCTCATTTTCATTTCTCTTACCACGCGGGATTAGAATGATTTTATTTAAAGTGTCAGCTTGAGCCCGCGGATTGAGAAATCTGGATTTCATAGGGATTACTATCACACACACACACACACACATGCGTGCACACACGCACATGGGCGCACGTAAATGCGTACACACACTATTTCCTTGCCACTCACTAATGACCTGCTTGAGCAACAAATAGTATTTATCCTCGTATTTAGGGAGGTGTGTGTTTGTGTGTGTGAAGGAGGAAGTGACGGCGACCCATCTCTTTGCGCGTGAGATTGACCATTCAATCTACATTAGGATAAGTGAGGGTGAAAAAAGGAATCACAAAATAACACGGCCACCTTTTCATCCTCTTCTCATTCCATTAAAGGATGAGCTACCAAGGCCGTATTTAAAGATGAATCATAATTTTTTTTTACTCCATTTGGCTGCCTTTGACGTCAAAAAAAATTAATCAAAAATGCCCAATTCGGACATTTTGTATATTTGGGGGTTAGAGGAATTTGGCAAAGTGTGAAATTTATAAATAAACTTTAAAAAAATGCTACTCACGAATTGGAATTTTCAAATAAACTAACCCCTAATCCAGTATATTCCCTTTTTAATCTGGCATGTGTGTGCCAAATGGTTAAATATGTCACGTTGAGGTGCGAACGCCATAGTTGCCCATTTCCTCTTCCTCTCATGAACTCCAGCATTGTTTCCCGTGTCGCCGCGACGATGGGAATAAAGCATAATCCCAGATTAAAAAGAGAACGGAGACCCGGCACAATGAGCCTTTTGTGCATTTTTTGTTTTGTTTACCGCACACCTGCGCCCATAGTCATTTTTTCCCCTTTAAACACCACCACAAAAACTCTCAAATGCCATTTTTTACAATAAAAATGCCCACTCCACTCCAATAGAATTATAAATAAACAAACTAAGTGAGCGGGGTCTCCCGGGCCTTAGTGCAGGGGCTGAAAACCCCATCATAGTTCTCGCTCGCTCAAGCGAGAGGATTGTGGGTCACGAAGCCGGCTGGAAAAAAAAAACTCGCAAGTGGCTCCCCGTGACAGATGTCCCCCGGAAGATTTTCATTTTTTTTTTCAAAAACCAGACCCCCCCCTTAGGCCCCCCCTAGATTGGACCCGTCAAGTCCACCTCTGTAAGCACGGCGAGGTGATCCCAGTCCGCTTAACCTACTTCCCAAGACCTTCCGTCTTAAAATCAATTGGTGTTTAGGGAACGCAGAATTTTATTGTTTTGGGGGAGGGTAAGGGTCTTGAGGGGGAGGGGCCAATTCATCGTAGGCAATTGTTCTTATTTTGGGGCGCTGATGTGTTTTTATGTGGGGTTTTTGTGCTATTTTCTGGTGTCAAATCTAAGTTTCAATTTGATTTGTCCTGTTAAAGATACGCAACAATAATGATAATAATAATAATTTAAAAGGTCCCATTAAGTAGTAAATGTCTTTAAAAAAATCCCCTTTGTTTTTTAGCAATTCTGGTTCTGACATCACAACCAGATTCTTTTTCAGAAATGACTAAGTTCCCTAAAACTTAATTTTCTGTCCATTTTTGGGGATGGATTCGTATACAAATATGTTTTTATAGTCACTTGCCCTAGCATTGTCCTTTTTAATTGTCGATTTTTAGCCAAAACTGTCAAACTGGGCGGAGTCTAACGAGTTGAAGTTGATGCCAGCGTTCCGAGTGTTAAACTAAAGTGTCAGGACTTTGCAGCTTCCTTCAAGTTGACGTTTTTTAAACGCACCAGAGCGCGGCAACAAAGTAAACGGGCCGGGAGGGGAGATGAAATATAAATCAAGCGCCCCCCCCCCCTCCATCCCCGGTGAACAGGTGGCCGAGAAGAGCGAGAGGTTGCGCTAACTTGGCTGTCATCGTGTTTTCCCACAAAAAAAAAGCGCAGCCTTCCAAAGCCAAAGCGCCGTGAATTATACATCTATGGCTGCAATTCTCTCAGAGGAGGCAAAGCGAGAAAGGGGGGGAGGTTTTTTTGGAGGGGTTATGGGGGGGGGGGGGGTCCTTGCAGTACTTGGCTCCCGCTCGCCTCTCATTGGCTTTTCACGCCGCGTTTTATTTTGTCACTCGACGTTGATGTTGCGAGCGTGGAAAAAAATGGCAAAGCCAGCTGGCACAAACTGGTCGCTAGGTAAATAAAGTTAAACCCCACCCAGATAGAAGTTTGTAGTCCGTACACACAAGCTAATACATCGGGGCATGGAGCTAGTAGTTTGTGTGAAGGTAAGTAGTTGACTGACTTGTAGTATTGTGGTCCCTCATTTTATCCTCCATTGACTACTTCATGTTTTCCTTAATGAATCCCCCTGGAGGGAGTTGAAAAGGTCTCGTAGTGGCTCGCTACACGTCCCGGGCTAATCTGTCCGGGGGGCCGTGACCCCCGCGGCGCTATAAAAAGGGGGGGGGGGGCTGAGGCCAACGGGATGACAGCAGAAGTCTTGCAAGGAGTTCAAGTTACCGCATGTCATAACAACAAGAAGCTACTGTTCCCCCAGCAGCTTTCTTGCCCCCTTTTGTCTTGGAGCCCTTGAAACTGAATATTAGCATGAGAGATGGATAAGGTGGGGGGGGAGATTCGGACTGGGGGGGTGCCTCGTTTCATGTTGCCCTGGCACACAAAAAAAGTCAAACGGAAGATTTTTTTTTGGTCTATTTTAATGACCCTATTCATTTTTTTTCTTTTAATCACCTTGTCTTTAAGTTAAGTTTAAAAGAAAATCCCCGGGGACAGTGTAAAAGAGTAAAGTTGTCATAAAAAGGGGGGTTGTCTTTAATCTCGGAGTTTTGTTTGATTTTTTTTTTAAGGCAAAGAAAATGTTGTACTTTGTAACTGTGCTATTGAAAAGAAGGTCCTTATCTTTAATCACTTAAACTGTCTTGTTACTTAAAAAATATATTTTTTGAATATTTTAAACTGTTTTATGTTTTATTTTTAATGTCAAGTCTGAAACCCTGCCATCCAAGTTCATTTTGTCCGTTTTAACTGATTTTGGTCTTTTTTTTTTTCAGGAAATGATCTTTTTAGCCTTCACCTGACCAAAACGCCACCCAAAGAAAAACCAGTGACCCTCTAAAAAATGCGGAAGCAACACACTGAAATGCATCAGGTAAGAAAATTACCTTTAAAGAAAAAGAACCAAAAAAATGTGTCAATGTCATGAAACAACCATTCTAATAGTTATTTCTATAAAGTTCATTTTGTCTTCTTTGAGTCTAATATGACTGTTTTTGATCTTTTTTACAGAAAATTTTCTTTTTAGCCTTCATCGGACAAAAACACAACTCAAAAAACTACCCCAAAAAAAAACAATGACCCTTTGTCAACGGCAAAAACGTCACGAAAACGCACCAGGTAGGACAATTTCCTTTAAAAAATGTTTCTCATTAAAAACGAACCAAAAAAATGCGTAAATACCATTACAATAATGAGGCGGCTAACTTAAACTATTTTTAAAAAATCCAACTTTTTGCGCGCTGGTCGTAAAAACTCACCCTAAAATATCTTAACACAAAAAACGATGAGGCTAGCTTAAACCAATAACAAAAGCAAACTTTTTTTAGTGTAAAATGCTATAAAACATAGAGTGGCTAAAAATGCCTTTGGGCAGTTATCTCCCTCCCATCTCCCTTTTACCCCCAGCTGCACTTTCCTCTGTCACTCAAAGCCGGCCCCCGACAAAGGGCGGCGCGGGGGGGCGCCGGCCCGAACCCGGCGCGCGCCCACGGAGGCGTAGGACGCAAACGGCGGCACTTGACGGACACTTTTGTGTCCCGCCCTTGAAATATTCATGGGCCCGGCCGGGTAGACGGCGGCTGACCTTTTCACCTTGGTCGCAGGTCACGTTGGCTAACTTATTTATTTAGACGTCTCCCACTGTGATGCTAGCCCAGTTCTCCCAGTTTCAATGTATTGGGTGCGTCTCTTGTTGTTGTTGTTGTTGTCAATGGCAGGTGTTGATGAGTTGAAGTACTAGGAAAGGGTTAAAGTCAATGTTATTTATGAATTGAAAACTTAAGTTGTATTTGATAGGGAGATATTGTCTTTTCTGACCTTTGACCTCATTAAAGGTAAGCCGCTTTTCCATTTTTTTTAATCATAAGTCCATATCCTGCAAGTTTGATAATACTTTAGTTTGGTCTTTAGTGATTCTCAATATGATTAAGTTTATTTTGCTTTGTGACCTTTGACCTCTTGCGTTTTTAAGGCTATTTTGGTTAGGAAATGATAAAATTGTTCATCTTTGTATAGTAATTGATCCAAAATGTGATGTAACCAAATTTTGAGTAAAAAAAACAGGCAACTTTGACAAATTATATTTGTTTATGACGTAAACCTTATAATGAAACTTTCTGAGGTGATAGTTTATTTATTTTTTTAGCTCCGCGGGTTGTTGCGCCCTTAAAAAAAGCGTATTTTCTTTTCTAAAAGGTTTAAAAAAATGAACCCGGCTTTAAATTCCTAAGCTCCCGTCTTTTGACTGTATCCGTTTGAAGGAATCGGGGGTATGGCAGGGGGGGGCATCCTCCAGGGGGGGCGGGGCATAAGTACTTGGCGCGTCGCAACTTTGACATTCCCCCGGGCGATGCGTGTCTCGTTAACAAACGCGGCGGGATTCTTTTAACGGGAGTCGATGAAGCCCCCTTTTCCGCTTCCCGAGCGCTCGCCGATGCCATTGAGCGGCGGGCGGGGGGGGTTGGGGGGCTGGGGGGTTATGTGGGCCCGAGGGGGGAGGGGCTCTTTAAAAAGCCCGCTTTTAAGCGCACTTGGATATCAATACGGCCGATAGTTTTCCACGACAGATCAGAGCGCGCGGTAAATAACCGAGGGGAGTTGTTGTCACGCCGTTGTCGGCTTGGCGGGCCCGCCTCCTTTCAAAGGCGCGGCGTCGGGGAAGGCGCCAAAGCGGGACAGACGCTTTCAAGCGTCTTTTTGTGCAGATGTCACCAGCTGTTCCCCCGCACGGAGGCTTCCCGAGCGCCCGACGTGGCCCGCGGCCTCGTCCTCGCCCACCTTTCAAGTGTCAATCAGATAGGGGGGGCGGAGGGCGGAGGGGAGGCGGGGCTCCGGGCGGGTCAGCGTCCTGAGAACGGTGCCAGCGATTCCGCCATCGATTGATCCCTCCCTCTCGCGGCCCCGTCCGCTCGATAGCGGAGAGGACGGACGGAGCCGGCCGGGCGCAGACAAAAGAGGCCCTCGGGCAAGGTTACCCAGAGATCACGCGCCGCTAAGCTAGCGTTAGCCTCCGCCGCGTTAGCGATTTAGCCGTGGGGCCAGCCCGTGTAACGCAAACAACGTGTAACTCCTCTCCTTGCTTCGATCGGATGAGCGTGAGGGTGACCGGGCAATTGATGGTTGGGAAAAGTCATGGGCTGGGAGGGGGGCGGGGTTAGCGATTGTGGCGTGACCCACGCCCGGGCTAAACGACGCCATTTACTTTGTGACCCACATTGGCTGGAAAATGTGTCATCGGATCAATTTCATGTTCTGACGAGGTCAAGTTTATGTTTTTCGAGGGGTAAATTTTGGGTTTAGAATATTTCCTATTTCCCCTTTTAATATTTCTTTCCCTTCTTCGCCACTTTTTAAAATAAAAATTAAAAGTACAAGAGAATAATGACTTTTAAGAGGCTTAAAAAGCGGATTTGCGCAAATATGAACGACACACGGACGATCGGAAAAGTTGTCGATGGACCGCCGGATTAATTTGAAAGAAGCCAGACGAGGTCAAGCGCCCCGACCCGTAGACAGGAAGCCAAATAATCCCCTCGCCGCTAATTACGCCGCCGTGCCTGACAAAACAGACGGCTTTGGCCGTTTCGCCTTTTTTCATCGGACGGCGTAAAGTAGCTCTATCCACGGCGCCCCCGCCATAACCTCTTGCGCCGTAAAACAAAAGGCCTTTGAAGTGCGCGCTGATTTATGAAGTGAGATGGGATGGCGACGGGGGTCGCTCGCCATCGTTGACCTTGGCCTTTCCTGCCGCCCGCCGTCCGATCCGCACTTGTAGTGAACGTTTTTGTAAGCTAAAATGCTATAAGCTAAAAAAAAAGCTAATGCATCCTTGGTTTACTTCCATAGGCTACTTGACTTTTTGCCAGGCCCAAAATAAAACATTAATGAAGGCGACGTGTACTTTAGCATCACATTGTCCGGGTTTAGCGAGCCCAGCTGCTGTGGCAATGACAGGAAGCACTTATATATAGAAGACTTTTATTTTTTCAAAATTTATATTTAGCCGCTAACTTCAAAGTCCGTCTCAAGGAACGACTACTCAAAAGTCCATCGTAAAGATCGGTTGTCAGCCAATTGCAAAGCGCGATAACATGAACAACCGTTCGAAATCACCTTAAAGTGAAATGGGAATCGAACCCAAGTCGAACCGCCGCAAAAAAAACACTTAACCAACGTACCAATATTTTTTTTTCTCTCCAAAAACACGCCGTCGTCCCCTCGGCGACCCCGTCCCGACATCGAACACGTTAAAAATCAAGAGCGGTTTCCTCACGGGGCGCTGTGTGGTGATTTGGGTCTGACTCCGCCCCCTGTCGCTTTGGCGGCGCCCTCCCGCGAGCGTGGAAAAATAGCAGGAAACGTATATCTGTCATTGTCTATTGAGGAGATCACCTGTAAGGAAACCCCACGGCGGAGGGAGCGCTGACACAATCGTCCCCGCGCCCACAACCACATCCTGGTTCCGGCCCAGACGCCGCCACGGACCCGTACAGTACCGTACTTCCCGTACTTCCCGTTGTACACGCGCGGCCGCGTCAAGGGTCGACGCTCTCGGGCCCCCCGACGGGGAATTCCGATGAAATCATGACTGTTTTTTGTGTCAGTAGAGAATCGAGAAAGTTAAACAGATGGCATCAGACGCGTTTTTTGCTAACTTTGTTGGCCGATAAGGACTAAAATAATGAATAGCTCTGGGAACGGAAGGTCCTTGAAGGCCTCACGGCGATTCGATAAAATGGACAAAAAATATTTCTGTAGTGCCATATTTATTTTCCCAATGTATAGAAAATTAAAGCCAAAAATTAATACGTTACAACATCTGGTGAGCATAAACAAACATTTAAAAAATAGTCCATTTAATTTCTAATCATAAATACATATTTGTTAAAACCTAATGTAGAATGATAAAAAATACTATAAAAACGATAAATTATTATACTACTGTAAACTATATAGATCCCAGTACTTGACAAAAAAAATAACATGAATATTTTTTATAGTGTGGTCATTTTTATTGTTTACTTGATGCACTTTTTATAGCACGTTTTAGACTGACTTTCCACAAAGTAATACGTATTACGCAAAGACGACCATTTTTCCAACTTCCCGCTGACGTTGCTTTATAAGGGGATCTGACCTGCCCCCGACTTTGCCCGGCGCGCTACCTCACGTCACCCCCGTTGTCCGCCCATTGACGCCCAAGTCTTCCTCGCGGCCGAGTCAGCAAAGACGGCTTTTTTGATGTGGCGGCTTGTTGTCGCGTGCTCTTCTTCCCGTGGTTCAAAGAGCGCCAGGAAACGCCGGCCTCCGGGGGCCCACCCCCCCAGGTCGGGATGGGATCCGGGAACCCGGGCCGGAATCTGGCCCAAAAAAATTTTTCTCCGCCTAAAATACACTTTTCCACACATAGTGAATTTATAAATTAATAATAATTAATATTTTTTATATAAATAAATAGATAAATGAATTGATAGATAAAGGAATACAAAATAAATGAATAAAAATAAATAAACGCAAAATAAATAAACTCAAAATGAATAGATGCTAAGTCAATAGATGCTAAGTCAAGTGTATAGCAATGCCATGAATGTTGATGACCTTTTTAAATATGTGCCGTTTTCATGATCCCTAATGAGCCTGTCAGTGGCGTGTCCGGTCGCACATAAGTCGACCCCAACACACGCCGACGCCGGTTAGCGACCGGTCGCTCCTCGTTAAACGTCGGCGCGCCCAAGACATTTAAAGCCGCCAAACAGCTGAGTGTCAAAGGGCTCTGGCGAGCGCCCGCCCGCCGACACCCCCGCGGACACCCGAGGTAGTGACGGCCCACAGCTGTCGTAACTTTTCACTCGTAGAGTAGGCGACCGCGACGTGTGGCGAGGATCTACGACCAAGTGCGTGCGTGCGTGCGGGTGGAACAATATCGGCGGCGGCGGCGTCGTCTCTGGCCATTTGTCCCGGCTTATTAATAGCCGCTCGCGTGTCGAATTAGACGGCTAAAGCTCGGCTTAAGTGCGGGTGTCGCCCCCATCTTTGAGTTTGGAGGAACATCAACTTTGGTTGTCATATTAAGTGCCAGGTCAAAGGTCACAAAGGTCACAACTGTATTTGCATTGGTTCGCAGGCCACTTTAATGTCAACTCGATTTCAGGGGGGCCATTTTAGATGTAATACTTTGATTTTTTATTTTTATAAATGCATTAAAAGCCCTGAATATATCCCTTTTTCCATGTTGAGGCCCCGTACCTCCTCCAAGTGAGCGCGCAAATCCGTCTGGCTGACTTCCATTGCGCCGGCTGGCCTTTTTCAGGCGCCCGCCGGTGACATTGGCGTATTTTTTTTTTTTTAGCGTCCGACTTAAGCTCCAGATGCCGAGAGGCTCGGAGAGGCTGAGAGGCTCCTTGCCCTGGCACCGCTGCAAAGGGGCCAACGAGGTTAATGCACCCAGGGAAGCAAGAGAAGCAACCAGCTGTTGGCCTTCTAATGTTTAAAAACCCTTCCCTCCCTGCGTCTAAATTCTATTCTTTCCATCCCGGCCCACCCCCCCCCAACCGCCTCCCTCCATCAAAAGAAAGGGAAAAAAAATCCTGGGCCGGCAAAATGCACTCAAATGGCTAAACATCTGCTGGGAGCGTTTGGGCGCAGCCCAGAGCGTCTTAACTCCTCCCCGCCCGCCCGGCAACAATGCCGGGCCATTTTCAGGGCTCGGGACGACGGACGGGGACTTAGACGGAGATAAGAGGAGATAATGGCCGCCGAGGGGAGGGGCGGGGGAGGACTTGGCGTGGCGGTACATGTACCAGCGGGGAGGGAAAGGAAGCTTTACGGTGAAAGTGCTCGGGGAGACAATGTCGCCGCCGCCGCCGCCGCCGTGTTGAAATGCTAATCTGGACGTGGATCGCTTCTGATAAAGACGCACGGGTGGGTTAGGGGAGGGTTTAAGGATTGACCCCAAACCGTGGGGATGTTGTGAGGGATGGATTCGGCACGGGACTAGAAAAATGTCGATTTGGGAGTAAGGCTGGGATGGGTTGGGGTCCTTTAGTCTTGATTTTGAGGTGTTTTGGGGTCGTTTGGGGTTGATAGTGAGTTGGTTTGGGGATTTTGGGGCGGTTTTACTGTTGATAGCAGGTCACTTGTCATTTTACAGGTTTCTGTAGTTGTTGTTCATTCATTTGCTAGCATTTCAGGGTCTTCTTGTTCTTGTTTAGCTGAAGACTGACAGCCTTTGGGCTTGACAAACATGGCTAGCATAGCACCTTGTATCATCGTCATCGTCGTAGTCATCGCGGCAATCGTCACAAAAAGACACAAAAGACGTAGAACAATAGTCGGGAGTCAACGCCATCCGTTTGAATAGGCCGCCACGTCTGCTTTTTTTTTACTCGCCTTTGACGGCGCTTGTGTGCTCAAGGCAAAGGTGAGCGGCGCCGCCGGCAGGTGCGCCTCGCCGACCTTTGTTGCCACAAGGAGCGGACGCACAAAAGATGCACAATGGCGCTCTAAAGACACCATAATTAGTTTTTTGTAACTTGAAAACTTTGTGAGTAGAGGTGCACGTTATATGTACATTTTCAAGCAACTAAACCCTTTAAAATTAGTCAAAGTGCCCCAATTTGTATGAAAAATGTGAGGAAATTATTCAAGTAAATGTTAATGTCTTAAAATAAATCCAGCATAGAAAAAGGTGCCCTTTCATAACTTGGATCTTTTTCATGTTCGTCATATACATAAAAAAAATGTAAGCTGAATCTTTCATACCTAGAGCCATTCATAAGTAGAGGTATGACCGTATTATCAAAGATATATATTTACCATCTAAAAAGTATTATATATCCGTCCCTCCCAGTCTAAATGCCTGTGACACAGCTAGGTTAAACGAGTTCACGGACGGGCGGCCTCGCGTGCGTATCAACGTTAGGCGGCAGACGCGCAAGGCGGCCGGCGTGACACAAATCCCGGCTAAGGGTCCTTTTGGCCCGGAGCCCCGCCTTTACTTCCTAAAACCGCCCCGCCCCCCGCCTCCCCCCGACGGACTCTCTCTTTGCCACCAGCAAATCCGGGTTTCACCACAATTTAAGCACTTAGCCGTAATCCCCGTGAAGAGGCGATCGGCCCCCTCGCTCGCTCGCTCGCACAAGTGACTTTTAACGCCATTAAAAGGCACACAATGGGGGCGTGTTAGGGACTCACTTAAATGGATTGAGCACAAAGCCCCGCGCTTGATAACTTTTGAGCCGGCAAGAATCCGCCATTTACACCCCTCCTTTTGTGCATTCTCTTAGACGCACTTGTCTCAACAGTCTAAGCCGCTTTTATCCCTCTTAATATATATATATATAAATATATATCCTTTTTTTTGTGTGTTGCCGGGGGGCGTTTCTTTTTGCTTTAATTCCCCAGTGTTGGAATACAGTAGGAGTCGTTACATTTCTAGGCTCCACCCCCAAGGTTTTTTTTTTTGACGGCGAAAAGGAAGGCTTTCTAATCTCGGGAACGCGGCGGTAATCTGGCCTCTGGCGGACCGAGTGGACTTCGACGGGCGGGCGGAGACTTCAGAAGGCGTTAATTCCTGCCGTCCTCGCGACAGCCGATACGGCTTATCGAGGGAAGGCCCAGCAAACAGAAGTTGACGATTGGAGGCGGTCGGGGCGTACGACACCAAAGATGGTCCACACGTGGAAAATCAATTAAAGGGAAGAAGGGGGATTTGACAAGGACGAGGCGTGGAAGTGCGCACAGATTGGCGACGTCCGATTGGGACTCGGAAAGGGACGTTTAGACACAAAATACACAGTATTGGAACAATGCCTGCCTGGTTTTTAGTTTACTGTATGTCATGTTGAAGTCTTATTGTTATGGATTCGTTGACTAAGAGTAAATCTGAGAAAATAGGGGATTTTTTCATTTAGAGAAAGGGTGTCAAAGTGGCGGTGCGGGGGCCAAATCTGGTCCGCCGAATCGTTTTGTGCGGTCCGGGAAAGTAAAAAGCCAGAGGTCTCAGAGGTCAAAGGTCAAAGGTCAGGAAGGCACACTTGCCTGAATTTGATGTTGTGTATATTAGCCGATTAGCTAAGAATTGCATTTGGCTTTGTTTTTGATGACTATTTATATTTTGTCACTATAAATAATTCATTATAGTACTTGTTTTCTAACATTTCCGAATTGACATAAAATATTTACCCTTTTAAACGTGTATACAAAATATTACTTAACTAAACGTGTATTTTCAAAAGCAACTAAACATGCTAAAAATGTGTAAACGTACAAGAGATAAACGGTGTAAAAGAAACTTCCATCCAGATGGCAAAATTATTATTATTATGACTCCTCCCCTTGCACCCCCCCTGCCCCCCCCCCCCCCCCCCTCGGCCCACCACCGCCACCTTTAATTCATTTATTGGGTGTCACAGTTGCGCTTTGATCGCTCCTCTCCAATTATTCATGCGCTTTCGCCGCACGCCGCTCTTGAAGTGGTGGTTCCAGTCTCGCCTTTGATTGCCCCACCTGATGGGAAAAGCGCTCTGGCGTCGTACCCTCACCCCAAAACGCCCCCCCAAACCACCTCGCTCCCCGTTCCAAGTAGGACTTTTTCATTTTTTGATTGTTATGTTGGAATATTTCCACACATTGTCTGGAAGTCCTCCAGAGGCCTTGGCGTGTGTCACTCATTTATTATTGATCGCGTCCAACTGCCATCGCCGAGTGCACATCATTCGGGGGTGCCGTTACAAACAGAGAGAGGAAATGGGAAATTTGATTTTAAAATGATAGTCTTTACATATGTAAATATGTACCAATTTTTTTTAGGGTTGGTTAACTTATACTCAGGTGCGACCTATAGTCCAGAAAATACGTCACTTTCAAGTGATTTTTGCGAATATTATTGAAGGAAAAATAGCATGTTAAAAATAATATATTTTTAAATAAATTGAACCAAACGTTTCAAATGAAAGCTTTATTATTATTTAGGAAATTTGTTTAGCTTGAAAATTAATTGCGCTTAAAAATGTGGATCTCCCTTCTAAAATTTGACTAAAATAATAGTTAATTTATATACTTTTTGTTTTCACTCGTGTAACTAATACTATCAAATGTACTGTTATTTAATCCAAAATTCCCTTGTTTTATGCCATTTTTAAATACTGTACTTTAATTTTAAAATATATTTTCAATTTCAAACATAGATATATTCAACAATATTACCTTTTTTGCACTATACCTCAGTCTAACTCTCCAGTTAACCCTTTCACTACCATTCCCATAGACACCAAACCCATTTCCATAGTATTTTCCCCACTTTCCCATTCACTCACTCACTCACTCACTCATTGACTCTCTTGTTCATTTGCTCTTCTTTTTTTTTTCTCTTTTTTTTTTTATCCAAATGCAAGTCACCGTGAAAAATGTGCTGGTCCAATATTTGCACAGAAGTGGTGCTGGGACAGACAGATAACCTATCAGTATTTGAGTTTGGCTTCCCATGCTCCAAATAGCCATCCTCCCTCCCTCCCTCCCTCCCTCCCTCCCTCCCTCCCTCCCTCCCTCCCTCCCTCCTCTTCCTCCTCCCTCCTCTTCCTCCTCCGCCTGTTTAGCTTATTGATTGGCTTGGCAAGAAAGTAGGTCCCCTCAGCGGTGACCAAGGTCAGACAACACACAAGCCCCGCCCCCACCACCACCACGCCAGCTTTGCCAACCTCAGAGAAGCAGGGGGAAGCCCAGACCCCCGGATATTTTTTTTTTTTTTTTTTTTTTAACGCCCGTGGGCTCTCACCCGCGGGCGCCGGGCTGCCAATTGATAAGATTGACGAGATAGGCCAAGGTTTTCTGTCAATAGTGCACAGAGAGTTCTCGTCCTTGATTAAAATCGTTGGCGCCAAACGCCCAGGCGGATGTACTAACCTAGATGTGTCAAAGTGGCGGCCCGTGGGCCAAATTTGGTCCGTCGGCCTCATTTTTTTGCGGCCAGGGAAAGTTAATCATCTTTATGTTTTAGGGTCAAATTTTAAATGAAGAGTATAGATGTAATATTACAAACTCTGTGTGACTTATAGCCCGGAAAATACGGTAGTTGACCTCTTGACCTTGATTTGGATAGTGTGTTGATTTTTTTTTTGGCTCCTCTTGGAGTGTTTTGGTGACTTTTGTCACCTGGACTGTATTCTTGGCGCCGGCGTTTTCTCCCGGTCCTCGTCGCTTGCCATCTATCACTCGCTTGCCTCCTTCTGGCGCCGCCCTTTCTCCTCTGGCTCACCTCTGGTTAAGCTCCGCCGCCCGCCATGGCCATGGCCATCGCCATGGCCGTGGCCAACCACCCACGCTTCTCTCACCTCGCATCTCCGCACCATTTTTTTTAAGAATGAGGGCCACAAATGCAAAATTCTCCCTTAAAGTCTTACCAAGGCATTCAGATTCATTTAAAATAGTTTCAATAAAGTCTAATTACTGTACTTTCAACATATACTACAAAAATACAATAACAAATATATCTCAAAACAATTTAAAATATATATTTTGAAGTATTTTTTCATCTAAAACGCAACATTAGGCCCAAAAACAACAATGGCTGCCGTCCTCGTCCCAATACTCTCAACCATCCGGCCTTACCTTGACCACAATAACAAAGAGCCAATCATTGGGCGCCCAAACCTTGGTATAATTGTCAAAAAAACCCGAGCACGCTTTTGTCGGGCGCTAATTTTCTTTATGGCAACCGTGAGTGCGGAGCTTTTTTTCCTAATTGCCCGCATTGTTTCAGGAGATGCGCCAACGTCCCCGTTGGAGAGCGGCCAGCGCCACTTGAGGAACAATGGCGTCCACTCCAGCCATCAAGTGGGTGGACCCGAGCGCTGGCACCCAAAAAAAAAAAAAACGGCGCCGTTACGCAACGTGCAAGGAACACCAGGATGGACGGACGCCGTTTTTTTTGTCCAAAGACCCCCAGGCTCACCCGGAGGCTCACCCGGGTCGTGGCCACTCATCCCCAGCTGATAAAGAGAAGGCAAGTGCGAGATATCTGTTTTTGGAATCGGCAAAACCGGATTTAAAAAAGACCGGACATGTGCCATGACCTTGATTTTGGTTCAATTGCCAAATGACAACAACAATAGGAAAGAAAAATCTGTTTTTTTTAGTCTTAGTTCATTGAAAATAGGTTATTTGGAATCCCAAAAACTGACCAAAAATGTTTGCTAACCTTAATGAAGGTCAAATTTCCACATTTTGTTATTATAAAACCGCTGCATATAACAAAATGAGTGGTACTATTTCCAGTAAATAAACAATTTAAAAGTAAATAACTAGAGTAAAGAGCCACTGCACCCGTGCGCCGCCATCTTGGCTCAATGCACTCCACTACTATTTGCAGTTTAGATGAGTTTAAGTTTGCCATCTTGGCTCTCCTTCCATCCGTCCAAAAGCCCGTCTTAATCTCCCTCTTCCGCCGCTCCGGAACAAAGAGCGCAGCGCCGGCACCCCCTTGTTTTTCTAACTACCGTGGATGACACATTTGATAAACAGGCATTTGCATTAGCCCAGCTCGGGATTAGCAAACGTTCATCCTCAAACTGCGCTTTTGCCTGTTTGTTGATCTTTTTTCTTTTTTTTTTTTTTTTCCTCCCCATCACCCTCCCCCCCTTTACCCCCCCCCCCCCCAATCCCCCCTCCTCCCGTTGTTTGCGCGACCATGCGAAATCCGAAAGGACGCCCAAATATTTGAAAGGGTGATTAAAAATCATTTGGGAAAACAGATTATCGACCGTTCCTTTTTTTTTTTTTCGCCCTGCCGTCGTCGTTAATCAATCTGTAAACAAAAAAAAAAAACAAGGCAAGAAGTCAAACGGGGGTGCTAAAAAGTGCTAACAGAGTTTTTATTCCGCGTCCAGGCGCTTCCCTTGCCGGCTAACATTTACGTCGACCGCACACCAAGACGCTGATCTGCTTAGCCGGATTTTTTGGGGCGGCGGCGTCTTACCAGAATCTTCAGAAAATGATGTTTACTAAGCTGCCACACCAGCAACAAAAAATATCGTTTTGTGTGGTCAAACTGTTTCAAACTAGACCATAAATAAGGAGAAAAACCGATAGACAATTTAGCTATTAATCGCTAAATCAAAAAAAAAAATTCTATTCTGAGCCCAAAAAAATAAAATATAAAAATTACCTAACCTGCCTAGCAACAACAAAAGTATTGCAATTTGTCCTAAATGTGTATTCATTTTTTATTAAACATTGTTTAAATAGTAATCTTACTTTTAATCACAAGTTAACGACACAATAACATTAATTAGTAGTATGAAGTTAATCGAATGCATTGTAATGATTTTGTGCAAGAGTAAATCTTTAATATAATGACTAAAAATGGAAAAATATGCATTTCTTTTATTAACTTGTCTTCGTCCCGCATTAAAATTAGCTCCGCCCACGCACGTTTTGAGCGAAACTAGGACAAGAATAATTGCTACGAAATAAAATGGAGTTCATAATGTTTCATTTGGGAAAGGGGGGGGGGGGGTGTAGGGGGGGGGGGGGAGTTAGCGGTCCGAGCCAATTAGATTTGTGCTAAAGAATCGACCAAGACGGACGGCGCTAATCAGCCTTGATTTGCGTCCTTATTGCTCGCTCATGAGTCACAAATGTCTTGTTTGCGGTCCAAGGCGGAGGAGAAAATAAAAAACCCCGATGCGGTCTCTAATTGGGGGCGGGGCTAAAAAGAGCGGTCGCCGTTCCTCGTCTTGATATGCGGAAGATCATTTCTTAATTAAAAGGCAGCGCATCGGATTATTTCGCTGACCCCGAAGACGCTAATGGACGAGTCTCAAAATGCGGTGGCGTATTTTACGGACTATAAGTCGCGTTTTTGAGCGTTTGATCGAAAAACAAGATGTTAAAGGGACCATTGTTAGGCTAAATAGGCATCTGTATTTAAAATAAAATGTTTTGCTGATGACTTATTTAATCATCCATTCATTTTTCCATAGGGGGTGCCGGAGCTGATCTCAGCTGACTTCATGCCAAAGACTCAAACTGGTCGCCAGTGGGTCATTGAGAAAGACGACTAATCCCAATCAAAGTGGGAATTGATCCTTCGCCTGCCTAAATGCGAGTCAGGTGAGTGAACCACTACATTATCACGTAACCATTTTCAGATAAGTATAGCTTAAACCAAAAAATGTTAATCAGAGACAAAAAAACGGCGAGTTATAGTCTGGAAAATATGCTAATGAGTTGCGTTCGTGTCACTTTAAGAGGGCTTCGTCTGATTGGCTATTGGTTTTTTTTGGGGTCGTCACTGAACAAAACAAAGTAATACAAAAAAGTACCATTTTGATCATTTCCACCAAGACGAGAAGCGTTTTTTTTTCGCGACGCCAATTGTTGCTAAGGTTAAGGATGGTTAGCGACGCCCCCCTAGGGGGCGGGGCTAGCCCTCCAACCTCTTCATGCAGCCAACTCGGCGCCTCCATTTGGCAAACAGAAGTAAGTGAAGGACTGCTAAACCGTACTTCAGCGCTCCTTCAGTAGAATCACTCATTTACCTGAAGTGATTTTAACGCTCTTCACACCCAGTCGGACGCCCAGCCGGGCCATATCCGACACCCCGGCGGACCTGGCCCTGATCCGGGAAAGTCGGCAGCTCCCAAAAAATTATCTGGCCGCGTTCGCCGTGCCGTTATGACACGCAAAATATCGACTTTAGAGCAATTTTGCTAATAAACAATGCGTTAGCTAGCATTAAAATGCTAAACAAAATTAATTTTGATGTCTAGGAATAAGATTTAAGAAAAAATTAACCTTGTCTTACATAAAACTGAGTTACTCGTGCTTAGCTAGGCCGCTCCGAAAGGTTGTACTGCTCACATGACCTCCTTTTTGAATTTGTTTAAGTGCAGGCAACCCTTTAGAAATGTTGAATTATTAAATAACACATTTGTACTCCCTATTAAAACCATAAATATTCCTTTAACATGACCTCAATACTTTTAACTCTAAAATAGTACTTCCTAGAGGCCTCTAAATCTGACTCAATATACTAAAATACTCCCCAAATACAATTAAATCGACTAAAATACTCTATAAAAGTACTCTATAAATACTTGCATTCTTGAAAAATTCAGCCCAATTATGATATACGAGATAATATAACGTCAATCATTGCCATCCCACGTCGAGAAACCATTTTAAAAGCACTTGACCTTTTGACCTTAAGCCCAAATCATGCCGCATAGGCTTATAAAAAGATTTAAAATAAAAAAATACAAGTTCCACAAAGTCTCCAATTCTCGGCGATGGAAAAAATATATAAAAAAATGACCGGATTTGCGTCTTTAAACAGACGCGGCGAGCCACTTAAATGGACGCCCGGATCGTAATCCCGCCCATTTTCCGAGCGAGGCCTTTCTTAAGGGCCGTAAAGAACAGAAGGAAATATTACAAGCGTCCCGAAATACTTGAACGGCGTTCCCGTTTAATTGGACGGGGGCCGCCATCTTCCTGGCCGCTCGTTTAAAGAATGGCCACGCCGACCCTCCCGTCGTCCATCTTTAGCCTCTTAATTGAAATGGCGTAATCTGGCGCCCGAGCTCCGCCCCCTCTCCCGAAAGAAAGGCGACAAAGGCCTCCTTAAATAATTCCCCGGCTTTTGCCGGCGTCCCATAATATGGATTAGTGTGACTCCGCCCCCTCCCGTCCCATCCCGCACCCCAAGGCAGATTTGGCCAAGTATTATCTCCTCCTAAAATCAGCTAAATATATAAATAAAGCGGCGTGGAGCTAATATGCGCCCTGAGAGGGCTTCCGTGGGCTTCCGTGGACTTAATCGGCCATCTTTTTTGCGAGACGCTCAATTTGCTCTCTTTGGGTTAATCTGCCGGCACGCGGATGGCGCCGGAGCCGGCCCGGTTCCAGGGGGACGGATTAAGACCGGATCTGGACAAAGCCGGGGCCAAAATCGGGCCCTGGCGCCGCGGGGAGCGCTCGCCCTCTTCGATCTCCTTTAAAAAGATACTTTTTTATGTTTTGTCGTTCCCGACCGAGCGACCAATCAGCGGCCATTACTTTGGGACTTTAACTCGCAGTTCATTATTTACATTTAGCCAAAAATAAAAGTACTTTTAGGACTTTGCGTATTTTCTGGCATGTTAGCATCAAGTAGCATTTAGTGATGTCTTTGGGAAGTACTATTTCAGGGTTAAAAGTACTTTAGAGTCCATGTAGAATTTCGTGTACTTTTTTGGAGTATTTATTTATATATATTTGCATGACTTTAACTGAGTATATATTAATACATTTGTAAGTATTTTTTGTGCATAGACAAATATTCAGATACCCTTTTTTAGTAGTTCAGTATATTTTAAAATGGGTTTAAGTTACTTTTTGTTAGTATTTGAGTACATCTAAGAGTATCCAAAGATACTTTTTTGGAGTATTTAAGTCACTTTTTGGGCAGTATTTTGTTACATTTTAGGAGTATTTCAATATCTTATGCTTAGAGAGCATTTCACAGTATTTACATAACTTTAACCGAGTATAGTAGTATATTTGAAAGTATTTAGGCCACTCTTTGGCAGTACTTTAGTCCATAGACAAGTATTTAGATACCTTTTTAGTATTTCAGTACATTGAAAAAAGTGTTTAGGTTACTTTTTGTAGTATTTAAATACCTCAAAGAGTATCAAAGTGATCTCCCTTTTATTAGTATAGTCCTAAAAGTAGTTTAGTCCATTGTCAGACTCGGACAAAAGATTTCCACGTATCGACAGGTCAGCATCGTCGTCTGGAGTGGTCTCCCGGACGGACTGGCTTTAGCTCCTCCCCCCTTGAGAAAAGTTTCTTTAAGCCCATGATCTGAATGGCGCCCCCCCCCCCCCCCCCTCCAAAACTCCAAACTTGCCCGACAACTCCTTTTGTCCTTTTATTTTTTCCAATCTCTCTTTTTATTTTTCCATCCAACGGGAAGAGCCGTCGGCGACAGACTGCGACCCCTCTCTGCCGTGCTCAAGGGCCCTTGAGGCGGCCATTATCTGGACGCCCGCCTCGCCGAGGCATATGGGTAATTACTGAGCTAATAGAGTGATGGAGGGGAGAGGCACAGGCAGGAGCCTCGGCCAATTAGATGATGCATTAGTGCTCTGTCTTTTGTAAGCGCCTAATGCGCCGCTCAAAAAAAAAAAAAAGGCCGGGCCGGGCTCGGCGAAAAGGCGCCGTTCTACCGAGGGGTCGCGCGTAAACGTCGCCGCAGCCGCCGCAGCCGCCGACCTCCACGGATTTCCACGCTTTGTTTTGCTCTTTTTTTTTTTGGAGGTGCAAAACAGAGAAAATGCAGATGCGTTTCAAAATAAAAGAGGGGACGGAGCCCACCCGAGATTGGGGGTCCGCCACATATGAGAAGGCACTCCATCAATTACGCTAAAGAGGCGGCCTAATGATGGCCGCAGCTGTAATCACACTCAGCTGAAGCATTTTACACCCCTTAGCCGCTTTTTGTTTTCCTCTATTGTTATTATTCGGTTGGAGGGGGAACAAAAGGGGTATTTTGATAAAGTTCAAGCATCTGGAGTGCTAAGAACAGATTTTTTGTTGGCAGACTATTTTGGCGTAGATAGGACTTTGGGGGTCTTTTTTTTTTTTTAAATTGCGGTGAGATGCTAGTCTTGATGTTATTTGACATTTTCTTGGACCGTTTAGGCCCAAAAACTTGTGACATCACAACCAGAATGGTTGATCATTTCTGGCGCTAAGATAACTACAACATGTTGACTGTACAGATCAAATGATTTACTCGGTCTACAATGTATACTCCTACTCTACTTCTACTCTACTTCTACTCTACTCTAGTCTACTCTACTCCTACTCTACACTACTCTACTCTACTATACTCCTACTCTACTCCTACTCTACTCCTACTCTACTCCTACTTTACTTCTACTATACTGTACTCTACTCCTACTCCTGCTTTACTTCTACTATACTGTACTCTACTCCTACTCTACTTCTACTTCTACTTCTACTCTACTCCTACTCTACTTCTACTTTACTTCTACTATACTATACTCTACTCCTACTCTACTTCTACTTCTACTCTACTCTACTCTACTCTACTCTACTCTACTCTACTCCTACTCCTACTCTACTTCTACTATACTCTACTCTACTCCTACTCTACTCCTTCTCTACTACTCCTACTATACTTCTACTATACTCTACTCCTACTCTACTCTACTCCTTCTCTACTCCTTCTCTACTACTCCTACTTCACACTACTCCTAAACTACTCCTCCACTACTCCTACACTACTCTATTCTAACGGTGCCCGTCCCACTTTGTTTAATTGTCACGTTCCTTTTGACCTTGTGATAACAAGTAAAGTTAGAGGGCAATTTGTATTTTGTGTATCTCGCTCAAAACTTAAATTACTTTTTTTTCTGGTGTGTGTGTTTTTAGATGGCCGGATTGATGTGACATTTCAAAGAGGATCCCGAGGCGGATCACCTTGAGGAGCCCGGCCGGCTCGGATTCCAGCTCGGGGCCAAATCAGAAAAAAAAAGAGCCTAGAAATGTTTTGGAGCGCCGTGGCCGCCCGGCAAGACTCCTGCCGAGCCGCCTCATTGAAGTGGCGCCATTGAAGAAGGCCGACTCGACTTTGTGGAGGTGAGCAAAGAGCAAAAAACACACACAGGGGATTGATTGCATAGCAAAATGTTAGCATTTGGGTCCTTAGCAAGGAGCAAAAGAGCCTGAATAGGGAGATTAGCATGGTCGTTTTTGTAGAAAATAACTTACTATATACTATGTCGTTTTTTAGGGAAAAAAATTAGAGGGTTTATGCTATACAGTCTCAAACATTTTTTTAACGTAAATAAATTGTGAATAATGCTATAATATAAATCTTTCTCGACATCCATTTTCTCCCAAAACGTACTCCACCTCAGAAACTTTCATTTGTAGCTTTGCCCCTCCCACTCCGAGTCGTCCCTTGACAAAACCCGCCTATCAAGTCTCAGTAGCGCCCTTCTCAAGTACACCCAACCTGGTCCTTAATCTATCAATGGGGGGCCCTCCCTCGGCCCCCCACCCCCTTAGACCCCCAGACCCTTAGACATAGAGCACCACCGTCTTTTTTTTTTTTACCCAGCGACAAAGGTGGCGCTCAAGGGCCCTTTGGACGTCTAGCGAGGGTGGGAACGCCGCGGATGGCCAGGGAATAGGTAAAAAAAAAATAAAAGTAAAGAAGGGGGCGCCCGCGGGGGGGACGGCGACGGCGGCGGTCGTGTGAAGCGCCGCCGTTCTCTGTCATGTAAATCTGGCCGCATCTCCCAGCTTCCTTTGGAGTGGGCGATCAAAAAGACAAGAGTAGAAGAGAGAGAGAGAGAGAGAGTGTAAACAGAGCTGTTGACTAAAAGGATGCCATTTGAATAACTAATACGGGTTAGCATTAGCATACATGAATTATTGAGCCTAACAATGTTGTTCCTTCTCAGCTGGCTTTTGTTGTGCTTTTCAAATAAAGAGGAAGAGGAATTTGTTCCTCGGGCTAAATTAATAGATAAATACTATTTATGGGAAATCGCTAACATGGTTTTCAAGTTGGAAACGTTTGAGTGGAAATTGTTGGGGGTGTTTTTGCTTATTGTTAGTGTAAATTTTTGGTCTTTAACCGGAATTTAGAGTGGGCTATTGATTTAGTTTTTATAGCTGTTGTTGTTTATGGGAAAATAAGTAATACAAGATAAGGTGAGGGTTAAAAGTATTTGTATTTTTTTGTTTTCAGAGTATTGCAATGGTTTTGACTTGCTTGAAGTTGATTCAGCTTTGTTTTTGGTCCATTTTGAGCTGGCCGCAATAGCGAGGAACCCCCCCCCCCCCCCAAACCCCCCACCGCTGACAAGAGAGTCCAACATTCCAGCCTATAATCAAGCTGATTGTGCATTATGCCACCATCTGCAAAACGCGGCGGAGCGGCCGGCCGGCCGAGGGAATTAGATCGTCTTTAATAACACATTTTGGGGATAAACGTTTGGTTTTTTTTTTTTTTTTTTTCGCCATTGCCACGGTTCCATTTGCCCACGCCGAGAAGTCCAAAGGGGCCAGAGGAACCGACGGTGGGCAGATAGAGCAAATCTCCAGATTAGAGATTAGCTCCGCTAGCAGATTTGAAAAGGGGCCGTCTGGTTGGGCGCCAGCCTGCTCGGGCCTAGCCACTCGGACCATCTAAGCACCAAACGCTCGCTACCAAACTTCCCTTGGGCTCGGGGGCGCCGGGTTCAAGCCCGTTATCTCCCGTTTCACATAAAAAAAACGTCCCAATTCCAAGACCGCCACTTTCCAGATCCAGTAAAAAAGTAGACTCTAGTCCAGAGATCTCTCCAAGGGATCTTTACCGTTTTTTTAAGCAGTCCTCCGCTTAATTCCCTTTTTAACGCGGGTGTAAGTAATCTGCCGTAATCGGCGCTTTCACCCAAACACGCGGCACTATCGCGCAGCCTTCCCGCCCGCGTAAATCCCCAGGGGAGGCGGGGTTAAGCGTAAAGGTAAGAGGTTAAAGCGCGATCTGCGTCAACTTCTCAGCCGCGACGGCCATTTGGGCGCTTTTAATCAGGTTTGGAATATGTTTAACAGACATTTGGGGCATCTGTTGACTGGCTAAATCTCATAAGCGCTCAAGCTTATTGTCAACAGCTGGACGCCACGCCGCCGCCACGGCGTCCCGGGACGATAACGTGTCCTTTTTTACCCCCCAAAAAAGGATCTGACACGCTTGATTTTTAGCCGGTAAAGACGGAGAACAAAGAGATCCACCAAACCTGCATTCATTTTTTTTTGTTAGGGGGTGACGGATCCACGTTGACGGACGTTTCCTAGCCGTTAGCCACTTGCCGTTAGCCACGGCGTGGATTACATTTTGATCTGATTAAACTTGACCCAATCCATGTCCATATTGGATTTTCTTTCAATATTCTTTGAACGTTAAACCCTCTGATTTGTATTAGGGCGTGGCCTATGTTTTGGGGGAGTTGCGTAATACCTTTTTCTACCTAGCAACAGTATTGAGTAATTAGGAATTTTTACTTATTTCATCTTTTTTGGGGCATTTTCGATCAAAATTGTGATATTAAATATGCCTGTCAAAATTATACTTTTTGATTTGTATAGCTGAAAGATAGCTGACCACTGATTGGACGATGGCATCGTGGGGATAAAATGTCGGCAGGTGGGCCAATGAGAAATGGCAGTTTTTTGGCTTTGCGGCCATTTTGGCTCTGATTTTTTTTCTCATCAGTCGCCACAAAAGGCCACCGGATCCAATCACGGGGCCGGCGTCCAATCGACCGGACGTTCCAATCTTTTGCGCCCATTGACAACCAAAAAAAACGTCCCTTTTCGAGACCACCGCCTGAATCGTGGTGGGGAATCCCCCAGTTTGACCTTTTGACCCCCACCAGGTTATTTGGGAACCCAGACGCGGCCTTCCGGTCTGCACCAAAAAGGAAGAGGCCAAAAAAAAAAGGCCACTTTTCCTCCAAAACGAGCCAGTGGCAGGACCTCATTAGACTTAAGAAAACAGTAGAAAGGTGCAAACGAGCGAGCGGTCGCCGTATCCGTCCGACAAGGCAGACACTTCCTGTATTTGGGGGGTGTGGGGGGTCCACTCGGACCACCTGCTCACAAATAGCCACGTTTTTAAAAAGGACAGAAAAGGGAAAAATTGTTTGTGTGTTCTTGTCTGAAAAATGAGAACGAAAAAATGCCTTACAATACTATGTCGTTTTTTCAGGATAAAAAGCCTTGTTGTTTTGTACAAAAAAATAGCCTTACTATACTACATAGTATAGTAAGGCTATTTTTTGTACAAAACAACATAGTATACTAAGGCTTTTTTCTTTTAAAAAAATGACATAGTATAGTAAGGCCTTTTATCCTGAAAAAATGACATAGTATAGTAAGGCTTTTTATCGCCAAAAATGACATAGTATAGTAAGGCTTTTTTTTTGTTAAAAACGACATAGTATTGTAAGGCTTTTTATCGCAAAAAACGACATAGTATAGTAAGGCTTTTTTATGGCCAAAAATGACATAGTATAGTAAGGCTTTTATTTCGTCCAAAACGACATAGTATAGTAAGGCATTTTGTCTTCAAAAACGACATAGTATAGTAAGACTTAAGAAAACAACAACCATGTATTGTAAGGCTTTACTCATGACGTAACACCCATTCTATTCGCTACTTTTAAATTGCACAGTGACAAAAAATATTCCATTTTTTAGGTGGGAAATACCTCCATTTTCACCTTTATTTACAAAAGGGCCTCTTTTTTTTCCCCCAAGAAACTCAGTCGTCAGTCATGGCCAAACACTTTACGCCAATTACCACCACCCCGCCGCCTGAAATCTATTCTAATGGCGGCGTAAATTAAAAGAGGAACGGCGCTGGTTGAAAAACATCAGCGGCGTCTTCCCGCGTGTTGCACGACACGTATTTATCGGCGCCATTGTGCGCCAAAGGTGGCGCGCCTCTTTTATTCGGGCGCCGCCGATAATGCGTCTCGTTTGCCGTTAATGCGGCCGACGGGTGAGGACGGCGTCGCGTGGCCACGGCGCCCAAGTGTGGACGCAAGGCACCATTAGTGACTTCCCGGGTCCTCTTCGCCAACACAATGGCGGGCAAATTGCTCTAATGGGCCCGTCGGCATAATAGGACGGACGCCTTAACGCGGCGCTCAAGCCGTCGAGAGGGAGAATGCCATCATCACTTGAAACAAAATACACGCCAAAGAGACAAAATCACAGCCTCCTCTTACGTCCTCCCACCAGTCAGACGCTCGCTCGTTTTACAGAAGAAAAAAAAAGGAAAAAAAACGTGCCAGGAATGTCGGCCTGGCTCCGAGCGGCCGTGGGTTCGATGCTGGCCAGGTTGAGATCCATTGTGGTGAGGATGATTTTTCCACTGGGCTTGGTCCCGGTGTAGCAAGGCTATATATGGCATTTTCTGTTTAAAAAAACATGTATGCTTAAGCTTTTTGGAAGAAAATAAAAGACCATGGATAGTAAGGTTATTTATTGTTTGAAAAATTGACATAGTATAGTAAGGTTTTTTTCAACAAAAATAACTACATAGTATAGTAAGGCTTTTTTTCCCTAAAAAACGACATAGTATAGTAAGGCTTTTTTTCGTTAAAAAACGACATAGTATAGTAAGGCTTTTTTTCGTTAAAAAACGACATAGTATAGTAAGGCTTTTTATCGCAAAAAAACGACATAGTATAGTAAGGCTTTTTTTCCCCTTAAAAACGACATAGTATAGTAAGGCTTTTTATCGCAAAAAAACGACATAGTATAGTAAGGCTTTTTTTCCCTAAAAAACGACATAGTATAGTAAGGCTTTTTTTCGTTTAAAAAACGACATACTATAGTAAGGCTTTTTGTCGCAAAAAACGACATAGTATAGTAAGGCTTTTTATCGCAAAAAACGACGTAAGGCTTTTTTTCGTTAAAAAACGACATAGTATAGTAAGGCTTTTTTTTCGTTAAAAAACAACATAGTATAGTAAGGCTTTTTTTCTCAAAAAACGACATAGTATAGTAAGGCTTTTTTTCCCTAAAAAACGACATAGTATAGTAAGGCTTTTTTTCGTTAAAAAAACGACATACTATAGTAAGGCTTTTTATCGCAAAAAAACGACATAGTATAGTAAGGCTTTTTTTCGTGAAAAAACGACATAGTATAGTAAGGCTTTTTATCGCAAAAAACGACATAGTATAGTAAGGCTTTTTTTCGTAAAAAAACGACATACTATAGTAAGGCTTTTTTTCGTAAAAAAACGACATACTATAGTAAGGCTTTTTAACGCAAAAAACGACATAGTATAGTAAGGCTTTTTTTCGTAAAAAAACCGACATACTATAGTAAGGCTTTTTATCGCAAAAAAACGACATAGTATAGTAAGGCTTTTTATCGCAAAAAACGACATAGTATAGTAAGGCTTTTTATCGCAAAAAAATGACATAGTATAGTAAGGCTTTTTTTCGTAAAAAAACGACATAGTATAGTAAGGCTTTTTATTTTCAAAAACGACATAGTATAGTAAGGCTTTTTTCGTTAAAAAACGACATAGTATAGTAAGGCTTTTTATTTTCAAAAACGACATAGTATAGTAAGGCTTTTTATCGCCAAAAACGACATAGTATAGTAAGGCTTTTTTCGTAAAAAAACGGCATAGTATAGTAAGGCTTTTTTCCCCTAAAAATACGACATAGTATAGTAAGGCTTTTTTATTCAAAAAAACGACATAGTATAGTAAGGCTTTTTTTCGTAAAAAAAAAACGACATAGTATAGTAAGGCTTTTTATCGCAAAAAACGACATAGTATAGTAAGGCTTTTTTTCGTAAAAAAACGACATAGTATAGTAAGGCTTTTTATTTTCAAAAACGACATAGTATAGTAAGGGGTTTTTTTCGGTAAAAAACGACATAGTTTAGTAAGGCTTTTTTCCGTAAAAAAACGACATAGTATAGTAAGGCTTTTTATCGCAAAAAACGACATAGTATAGTAAGGCTTTTTATCTAAAAAAAATGACATAGTATAGTAAGGCTTTTTTTCGTAAAAAAACGACATAGTATAGTAAGGCTTTTTATTTTCAAAAACGACATAGTATAGTAAGGCTTTTTTTATTCAAAAAAATGACATAGTATAGTAAGGCTTTTTTATTCAAAAAAACGACATAGTATAGTAAGGCTTTTTTCCCCTAAAAATACGACATAGTATAGTAAGGCTTTTTTATTCAAAAAAACGACATAGTATAGTAAGGCTTTTTTATTCAAAAAAACGACATAGTATAGTAAGGCTTTTTTATTCAAAAAAACGACATAGTATAGTAAGGCTTTTATTTGAAAAAAAAGATACCACATAAATGAGGCTTTTATTTGTTCTCAAAATACATAGTCCATGTTCTAATGCCAACATTATTGACCATAAAGTAAATATGATAAATAAATAAAGACTTATAATATTCCTCCCCATTTGTGTCTTTCAGAATGCGACAAATTGAGGAAAGATGGCTTCCGCAGCTCGCAATATTACTCGCAGGCTCCCATCTTCTCCGACACATGGCGGTCCGCCGGCAGCCTCCACGATGACGACGAGGACGAAAAAAAGGTGAAGAACGACAACCCTCTCTTTTCCCTTTTGGAAATCCTTCTCCCAAAAATATAAGAAAAAGCAACACATGGTCCTCCATCAACACATCAAAGCACTACAGTCTTTTCTAACTGTATATATTGCCTTTTCAGTCCCTGTCGTCGTCGGTTGGCGAAGACGACCGGTCGCAGCCGTCCACCAGGCCGCAGACGCCCAGCGACAAGGCGGACGAGTCCGACGCCCCGCCCAGAACGCCCACGCTGCCCACGCCGGAGGAGAGGATGAGACAGACGGCGTTGGCCGTGCCCACCGACATCGTGCCCATCAACATCTCAGGTGAGTCTTGGATTGGTCGCCGTCTGTACACAGGAAAGGTTAAAATGGGACTTGTGTGTTATAATAAGCAATTTTTTTAAAACTCTAAATGTATAGTGTAGAATTTTTTCAAATTTAGTTTTGGATTGGATTGGATAACTTAATTCATCCAACCCAATCCAAACCAAAAAACTAAATTTGAAAAATTTTGCAACACATAGTATAGTAAGGCTTTTTTTTCCTTAAAAAAAAAGACATAGTATAGTAAGGCTTTTCTTTTGTTTCTGTGGACTTGTACTCAAGACACTCAATTGATGACAAAGGAAAGTGTAGGTACTTGGTGGCATAGTGGTTAACTCACCTATCTCCCGTCTGGGAGACCTGGATTCGATTCCCAGTTGGGACACTTAGTCATTTCTGTGGACTTGTAATCAAGACACTCAAATGATTACAAAGAAAAGTCTAGTCCACTTGGTGGCGCAAGACCTGGGTACGATTCCTTACAAAGAAAAGTCTAGTCCACTTGGTGGCGCAAGACCTGGGTACGATTCCCGGTGTAGCCTGGAAAATGGAACAAGAAGAAGAAAAAAAAAATTTTTTTTTTGAATTTATATAAAATACTTAGTCATACATTTCAGCAAAAGGTTATGTTCCGAACTGCCTTCGGCAGTTCGGCAGACACTTGATAGACCTGTATGTGCGAAAGGCGTTCTCGGGTCGGCCTTCGGCCGACCCTCGACCGCTTGCTTGGTCAGTGAACCGCCGACACCGGGAAGCGAACTCACGTTCTCTCGGTGCAAAGGCGAGTGTGCAACCCACAACACCAACTCGTGCCCCACTTATACAAGGGTGTTGAAACGTTACATCCAAGGAAATGGGGGTGAAACACTTAGTCATTTTTTGACAAAATGTTTCATCCACCACTCAATACTTATACATTTAAACACTTAGGCATTAATACTTATACTTTTACCTGAACGTTTTATCCAAGGTAATGGGGTTAAACACTTAGTCATTTTTTGACAAAATGTTTCATCCACCACTCAATACTTATACACTTAAACACTTAAACATTAATACTTATACTTTTACCTGAACATTTTATCCAAGGAAATGGGGTTAAACACTTAGTCATTTTTTGACAAAATGTTTCATCCACCACTCAATACTTATACACTTAAACACTTAAACATTAATACTTATACTTTTACCTGAACATTTTATCCAAGGAAATGGGGTTAAACACTTAGTCATTTTTTGACAAAATGTTTCATCCACCACTGAATACTTATACACTTAAACACTTAAACATTAATACTTATACTTTTACCTGAACATTTTATCCAAGGAAATGGGGTTAAACACTTAGTCATTTTTTGGACAAAATGCTTCATCCACCACTGAATACTTATACACTTAAACACTTAGACATTAATACTTATACTTTTACCTGAACAATTGTGGGAAAATCTTTGCCTGCACTGGGAATTGAACCAGGGACCAAAGAGTTGGCAAACTGATGACTTAACCACTGGGCCACCAAGCTGTAAGAGAAAGCAGTAGTACTTGTCATTTTGTCCCCTTTTCACTCCCAGATCATACTTAGTACTTTATACTTACCTTCAAATGGGATTTGAACCCTGTAGTCCCTTGGTGGCGCAGAGGTTAGTTCACTGGACTTTCGTCGGGGAGACCTTGGTTCGAATCCCCGTTCGGACACTTTTTCACTTAGTCATTTCTGTGGACTTCTTCTCTAGATACTCAAATGATTACAGTGAAAGTGTAGTCACTTGGCTGGCGCAGAGGTTAGATCACTGGACTTTCGTCGGGGAGACCTTGGTTCAAATCCCGCTTCGGACACTTTTTCACTTAGTCATTTCTGTGGACTTCTCCAGATACTCAAATGATTACAGTGAAAGTGTAGTCCACATGGTGGCGCAGAGGTTAGATCACTGGACTCCCGTCTGGGAGACCTGGGTACGATTCCCGGTGTAGTCTGGAAAATGGAACAAGAAAAAAAAAAAGAGAAAAACTTTTTAATTTTTATTAAACACTTAGTCATACTTTTCAGCAAAAGGTTATATTCCGAACTGCCTTCGGCAGTTCGGAAGACACTTGATAGACCTGTATGTGCGAAAGGCGTTCTCGGGTCGGCCTTCGGCCGACCCTCGACCGCTTGCTTGGTCAGTGAACCGCCGACACCGGGAAGCGAACTCACGTTCTCTCGTTGCAAAGGCGAGTGTGCAACCCACAACACCAACTCGTGCCCCACTTATACAAGGGTGTTGAAACGTTACATCCAAGGAAATGGGGGTGAAACACTTAGTCATTTTTTGACAAAATGTTTCATCCACCACTGAACACTTAGGCATTTAAACACTTAGGCATTAATACTTATACTTTTACCTGATGAATTTGTGGGAAAATCTTTGCCTGCACTGGGAATTGAACCGGGGACCAAAGAGTTGGCAAACTGATGACTTAACCACTGGGCCACCAAGCTGTAAGAGAAAGCAGTAGTACTTGTCATTTTGTCCCCTTTTCATTGGGGAAAAATTTGTAGTACTTTATACTGACCTTCAAATGGGAAAAATTTGTAGTACTTTATACTTACCTTGAAATGGGGAAATTTTGGTAAGACTACAAAGCGGGACTTGAACTCTGGTCCATAGAGGTGGGAGGCAAATGACTTAGTCACTGGGCTACAGGCTCACAAAAAGAATCAGTTGGCTTTAATGTTTTGTCTGTTACAACTATTAGTATTGTAAGGCATTTTATTCTTTATAAAAACGACATAGTATACTTAGGCTTTTTTCCCCTAAAAAAACCGACATAGTATATGATGGCTTGTTTTGCTTGTGATTAATGGAGATAAATGTCAATCCCAGCTTTAGCCAATTGACGCGCAAACAATTTTGAATGACCGTTACCGAATTTTAGCATGTCATAAATAAACAAGTGGTGTTGTTTCACACAAACATTCTGTCAAACAGCCCCCCCAGACTCCGCCCCCACCCCAAACACCCCAAAGGCGACGGGGCCCGCAGCATCTGTTTGACTGCAGGCCATGCTATAATGCGCCGGGACTCCGAGGATCCTTGGCGTTCCCTCAAGATCGGGGGACCCACCCCCCCCTGCGCCTCCCACTACCTTGAAACGTGCTAAGCGCCACGCAAGCTCCCCACCTGCTCCCCCCCTCCAATCGGCGACATACCAACCAACGGCTGTCAAAAGCCATGAGACGTCAACGGGCCCGCCTTCCTCTGAAGCTCGCCGTTTTGCGCCCCACCTCCCTCCGGGGAAACGGGGTGTCGTCTGGCCTCGGCACGCTTGGGAAAAGTGCGCGGGGGGGGGGGGGGGGGGGTCTTCACCTAGGAAGAGACAGATTAGCGGCTGGCTTCTTGGCTCCCAGCGCCACATTCCCGCGAAAGTCTCCTAAACAGGCGTCGCCGCCCCCGGCGAAAAAGAACAAGAGAAGAGGAACGGGTAGCATCCTGTAAAAAAAAAAAAAAAAAAACACAATTTTTGCTCAATGTAAAGTATTTGAAGGAATTTCTACTATACTTGTCGTTATTAGGAAAAAACGCCTTACTATACTATGTCATTTTTTTAAAGAAACAAATACTATACTTTGTCATTTTTAACGCAAAAAGTCCTACTATACTTTGTCGTTTTTTAGGGAAAAAGCCATACTATTCAACTTTTTAAAGTGTACTAATCAAAGTCTCTTTTTCTTCTAGGACGGAGATTTACACAAGCGGTTGGATCAATTCCGCCGGAGCTAAAAGACTACTTGTTTTTAAACGAGCCCCCCCCCTTGGCAGACCCCCACCCCGACAAGGCCGTTCCTGCACGTCCTCCCGCCAGAGACCGGGCGAGCCGCAGAAGGTAAGCGCAGCCGAGCGTGAGCAAAGTGTTGCGACAGCGCGGCCGGGCGAAGACCAGCTCCCCGCTAATGCGGCGTTAGCGCGGCGCTGACGGCGTCCCCCGCCCGCCGCCCTTCCACACGCATCACGGGGCCCCACAGCGCGACGAAAGGAGACACCTCGGGTCTCTTGGCTATGGCCACTCACACGTCTTTTTTGCCCACCGCTTGGGACTCCTTGCCATCCGAGCCTGGCACGCCGTGACTCACACGGGAGGGAGGGAGGGAGGGCGGTGTGTAAATAGGACGCGGCGGGGAAGGTGAGGGAGAACGCCGCTTCCGGGCCGAGGTGCGCGGGAGGTGGGGTCTTCACCCACTCGGGCACGGGGGGGGCTAATCGGACTGGAAGGTCAGTTTACGGCGGATTAAGTCTGGCCGTGTCTCTTTCTGTTTTACAGCCGCAAATCGGAGTGGCGGGGAACGTGCCGTGAGGCCTACGTGGCGGCGGCGGTGGAAACGTCAACCGTGATTAGTTTTTCTAGAAGGTGGATTCAACTGTTGCGCCGGTGAGTACATTTTCAACAAAAATTTAAGGGGTTAACAAGTAGAGTTTCGAACCTGGGACCCAAAGACTGCGATGCAAACCCGTCTAAATTTGAATTCAAACGATCTTTAACAAAGAAAATTTAGGAGAAAATATTTTGAGCGCGCTAACATTTAACAAAAGAAATTCCGTTACAACCCGATTCTGACGATCCGTTTAAAAACTTGAAATTTAGGGGAAATAAACAAACGCGCTAGCATTAGCTAATAGAGCCACGTTTTAAACCTACGAACTGTAAAGCTAATGTGTTACGTGCTTTTTTTACCTGTCCGAATTGGGCATCCCGGTAGCGTGCACGCTCGGTCTCTAACCAAGAGGCATTGCGTCTCTTGGTAATGACATCATGGCTCTGACAGAAGCTGGAGAAGACGCCCCGGGTTCCGTAATAGCACCAAAGCAACTCTTGGGCCGGCGCGTGACGTTCGTTCCCCGGGCGCCAACGCCGCTTTGCCGCTTTGCCGCTCCTCCTGGGCTTCAGCGAGAGCTAAAGTCAAAGCGTCAAAGACAAAAACAAAAGTTGACCACCAGCGAGATAATACACAGGCCGGACAAAGTAATACTTGCGTGTTTGTCCAAAGACAACGGGCAGGAGAGGGGTCCAGGAAACGGGAGGGGGGGGGGGTCAACCGGACCCGGCGGGGGGGACGCGGGAAGCGTTGCTTCCCGGGAGTCCTTGGCTCGTCCTCCGCGTCTTGCCCGCCAGCCGATGGGTGGGTGGGTGGACGGACGCTCCCCTACGGCAAAGGCACGCGTGGCGTGGGGGGTGGCGTGGTGGGTGGCGAGGGGGGGGTGGGGGGGGAGCTTGCTTCTCCGTCTTTTGTACTTTGGTATTATTTACAATGCCAAAAGTCACCCGTTAAAGGCTCAAAAAAGAGAATTTAATACGGCCTAAATGCGCTAATATGGTAAAAAGATCATTTTTTATTATCGTTAGCAAATATGTCTTGAAAGTAGTATTGTTTGTACTTTACTAGTTTGTATTTAAGCTTTGTTTTAATGGTTAAAAGTATGTTAAGGTCTTCATAGGAAGTATCACGCTGTAAAAAATACACAAGAATCCATGTTAGATCACATATATTATTTAATTGTTGACTTGAACATTTTCGTCTTAAAAAAATGAAAACTTAACTACATTTTTTTTGTCCTATTTTTCAGCGCCATCTATCAAAGAAAAGAACGCCAGATTGACAGGCTTCTTCTCCCGGACTAACGAGAGACGGGGCTAATCGACGTTGGGGACGGAGACGCGGCGGCGCCCGCTCGTGACGGCTTCCCTGACCGGCGTGAGTACGAATATGTCACGGCGGCTGACAGAAGCGTCGTCCAGCTGGGGGTTCGCGTTCAGTTCATACGGTCTCTTAAGAGGACGCCGTCTGCCGATGAATGACAACGACGAACGTGGCTGTTACGCTGCGTGACCTTTAAGCCCCACGGAGAGTATCTAATTAGCCGTTCGTTGCTGGGATGGCGACAAATGATGATTTTGATTGTCTGTTCGTCTTTTTGGCGGTTAAGCGCAATGTAACGGGGGGGAATTACAAAGATAGCGCCATCAAAATGTCCAACTTTGGTTTGGTTACAATTACAGATGCTACCCAAGAGAAGGGATCTGGTGTCCTAGCCCAGCTTTAGTTTGGCCCACAAATACAATAATTTCAATCTGAAAGAAAAGAGTACATTTTGCACAATATTTTATGTGTAATGTCTTTATTGTTTGTAGTATGTACAGTTTGCCTAGATGTGCTAGAGCGGCATGACGGGGTTATGTTAACCTATCAGAGTCTGGCGCCCAGTGTAAGTGATTTTCTTACAATTTAAAACGTCTTCTATTTACATCAATTCAGTGCGTTAGTGCAATTTGCCATAAAAACAAACTTAATACTTGACAATGCCCATTTTTACAGATCGTTAGCTGTCATTTTGCTTCTTTACTTGCATAGTAAACCCCTGATGTTAAGTTTTAAGCGGCAACAACGCAAATGTGTCGAGTGGTTCAGGCGCAAAGACGTTATTTTCGTAACTGTACACTACACTTTGGAGGATAAAGTCGAAAGCGATTTGGCAATACGATGTACGAGTGGATTATTGTGCCTTAGGAATGTAGATTTCTACCTGGAGTGTTAATGCCATGGCCTTTTTCTTCCCAGCATGCACTTGCGGAGGGAGGAAGGAAGGAAGGAAGGAGCGCTACTTGGTCCAGTCCACTTTGGCAAAGAAGGGGTGGGACTTGATGTCGTCCACGCCGGACACTCCTGCGCCAAGTCTTTCCGTGGGGTTGTACTGCAGCAGCTGGAGAAGACAAAAGAAAAAATACATTAGTATTGGACAAAGTATTATGTTTGGTACTGTCAATAAAGTATTCCCTTGAAATGTGAATTTGTTGTTTTTGTGGTTTTCAATGTTTGGGACGGGTGAAACCATCTGAGGACGCAAATGAGTTCAATTTGTTCCTAAAAATGACAAAGTATAGTAAGGCTTTTCCCCTAAAAAACGACAAAGTATTGTAAGGCTTTTCTCCCTAAAAAAATGACAAAGTATCGTAAGGCTTTTTTCTTAAACGTAAATGTTTGTCAAAATGATTCAATGAGTGCTTTTCACGCACTTGTAGCTTCCTAAAAATGCAGCCTGATACTTACAAATCACATTACGACGAACTAAAACACACAAACTGAGCCCAATAAATAAACAGATTACCTTAGTACTTGGCCAAAAAACGTACTGGGGATAAGATGGAGTATGGCTAGGGAAAAGAATCCAAAGCTGTTTTGTTGGAGTGCCCACCTGTTCCAGCAACGATCTGGCTTCCTCCGACAGCGACTCGGGGACGTTGAGCGCCGTGTGTCGTCCGATTCCCGCTGGATGGCACTGGCGCAGCGACTGCGGACACAGATAGCCGTTAGCGCAAACACACCAAAAAAAAACAAGAACAAAGCCTAGGATGGACTGAAGCGCGCCTGAAAAAACAAGCGTGTGTCCTCCTCTTGGAACGGCCAGTGGAAAACACTTAGCTGAAAACACACTATTTGCGTACAAAAAAAATGGGGAAAAACTAGCAAATTAGCGCCAGTAGGAAAAGGCCTTATCGTCGGAATCATGGAAGCTAATGGCCGCTAATCGCTAGGGCGCATCTTCTGACGGCTTTGCGTTAAAAGACCCCGCCGGAGCCCCCCCTAAGGGACTTCTGGCCGGGTTCCTGGCTGCCCCGAGGCCAGATCTTATCCTGCAAAGATGGAGAGGCGCTATTTATTTATGTGTGTGTGTGTGTGTTTTTGGGCCAGGACGCTGCACAGACGTAATCATCAAAGGAGACATCTGTGTGAGTGACTTTGTTTTTTTTTCGTCCCCAGGTAAGCGTGGATGTGTGCGTGCGTGCGCTTAAACACAATAACAGGCGTCCGACACGTTTTGGGACACGGATGGGGCAACGTTGATGGCTGATAAGAAAAGATGGCCGCTGGCAAACAGTTACACTCCATTTAAATTTAATAGACAATGAAAAATTGAAGGGCTGTTTGTCTACGTGCAGGTGTGTGTGTGGAAATATAGTGGGAAAAGGCTATGTGAAATGTTATCCGTTCCTTTAAACTGAATGATAAGTTGGATATTAAATACATTATATTTTAAACTATTATAGTAGATAAGGCTTTTTGAAAATATATGTATTTTATTATTATATAAATTAAAAATATATATATTTAACATCATAGTAGTTTCTCAGAATTCCGAACTTAACTTCAAATTTCAAATTAAAAAACTTTGCCACATGATGTTTTTGGACTTGAGCATTGACGCCTATAAATGTAATTTAATGACTTCAAAAAAAAAATTGTAACAATGTTTTTACTATGCCTAAGAGTATTTTTTCATAATAAAACTACATTTAATGAGCTATAAACAATTATTTTGAAGGAGGAAAATGGCATTACATCTCCTACAATAGCTATTTTATTCTATGTTATCCGCAAATTGACGACGAAGCCCTCATTAAATCTTAAAAAATAATCAAGTCTCCCACCTCCACACAGTCCAGCTTTACCTCCACTCTCCGGCTGATTTATTTATGTCTTTTTGTTTTTGAAGCGCGGCTCCGGGAGCCCAGCGGTGCTCCCGGAGCCAGAAAAAGAAGGCCGCGGAGGGCTGACCCGCCGGCCCGGCAGATGGAGCTCAAGCTGGGGGAGAAAGTCACACGGACACCTCCGACACCCCCGGCGCTCCCGCAGAACCAAAGCGGAGAAACGTTAGCCAAGACGTAGCTCCCTCCTTTACACAAAAACGCACACATGCACACGAGCGAGCGAGCTGGCAAGCGCGCTAAAGAACGTGGACAGCTGCATGCCAATCCACCCCGAGACGTCCCACAATGCCTTGCCACAAAAAAAGTCCACTTTTTGATGGTGTTTGTTGTTTTTGACTCACCATGCTTGTCAGGAGCTCAAAGAGGACGGCGCCCAAACTCCACCAATCGCACGCCGCCGTTTCCTCGCCGATGCCTCCCACCTCTAGGGCAAGAAGAAAAAAAACATGTCATTTGATGAACATTTACAACCAGTTAAAATCCCAGTCCTATGTTTTTTTTTTTTAAGAAACAGGCTTTTTAGGTGAACTTATTGTCCACCAATGGTATTGCTAACATCAGAAAATAGATTACAAGCGGAATAATGAGCATCCACAACCAGTTTAAGTTGAACTTCATGTTTAGGCAAATTTGATTGTTACTCGAGGGCCCGCGGGCCATACGTTTGACACCCCCCCCCCCCCCCCCCAACAATGCAACTACTTCACTCGTCGTTGGCCATCTCGAATGCCTCAGTAATTCAGCGGAGCGCCGCACACACCGCCGCCGAGTGCGTCTGATAAAAGGTCCATTTGCATCATAAAAAAGCGGTTAAAAGAAGGAAAGCGGCTGTTGCCGCAACTTGGCGCCATCTGCACGACCCGACCTCCGGCGGCCAAGGCGCTACGACAAAACGCGCGCCTTAACAAATCTAAAGCGTGAAAGGAAAAAAAAATTATATACGTGAAAATACGCTAGCGCCATTTGATTGATGAAAAACCTTAAAAAATTGAAAATTACAAAGTGACCATAACAAATCTCTGCAACTGAACCACCACAGAATATCCACATGCATCTAACAAGACTTAAGACCCCCCCCCCCCCCCCCCCCCGCTGGACCCCCCGAAAATTAAACGTGAAAGTCAAAAAGTGCGCGTGGGATGTGGCTAGCAGCCCCGCTTGGCACCAGATGGCTTCTCATGCCGCTCAAGTTGGCCCCGGCCTCCCCGCGGCGCCGTCGGCCCCGGAGGGGAGGCCCCCGTGACCCCCCGCGCGCCCGGAGACGGAGCTCCTCAGCTGGGGCGAACACCAGAGACAAAGACCCCCGCTCTCCCGGAGGCCCCGGCGCGGCTCTCTTGCAGCCAAGGTTAGCCGAGGCCGGCGCGCTACCGCCAGCTAACATCGGGGGCACCCCGGGACCACTGTTTTGACAGCCGAGGAGAGAAGACGGTCATGGAACCGACTAGCGATACCTGCGCGGCTCCTCGCCGGAGGGCCAGCGGCGGGCGGGAGGGCGAGCACGCGTCTCAGAGCAAGGTCGATGTCGTCACCACCGATTAATGTCTGAGGAGCTGCGGGGAGAGGGGGGGGGGGAAGCCAGGCGGCCGGGCCGAGCCGCCCGAGCTGGCCGCACTTACCGCTCTGTCAGAGCCGGGCACGGAGATGGGGGAGAAAGGGGACCTGGGGGAGGGCGGGGGGTTGGCTTTAACAGAGTCCCACGGGCCGCGGGGTCATCGGCCAACGACTCTTCCACGGAGCGACTGCGCCTTCAACTCGGATGTGAGCTCGTGCTTGAGACGGGAAGTGAGAAGAAGCCATGAGCATAGTGGGTTTATTTTAGGTAGAGGATGAAGAATATACGTGGGCAAGTTGTGGTATTTTGTCAAATTGGATAAGTATGATTTAAGGCCGCTAACTCTATCAATTGGATGTTGTGATAACTTGTAGTACAGAAATACATTTTTGTGGAAATTATGAGTCGTTTTCTTGACAGGGGATAAAGAATACTTGTCAGTCTATGTTACAGAACTCTGAAAAAAAGTATGAAGTATTAAAGTATTTTAAAAAGTATTTATTTTAAGTATTATTTTTCGACTCAAGTATTAACACAGTCGGGTGGGTTTCTTTATCATTATTTGTGCACTTGCTACTCAATGTTTTGACTATTTACAGATATATTAATCATTTATTTATTAGTTGTAGTTATTATTTAATAATTATTTATCTGTTTGTTTGATATTTGTGCACTTTATAGTCAAGCCACAAATCTAATTCTACTGGTATAATCACTCAATTAAATTCAGTTCAATTCAATAACAGTAACAACCTAAAATAACAAGTTTTTGCCCATATGAATTCAAATTTACCAGTATATATAAAAAAACAATATTATCCTATTATCCACTTTCTCCCATCCCTCCTGTTTGCCTTTTCCTTTTTCACTAATTACAAAGCAAAACATTTACCATCTGACATTTTGATGACGCCAAAATGTGGAGAATGTAAATAAGCGCGAAGAGAAGAGAATAAACAAATTAATCCACTGCCATCGCATTTTTTTCCGAGTCCGCTACCGAGGCTAGCCCCCCCACCCACCCTCTTCTTTGCGTGGGTGTGAATGAGTGTGCTTTAAAAACATGTTTCTCTCCTCCTTTTAACACACACACACACATGAGGGGGGCAAGAGAACAGACCCCCTGCTAGCTCTTTGGCAAACAGTCATAAATCTGTCATCGGGAATGAAGCCATAGAGCTGACCCTGTCTGGATCAACAGCAATACATAACAAGGGCGAGATCAAAAAATAAAAATAAACACACACACACACGTTTAGGGTGAATGGAAAAAAAATATCGCAATTCGGGTCTATAAAAATAACAATAACAAAAAAAAAAAAAAGTGTTAAAAAGTACATTGGGATACTGGGGTGGTGTCACGCGCTCTCTAGTGGTAGTTATGGTTACTACAATGTTTGTACTTGGAGGATTAATAGCATACGTCGTTGTCTTCGGTTTTTTACAATCTGATTTTTTTGGAAGGGGATGATCCTTTACATGGTTTTAAATTAAATATCTTGGGCTGTAAGACGATATTATCAACAAAAGAAGTCGAGGGCAAATCCAACGGGCGCGGATATGGTTTTTTTTTATGATTTAAATTGTATTAAAGCACAGGAGGATTATTGAGATTAATGTCTTTAGGTTATTTAATCAATTTGCTCCTGAAGATGTGGAGTGGTGGATTGTTATTGCTTTTGAAATAAGGATGTTTTTTGAGATCATTTAGTTTAAATGGTAACCAGTCTAATTTTATTTTATGAAAACTAACATTAGAAAAAACATCTAATCAGTTTACATTTTAGTATAAAGTTGCTCATATCTTAAAATAAAACAATTGCTTAAAAATAATTTCAGTAAAATATGAAGACTTAATTTAAGCATTTTTTATTACCAGCAAAATATAATATTTTTTTTAAAAGTGTAACTAAAACAAATAAAGTACTAATAAATACTATACTCTATATAAGTTAATTATATTCAGAAATATTTAATATAATAACATATTTAAAAAATCTGCACTTTCAGCGTCCTTAAATTCTTCGATGGCATTTTAACAAACTATTTTGACATATATTTACCTTTAATTTGAGTCTAAATAGAAACACGAGTGCGTACATGTGTGTATTTTGGTCCGAAAATACAAAAGAGATATTTCTATATAATGAGGGCGCACGCACGCTTCTATTTATTTGCACAAAGTGCGGAGAAGAAAGGCAGGCTGGCAGTCAGTGTGTGTGAGCCAGTGGCAAACGCTTTGCTTTGGACAGCTTTTAAACAACATGCCAGAGCTGCCACCAGCCTGCCGGGGGCAACAAAGCAGCCCGCGCTAACGCCGGCCGGCCGGCCCTCCTCGCCGTTGCGCCGCCGAAACCTCTAGAGCGGGAGGGAGGACGCGGAGAGGGGGGTGTCAAACGTACGGCCCGCGGGGGAGCAATTCAAATAGATTCTTTTGTTCGACAAGGGCGACGCAAAACCAGATGTTTTGGCACTATGTTTGGCTCCATTTTCGACAAAAACGGTGGCAATTAATAAGTTTTTAAGGGAGGTTAAAATTGGTAAAATTTATAGGGAGTCACTTAGGAATTTAAAACCATGTTTCTTGTCAAATACAATTTTCATTCTAAACTAAAAAATCTTTTTAAACCTACCTTACTATTTTTTAGCTCCAACTAAACTTTTAAAATTCACTGTCACGACGACCTGCATTCTCATTTTCTGACTCGCCACTAAACGCTACTATAAAAATAATTTCAAAATAAGGGCTTACCTGGCGCGCAGTACATGTTCTCGCAGGCGTCCTGGTCACATGACTCTTCCACGTCACTCCAACGACAGAAATAAGTCAGCTGAACGTGTCCTGAAAACAAAAAAACAACAATTTTAATTTAGTGTCCGTCCCAGTCAAGTGTGACTGACTTTGCACTTTCCAAAAGTTTGCACCCCCTCGCCGCCAAGCGCTTCCTTCCCACCACCACCACCACCACCACCAGGCCGTTTTGGAGTAGGCCGCCAGGGCGATTACTCCCGTTTAGCGGCTCCCCGTTAACGCCGTCATTAGAACTAATGGTGTCATTAGGTAGCCGCGGCCATTAGCCCAAGCTAGCCAAAACCGTGCGCCGCGCTACTTGCTTGATGGGCCCTTTAGAACAATAATGACCGCGGGGGAGACTAAAACAGCCACTCAGCTAATTAGACGCGTGTTGGTAACGAGGTGAGGGAGATGATTGTAAAGAAAAAAAAAAGAAAAAAAAAGCCGCCTCTCGTCTTTATTTACGGAGGAGGAGGAGAGATTAAGACGGCGCTTGGGGGTCGCTTTGGCGCCCTTGACGGCCATGGACGTCCAATTTTTCATTTCCAGTCAGAAGGGGAGACGATCATCGTCTATCAGAGACAAGAAGTGACTATTTACATTTTAGCATTGTACAAAGCAAATTAAAATATAACAATAAAACTCAAAATAGTACTAATATAAGCATCAGTTTGACTTGTACTGCCCTCCGACGGCCATGGAAGGTAGTGCAAGTTCATCTAACTGGAGCCTGAGAAATGTTTTTAAATTCTATTTTCAATCTTACCATGTCGATCGAGCAAGATGTTGTTGGGGTTGAGGTCCCGACAGACCACGCCCTCCCGGTGCAGGCGGTCCAGCGCCGTCACCATCTCCACGGCCCAGCAGCGGACGAAGGCCTCTGGGATTCGAGCGTGGGACACGGCCACAGACAGCTGGTCCAGCTCTGAAAACAGGCGGGACACACGATCCGCTTCCCCTCCGTCCTCCAATTTCTCCACCACTTCTTCTCTCGGCGCGGACACACAGTCTTCTACCTGGCGTGAGGGTCCGTCCTCCTCGCCATCTTTTTGTCCAAAAGTCAAGCTGTAGTCGTCCCACAGCGAGGTCAGGGCATCTGAGGACATGCAGGAGGGCAAAGGTCGCCCGGGAAGCGGTAAAACATCCGGCTCGGTGGATCTTCTGGGCGAGGTCGCGACCTCTGGGCCGGGGTGGGGCATCGCCGTCTCCGATTGGTCGGCTTGGTCCGTCGAGGGGAGGTTGACCAAAAGGTCCGGCGGGTGACCCTCGTCTTCATTCAGCGCCTCTTCAAAAGAAATGACCGGCACAGATTCTTCGGCGTCTTTACTTAACTTTGCGCCGTGACCTTTGACCTGGGGATCCAGCTCCAGGAGGTCCTCGCCGTGGTCGGACGGCCGGCGCTGTGGCTCCGCCCAGGTGGCCTCGCCAGCGCTGTCTTTACTGTCGATGCGGAAAAACTCCATGAGCGCACGTCTGGGTTGATTCGGGGACGGCAGGCGTGGCCCATCGCCGCCGCCATCGTCGTCCAATAGGCTGTCGCCGCTTAGTGGTGAAGAGGCGGTGGCCCCGTCCGGCGAGGCGCCGCCGCTCCTGGTTCGCTGTTCCTCCTCCAGTGCATCCGGTTCCACTTTGTCTCGCTCGTACTCGTTGCAAAGGGTTAAATAACTATCTGTGCACTCCTCTTCCGAGGTGGCGCTGGAGTCCGGGTGTGGCACCGGCGACTTGGCGGACCGGCTCGAGGAGGGGTGGCTTTGGCAAGGCGACAAAGGCATCGCTTTCACATCAGGGCGAGCAGCGATGGGGTCCGATTTGGGGGAGGGCGAGGCAAATTGGGGCGAGCCTACGCCCGCTTTGTGGCTCTTTTGGATGAACGGGATGTCGAAAGTCTCCTCTGGACTGGAATTGCGCAGGTATTTGGCAACGTGGGACCACAGCTTTCCCCCTGCGGATGATAAATGGTCAAATTTCAGCCAGATAAAAAAAAAAAAAAAAAAAAAAAAGGGGTTCGAACCCAGAACCCCAGAACTGCGAGCCCAAAAGGCAAAAACCACTTAACCACCGCACCAAAAAAAAACTTATGTTATATTTAAGGCAGTATATTAAAAAAAAAACAATTTATAGTTTGGACACCCCGGTTCTAAATATGGGTCCGCCCCTAATGCGAGAGAGATGTAAGAAGGCCCAGGTGTTGGCATAGCTAATGAAGCGCGGCGCCACCTGCTCCGGGAATAACGACCTGTGACACACACCCATCTCCATCAAACATCTGTCGGCGGGCGACAAGGGCACGCCGAGACGAGCGCAAAAAAAGATGAGGCGCCTCACCCTCGGCGTGCCGCAGGAAGAGGAAGACGGCGTCGTCCGTGTCCACCGCCTTTTCCAGCCGCACCATGTGGGGGACGCTCCGGGGCGCCAGCGTCGTTTTGGCACGGCCGCAGTCGCTGCTTTTTCTCAAAGCCTGATGGGAAAAGGGAAAAAATTAATACTTTTAAAAAAAATTATATTATTGTTATATGATTGTGTGAAAACCAAATATAATAGCTGCCACTACATATTACTTATGGGAAATTCAAATGGCAACAATCGTCCATATTGTTCGAGATGAAACCGCCAAAATTGAAAACAAAGCTCTATTATGACCCATAAACCCAATATATTCATTTTCTTTACATCTACAACTACTCCCCAAAACCCACCAAGTACACCCCAAAAAAGCCAAAACAAACGCCCCAAAAACTAAACATCCGACCCAACCGATTCAAAGTGACCGTAGCCAGCGAGCCCCGACGCGCCATTTGCGAACCCCCCACCCCCCGCATCAAGTTGACATTGCCCGCCTATCCGTTTCCATCAAGGCGCGCCCATCTACGCCAAGTCATCTACGCGCGTTGACATCTGGCGCACGTCTCACACCTGAGAGCAGAGGAGCTGACAGGGACAGGCCCATTAGAATCAATTATGGCCGTCACACACAGGGGCGTCTGGCACGCATTGCGCCCATGGGCGACACACCCACAAAAACATAAACACACACTCCTCCTACCAACCAATGAGCACTTACTTTCACCACCAACGTCTCCCCCGTCCTCTTGTCCATGACCAAAAGAACCTGTGATGGAAGAGAGTCATTAATAGGCAGGTGATCGGATAGGACGGGGTCATCGGCTAAATAAACGCCACGGAGAGAATCGGGGGAGGGATTAACCCATCAAGCCCTGGCGTGTTTAGCGTGGCAATGTCACAGCGGCGAAACACTGATTTAAACACATTAGGGCTGGAATTATTAGCTGATTAGGCGAGCAGATGGGCGCAAACCCATGCGTTCCGAGTCAATTATTGGGCAAAGGCATGCCACGTTTATCATTTGCGTCTTGGACAACGGGGTGATTGCAGGGGGGGTTTATCGTTGGTGAAATGAGAATTCTGGGAATGCATTTGTTGTGGAGTTGAGTTTGGGAACACTAAAAAAATACTGTATTTAACATTTGCTTTCATTATACAAAAAATATTGGCATTTATTCCAAATTTATCTTAAATTATTTGAGATTTGCAAATGATGTGGCTACTGTAATTTTATTTATGTGCGAGTATTAAAAATGTAAGAATAAAAACGTATATAAATTAACTTATAAAATATTTCAATAAAATTCAACGGAATTTTTCCACCACCAACTCGACCCCAATTTTTTCCCAACGTGTCCCCAGTGTAATAGTTTTATAGGAGTAGGATTTACGATGCCGCATTCTTTTTGATTCAATTATGTTTTGGTATGTGTCAACTGTTTCAATTAGCGAGCAGATGTCACCGACGCCATCCCTTAATCTCGACCTTCATCTCTCGGGCTAAAAAAGACGACGGGGCTTCATACATGCCGCTTCTTCTCTCTGACATCTTCATTTTTCCCTTATTATAGACAACCAATCAAATCCCACTTGGCCAACATCCCCCCTGTCAAAATGGATTAGACATCTATCCAGCTCAATGACAGCTAACTCTTAAACAACTCTTAAAAATTGTAATAAATACATTTTAAGACCCCAATTTTGCTAAAAACGACACCCCCGATCCGACACCTCTCCGTCGCCCCCTCTGGGGACAGGTGGAACATATGTGCGCGACCTAGCGAGCGCGTATGAGCGAGCGTTAGCGCTTCAGCGCGACCCTGGTTGGGACCAAACAGGTGCGGGCTAAATGGATATGAATGGAGATGTGAGTAAACAGAGCCGCGGCGCTAGCCAGGGCACTAATATAATTAAGATACAAACATCAGGGCGGATGGGGGGGGGGGGGGGGGGTAGAAGGGCGAGGAGCTCTCTCCATCTGTCTCCACTGTCCCCCATTAAAAGTCAAAGGCGGAAGGAAGAAAGCCTGGCGGCCATTTTGCCGAGCATTGCACAAACTGACCTTGGTGGTCGTTATAACCGCCGCTATATCATCGAGTAAATCTACTGTGTTTTATTGCCGTGGAAAAGACGGGGGAAGGAGGAGAGTTAACACGAGGACGGGGCGTCCGGATTTATCGGGACATGATTCCGCTAATGAGCGGCGCACCCGTGGATCAAGTGTTTGGCCGAAGCGCGGGTAATGGGTCGCCTCAGTCAGATGTTATTGGCAGTGGCGAAATGAGATATGTATTTTACTCAAACATTTTTGGGGGATATTTTCCTAAAAAGTTTCACTATACAAGTTTTGTATCCTATACAGATGTATATTTACACATTTTTAAGGCAAGTTTCTGCTTTTAAAGGAATAACTGGGATATTTTCCTAATATTTTAGCCTTTATTATACTACTGCGACTCGATAAAACTTATTTTAACCGTTTTTGTCATATTTCTGTATTGGTCACTTGACCTTTTAGCACAACATTTCACTCAACTGACCTTATCAATGACACCCAAGACCCTATAAGCACCAAGATCATCAGAGAAACTTTGCTGGATCCCTCTGATAGTGGTCCTGCAGCACTGTGCTCCCGTCACCTGAAAAATCAACAGCCAAATCCTTCTGTTAGAAAAAAAATATCTCCAAAGAAAGCAGCTAAATTTAGCGGCATCTCACCACAATTTGTGCCGACCCTTGACCCATATCGCCGCTCAGATGCTGACTGGATATTTGCTCGGCTCGCATCAAGTACTCGGCGGTCTTCTTCTTCACCGCCTCCCTTCGAGTGGGACTGGGCTCACCTGTGGTTGGATGGAGTCAGTCAAAGTTCCCGACTAAAACCGTGAGGAACGGATTTGACCGCCTGACCTTGAACGCCTTGTAGCAACAAGTCCACGCCGCTGCGGTAGAAGGAAAACGCCGCCTGGTAGTCGTGCGCTTTTTCCCTCTGCCCGGCCAGGCGGATTAGTTCGCCGGCTCGTTCCAGGTAGTCGGCCTTCAGCCTCTCCGCGCTTTTCCTGGCGAAGAGCGACGTGCGGCCGGGCTTGGGCGATGGGCGAGGAGCGCTGCCCCCGTGTGGCCGAATTGGGGAAGCGCGGCCCGAGGCCATGCCATCGTCCAGCCCAGTTAAAGAGTCTGTGTCCAAAGCCGAGCAGTTCACGTCACTACTGTCACTCAAAGGCCCTGGAAGAATACAAAAACAAAAATGGAATCATAATTCCGACACAAAATGGCAACCAATGTTTTCATTTTGGTAATTTACTATACATTTTCAGTGCCCTAAACTGAATGATATCTTAACGAGAACATACCGATACATTTTTGGAAAACACCCCCTAAATTACATACCTCCATACTCGGATGTGATAGTCAAATCTTCTGCAAAACTGAGGTCGCGTTGAACTGAAGAAACAACAAAAAATATTTCAGGGTCAGAAGTGTCCAAATCTGACTTTACCGTCTTTTCTTACCATCCGAGCTAGAGTCGGACAAACTGTCGGCGAGGAAGTCGGAGAAAGGCTCGGACGGTCCGATGAGTTCCGACCCGTCGTGGACTTTGCCTCCCTAGACAACACGTGTCAAAAATGGCACTTTTGGAATGACCTTTGCTCGTCCAACCTACCTTAAAAAACTCTTGGATGTGTTGACTGCAGTACAAAGCGGGAATATTTGCCGAAAACTGCAGCAAATCCTCCAAACGCTGTCTTCTCTCCTCGATTACCGAGTCATCGAAGCGACCTGACCGCAAAACAGTAATCCAATGGGTTTGCAAATATGGTTACTAATTTAACAATTATTTTGACTACAATGACTGTTCAAAAGAATATTTCCCCCAAATATGCCCACAAGAAAACTTACCAAACACTTTAGCCTTGGCAAAGGGAGGAAAAAGTTCCGATTGGCTGCAAACATTCTTATGCAGCTGCCAGAGGTTCTGGTGAAGTTTCCGAAAGTCGCTGTAGCGTTTCCATACCGTTATCTGGAAAACAGGGAAAACTGGGCTCAGTAATTGGCATCATGCAGTAGCTATTAGCGTAGCATCCGGGTATAGTGCATTCCTAAGACCAGATCTTGACTGAAAAGTTTGTCTTACCTCTCGTACATCCTCTGGGTTCTTCCGAGAAATGATCTGAAGCAAGAGAAGGGTAAATACATCAGGATTATAATACGATTCTAAAGAACTATGGGTAGAGTAGAGAGCCTTACAATGGGTACCATTTATAATGAAAGACAAAGGGAAGAGGGAGACATCACCAATAGAATATAAAGTGGTGAGAGCGACGCATAATAAAACAATCAAGTTATAATCTAGGTGATAAAGTGTAAGTCTCCAAAACTGGGTGGTCACGTTATTTTAAAATGGAAATATTGCATTTCGCCATTCGGGTTTACGTCAATCATTAGTGACGTTGTTATTTCCGAATTTCCCGCCCTTACCGCTACCAAAGTGCGTATTTCCGGTTTCCTCGGTATTCACAAAACAGTTACGCACCTATCACCTTTCCAAACATTCACTTGTATTATACGCATGGCAAAATAAATTGGAACAAGTCGTTAATTTTCCTAACAGAGATTCCTTCCAACTTAATAATGAAACCTGACAAATTAGTATACTCTTCCAGCCCAAAATAAACATCGTCCTTTAGCTACGTAGTTTACGCTTGCTTATGGCTAAGCTTCATTCACAGTTGCAATACAAATGCTCACGGATGCGAAAATAAAGCAGAATTCGCGTTTAAGAGAGAACATACCCAACAATATACAAAATAAACATTAGTATACATGCATTGTATTGACATTTCTTAGAGTTTACATCATATTTAAAAATATAGCCATTAGCTTAGTCTCGGTTAGCTAGCATGGCTAGCTACGTGCTATCAAGTAATAGTTGTGTTCGCTACTTACCCGAGCGGTGACTTTGTAAACAGTGTAGCCTTTCTGGTGCTTCGTTGGATCAGTGACAGTGTAAAAACGAGCAAATTCCTCGCTTCCCCGCTGCGCTATCATTCTGATAAGAACATTGCCGTAGGTTAGCAGGCGGCGAAGCCGTACACAACCATTAGCTTGGGTAGCGTGTTTCGAATTTGGAGTGAGCGAGTGACGTCATTTAATGGCAAACACTCGGACACGATGACGTATATTTAAAGGGACACATTCAGGACATACTACACTCAATGTCAGGATTATAGAATCACTCATGCCCAAAATACTCTCATATTTTCAGTTATATAACTGGGAGACTAATTATCTTTAAGAATTTTAATATATTTATCAAACCTGGATGATATAAACAAGTATGAATCAGAAGTGCAGTTATTATTGTGAGTGAATTGATAACAAAACAATGATTGAAAATACACAATGATAACATACTACAGTTAAATGAATATTCTAACACTAGATATGATTGTGTTTTACTTGTGAGTGAATAAAGATACTACCGAAAGCTCACGTATAAATTACGCAAGAGTGTGTTTTTCAGTAAAGAGCCACCCAGAAGAACACAAGCAGAATTAATGCTTGATTCCAATTACAAAATGGGCACTTGGCTGCCGCATTGGCCGTATGATTACATCCGTGACTTGACATTCCCATCATACCACCGTTGTGGCCGTCTCTGTAGGACTGATTCTGAGAAAAATCAATATGTATTGGGGTTATAAAAAGAAAAAAATACTATCTAAAATATTCAAAATTAGAAAAATCTTACAGTTTCCAAGATGGCCATAGAATAATCTCCATTACTCGCCAGTAGGTTGAGTTGTTTTCCGCCAACCAGACTGTAGTGGAAGCCAATCTGATCCGTGAGTCCATAAGCATATATCACATAAATGGGTTTGGCCTAGAAAATTAATAACAACATGTGATTATACATAAAAACATTCCACAGAATAAAAAAACTAGTGAATTGCATGGGAGCTTTCTTTCCAAAAAACGTGTTGAATTACATTGAAAAGAAAACACAATCGGTGTCGCTATGGCAGTCGTTTGTATGGGACGTTTCGAATGAACTTTATTTTAAGAAAGCATTGAGGGGAGCGTAACAGGAGAACACACAGAAACTAAGATTACGTGAAATTTGAGATTTAAAACAAGTATGATTACATGCTCAACACAATAGATCGAAAGCAAGTTTGAAGCTCCATGCCATGGAAAAAAATAAACAAACATGCATACAATGTGCAGCATAAAATAGACTAGTCTTTATTTTTCAATAGGATGAAGATGTGCAAATTATATTGAATGGAAATGGCAAGTCAGACTTACAAGAATTGGGATGTCCTGTTCATCACATGTCTCCAAATCCCTGGAAAAGGTCATGTGAGTTTGCCCATCGCTCTCATTTAGCGATAGCAACCTGTAGCTCTGCTGCCGATCCTCTGTGGGGTAGGTGTTCTCCGCCGAATAATAATCCTACAAAATAGTGGTTAGAAATCAGAATTTCATTAAAAAATAATAAAAAAATGGGTAGAACAAGTGGTAGAAATCTGCATTTTTTTAGGTATTAACATTGGTGTCCAATCAATTTGAATCTGTACTGTACTCATTTTAGTATAGAAATGTGTAGGGACTCACTTTAAAGTAGTCTCCATCAGGTCCAACTCCCGCCATGACCAGGTCAGCCCCCGTCATGTCCCCGGTGTGACTCAAACCAAATCCGATCCATCCGGTGGTGTTGACGATGAATTTGATGGTGATGTCCCCCCGCGTGCTATTCACCCCCCATTTGATGCAGACCGAGTGATTGCTGTCCAAGTAGTCCATGAAGGGGAGGTTGGGATCCGCCGTTTGGGCCGTCCTGTAAGACCACAAAAGACATTGAAGGAGAAGGAAAGACAACATGACGTCTGGTTGAATCTGTAGGATTTTTTGACTGAGACCGAATGTGCGTTTTTTGGACACACCTGCAGGGAGACGACACCCCCTGCCAACATCGTCATAATCCAACGCTGGGTGAAATATGAGAAGGTGCTGAACAGGGATTATCCTTGGAAGGTGGACAAAAATCAGTTTTTTTTGCTTCTTTGTGGGCCAGATTGTCAGATTAAATATGTTTTAAGACATGGCACCGGCAAATGAGATTCAAAATGAAAGATTTGGACAGAGTGGGACTGTTTCAATCTTGCAATCAATCGCACTGATGCATACCCATCAGTAGATGGCAGCACCACACTGAGCGAAATGTTCTATTGCTTGCTGATGACTAAAAAGTTGAAATAAGTTTGTCATTAGCATTTTAAAACAGGATTACATATCATTACATCAGAGAGATTTGATGACTAATCTGACTTGCAGGTAAAGTTTCACTACTACTTATTTCCAAATAGAACATGTTTCCAATTTATATATCTCAGACACGTTAATAAAGTTGTTTATAAACCAAACTGTTTGCAAATATACAAGTATACTTACCGAGTGAAGAGTGGTTTACATCTTCTGGAGTAGAGTCCATAAATTTTCACCGACGCAAGATGGCCACTCGTTATTTACATGCCCAACTCCTTTGCTAGAAACCTAACGGGTTTATTAAAATTCAACAATTATACAAACAAAGTAGAGCTCAGTGTTATCAAAAATGCTCAAACGTCACAAATAGAGCATAAGAACAAACAAAGAAAAAAAGAAACAATTGAATCCTACTTTAACATAATGAATAGGGCTCGCATTGACTTGTAATGTATCTTGCATCCACAAGGCGGCGACAACAACAAGCAAAATCTCCTTTGACATTTGAAATCGCTACTCATTATGAATAAAAAACAATTTGATATTAGACTAAATTATTGTTGAGTACAGGTTATAATCGCGATTTATATTTGTATTTTAGTTTAGTTTGACTTTAAAAAGTATATATTCTGGCATTAAAGAAGAATGGAAGACTTTTACGCACAAAAAGTTGACATGTTAACAATATATACATTTAAAAATGCATGTTATTTTTTTTGTTTAAATAAAGGATGGTGGTGGAATCCGTATCGGATCGAGTCCACCTTTCCGGTTTCCCCTCGGCGGGTCTGGGTCACTCCCTCCCCGCTTTCCAGCATACACACACACACACATACACACATTTCTGGGCGGATCCGAACCAACGTCGATCTCTTCACAAGAAAAAAAAGACTTGTAAAAACTCGTAAACGCGTGTTATCGACGTTTACGTCGAAAATCGCCGCGATTACTTCCCTGAATAGCGAAAGGCTGCGGAAGGAAAATGTCCAGCTGAGTGTCGGAAAAGCCTCTGAAACGAGACGCCAAGGGCCTGCTTTTTTCTTGTTTTTCTTTTTGTAATGATTAATAAATGTTTCGACCATGGCGATGACGGTAAGTTGAGCAAGCTTTATGTGGTGCTTGATCGGATATTTGAAGCTACGTCGTATATTCCCGTTCGAAAAGACAAGAGCGTATTTCTCGTTAGCCTTAACTTGGAAAGTCAAAGTTATCAAAGATCAAAGACGTTATGATTATGAATTTAAAAAGTGGGGAAGATCTAACGATATAAGAACCAAGTAGTAAATGACGCGAGTATTTCGTAGTACATGGAAAAATGTATCTCATTAAGAAGTCTTGTGACATTTTGCTACCTTTCAAGTGCGGGTCACTGGCTACTCCTGATGCATGCTGGGAAATGGAGTTTTTCTGAAAAGCTGATGTTTGGCTAGCAGTATTTGACATTCAAGGAATTGACTAATAATTAACTGTAAAGAGGAAACAGAACGTTATTTAATCAAAAATATTCCTTTTTTAATGAAAGCACTGTTGTTTTTACACTATAATAACCTAATATGACAAGAAATGACAGTAACTGCCTATAAAAAATATCCAAAGTGATCTTCAAGAGCTAATTTGAATTGCAAGATCATTTTTTAATGTGTTTTGGATGATTAAATGCATGCAAAAAAGATTAAATCACATGTTGACTTTGCAAGATAGGCAAACTAAAATGTTAGTCACGTGACCCCGTTGCTTGTTTTTGGTTGCCACCGCTATCAGGGTAACAACCAGGAACTAGTTTGGCCTGTTTTTGTGTCGGCGTGTGTCACGCGTGTGGAGATATATGTTAATGTCGTCGTGCCGCCTACACGGAAAAGCCGACAAGTGCGCTTTTGTGCGTTTTGTGCTCAGGCAAAGGTTTTATACGACTTCACTGCGGAGCCCGGAAACAACGAGCTGACGGTGAAAGAAGGCGAGACCCTCAATGTCACCAATCAGGTGAGAATGTTCGTTCGCCGGGAGTTCAAAGGTCGCTTGGCTGTGTTTGTCGGATTTTTTTTTGCAGTCACTTTTGCAGCCTTTTCTAGGAACAGAATCGGCTAAGAAAGATTTTTAAATCTAGTGATCTGAGCGTCCAATTTGTGTGGCAGCACATCGGCGGAGGATGGATTGAAGCACGGAACTCCAGAGGGGAAATCGGCCTGGTACCCGAAGACTACATCGAGGTACGGGTCATGTGTTCTTGTTTAAAAAAAGACAAAAAAAGTCCCAGCTGCCTGAAAAAATCAAACAGCAACAGGATGCACCTCTTTGACAATTGCGCTGATTCCGTCCGTCCGTCTTCTTTGCCCGCCTCTTTTGTGCTAATCTGATTTCCTGTGGACAGAAAAAAAGAATGTTTAGAGTCAAGGTTAACTCCAGATAGACATATCTAACATTTTGTCTATTTTTAGGCCTTGTTTGACTCCTAGAAGTTGAAAAGTTTGGGCAATTATTGTTGTGCTAGCATAGCTACATTTTAACACTTTGATGAATACAATGCTATAAATAATTGGAATAATTTCCCCCTCTCGCAGCTCAACGAGTCGCCCATCCCAACCGCCACATCAACAGCACCGCCCGCCGCCCCTGCCCCCGCCATCGCCAATGCCGACCTGTCCTTCTTCGACTCCTTAGCCCCCGCCCACCAAAATCAGGTAACGCATCCCCGGCTAGAAATGGAGAAGTGAGAACCCTATTGGGTCACGCCGCTTGCCTCGTACGTGCGTTAGCGCCATTTTTAGCCGTACTGGCAGGAAACCGGCTATAGCGGGAAGTTGGGAGGAAGCGAGTGGCGTGCTGTGTCAGTAAAAAATGTCGACAGAGAAAGCGCAAGAGTTCCCTTCACTTTAAAAAAAAATTTCCCCCACAACACACTAAGCTGGCGACTAGTGATGATGTCACCTTCTCTCCCTCCCATCAAGGTGGACGCCAGGGGCTCTAGCCCCCTGCCCGACACCCCCGATACCCCAGTTTCCCCCTACCTATCGTCCCCTGATGAGGTAACCGCCACTAGGGGCGGTATAGAGCCGCATTTTGCCCCTATGGGTTGCCGCATGAATTACACTAACTTGAATTTAGCACTAAAACTACAGAATTAGCTTCAAGTGCTAACTAGCATTTTGTGAAGAAAAATAACATTGGCTTTCATGCTTAAGTTATTTAAAAATAGTCACGGCGGTGGAGATATTAGCAAGGAGTATGAATGATGACGCATGCTGAGATGAATTAGCGACATTAGCATGTAAACAAACATCATAACAGGTCAATTTTTTGGGGGTCTTTTCTAGGCCAATGGCAACGATCCCTGGTCCACGTGGAACGCGGAACCCTCGGCGGGCGCCGCCAATAACTGGCCGTCCAATCCGGAGGGGACACAGACCGGCAAGGCCCAAGGGGACGCGTGGGGCGGGGCCTCCCACGGACACCCTCAGGCCTACCAGGGTCCAGGTAAAAAAGAAAAACCCAAATATTACAAATATTCTACAAATATTTTCTTAAATTTTTAGCAATTTCTTCTTACCTCAATTCTGCATTTCTCTATGAATTTTTGAAATATGAATTTCCCAACTCTTTCTCTTTCTTTTCTTAAGACCTCTACCCTTATCCTTACCTTAGGGACTACACAGGTATCTGATGTATGTGTTTATGCACGGTGTGGTCCTATGGAAAAATATTAAAACATATGTGAGCTGCAATGTTAACCAAGTACAAGTTTCAGGTTGGATTAGAAAACTAATTCCGCTTTTTGCTTTGTTTCTGTGCTACTCACCACCAAAAACATCGCAATGCTAACTTCCAAAACATGTATTTTTTATGCCAAAACATCGACCAATTTCTTTTTTTTTGTCTAACAGGAGCGGAAGACGACGAATGGGACGACGAGTGGGACGACAAGTCCACCGTCGGCGGCTACGGCGAGGTGGAAGCCGGAGATGGCGGCGCCATGCAGAGGGGCGGCACCCACGCCTCCATGAAACTCAAGTGAGGATTCCAAACACGGTCCCATCGCTTGTTCTACCCGGCAACAACTTTTTGGTTTTCAGGTTTCCCGGCTTCTCCAAGTCCGGCCCCGAGTTGTACCTCCTCTCCAAGCAGACGACCAAGTCCAAGGACAAGCTACCCATCTACGTAAGTTCCTATTCTCGCTTTCACGGCCGCCATTTTAACCCTGACAAAACCTACACATTTCTCAGATGGGCGAGGTAGGTCCAGTCTGGCTTTACCCCGAATCGCAGCTGGACTGCGTGGTGGCCGACCCCAAGAAAGGCTCCAAACTGTACGGTCTCAAGAGCTACATCGAGTACCAGATCATGCCCAACGTAAGAAGCTAGCTTAGCCTCGGTTAGCCACGGCTACTTGTAAACATGCACTTTGTTTGGTCTGCAGACCACCAACCGACCGGTGAACCACCGCTACAAGCACTTCGATTGGCTCTACGAGAGGCTCCTGGATAAATTCGGTTCGGCCATTCCCATCCCGTCCCTGCCGGACAAGCAGGTAACAGGTGAGTGGTGTCAAAGTGGCGGCCCGGGGGCCAAATGTGGTCCGCCACATCATTTTGTGCAGTCCGAAAAAGTCAATCATGATTGGCGACTTTCTGTTTTAGGATCAAATCTAGTTCTTTTAATCCATTTATAAAAAGATAAAAACATCTAAATATTATGTCTAAAATGTTCTGACATCCTTTTTTTAGGGCGTTTTGAAGAAGAGTTTATCAAAATGCGAATGGAGCGTCTGCAAGGATGGATGAGCCGGATGTGCCGGCACCCCGTGGTGGCTAACAGCGAAGTTTTTCAGCTCTTCCTAACGTACAAAGACGAAAAGGCAAGTTATTTTTAGTTAAGCGCTAACATGTAAGGCTAACGCTAAAGTTAGCGTTTTTTCTTGAAATAATGCAGGACTGGAAAACAGGGAAGAGAAAAGCAGAAAAAGACGAAACGGTGGGAGTGATGATCTTCACTACGGTAGAACCCGAAGCTCCGGATTTGGACCCCATCGAAGTGTAAGTCGAAAAAATGTACAAAACTGTCCACGCTCGCCATTTTAAACGTTTTTTTTGCACAGCGAGCAGAAATGCGAGCACTTTAGCAGGTTTACCAAAGCTATGGACGACGGCGTCAAAGAAATCTTGACGGTGGGACACGAGCACTGGAAACGCTGCACGGGCCGTAAGTATGACGACGCCACCTGCTGTTAGCGACTTTTTGGAGAAAAAAAATACATTCAACGTGAAATATTTCTTATCTAGCTCTACCAAAAGAATACCAGCGAATCGGGAAAGCCTTCCAGAACCTATCGTCGGTGTTTACCAGTAGCGGCTACCAAGGTATTAGCGCAAAGCTAACTTCCGTGACCACAGGAATGCATTATGCTATTGCTATTACTACTGTGCCAAGAAATAAAACAATTTTTATTTATTTTTTGGTAGGTGAAGCGACGCTAACGGACGCCATGACGGCCGCGGGGAAGACCTACGAGGAGATAGCCCAGTTGGTGGCGGAGCAGGTTGGTTCTTATTGGGGGACAAGAGTGTTAAAATGTAATGGCATTTTCCCAGTTGACCAAATATGGTCATGCTTCCAGTTTGACTTTGGAGCTAATCCAGATGGACACTTGTAGTCACATTTGTTTACTTGTAGCTTTTCAACATAAATCCTCCCACTCATTTAAGCGCGCTTATATAATCTTGACATTTTTCAAATGCCACGTTTATGTGTCTTTTATCCAGCCCAAAAAGGATCTCCACTTCCTCATGGAGACCAACAACGAGTACAAAGGTTTACTGGGATGCTTCCCAGACACTATCGGCGTCCACAAAGTATGAAAGCCCATTCAATTTTTAGTCTAGCGACGCCATTTTAATTTTAAAACTGTCTTTTTTGTATATCAGGCCGCCATCGACAAAGTGAAGGAAGGCGACAAGTTGGTGGCGGCCAGTAAGATCAGCCCTCAGGAAAAGGTCACCATGGCCAAGCGAGTCAGCACTATGTCGTACTCTTTGCAAGGTAGACCAAAGAAGGACGCCATTTTGTGCTATTTTGCTGACCCTTTCTATTTGAAATCCCTCAGCCGAGATGAACCACTTCCATAGCAACCGTATCTACGACTACAACAGGGTCATGCAGCTCTACCTGGAAGAACAAGTCAAGTTTTACGAGACGGTAAAGACACTTTAAACGCGGCAACTGTGACCACCGACCGCCATTTTGTGTTTCTTTCTCTTTGGCAGATTGCTGCAAAGCTGAGACAAGCTCACGGTCAGTTCACCACTATGTGAGCCAAAATGGCCGACGCCTACCCACCCTTCTTTTAACGTCCACGGGGAGGGTGACGGGAACAAAACGCGCAAAACTGCAGTTTACATCACCGAAGACATGAAGACGTCACTTTCAAGCTCATTAGAAAAAAATGTCACAATTTAGCAAAGTTACGCTAGCAAAAAAAAAAGAAGTGCCTTTCCTTTAAGAATGTTTGTGCATTCCTGACTTCCTGGTCCGTGGACAGGAAGCTCCGCCCCCTTCCTGGCCTACTCACGTGCCTTGCTCGGTTTAAAAGGACACAAAAAAAAGTTTCAATCCGTTTCCATTTCTGCTTTTGTCGACGTTTACATTTCAAAAATTTGGACGTTCATGGCGCTCGACGAGCTAAAACGAGACAAATTAATTCCCGCTGCCTTTGATGTGATTCTGCTGTTTTTTATATGAAGGCTGTTGAATATGTCATAATTTTTTTTTTTGCTTTTTGCTCGCAATCAATCTTTTTTTTTGTCCGTTTCTCTTTACGATTCGAGTTCATGTACAAATCCATATTTAATAAGCACGATTCTCTCACGACCGCGTGGCTTTTATCCGTGTACGCGTGCCTACTGAAGTGTCTGGCGAGTGTACATGATGCATATAAATAAATATTACACTATTCAAAGAGGTTTTGGGCCTATTTTTCAAGGGGGAAAGAATGAAGGGTTGGCCATCTTTATACGACAACAATCCTTGTTTTTGTTCGCAGCGACTCCGGCGCCCCAGCGGGAAAAGCCTCAAAGAGGGGGTTTGTCTTTGGGAAATGGCAAAGAAGACTGAAAGAAGTCTTTTTAGCCCCGCGGGATCATTAGTTTTAGCTGAAAACCAAAAAACGCGTGATTTTTATCCTATCTACATTAAATGTATTAATAAGTAGGAGGGAAAATGTACTTATATTTTAATCTCTCTTGTCCAACCAATTGGTAATTTATTGCAAAATTCTGATCCTATAAAAGTGTAATTCCAATGAAAAAAATCCCTTTTTCAATATAAGGTTGCAAAGAAATAAGCCTTTTATTCAATGAATACATTTTGTCACCCAACGTTGAAAAATGTCCAAAAATGTCCTACCTGAATGGATTTAGTAGCTCCTCCCCATTGTTGCCACGGCAACAAGTGGCTCACGGCGACGGCCGATTCCCAAAGCCGCGCGGCCGTATCATCATGCTGACTTTCTTCAGCGAGTAAAAGTCGGAATTCCTCCAAGAGTGCCAAACGATGCCGTCGGGGCCCAGGTGACCTTTGCCCTTTGCCGCATAGTGGCCTCCCTGGAGGGACGACTTAGGTCAACAACGCCCGGTAAGGGATCGGGCCTGAATACCCGGCACTCACCCCATAGTAGACGCCGTTGAGGTTGGCGTAGAAACACTGTCCGTACCACCAGCCACCGTGGGAGATTTCGGCGCAGATGTCGCCGCTGTCCGGCGTGCTGAAGGCGCGTTTGTCGTGGTACCAGCCGAAAGAATCCCGGGCGCTGCTGCTGCCGCCGCCGAAGCCCGACACGTGGAGACGGTAGCGGTGCTCCTCATCTTCTACGCTGCAAGAAAATTTCAATTTCAATTTTCTGGGGGGCGGAGCCTATCACCCTGGACCCCAGAACTGTGAGGCCGACTCCTCATCCAATAGTCTGTCGTTTTCCAAAAATTAGTAAACATGACTTAATTGGAATCGATTTAGGCCTTTGTTCTCCATTTTTTTACTCTAAAGTATGTTTGTTGGTGGTGTAAATAAAGAAATTTGGTGGGTGGAACTTTTCATACATTAGGTACAGTTGTATTTGACTGCCAAGGCCATCCCCACGCACACTGGCAGAAATATATCCTACCATCCATCCTTCCACGCAGCCACCCACCTAAAGTGCTGATAGAGCGCATGCTTGTGTCTTCCACTCCAATCCTCCAGATCGATGCGGAGGCTGTAGCCCCCTCGGCCACTCAACTGGTGGATGTGATCGTTTCCCAGCCAAAACTCCGTGCGCAGGTCGCCAAAGCCGGCACGGTACTCCCGCCAGTTCCGGTCGAAGCTCACAGAACCGTCCAGCCGCCTCTGGATCACCGTCCAACCGCCACCTGCACTCCAAAAAACAAAACACAAACAAAAATAATTAGCAAATGGAGGCCCTGATCCAAAATGGCGTCTAAATTCTCATCTGAAACTCGCCATCGACGTCCATGTTGCAGTAGACCTCCACGGGCACGCCGGCAAACGACGGCACCACGGTGTAGAGGCCGGACCTCCTGACGCCGTTGCGGTAAATGGAGGCGCAGTCGATGGGGCAATTCCTGGCGCCCAGGTGATCTGAACAAGGGGGCAAACAAGGCTTCAGCGCTCTCCAGTGGATAGCCTAGCTAGTTAGTATTTACCAATACATAAGTGACGTCCACACTTGTTCAGATTTAGCATTTTTGCTAGCTTAATGTGACGGTCCGCTAGTACCTGGGCGCCGGGCCTGCTGGGTGCTCATCAGGGGGTTCGGACGGGCGGGGTCGGCGGGACACCCCGGGCTGTTCTTCACCTGCTCCACCAATGAGGTGAGGTTGCGCACTTGGTTCTAAAAACAAGAGAGGTGGGGTTACGTTTTGCCCAATTCCGCTCCAATATTAAAAATAAATGATGGCAACTATTTGACCTGCAGGTTGAGGACGAGCGTCCCTTGTAGATGTAGCCGGTTGTTAGCATGGGCGTAGCGCTCCTCCATCTGGTGAAAACGGCGCTCCACGCCACTGCTGGAATTGCTTCTGTCGTCACGCTTTTTTGGGAAGAAAACAAAAAGACAAAATAGTCTTTTAGATGATGTGGATGAAGACAAGACGCGGGCGGTCCACGTGTCCTCTCATTGGCTTGCGGGATCATGTCGCACGAGGCCACACGTGGCGGACAAGGAGGCTAATCCCGTTAAGTTAGCAAGGTCAAGGTGGCGTCAGCACGCACTTCAAGTCAGTGTTTGGGACACAAGAACAAGGCACAATTTTCTCCTACCTGCATCTCCAAGACTCGGATTCGATGGCGGTGGTTCCTCAGCTCCTCCCGAAGCTCCGAGACCGTCTCCTCCAACGCCGCCAGCTGCCGTTTGCGCTCCTGGTTCTCCCGCAGCCAGTAGGAAACCTCGTCCGTGCAGCGGAACATGTCGGGGCAGCGCCGCTCGTCCAGCTGCGGTAGCGAGGCGGCCAAGTGGCACATGCCGTCCTCCGTCACCTGGGAAAAAATGACAACCAGAAGCTAAAAAAGACAAAAGAATGGCGACCACCGCTTACCTGACTGCTGTATTCGCCACACTGGGGTCCCCCGCCGATGCGCCGCGTGACGTTGGGCTCGTCCGCCGTCACCCCGGAGAGGACCACCAGGAGGGCCCACACGGGGACGGCGGGGGGCCGCGTCATGGCCGCTTAGCGACGGCGCCCCGGAGAGGACGTGGAGGCAGCCTAAAGGTGAAAAAAGAAGAAAAAAAAATCATATTTTTAATAGAGAATTAGTGTAAAATGTACGTCTACTGACCTGTTGGAAAGTGGCCCTTGCGGCCCATCCCGGGCGAGGGTTTCTTTCCATGGCGCAGCTGGGCTTTTGTTTGCCGTCTCGCTTTCTACGGACATCCGAGACCCATAATCCACCTGTAAGAGGATTCGCAAAGAGATGAGGAGGGGGTTGAAAGCGGGCCCGGGCCACAAAACAGGGACAACAGGGGAAATAGAAATATTTCATAAATTGGTTGCTTTCAAGTGTGTATTGTAAAAATTGAAAAAAAAAATAAACAAAAGTGACTTGAGTTATGGAGATGAATCATGGATTCTTGTCAATTGTGCCTAGCACGCACGCTAATCCTGCTCTCAGGTCCAAAGGTCCCCGGGGGTGACGTGTATCTGGAGTGGGCGTACGAGGGGTGTTTATCCAATTATGAGGCCAATCTGTCACTTCCGCTTTTGGCTCGAACCGACACAAAATAAACTTCCTCCCCCGCTCGCCACAAAGAACGCGGCCAAGGACGTCATTTTTTAAATCATTTTTTCATTTTAAAAAGCATTTAGTAAAATCTAAAAATATATTCTAAAAAAAAGCTAAAATAAACATAGTTTTAGACATACAAAAAACAGAATATTCAGGGGGTTTAATCCAGTTCTTTTAATCCATTTATAAAAAAAAATATTTATATAAATATATAATTGAGTTGACGTTATTGGCCCGCGAACCAACAACGTGATATATAGCTTGAGCCATGAATAAACAACCACAAGAAGGCGCTATTACCCAACTTAACAGGATAGCGTTGTTTTCTTCACCTTTCAAAGCCAATGACGGCGATAGACGTCCAATCCTACAAAAAGAAAACATATATTTTTTGTCAATTTCTCTCATCCATACACAAGCATTAGCGCCAATCGATTCCACGCGACCAATCCATGTTACCGAAACATCCGCAGCGTGAGATTGTTGTTTTTCTTTCCCTTTTTTTTTCTTCCCGCGGTCATTAAATGTTTCATGAACGTGTCTCAGCCTTGACGTCAAACATTCGCCGCTTTTGTCCGCGCTGGGCCGACTTATTATTTAAAGCGTTCGCTTACATCACAACACGGCGACCATTTATTTTTAATTGATGTCAAAAAAGGTCATTACATTGGAAATTTAACATTTTACAGTCAAAAACGATTTCTAGAATCAGATTAAGAGAGATAAGCCAAAGAGATTTGAAGATAAAAACGATGTATGTGTAATTTAGAGTGCCTTGTCGTTGGGAGCTAGCGTGCGCGCAGGGGTTATAACTTTTTAACAACCTCACCGTGTAGTGCATGATGGGTAACGCCCCCCTCGGAGTTTCGTTTGGAGCCAGCCAGCGAGATGCTCTTCGCTTTTCCCCTCGTCTTCACCCCTCGGTGTCCGCGCCGGTCCGTCGCCATGGTAACCTGGGACACGTCACAGCCACATGCAATACAGTTAGATTTATGCTTTGGAAATGAGACAACGCCATTTCATGTGGGGACATTTTAGATATAATATTTTGATTTTTTTTAATAAATGGATTAAAAGCCTTGAATATTCTGTTTTTTATAAATCTAAAACAATGTTTATTTGAGCTTTTTTGGTATATATTTTTAGATTTTACAAAATTATTTTCGAACTAAAAAAAACAGAAAAAAAATATTAAAAAATGACAATTGTTGTTTTAAAAGGGGGAAAATCAGGAAATTTAATTACTCTTCATTTGAATATGATCCTAAAATAGAAAGTCACCACTCATCATTTACTTTCTCGGGCCAGATTTGGCCCCCGGGCCGCCACTTTGACACCTGTGGTTTAGCAGGTGTCTGGCAAAGCTGCTAACGAGGCCTCCACTTTCTGTAGCGATCTAATTAAAACAAAAAAAAAAAGAAAGAGATTGCGATGACTCACACGCGGGGCTTCCGACGTAAATCCCCACCTATCAGCAGTCGGCGTTGTTTGTAAACTAGCGGAGGAGCGCCCACGGAACATAAGCTCCGACTCTAATCCTTTTTCTGACTGTCATTTTATGACCAAAACGGGCCCCAATCTGCGCCGGGGGTCACGTGATCGTATTTACGACGGCGAGACGGTGGCGGCGACGCTTTGGATTTACGACTTTAGCTAATGGCTCACCTCCGGCGTTGGGGCGAAAACAGACATTTATGGGACTCGTGTCTTCTTTGTTTACGAGCTAAATTCAAGTATTTGCATGTATCCGGTTGCTGAGCTAGTTGAGTGGCGCTAACTCTCTTTGGAGGATAAAGAATATGACCGGTAGGCGTAATGAAATCAATATTCCCAAACGTAATTAGGATTCCTGGTTGACGAGAAAGGAAGGATTAATTGGATTGGTCGCCTGCGAGCACGCAAAGAAACTTCTCTCACCAGGTTCTCGATTGGGTTTATTTCTTTTTTTGGTCCTGATATTTTATCATTTAAAAACATGATTACATTTGACAGCTAATAGCGTTTTCCTGTCTATTTTGATATCGATAAAAAACTTTAAAGAAAATCGGATTAAGGCTAAAACGCATTGTTGACATTTGCAATGGTTTCCATGGGAATATTATAAGCGATTTGGATCAAAATGGACGCAATATTCATATCTGAAGCTAGCGTTTAATGGTAAACGCATTTAAGCGCTTTAAATATCCACTAAATGTCACGCAATCTTTTGTATCCGCCATTTATATTACTGCTATACTGCCTTCTTTTTTATCCTCCCATATCAATACACATAAGACATTTTAGAAGTGCATCTTAATCCGCGCCAACACGTCGTCATGGCGCTCAATTTGGAGAGCCGGACAGGGTGGTTATCAATCATGTACTGGGCCGTGATTTACGCCACGTTTGTTTGTTTTTTTTCTCTGAGGGAAAGAGTGGATTGTCCGGATGAAACTAACGTTTCCGGCGGCGGCGAGAAGAGAGAAACGACGCAATTCACTGGCGGAGATTGAGCTCCCAGACGCCTATCGATTGGCGCACATCGCCGCCATTTGGGAATACAAGGGCTAGCTTACCGCCATTGGGGAACGTTTCCTGGAAATGAAGAAAAATGTTTCCTGGAATCAAACGCCATTTTAATCCGAGTTATCTGAAAGAATGAGGAAATAATTTTAGACAGTTTAGACGAGCTTTCAAATTATAAGCAAAGCCACATGTATTTTAATTTTCTCAACGACGCGGTGTTGGCGTTGCACAATTAAAAATGTAACAAATGGGTTTAGGAGATCCAAGTGAGGTTAAATTGTAAAATGGCAAAATTAAAATGCTATTACAAGAGAAATATTTTGAAATAAAGCTCACGAATACGACTTTTTAATGTAAAAATTTGGATTTGGATACGTTGAAACTCACTGATTGCATTTTAGCAAAGCCATGCATTTTTTAGCATTTGACGTCTTCAAATATTTACAAAAAGACGCGAGTGGCTTTTATGAAAACGATTCTTTTCTTTCTCGTCGGCCTTCCCCAGCCAGCGAACGCATCTTAGCAACGATAAATGCTTGGGGGTGGCGTTTAGCGGGACGACAGCGGAGAGGACAAACGCACCATTACCAGAGCGAAGGGATACGCTTATGGTCCACGCTGATTGGACAGATACTGAAATGACATTTAACCAATCAACACTCAAAAAAAAATGCATTAAGCGAAGACAGTTGGTCTTACGGAAAAATGGACGCACTCTATTAGGAGTCAAATGATACGAGAAAAAAATTGTCATGTCTTTTTCCATATAGAAGGAATGTTGGAGTTTACATAATTCATTCTAACTTTACTGTAGTATTGTTTATTCTACTTTGATTAGGAAAATTAGTTATTTTTTTAAACAATTTAGTCACGCCCCCGCCACTGTTCTCTCTTCCCACTGAAATACGTCGAGTTTACACATACTAAAATTAGCATATTTTCCTCGTATTTCTCCATAACGTCGTTTAAATGGATGTATTTCTCTCCCCCTTTCTCTCCCCATCCTCTCTCTCTCTCTCCCTCTCCCACTCTCTCTCTTTCTCTCTCGAGCGAAGCACGCACACTAACCTTTCATTTCGGCGTCTCGCCGACACCCGGATGGATCGGACGGAGGGGGTCCTCCTCCCCCCCGGGTGCGTCTAGCGGGCGAGGAGAGCGACCGCCATGTCCTTCGCGTCCCGCCGGGATTTTCCTCGCGCCGAAAGGGGCCGTGCGGAGAGCGCCCACGTCCGTGGCGTGAGGTGAAAATCGTCAAGCGCTCCGTCGAGGAAGAGGAGGCTGGCGCCGGCGCCCCCGGCGGCGCCAGCCGTGGCGGGGGAAGGCCGGCGGCTCTCGCTCGGAGAGGAGATCGCTCTAGGAGGGAAAAAAGTGGAGAGGAGATGGTAGAGAAGTAAGTGGCAGGAATTGGTTCTTGGTCGAGATGCAATCATTTGTTGTTGTTGTTGTTTTTTTTCTGATTGGAAAACAAGGGAATTGTGGGAGTTTTTTATTTTATTTTTTATTTTTCCCCATAGGCAAAACAATGACAGTGAAATGCGGCAATTGGTTGCTTACAGTAAAAAAAATATATATATATATATATATATGTTTGTTATTTTTTCAACACTGTATTTATATTTATTTTATGTATTGGAGACACTAAAAATATTTGTATTTTCAGATCATTTTTCTGACTTTTTGGGTATTCAAATTGATTTTTTTGTATTAGAAGAATAGTATTATAATATATTATTTAATTAGATTTTTTATTCTTATTGGGTTATGTGAAGGATTTAATGGAGTTTTTGTAGTTTTAAAAAATATATTTTTTCTATATTTTTTTAAATAAGTCACATTTCTAATCAGGGTTGGTGAATTAATATCATTTTAATAGCATTACTAGTATTATTAGTAGTACTACGAGTATTGTATATTGCTATAATTTGCTCTTTATTTGACACCTTATCAAGAAAATTATTAAATATGTCCTTTTCACATGAATATTTTGTTATTGGAATAATTGCCATACTAAATAGTGCAACTTTTCTTTTCTGTTTACTTTTAAAAAAATGATAAGGCCCATTAAGTGGTTACGCAACTGGAGGCGAACACAGTTGGCAGCTAAAAAAAAAATCTTTTTTAATATTCATATTTTAATATTTAATGAACTTCCTCTCCCATGTAATGGCAAAAGACTATTGCAAGTTAATAATTGGCAAGACAATAGCACTCTTATATAGTTCTATATATAGGTTTTTTTTTTTTTCCCTGGTGGGCTCTCCTGTCGCTAGGCAGAATTGACGAGAATCGATGATTAATCTCCATTACCTGTTAAACGACGTCATCCTTCCGCAGTGGCCGCGCCGGACCTCCTGGACCCCAAATCGGCCGCCCACAACTGCAAGCCCCGCCTCTCCTTCTCGGCCAATCCGGTGGTGCTGACGTGCGCCGAGGAAGAGGAGCGTGAGTTTGCCCGCGCCACCGTCATGCGCTGGAAGACCGTGTCGGCCATCTTCTTCCTGGTGGTGGTCTACCTGGTCATGGGCGCCACCGTCTTTCGGGCGCTGGAGCAGCCTCACGAGAGCTCGCAGAAACTGGCCATCTTGGCCGAGAAGCTCGACTTCCTGGCCGTGCACGCTTGCGTCAATTCGTCCGAGCTGGAGGATTTGGTCAAGGTAAGAAAAGAAGAAAAAGGGGAGGGGCTTATTTTTTTCAATGGACAAAAATCGAGCCATACCGTCAATTCAGTCAACTTTTTTTTAGCAACAAATACGGGTAAAATTAGGCATAACGTACGTCCACTCTTGGTACTTTTAATTGGTCATAGCAGTGAAGAAATGGAAAATACATGTGTTTTTTGAAGTATTTTACATTGTATTTTCACTGGCGTGACTACTTTAGAGCGCCTCGTCTGCTGTGCTCTTAATTAGCTCCGCTCTAAAAGTTTTCGTCATCTGCGGCGCAATCGTCATGAGAATGTCCGCACTCACCTTTTGCTTCTCTTTCCCCGCCACGGCCGCCATCAGCAAGTGGTTTCCGCCATCCGGGCCGGCGTGAACCCATCGGGGAATTCGTCCAACCAGATGAGCCTGTGGGACTTAGGCTCCTCCTTCTTCTTCGCCGGAACCGTCATCACCACCATCGGTGAGCGCGACCCTAAACGTGGCGACGGACGGGTAGTCACGATGTCATTTGACGGAGTAATTTGGCGTGAAATTGCCGCGGCGTCCGAAAAGAGACGCTAGGCTACGTGAGCGTACCTTTGATGCAGCCACGGTTATTTTCTTGTCACACTTTTCTTCATCTGACACCTGCAGGAGCTCACAAATCCATAAATTGGCAGCTCCTCTCGCGCCTTTAAATGAGAGTAGCGCGTATGCTCATTGGGTTTTGAGGCACGGCATTCATCACGCTGTCCCGTGTGGTCTAGCGAGCAGAGCCATAAAATCATTCATAATTCGAAATGTTCTTCCTTGAGAGCCATCGGAAAAAACTTGAAGACTAAATACATGAAAATGGGAACCTTTTTTAGTCATTTCACCACTTTTAACATAAAAAAAAAAGTGTTTGAATTGATGCAAAAACGTAAAATTTCACAATGCAAAGAGCTTGGTCACATTTCCACTCCCCCAAAGTGTCCACTAAAAGCCAATTTCCTGTTTTGAGCCGTCATCCGACAAGCATCGCTCACAGCATTTCCCGCAGTTAGCGTCAGTCCCGTCCCCGAAGTCGTTATGAACGGCCCTCGGGTCGTGGCGAGTGCATTAAAATGCCACTCGCGTCATTAGCGGCGCTTAAACAAGACACGGAATGTGCTCGGAGCGGTGACGCTAGTTTGAAAAATACTAATGAAGTATGAAGTTGTACCTGTCTATCTTTTCTTTCCCAGGGTTCGGTAACATCTCCCCTCACACGGAAGGCGGGCGGATATTCTGCATCATCTACGCGCTGATGGGGATCCCCCTTTTCGGCTTCCTCTTGGCTGGAGTGGGCGATCAGCTGGGCACCATTTTTGGCAAGGGCATCGCTAAAGTGGAGAAAATGATTGTGGTCAGTTTTTAAAATTAACTTTCAATATCATCTGTAAAGGTACTTATATAAATTCTATCTTGGAAAATGCCTTCGATTTGAGGTGATTTTTATGACGACGGCACGGTGGTAAAGTGGTTGGCGGGGGCGGCCTGACGGTTGTGAGGTCCTGGGTTCGATTCCCAGTTGGGTCCTAACTGTGTGGGATTTGCGTGGGAATTTTTTTCTGGGTACTTGTACTTACTGCTGACCCCAAAACAAGCAAGCTAGGCTAATTGTAGGCTACATTGTAACCAAAATGACCTTAGCCTGAGGACATTTGCTGTCAAGATAAACAGTTTTAATACTAAAATATATTTTTTCTCAGAAATGGAAAGTAAGCCAAACCAAGATCCGCGTCATCTCCACGCTGCTCTTCATCCTCTTCGGCTGCCTGATCTTCGTGGCGCTGCCGGCCGTCATCTTTAAGCACATCGAGGGTTGGAGTGCGTTGGAGTCCATCTACTTTGTGGTCATCACGCTCACCACCATCGGCTTTGGGGACTTTGTCGCTGGGGAAAAAGGTAAAAACAGTTATTTTTGCCCAAATATTTCAACTTTTTTTCATTTTTACAAAGACAACAGGAGACAGATGGCATCTTTTTGTCACAATTGGGGGGTTGGGACAACCGTCACTTAAAGTGCGTGACTGCGTCACCCCTCGCGGGCCTAATGATTATGTATCAACGTCTGTGCTGGGATTTATTAAAACCTCCCACTAAGGCCTCCAGACGAGCTTTTATCGAGCGAACGTCGCCGCGTGACGCTCAGCTCGTTATCGAAGCCCATTTTCTAGGAGTGCCATTTCCTCAATTAACTGCCGCATTTCACACGAGAACGGGAAAAAATATTCAACTGTGATTTTGTCACTGGCAGGTGGTTCCGACAGTCCAGAGTACCTCAAGTACTACAAGCCGGTGGTGTGGTTCTGGATCCTGGTGGGTCTGGCGTACTTTGCCGCCGTACTGAGTATGATTGGCGACTGGTTTCGCGTCATTTCCAAGAAGACCAAAGAAGAGGTAGGACAACTGCTTATCCTCACGAGGGTCGCAGGGGGTGCTGGAGCTTATTCCGGCCCGCAATCATTCACTAGAAAAAAAAGGTTGCATACAATTAGCCTAGAATGCATTTTTCATTCATCGACAATTATTTTGGTAGTTAATTTTATTGTTAAAAGACTTTACTAGCATAAAAAAAGTATTTTAAGCATAAACATTCTCTTTTTATTAGTATTAACTATTTATTTTCTCGTTTTCTATTTAGTTTTCTAATATTTATTCCCTTTTCCACATCTAGCATACATAGTTTTTTTAATCTACATAAATAGGAGAACAGAAGAAAATGTCTGTTATCCTCCATTTTGTGAAGCGAGACAGCACATTTCCATCTCAAATCTAAACCTCAACAAGTACAACGGTAAATAAATTGACATACAGCCAAACGGACGAGTGGACTCATCTCTCAAAAACCTTAGCCGGCCGGCGCACAATAACATTACAATTCATCACGGCTCACAACAGCCTCATCCATTATTTACGGGCCGGTCCGTATATCGCCAGCGCATCTGAACCCGTCCTGTCCATTAAAGATTCCTTGTCTGAATCTACGTGCTGTAGCTCTAGCCTTTGGGGAACGGCTTGTTTTCCCAATTAGCGGCTACGGCGCTCTGCCGAGAATTCCCAGCTCGCCAAGTCGGCCAGAGTGAGAACGAAGCGGTACGAGCAGGAATTCAAGCGTGCGGGAGACGTACGTTTGGGCAGAAAATGGGCTCCGGCGTAAAGCCAAGGCGCTTCAGAACGTTGTAAATAAATAAAAAGGCAGCCCACCGAGGGCCCAGATCGATGCCAACGAATGTGTCAAACGCGGCGAAGGGTACGCGGTTATTCCACGATGCATTAACAACTGTGAGGGTTTAAAATCAACCACCGTGGGTGAAAAATATGCATGTTAACTAACATATACTGAATTTAAATGACTTTGACACGAGCAACGACAGATAACCAGACATTGGGCAATTATATCATCGATTTAAATTATCTGTAGACTTCCTGACCCCGCATTTGACCCCAAAAATGTTTTTAATCAAAATTTCCCATTGTGTAATAATACATGAATGTAAAATTTACATTATAACCTGCTTTAAACCGCAGCTAGCTAACACATTGAACCTATGAGCATTTTAAACAAACAATATGAATAATGTAGCATGTCAAAAGTAAGCAGGTTGACTTTAAAAAGCGGCATATTTAGCATTTGTTTGATAGAGTAGCAATTAGCCTCTCACGGCTAGCTTAGTGCTACTCACTAATTAGCGTGATATTTACACAAGAACGATAGCACTACAGTAATATTTGACACTTCTAGAACTTCGACAGTTGTTTTATGAATTACGAAACAGTGCATAGTTTAGCTAATTGACATATTAAAGTAATATTTTGCATTGAGGTTTGCTTACCTGAGCTTAACATGACGACCGCAGCTCTTCATGTCAAATTCTTTATCCTAACAAGTAAAATAAATAGTTAAACGTCGATAGAAATGGGATAATTGTTGTTTTCAAATAAATGTTTCTTACCAAAAGTTGTCTCTGCGAACGTCGAATATCGCAGGTGTTTTCAAAACAGAAAATGAATTGCCATAATTACTGTGTCCACCAGAGGGCAAAGCATTTCCCATACATCAATAAAGTTATATACATTAAATTCAAAACAAAGCATTTAAAGCAGCAAATGTCAAATGTGAAGCTTTTTCTTAGCTGAATTCCTCAATTCATCGTCACAACATAACATTATAAAACGTTTTAATTACTTTTAAAACACTGTATGAAAGAAAATTAAGATGTCTTATGATATCTTAACAAAACAGAACTAAGTATCAAAGTGCATAAGATAATTACAATAGAAGTGTTTACAAAGTGACTAGACGTCCAATCCACTTGAACAGGAGGAGCTGGCGCTGATGTGTGACAATCCACCTCATCGCAAAGACCTGTTTTGTATGAAAAAAATACATTAACACATAAAATGGCATAAAAATAATTTTTAAAAGATGTGTCAATGGCGGGCGGCGAACTAACCTACTGGATCTGTTGTCGCAGGTGGGCGAATTCCGCGCCCACGCCGCCGAGTGGACGGCCAACGTGTCCGCCGAGTTCAAGGAGACCCGGCGGCGCCTGAGCGTGGACATCTACGACCGCTTCCAGCGCGCCGCATCCATCAAGCGCAAACTATCGTCGGAGCTGGGCATCGGAGCCTCGGCCAATCCCGAAATGACCCCGGGAAAGCGGACCCTGTCGGCCAATCTGGGGGACGACCTGGAGGCCTACTCTAACTTGACCCTGTCGCTCACGCCGGCCTCGCTGAGGCGAAACGGGAGTCTCTTCCTCAACGGGCTGAGTCCGGATTTTGCCGACAGGATGGAAGTGGCGGTGGTGGAAAACACCAAATGAGTTCCACATCCATCATGGCTGCCGTCGATGGGTTCTCATAAGAATTTAATGGACCCAATTTTCCAAAATGGTTCAAAAATCCTCAACTGACAGCCATTTTGAGTGAGCCTGCGTGGGTTTTTTTCCGGGTACTCCGGTTTCCCCCCACATTCCAAAGAGGACATTCTAAATTGCCCATACCTATGATTGGTTGTGTCTCCTCATGCTTAGCGATTGGCTGTCCACCAATTCAGGTCCTGAAAGTCAACTGGGATAGGCTCCAGCACCCCCTGCGACCCTAATGAGGATAAAACAGATCAGAAAATGTATGAATGACCATAAAACCAACTTTTCAGAACATTCAAGTCTTTTAGTGGCGCCTTATAGTGCGGAAAATCTATTAGATTTAAAACAAGCAAACGTCCGAATAAATTACTCGAAACAAATTCAATGAAATATTGATTCGGAGTGCCTAAACCACTAAATTCTGATGAGAACACACTCAAAAGGAGCCTGTGGAAAGAAAAAAGACTATGAAATGCATGATGCAAAATAAATAAAAACCCCACGCATCCATAAATCCAGAATTATGCCAGAATTGTCAAGTATGGGTTTCCTACACAAGGTCCAAAACATCTGCATCAGATATAAAAGCGGATCTCTACACATCACCCCAACCAAGAAAGGAATGTTTTCTCCCCCTTATTTTTTTTTGACATCACCACGCGTTTCCGTGTGTTTGTGTTCAGTTTGCCCCCGCGCTCACCAGAAGATGAATGTTGACGTTTTTTTATATATATATAAACATGAATATATTCCTAGATGAGTGACAGGCGGCGCTTTACCCCGAGGAATCGCCCACGTGTGCCTTACTGGAAAGCCCACAAGTCATCATGCATGAAAGACTAGAGTAGAAAAGCCATGTATGTGTGTGTGTGAGAGTGAGTCTTGATGTTTTATTTTATTTATTTATTTATTTTACACGATCCGCACTTTCATTTGTTACCACTATGTCAAGAATTCAGAGAATATTCTATTTGAAATGAAACGTGTTTTTGCAGTTTTCCAAAATTGGCAAAATGTGCTCATTTGGAGCCGCTATTTTTATTTTTTGGTAAATTGAAAGCGACAAATGTGTCGTATTTTTAGATCCTGATATTTTGGGATAAGTGATGAAAAAGAATCAGAACATGGGTTGTTTTGACAAGAATCCACCATTTTGGAAACGCATTTTCTGCCAAAAAATGACATTAACACTTGTATATTTTGAAATAAGGCTCTAGAAAATGTAATGAATGGTTTCTAACTTATTAAAAAATGACAAAAAGCGGGTCACAAACCACAAATGATGCATTCACAACACTTCCTTCCCAATTTCCATTTTTCTGTGTAAGATTGTACGAGGCGTTCAAGTGTCTTACACTTTGATGTGCTGTCGGGAGAAAATGTCATGGTGACTTCTGAAATGGACAAAAATATTGAAGCCCACGGCAAGAGACGTTTTGCTAACTCCTGATTTTTCTCAAGTGTTGCATGCACGTTTTAAATGTTAACCAACTGTGCTTGTGTGTGTCCGTCCGGGAGCATCATCCGCACTTTTCGAGCGTTTTAAATAAAACGTTTTATATGCAAAACACTTTTTGTTTTTCGACTTTGTATGGCGGCAACACATTTACAAGGTGAGAAGTGCTTACACTTACACACAAAGAGCCAGTGTGATTTCGCAAGTGTGTGTTTTTGTGCCCGTGTGGCATATTTACGCAACACCGAATGGCCTAAATATGTCGTTGCGTTTTAAATTTACCTGCGTGCACATTCGGGGCTAAAAAAGAAAACTTGGTCTTTGTATTTTTGGGGGTTTTAGCTTGGAGCAAAAAGTTGAAGTTTCAAAAATAGTACCGAATAGTATACATCGCTGTATTTCTTATTAAATTGGAATAAAATGTGACATTTAAAAGTGTTTTTCAGGGCATAAATGATCTCCTGAGAAAACAAAAATGCTAATCAATGTGTTAGCAATTACAGGATGTCAATAGACAAACATAATGTAAGTCTGTTCAAACATGATTGCCATAGAAACGACTTCTGATAAGGTTCTGTGTTAATTTAACCTTATCTTATATTTGCCAAATGAGGCTCTACGGAGTTGTGAGTCATGAGCCGGAAAAAAAAAATCTGATTCAGTTGTCCGGTTTTTCCTTCATGGCTAAAATGTTTTATGAAACGAACCCGATTGATTTATTTAGCAAGTACCAGAAGGGTAATTCATTTTTGGAATTTATTAAAATTGTCACCAGTGTTCCAGTTTAAAAATCCCGATCCCAACCTGAGAATTCCTCTTCAGCTTTTGTTTGGTCCTGGGGGAAGCGGTCGAAATTGATGTAGCACGGGCCCTAAAAGTTGGAAAAGCAAAAAAAAAAGTTGGAAAGGGGAAAAAAATGTTAAAAAGCTGGGTGGACTCACTTTACGTATAAGACGAATGGTGGGTGCGTCCAGTTGAGCCATTCGAAGTTTGTGCCAGTTCATATTACTGAACCACCTGTAATTTAAAAACAAATGTAGATATTTTCAATATAGATACATCTATCACTGTGACTGTCAGTCAGGCACGTCTACCTGTGATGTCGTACATCTTTAATGCCATTTTTGGTATTTCCTAGCCTCTGACCAGGCCGCGGTCTGCAAGAAAAAGGACATCACATAGTTTGAAAATATTCACGTTTTTTGACAATACTTTAAGATACCGGCTCACCTGCAAAGCTTACTGATGATGGATTTGGCCGCCTCGCTTAAATACGGAGGATAGTTGAGGACGCCGTCTAGGATTTTGGCGTAAATCTTTTGAGGTTCCGAGCTTGAAAAAGGAGGGCTTGGTTGTCGATCAGAAAATGAGGAGATAAAAAAAAAAAACAGTGTCAAATGTAATTGTATCTTCCTTATTTACATTTTATTATTTAATTTTAATCAGGATTTTGTTGACTGTACCTCCCCACCAGAAGCTCGTAAATAAGAATTCCAAGCGACCAAAAATCCACAGCAAAATCATGCCCTTGGTTCTTGATGATCTCTGGCGCCATGTATTCCGGCGTCCCCACAAACGAGTACGTCTTCTCGCCGCGGACCATCTCTCTGGCAAAACCAAAGTCCACCTGCGCCAGAAGAAAATAAAATCACGTCAACATGCTTTCAGAACACCGGACAGCGACGAATAAAACCCACCAATTTGACGTAACCGCGCACGTCCAGCATGAGGTTCTCGGGCTTCAGGTCTCTGTACATGATGCTCTTCTTGTGAAGGTACGCGTAGGCCTCCACCACGCACGCCGTGCAGAAGACGGCGACTTGCTCGTCAAAACGTCCGCTGGCCCCCGAAATGCATATTGTTTTTCCCCGCCCGGAAATTTGAATTTGGAGCGTTTTTGTTTGCGTTTCCTCACACTTCTTTGAGCTTGGTCCAAATCTCGCCGCCGCCGCAGAACTCCATCACCATGTAGATGTAACGGGTGTCTTTGAAGGCGGCGTGAAGCCTGAAAAAAGGGAAAATGGCGGGTTTACACACTCGGGAGGGAAATCCCTTGAGAAAACGGCGCGTACCTGACGATAAAGTCGCACTGGATGGCTTTGAGGATCTTCTTCTCAAACAACATGTGCTCCTCTTGCCGCTTGGCTACGATGTGCTTCTTACCGACTCGCTTCATGGCGTAATACTTGCCGTGGTTCACCGTGGTCATCTGCAAAAAAGCGTCTTTTAAACCCCGTGGACAGCAACACGGGGCGTTTGTCGAGAAGGTCGGCGGTACCAGTTGAACACGTCCGAAGCCCCCGACGCCGAGGGTGACAGGGTCCCCTTGGTAGCGGCCTTCTTGGTACAGCACGGGGACCAGGTCTTTAAATCTTAGCGTGGAGCCGAGGCTAGCACAGTGAGAAAACACGTTAGCGTGCTAAATGTAAACATTTTCTGGATGTTCTCACCTGGATTTTTCTGGCGCTCTTGCTTCTTGGAGCATTTTGGAGCTGAAAATGTTGAAGTAAAAAATAATTAGGAAGTTCTAATGGACTCCCTAACCTAACAGGATCGGGGCGTACTCGTCGAATAGTTCCAAGTGCTCCACGGGGATGGTCTCCTCGAAGACTCTGTGAAAATAAAAAAAGGCTGTGAGACGGCATCATGATAAGAGAGGGACTTTCTACCGGCTAGGACGTACTCTTTGTCAATGGAGAAGCAGGTTACGGGGCCGTCCGCCGTGCAGGTGGCCGTTCGCAGGACTTCGCTGCGGTTCACACAAAGGTCAGGCATTCCACCGTCAGATTATTTGGGATAGAAACACACAAGAGAAAAGATGGCAGATGAAGGCAATGTATATAAACTATTGCAATGACAATGTTGTCTAAAATTGTGCTACACTGTTGAACATCCAATTTAAGTACACTGAAAGCTGGCATCATCATTTTGCTAAATGTAGAGAAAGCGCGCCCCCAAATGTCCTCGGGCGTGCGAGGCGTTGCCGTGGTTACCGTATGAGGGCCTGCTCCCCGAAATGCTCGCCTTTGCCCATGCGGCGAATGGGCTTCTGAAGACCGTTGACGTTCTTTGTCACCAACACCTGAAGGAGGACAAGTACAAAATAAAAAAAAGATGAATGCACAAAATTGTATATGCCATGTGTGAGGTCAGCAAAACAATACCTCTCCTTTGAGGATAATGTAAAAAGTGTTTGCTTCTGCTCCTTCTCGGACAATCACATCTTTGTTTTGGTACTTGACCTGTGCAAAAAATATTTTTGTTGGAGAACCAAATGCAAAATATTAAAATAGTTGAATTTGACAATACTTCTTCCATGGAGTCAATTATTTTGGACAACTGGACGTCATTCAGGTCCTTCAGTGTACGAGACCTTGGAATAGAAGGAGAAAAATTCAGACTCCTAATTTTTTTAGCGCGTATGTTTTTACACAATGCAGTTAGCTAGCGTACGTCTTCAAAAATCCGAGGAGCTGCTCCCGTTTCTTCTTGGACTTGTTGGTGATGATGGTCCTGTACGTTTGTCTCTCCATGCACCAAAGTCGAACCTCAGTCTTGGCTTAAAAAGACAAAATAATTAATTAACAAGACAAAATGTGGCTATTTTTTCCCCCTCGAAAAGTGCTAACCTTTGACTGTGGCCGTTCGCTTGCAGTTGTACAAAATGGCCAACTCGCCAAAGACGTCACCGCCGGTCAGGGTTCGGAGGTCACGGCCAGATTGCGTGACCAGGAGCTCGCCGGCTAGAAGACATTTTGGAGATGTGACGTCAGCCGCTTTTCCGCCATGTCGGGGACGGGCTCACCTGCCACGATGTACATGCTGTCTCCTTCCGAGCCTTCTCTGATGACCTCGCCGCCGCGGGCGATGGCCAGCGTCTCCAGGAGGTCCACCATCATGGCGATTTGCTCGTCGTCCAGGCGGCTGAGGAAGTCGTTCTTCTGGATGGATTTCACGATCAGGGCGGTCTCACTGGGAATCAGAGAAAGACTCATTGGGATTGGACGCTTATCGCCGTCAGTGGCTCAGTCAGGAAAGGGGGGAGTCAACTCTAGTAAAAATTGCAGTAAAAGAGACCTTCCACTAGGTGGCAGAAAAATAGCTGTTGCCAATTGGGCACCATCTTAGGCCTTTTTTCATTTAGGTTATTGTTTTAGTTTTTTTCACTCGGGTTTTTAAAATCAATGTAGTTGGCTTGTTCTTTTATTAATTGTGTAATCATTGATGAAGCTTTTTATTGGTGACCTTTGAGTGGTGCTGTTTATCATTTGTGGATGAGGCCCAACCGACCTGCTGGTTTTCTTGACTCTGGACTTGAGGATGTCCAACGTTTCCTGGATGGGTTCCGACGCGATGACGGCCGCTCGACTCTTGCGGAATTCGGCTTCATTGTCGATGCCGCTGGAAGCCGGAAATTCTGAAAGAGTCGAGGAATAATTATGTGAACCGTTTGGTCGCTCGGTTGCTTTTTGTCCAATTATTTTCTTACCGATGTCGTGGTATTGAGTGTGCAGCTCCTGCAGAAGTTTTTCTTTCTCCTGGAGCCGTTGCTCTACGAGAAATATTTTGTTAGGCATTTCATAAATTAAAAATGGACAACAAAATTAAAATAGCATTATAAAAAAATCAATAATAAAAATGCCAGGATAAAATGTGTACTTGTTTTATGTAGAAGGGAAACAACTGAAAATTAGGGCCAAAAAATCTATTTAAACGCTATCAATAATATAAACAGTCATTCAAAACACAGCATTTGGAAAAAGATTGACAATTGTAATCAACACAGGACAAAATGGAGGAATAATTCATTTTGATGAAGAGGATTTCCACTTTTAATGGCACACACCGAGGTCTTTATTTTGCCTGTGCAGCTCTGTGTTGATGAGACATTGCTTCTCCAACTGCTGCCTCAGCTCCTCCATTTGTTCCTCCATCCCAGCTGGCTACAAAAGTCCAAAGCAGAAGAGCACCAATTGACAACACGCCATGAGCCGCCTCAATAATTCAAACCCTAAGCAGCGTGGCTGCCTTCTAATGAGCTCTTTGTTTCCTCACACTGGCTGTTTGTGAGACAACAACTCCCTGGCGCTACTCCACAAAAAGCCTTTTTGTCTCTTTTTGCATTCTTAATCCGAAAACGCACTTTCATTTATGGAAAAACGGCGTGGGGGTGCTGGTTCCACTCCTAGGGGTGTGCTTACAGTTGATTTTGAATTATTCACTGCTTACTTCCTGTTGATTTGGGGCTATTTACAGGTCACTTCCGGTTGATTTTGGTCTCTCTGTAAGGCAAAAGACTATAAAATAGTGCTGAGTGGCCTCGCACTAAAATACATGCTTGATCTATTATGGTTTGTAATCTATGGGTCACTTACTTGATACTTGATTTATAATAATTACACTGTAAAAAAAACATTATTTATAAAAAAAAATCATCTTGTGACTGCAAAGAAAGACTTTTAAAGCTAAAAAGAAATCATTAAAAAGATCTCCCTGGAAAAACAACACTAAAACACATTTGATTAAAACCTTGATTGATGTTTCTTGCATAGAAATGCATATCATACACACATTTGCTTGATGAAGCAAAGGTCTACTCACCCGCAGGCTCCAAAGTGAGCTCAAAAGATCGTTGGAGAACGCCGGGTCGCCCGCATTGGCGCCCCAAAAAATCCCCGAACCCGAATTTTGCCTCTCTTGACTTTCCTTCTTAAGCAAGCCTTCCTTTCGGCTTCCCGTCTGTCTGTCAATCTCAGAATCTCTTTTCGCCCTGAATCATTTACAGTCACCTGAAGCTCCTCCCCCTTTCCAGGTGGGGGGAAATGCTATTTTTAACTCATTCAGAGCCGTTAACGGCATAAAACATCCAATCGGTGGGAAGTGGGAGGGCGGCAGCCCATGGGCAAACGTATCTGAGGCTTAATTTTTGTCACGTGTTAAAAATCTATTTTTAACATGAGTTATTTTTAGTTAGGATGAAATTTGTTATATTTGAATCACCCTCCCACCGATAATGGATTGGACATCTATTGATATCAATGGAGCTGAGTCACAAAAATTGGCCTGTATGCGATTTCCGGGTTGTCCAATGTATCTTGATGAGGTTAAAGGTTAAAGGGTTAGCATCGTGACAGAGGGCGTGGGCCTTTTATGGCCACTTCAGAGTTAATTATTGATTGGTCGCCATGGTTAATCAGCAATAGCGCTGACCCTCAAGATCAGATGAAAGCCGGCAAAGAGGATATGGATTTTTCTTTTTTTTTTTACATTTGAATTGAGAAAACAATCTGTACATTACACATATTGTAAGAAAAATATTTATTTTCACATTAGGTTTTTTTCCTTGAATTTTTGTATATTCCAACATCTATTATTTGACATAACTCAAGTTCTTTTTCTAAAAATGGGAACACAAATTGGGCAATTCTCAAGACTTTAACAGCTAAATAATATATTTTACAAATGAGTACAATATTTAAAAAAAAAACTGTGTAGTATTATGTAGTGTCTTACCTTGTAGTAAACAAATATAATGCGTCCCACTTTCTGCCATTTCTCATACACACGTGAAGCTGATTGCAGACTCAAGATGCACTTGCACCGCCTAGCGGAATAAATGCAAAATTTCACTTTGGTCGATCGAAATTATGTACTATTCTAATTAGCATACAAGTGAGGGTAATAGCCACATTAAACGGCGGAAAAGAGAAATTTAATGAAAAATTCTATCCTCTCTATAAAAGTAACTAAAGTATTAAATAATAACACACATTGAAGCAAAATGTATACATACCTATAACAATGAGGACTCGTTTTCATGTAGACGCTTAATTAAACATTTTCTAACGTTTTAAAAACATGTTTGTACATTACGGACTAAAAAGTTAACACATAGAATACCCTTTACCGAATTTCAATAGAACATTCTAGGGAATTGAATGGAAAATACTTACAAGGAAAATGCTGTTTTTTCGACGCCAACGGGTGTCAACGTAATTACTGTTACTAAACAATTGTCATTTTAGTAACTTATAAACAAGTCTTTGTTTCGTCCGTTCCTCTTCCTCTTTTCTGAACCGCTATTGTAGTTTAATTTCTTTTAGTTTTATATTTTTCATTCTAGTACTTTCTTTTCGTGTCGTGTTTCATTTTCCCGCTGATTTCTTCAATAAGGCTATCTGCGCATGCGCAATAGAATGTACATGGACCGAACCAATTTGCTATCGCAGTAACTGAGGGGTGCCCTCAGGACCCCTACGCTTTGAGAATCCTTCTTTGGCATTTTAGCGAAAGGACTTTAATCAAAATCATATTTAATGTGCGTAAATACGTAAAATCTTAACTGACTTTTTGTGTATAATGATTTTGAATGGGGCGGGGTGTTAGTAACTTGAGACTATATGCATCCCCCATTCTTGGCTAATGGTAGATCCCCAAGTGTTAATAATACTACTATAATCTGTATTTACATTACACTATTAAAACAGTTAAAAACTATTTAAAGGACACACAATAAGCATTTATCAAAGTATAAGTTCTTTTCATACCTGCTTTATTGAGCATTTGTTCTTTTGACAATGCCTAAATAGGTGGTCTCTCGTTGCCATGGTCACCGTTGATTTAATGACATGTTTGGATGGTCCCAAACGCGCTTCTAATCTATAATTAGAAGGTAGAATCAGACGTCAAAACATTTTGAAGACAGCGGTGTTTAATGTGAATCAATTCTGTGGTTCCTGAAATAAATATAGACTATTAACTCATTCACCACCATTGACGGCACGAAACGTCCAATTAGTTTTGATCGATGGCGTCGTCAATGGCGTTGTTACAGTACGAGGTGAGGTAGATTGACACTTGTCCTACAATGTGGGTCGTGTGTGGGTACGTCTACATTCAGATTTGTGAAAGATGGCAAGCTTTGCGGACTTCTTGCGGGTTATCCAGGACGGCTCGCGCAAACTGGCTGAAGACGCGCTCCATGTAGCCGGCGCCACGCGGGAATAGACCCTCCAGGAAGGCGATGTGGCCTCCGTGGGACGTCACCAGGAGGGCCACGTTGGACAGATCCTTGGCGATGCTAGTCGGGAAGGCTAAAATGCGCGCAAACGGGGAAAATGGACGCTCAGATAGTGTAAACAAACAAAAGTCATTTAAAATGAATACCATGTTCCGGGGAGAAGGGATCATCAGCCGCGTTGAGGCACAAAATGGGCACGTCGATACTGGGAAGCTTCTTATCCGGACTGGCGTGACGGTAGTACTCCGTGCAAGTCTCGTATCTGAACAGCGGTGCTGTGAACCGCTCATCAAATTCACGGATGGTGCGTGCCTATGCAAAAAAATGATAATATCATGACCAGTACCCATAAAAAAAGTCAAAAAGTGCTACCAACCTTTAGAACGTAGTCAGTGTCCACCACTTTTTTCAGAATCCTCCCGTGCCTGCAACAAAAATCCAGGAAAAACAAAACCCATTTTGCTCCAAAATGTCCTCATCCCTCCCCAAAATGGATTCCGTTCACAAACCTGACGACAGCCTCGCACAAGCCTCGGGTCAGGTGGCGGTTAAATAAAAAGCAGTTGAGTGGTTCCTCCATGCTCTCGGCCGACTTGAGGGCGTCCCACGGGACAGAGACGGTCAGGCCCGCCATCAGGCCGGACTCGCCACCTTTGCGGCCCAAGTAGTTCAACAATAACATCCTGTTAAAAACACAAAAAGACAAACACGAGAAAGATTAACTTGACTTTGGATTTGTCAACATCACCACTAGCTACGACTCACATTGTGGCCAGAAGAAGGCGCTAACTGGCTACATTTTTCGGCCAAATGCTATAGTAGTTCCAACAATAACCACAGGAAGTCGCTGTTTCCCCTCAATAGTAAACCCAAGTATAATAAATAAGATAAAGAATGAACTTACCCTCCTAAAGAGACGCCGACACCCAAAATAGGGGCTTGTGGGTAAATATTTTTCACATGTTGGACCACACGCTCCAAATCAGACGTGTTGGCTGCACAAAACGTGATTGGCGTCTGACGGGTGCGGAGAAAAACAATTAAAAACAGGCAGAATGGTTAAATTGGAGACTTTTACGGGACTTACAAGCAGCTCTTCTCCTCCAAAGCCTCTATTGTTGAAGACCACACATCTAGGAAAGAATACATTTTAATTGTACTCGGTGACAATAAAGTTATGGGATTTTTTTCCTACCTGTAGCCGTGGGCGGCGGCCTGGCAGACGGCGTGCCGCACATACGACTGCCGGCTATTGCCCGTCAAACCGGGCAGGATGAGCACGATGGGCCGCGTGGACGTGTCCGGGTAAGTGGGGCTTACGTCGTTGTCTGCCCAATCCAGCGAGATCTGACCGCCGTCGTCCGTTTTGATGAGTTCGCTGTGTGGGAAGTCGGGTTAGATGTGTCAGATCGGATTTTAGCGGTGCCGGAGTTATGGATTTACATGGATAAACATTCACGGGATTAAGGTTTACTTGCGATAATCCACGTGCGGTCTGGATTTGATGAGGAAACACACGACGGTTTGAAGGCGGCCTCCCCAGCACCACAATGTTGGACGGAAGGTCTCGTTTACTATGGGGCAGCGTTCCTGGAGGAAGTCGCGGAACGTCTCCCCGCACACCAGCAATGGCCTCTGACAAGAGAATCACATGTCAAACTTTAAAACAACAACAAAAATCACGAACATACACAAAAAAAAAACGATAACAATCGGCCTAATTAAAAAAAATCTAAATTGACGCAATACATATTAGTTACACAATCAAGTTTGCGTCAAACGACACCCTCTAGCGGTATCAAAACATAAATCACTGTCACAATTCGGTCCTGTTTGGTTATTACTATACATACATGTTTACCGAAAAACGGTATGCCTGAATAGTTTTATTTACACTAAAATCATATTGATATATATAAAGTGACCTAAATAATAAATAAAATACACTTGAATAGTTTTTTTCAATGCGCAAATCCAGTGCTGATAGTCAAAATTAGCCTAATCTTACTTTCTATTGTGTGCCTACATTTCACTTTGTGATAAGAATGTTCATTAAAACACCGATCTCAGTGAAATAAGACCATTACGCAAAGATCGCAAAAAAACGAAGCACTACCGCGACTCCTCACCTGACTCTTACGGCCCCACAGGTAATACAAAGCGGCCGTAAGGGAGCACAAAAGCACGGTGTCAGCCCTGGAGACGATCTCCCACTGGAGCGTCCACAGCTCCAAAAAATACAGCAGCATAGCGGCGAATCCGGGAAGAAAAAAAATGTTTAAAAAGCCAGCGAGCTTTATGGAGATGTTAAGCGACACATGAGAAGACAAGCAGGTAATCTGCCGGCTCGTTCCCGTTAAATATTTACAATGGCTGCCCGAATAACGGAATCAGCCACACTTCCGGACCGGTGTCAAGATCGTGTATTCGAACAGAAGCTTCACTACCAACGGTCACTTCATTTGGCGCAATGTCATTCCGTGACCCACTTTCGAGATAACAATATACGCATGTGCAGACTTCGCGCGTATCACCGTGAAAGACTACAAACATGGCAGCCAGCCCGATACCAAAATAAATACGTAGTATACTACTACTCAAATATAAAAAGTACCTTTTGTTTTGACTATATCTAAACAATGAAGCAATAACTTCGTTAATAGATATACTATAATCATAATTATTGTATCCCAGTGAAAAAGTGCGTTTGATTTAAATGAATAAATAAAAAGCAACAATATTGTGGTTGCCAAACTTTAATAAAGAAGAAAAAATCAAAATATTTTCTATTTACCCAGATATGTACATCAAAATCTATTCCTCACATTACATAGCAATGTTTTATAGCTTGTCTTTGGTACAGTGGCAATGAATTATCATGTTTAAGTGCCCTTGACGGCAATAGGCGTCCAATCTATTTTGACTGCGAGGTCAAAATACATTGGACGTCCATTGCAGCCATTGGCAGTAAATGAGTTAAGGACACTTTACTAGCAGCTTCAAAATGTATTCATCGTAACTGAAAAGTTTATCTTTCCCTTTATGTACAAAAACTATTTCCACATTTATTTCCATTATATACTTCCATGATTTCAAAATGTATACTAAAAATAGATACTTTTATCATTTTTTCCAACCACTTATTTTCAAAGCCAGTTTTGCAAAAAAAAAAAGCTCAACACAAACCCAACAAATAAAACCGAATCCTCAAAATCCTTTTGTCAGGAAAATGTCCGCTTTTAAAACCGCCAATGTCAATCAAGGAGCGTCCGGCAAAAAAAACAAACCCTTCTTGCGTCCAATTTTACTGTCCCTGCACGTCACCGGCACCCTGCGCCTGCACCGTGGCACTCAAGTACTGCCAGCTAACGGCAGCTAGCAACATAGCCGCCGAGAGGTACACGGGCGACATGTGATGGCTCCGAACCGGCAAGCCAGACGACTGCGACTTCTCCCGAATGACGGCGAGGATTCCCAGGGTGCGGTCCCGGGACGGGTCCGTCGGGGAGACTTTGAGCAGAATCTGGAATAAAAATAACATGGTATTTTTGCACAAATAACATTTTAACTCTTGTTATTTTGAAAAAATGGCAACCTCTTGACTGTACTGGCTGATGATGTTCTGCACAGACCGCATGTTGGTGGCCTCCATCATGAGCGTGACAGCTTGTCCCTTTCGGATTTTGACCACACCTTGGAAGACCAGTGGGTTGTTGTAGCATGATGACAATGTAGCTATTGCCATTACCTGGTGAAAAAAACACAGAAAAATGTGTAGTTTAGATAAAATACTAAAAAAATGGATTGGTTGAATGACAAGCCAAACTAGCATGCTGTTTTTATGCTAGCTTCATGACAAAGCTAATATCTCAGCCTACATAAAGCTTGAACAAACCTGAGGGATGGCACAGAAATTGAAAACACTCTGGTTACGGAGTCGGCCCAGATAGGCGATGACATCAGGGACGTGGCGTAAAGCGTCCGTGACCAGCAAGTTGAGACACGACAGAGCCGATTCCAACTTGTCAGGTTGCGCCAAATCCTCCAGACGGCCCGCAAACTGGCTCCACGCCTTGCATAAGTAAAATATGTCAAATTTCCGTATAAACAAAGATAAGGATAAGGTTAAGAAAGCCACCTCTTGTGGCCAGAAGGCACGTCCCTCCTTTGTGTCCTCCAGATAGTCTCGTATGATATTAGTTTTTTGGAGGAACAAGCCCATGGAGTTGGCTAAGTCCGTGTCCCAGCCCACCTCCGGGTCTTCCAGCTGGGACGCCGAGAAGAGGCGAGATAGGCCGATACCGACTAACCCTGCCACATAGTGGCAATACTGACAAACAAAAACAAACAAAATAGCAATACAGCCCAAACTTAAAGGCAAATTTCTGATTTCACTTGAAAGCACCTTGTCCCACTCCTTCATGGATCCCACTTTCTTCTCCAAAAACTCGGCCATCCCGACTCCCATCCGATGGCAGATGTCCGAGATGACCTCACGGTATTCTTGACCCAGGTTCCGGAATTCCAAAGATATCTGTGAATATTTGACAGACAGTTTTTCAAAAGGGGTTCGTTCAAACCACATCATCCAAAAATGCTCTTTCCAAAAACTCAACCCACCGTGGGAAAGTCCTCCAGAACCTGCCGGTCTTTTTCCCGGCTCTCGCTGAAGCTCCAGGTGTCCTGGTAGAGGAAAGTGTGGAAGTTGTTGAGCATGGGGACTTTCTTGTCTAGAGGGATGCTCATATCGTCCTCCACTGTGTCCAATGCTCGAAGGACCAGGTAGAAAATGCATACAGCATGTCTGAAATAACATAATATACATAAATAAGGCTGGCTTTCTGAAAACATGGTCCTTAATTTAAAAAATATATATCCAAGCAAATCCTCCATTGACTGTCTATTGAATGACACTGACACAAAATGGCCGACAAGTGATGACGGCCATCCTGACACACTCCCGAGCTCATTACGCACTCGCTCTACATGAATGTGATATCTCCGATGTCAACATGACAGGCGTGCAGGCCACGCGGACACGCCCCTCTTTTGTATATTTGTTTACGACTTACCTCAGATCGCCGTCCAGGGCCTGGATGACGGCCGCAAAGCTCCGACTCGTTTGGTTCAGGTACACGTAACACATCCTCAAGCTCTGGCTCATGGACTCCTGGCAGGAAAGACAACACAAGGCCGTGTGACGTCCGTAGGCGGCAGTTCTCAGGGCGCTGGAGGGCCGGGCGACCTCCTGCAGGGCCCGCTCGCCGAGTCGCCACACCGAGAGAAGCGTTCGGGGAGAGGCGGGCGTCTGGCCCCGCGGCGCCACCAACAGAGATCGCTTAAAAAGAGCCAGGGAAATGGGACACTTGCAGCACGCTCCGGCGGCCATGCGTGGACGACTGACAAGTCGCAGCGGCTCGGCTCGACGCGGACGGACATGTAAAGGGCGAGCAGCTGCTAAGCCAACCTTGGTGGGGGCCGCTAACCTAAAGACGGCGGCGAACCCCGCCCCCTTCCCCAAACTAACTTGTCGCAGTCTTCGTATAAGTAAACAACTAAACTCCTCCTCCCACTCGGATTCATACGTCAAATTCACCACCATCTTGAATGTGTACAGATGCTACTTGAGCTCAAGCATAGTTAGCATAACATTCACGTTTAGGTTATCCAGTGGAGGCTACGTGTAACTGCACAAACCTGTAGCTACTGCCAACGTCCCCTGAATTTATATTTACAAACAAATCTCGACGTTCCACCTTATATTGCCACAATAACGCACCAATTACTGCTAATTCACCATAAACGTAACGTTTTGAGCTGTAATTTTGATTTCATCGGCGTCATAATGTCAAAAACTGTTACATAACACGATATAGCATTTAGTCGAATCCAAAATATATCTCTTTTCATTTTTCGTGGACAGTAAATGAATTGTTTGTGCATTTTTACTCACGTAATCCAATTTGGGCATGACAGCTCGGCAACCTCCCATTTTAAACTTAAAGAGGTTGTATATCTCCTCCGGGTGGCCCAAAGATTTTAGGATATCCATCTTGCAGTCTTAACACTCAAAGAGACTTTAAAAATCGCACGTTGTTGATCTCCATTCACAACAACGAGTAAAAAAAGATAGCCGGCTATTGGAAAACACTACACGAGTGTTTCAGTCTCCCATCTGGGGCCAGATCGACTCAGGCCTCTGATAGGCTATCATGCATGGCCTCAGTGAGAGCCAGCCATTCAGCGAGCCGAAACTCTGGTGTGATGTCCCGCCTACTAAAACTCGGCATTTCATTGGCCCTTCTGTTCATTCAGCTTCCCAGGTGCAAGCAGCCTAGCAACCGTTGCTAAAGACTAATACAGATAGTTGAAATTACGCAAAAATGAACAATAATTTAAAAAGTGTTTCCCCTACATAAATATGACAATCGACGAGTGTTTCAAATGTTGAATACATGTTTTCAGCCGTTTCATTTATATGTAACTTTAAGCTAACTAGCTAATTAGTCTCTTAAAAGGACGTAAATAAACAAAATGACTCCATTTTGAGGTTCACTACCCTTTATTAATCATGTCAACACTTTAGCATCGCTTGCTATTTGAGCCACAAAGAGAACATATCGTAGGTAGTGTCATGCTCGTGCATCTTTTGGGTTTCTTTTTGCAATATAGCCCAACATGTAATTATATCTTTACCCATCTATACTGGAGTGACAAGCATTTACTTATATGTAAATAAAATTGGCTTCTTTAGGGTTTATTACAGCACATTTACACACCAAAAAATACTGTACAGTCATTTTACAACAAGCCTACACCACAATTCTTGATTATGCTGTCTTTGGAAATAAATATTAAAACAGGGTTTCTAACATGTACAGCTAAAGTTTTTATACCCAAAGCTGAAATTGATGGCAAGTATTATTGTGTATATTTAAAAAGTTGACAGTCTTTAAAAGAGTAAATCATTTCAGATGGTAAAATATGTTGGTGAAATTGCACAAAATGAGAACAGTTAATGTCACTTTCTCCATGTAAAACATCCCTTTAAAAAAAGGCCAGTTTTATTCATCCCAAAAAAAAACAGTTGACCTATATTAAAATAGGAAATCATGTTATCTGGATATCTTAGGACAAAAAAAAACGTTTTTGTTGCATTGTTTCTGTCACAGTTGGATGTGTCAATCAATACTGACCTAAAAAAATGACTCTGACCTGAACCAAAGCTCAGACGTTATCCGACGTCGTTTTCTAAGCCAAAATAAGGTTGTTCCACGCATCAGTTTTGGAGCCTGGAGTGCCCCCGTGACCCCCAGAGGGGATTTTTAGAGCCAGGGGCCCCCCTTGAGCCGTCATGTAGGCGGGAAGAGTGGAAATCTGGCATCAAATACAAAGAAAATACCTTTTTTATCTAGCAAATGGATCTGCTCAAGCAATATTTATCCATACCTGCGCGTGTGTGTACAAACTGGGAGTCTCGGGTTCGGTTTTTATCTGCCGACAATCCTCGGACATGCTGGAGGCCCCCGATGAGGAGGAGGAAGAGGAGGAAGAAGAAGAAGAGGAGGATTGACCCCGTGGAGTGTTGTTTGGTGTCACTGGAGTCCCATCACTGCCTAATTAAAAAAAATAGAAGAGCAGTTATAATTTTGTCCACAGGAGGGCGACATTTTCATCAGATTTTTGGATTCGTATGGCTTTTAAAGGCCTTATTATTGCTATGTTTTTAATCGGGCAGGTAAGATTAAGAATCCTTTAAAACTAACTTGTTTGACTCTTGTTCAGGTTCTTGGGTTTACGTTTGCGGGTTTGAATGCCTTCTTTTTTCATGGCGAGCGGTCGAGGAACCTGGCAAAAAAAGGAATGCTAGTTAATGAGCATGTTTGAGTACCTAAATAGATAGATGGAGTAAATTGAAATTGGTTTTTACCCCGTGCAGTTTCATGTAGAGTCCACAGGCGTTGCAGACGGGCTCGCCTTCGGCATTCCGTCGCCACAGAGTGGTCGTGGTGGTGTGACAGTTGGTGCATGATAGCCCCACCCGCCTGGAAGCCGACTACGAGACACAAAAACATTTCATGTGTTCACCTTTTTTGAAATTATTATTATTTAAGACTACTTCAGGGTGCCCTTTGACCTACCAGTCGTCTCTGAGGCTTGATGAGAGGTCTGTTGATGCCATTCATCTTGTGGTAGAGCCCGCAAGCATTGCATAGGTAGTGACCCGTGCCGTCCCGCCTCCATAGTGGCGTGGACATGGCGCCGCAGTTGACGCATTCTCGGCCCTCGGCGAAATCGTCGAAAAGGTCTTGGTGGGGAAAAACAGGGTCACTTTTCAGTTTAGCACACTTTTCTAGCCATGACAAATTCTTGCTCACAAGTCAAAGCAAAAAACAAAACAAAAAAACTCTCAAGTCAAGTCACTTCTACCCAAGACTTTTATTTCAACCAGCACTGAAAACCATTTTTTGTCAGCTTTTGTCATTCCGCACTCAAAGTATTTTTTGCAAGCGACACAAAGAAAAATATTATTTTTTCCGCCTGTGTGTTTTTGTAAATATAGATTAACTTCCAGAAAAAAAGTAAGCCATGTCAACCTTCAACCCCGATTTACGGATGAGATGCGTGAGGCCCTGTCGCTTATCTGCCCGGCAACCCCCCTTAAAAAGCCCGTAGATAAAGAAAAGGCTGGAAATAGAGACTGCATGGAAGCCTCATCACTTATAGAGACGTACTATAGCGACGCAGAGTCTCGGCCTGATAACGCGGCAAGGGACGGCGTGCTCAAATATTGCAAATGATGTTTTGTTGTTGTTTTTTTTCTGTTTTTTTTTTTTTTTCATCCGACATTAATCTCTCGATATCACGTCCAAGGTTGAGCACGCAAAACAAAGGAAGCTAACCTTGAGCGCGGAAGCTAATGTAGCCAACACATCAACGCCAGACAATACATTTGTTGTACTAATGTGTCGTGTGGAAATGTCAGCGCGGCTCCTTATCGCCGCCGTCTTTGTTTCAAAAACACGGCTTTGGCACTTCAGGGGGGTCAAAGGTCAACGCGGGGAAATCGGGTGGAATTTTGATGTCATTAATAATGACTTTAACGGGGTAGTTGCTATGTTAAGTTTGTCTGAGGAGATGTTTGTCGAGGAAATTTGGGTGGTTGACATTGGATTGATTTTCTTATCTTGGGCTTTAATTTAATTTAAATGTTATTGGTTCATATTTACAGTAGTCAAAGTGTTTTTTTTAATGGCTCAAAGTGGATTTGAAATGTTTTTAGAAGTTTCATTTTGTGTTGAAGGGTAAATTTGAGGTGTTTATTTATTAAATTGGTAAAAATGTTTGGATGCAGGATCACTTTTAAAAATAAAATCTTATAAATGCGACTTGCGTTCGTTATTTTATTTATTTGCTTTTGTGTCTCGTGGACTATTTCGCAACACCCCTCACAAGTCAAATTGAAACTAAAATAGACACGTTTAATTTTATTTGTAGTTCACTTTCTATGAAATTGTAACGAAATGCATAATGCAGTTTTAATTTAGATTATAAAAAAAGAAGTTTATAATTGGAGCACTGCTGCAATGAATTTGACTTAAATAAATGAGAAGACGTTTCTCAAACTAAAGCTCATTTGTCACTTTTCAAAACGTGGGAGTCGTTAATAATTGATTTATTTTCATGAGGAAAAAATGAAATATTTACCAAGTCAATTTACAGTAATGTGTAAAAATATATAGGTGACTTTGAAGTAAATTCGTTTATTTCTGAGCACAAATCGGCAGTTTTACGGCAAAATTAGCCCACAAAAAATAGAATAAATCTAAATTACCATTTCATATTTCATATTCATAACGAAGTGCTCACCTATATTGGGGTGCCTCGCCGCTCCGGTGGAAGCACCTGGCTGCAAGCCGTGGAGCACCGGACTGTCAAATGGAGACGCGGACCACGTCCCCCCCACGTTGGAGCTCACATAAGCCGGGTACGGGCTGTGGTAAGAGCCGCCGAGCCCCCGGCTGCCGTACAGCTCTCGTCCGTTCGGGGAGATGCCGAGTGGGCCTCCATACGAGGCCGTCGCCGCTGTTGCCTGGTCCTTGATCCCGGAAGAGAGAGGAGGACTCCCGGAGAAGGAGAACCGTGACACCGCCGGGGAGTGGTGGCTGTACGAGGCCTCGGTGCCCGACTGGGCCCAGGCGGAGTGGGCCGAGGTCGGCGTACTCGCTTGCGACGGGGCGCCGGGCGTCTGGAGGTAAGGCAGGCCCGGGAGCACCGGCGGTGGTGCCACCACTCGGCTGCCGGCTACGAAGACCGGCGAGCCGGTCGAAGAGCCGCCGTGGCCGTGGAGGAAGCCGGCTTCGTAGGACGGCGGTCCGTGGCTGGCGCTCATGATTCCCTGGTACATGGTCGTCGCGGTAGTTAATAGTTAGTGGTTGCTAGTTAGTATCCGTCTTTGCTCGCGCGAGAAATGACTCGATATATTATTAAAAGAACGATAAGGAGATTTTTGAGTTACATCGAATTGTTGGGGGGAAAGAGGGAGGGGAGGTCGCGATTCAATCTTATCAAATTAACAAGTGAAGGGAGAGAGAGAGCAAAAGAGGAAAAGAGGAAAAGAGGGGAAGAGGAGGAGATCAACATCACGCTCTCTCTCGCTCTCTCGTAATCTTTGGTTTGCCTCTCTCTCTTTTTACTTTAAAACATTCCCTTTAGAAATATACCCCTACGATTGAATAGCTTCGTTTAAGAATTGGCCTTAATAAATGGCATAATTCACGTTAATAGACAACACTGGCTGTTTTATTATCTAATAATTATTAACGACAACTTCAACGTATCTATTTGAGCAGTATTTGCCCCCCTTATAAAATATATAGTACATAGATATCTTTACACATTTGCATTACTCCTCCTCAAATTCGCTTTTTTAAATGTAAACCAATTTCTAATGTATTATTAATATTATGCCTAACATCCATTTTTTCATAATTGTTTAATGCAATCACATATTTGAGTCTTATATTAGGGCTAAAATATGTTTATTATGGGTTAATTTGTGGCATAATGCACATAGATAGAAAACAGTGTATTTTATCATACAATAAAGTATCAAACAACCATATTTATGACATTAAATTAATTAATTTCGTCCAAAAGTAAACAAATTGGAATTCGGCCGCTTGGGTATCAGTGTCGGTCACATGACGTCGTATTGATTAGCACTGTTTCATCATTAGCGCTGAGCGGCGTGCCGATGATTGTTTAATCACATGCGTTTGAGGTCAAAAGAAGTTTTTTAAGATGGATTTTTCTCTTTTTTTTTTTGCCGGTTGAGCGGGATGACGCCAAAGGCCGTCGCCGCGTGCGTGCTGGCGTCTTCCTGGAGCCGGCAGTCTGCCCATGTGTGTGCGAAAGGGGACTGACCCCCACATGATTGAGTCTCCGAGACGGGGGACCGTTTTCCTGGTGCCTGTTTGCCAGACTTTGTGACTTGCATTTCCTCCGCGCTTCAAAAACATACCTTGACCCCAAAAGGATGTCACGGCCAAAAAACATTTATTCATGTGGACCCTTTTTTTGCCATTTTTGGTCCATTTTGATCAATTTTTGCCTTCGCGCCCCCCGATTCCCATTTAAAAACGACATTTTTACGTTGACCTTTTCAAATTCTGGGGTTTAATAGGCATTTTCTAGGTGGGATGACTCATTAATTAGATTGAGGAATAGCGTACCATGATTTTTCAGTTAGTGGCACGGTGGAGTAGTGGTTTGGAATATGCGGCTCGCAGTTCTGGGGTCGATGGTTTGATGCCAGATGGCTCCTAGGACTTGCATGTTTTAAATGTACTTTTTTAGATAAAAAAAAGAGTTTAATTTAAACAAAATATATATTTTTTAATTTTTTAACACTATGACTAAGTATAAATAAATAAGTGAAACATTCTGTTTTCTATTCTAATCTAATTGATTAGTATTTCAGGGTTAATCATTTTATGGAAGTAGCACTTATTCAATATTTTATTAAAAAGTACATAGGTCCACAGTCAGTAAACTACAAAAACAGTATTTATAAAAAAGGGCAGTATTTTAAGGAGAATTGACAGTAAATGGTCAAACTTAGCGAGACTCCGTTTGTTTAGCCACTGAACGCTAACATTCAGGTTAGCTAAAGGTGAGATGACATCATCACCACAAAGGTGTCTGCGGGGGGTCAGGAAAAGTTCGTCAGGTAAGGTCGAGGAGGGGTCAAGATGGCCACCCCCACCTAGCCCCTCCTCTTTTACTGCAAACCGGTGCAGAAAAGGCGGCTCCGTCCATCCGTCCGTCCGTCCGGGGACTGTCAAAACACAAATAGCCGATAACCCCGAGAATATTCCTGTTTGGACAAAAAAGAGGCGGGGCCAGAGAGAAAGCCCAGGGAAGATGCCACCAGACGGGAGGGCCGGCAGAACACAAAAGAGGCTCCTCTTATCTCCCCCTCGGTTTCTTATCCCTCGTCGGCCGTGTTGGCGTAACCCCCGATTCCCCCGCGAAAAATACAACGGGCCCGCCCCCTTTTTGGCCCGGGCCCGGACGGACCCCTTATCAGCGGGGGGATGACGTCACGGGGGCCCGTCGGAGACGGAGCACGATAACGGGCGGCGGTGGGGCTGTGGGAACCGTCGACGCGGCGGCGGTGGCGGCGGACAGTTGGCACGTAGGCCGGCAAAAAAAAAAAAAACTTGGACGGTAGGAAAGGTGTTTTCTTAAAGGGGATGGGAGGTGACTTGTTGTTTGTTGGGGAACTTGTTTTCTATCTAGTTATGTCAAAAAATACATTCATAATATCTGCCATGAACTAAAAAGAGGGCAACATTTATTGTCATCCTTTTAGCTAGCCCGTTAGCTAACTCGACTTCCAGAAGGTACTTTTTAATGAACATCTGGATATTTTATCTCCATAGAAGAAGAAAAGCTAACAAAAGCTGCATTTTTTCCCTCTTGGGGGCCATCGGGTGCAAGTTTGATCTAAAACCAAGCAAAAGGCCTCCAGCCGACCAACTTGTCGGCGTTCACATCATTAGCCGCAGGTGCAGCACTCCCAAAGCGAACAAACAACCCCCCCTTGTCGACTCCCACTTCTCCTTCCTCCTAAACGCCGTTAATTCTCGTCCCCCAAAGCGCCTTTACGTCGTTTTAATAGCCCGAGGGGAGGCGACGGCGCCGTCCATCCGCCCGCCGCGCACCTCGCTTTACCACGTTCGACCCCCCCGCCATCAACATTTTCCGAGATGGATCTCTCGGGAAAGGGGGGGCGGAGACGCTCTTATCGGCGGATAAGACGGAGAAGATTCGGAACGTTCGCTCCCACATTCGACGATCGCTCCCTTTCTCTGGCTTGACCTCTGCCGGGGTCGAGCGAGCGGGAGGAACAAAAGGGTGGCCTTGACGGAAGGGGGGGTGGCGGTGGTTTAAGATGGGGGGGCGGGGCTTAAGAAATAAGAAGGCAAGCGTTGTTTTGCGGCCTTGGAAGCTAGGAACTGACAAATCGGGATGACCAACAGGTGGAAGTGAAATGTGATGCTTAATGACTTGGCTGGCTAATTATGTGAAGGGGCGGGGCTAAAGACAGGACCAGGAAGAGGGGCAATTTAAGGTTTTAATGAGAACAATTGTCGTATTTATAATGGTACTATCACATGATCATGAAAATGAGACAAAATCAAGATATACTTCATTCGTGACAGTTTTCCACTCATTTTTTTACGTTAATAGTTGTCCAATCCCTTCTTACTGGGAAGTTTGGCAGCTCTCTCTGTAAAATCGATGGCTGTCACATGATAACTGACTAAATATGCGTTTTGTGTTTACTCAGCTTATCTTTGTTGAGTGAACGAGCCTATCGTCTGACTGCCGGACCTCCCAGTTCAAATAAATTAGGCAACTATCGCACTTGGCAATTGTAGGGATGGTTTTCTACTGTATGGATGCAATTCATAAGACCACACGTATATTTGTAATGATGCCAGGGCTCATTATTCTTTTTTAATTGGGCCAAAGCGGTCAGGGAGGTCTGGCCAAATGCTGTCTTTAAGTAAACCGACTCAAGTGAAACACTGAGCAGACATGAAGTAAAAAAAACACAAAATGTTGTTTTCCTTTGAATTTAGGCCATGAAAGAAACCTCCCAAATGTTTTCCAAAGGACAAGAATGTACTTTTAATATCATTACTTTCATATAATTAAGTAGAAGTGGAATTTGAAGATTATTGAAATATCAAGAAAAAAACAGTCGAAATGCACATTTGTTGCTATTTCATTCTTCTTCTTTGGTTAAACTAGCATCGTTAAGCAAGGTGGTGCACCGCACTGCCACTCATTGGTTCACAGCAAAATTACACCAAAAAATAAACGTTAGCAAAACATTATTTCACAAAAACAGAAGAGTATTATTATCGTATTACTGTTGTGAAATGATAATGTGATAATCGTAGAATACTAAATAGTCATTTTAATTCTTAATTCATTTTGGCAAACTTGAAACTTTTACTTTTAAGTTCTGATAAGTTCTCCTTTTCAAGTCCCATCCAAAAACAGGAAAGATTTCCCCATTCTAAACCACTTCCCTGCCCAAAACAACATTAGCATCCCCACTTTAGTGGCGACCATGTGCTTGTGTGGCGTCTAAGGAGAATCCATCAAAGCTTATCGTTATAAGTAAACACGACAGAGTGGACAAAATGTCCGCCAGACTCGCTGTCTAACCGCGAGCCCTATCTGTGACCAGGGACTGATGTGGCGCTGGTTTAGTCCAAAACCGTGTCTGGGGGGCCGAGAGTAGGGCCTAACCTAAATGTTAGATCTATACTATGAATAGTACTACTGTATTCTAAGAGCTATACGTTTTTTCCCTTTTAATGGGACATTATTTTGGCTAATTTAAATTGTAGAAAATCTTGAGCATTGAGACTGTACTCTCAAGTTAGCATTAGCATGTTGTGACTTCAACGGTGCATGAAAAGCTGACTTATCATAAATGCATACATGACATGCTCATAAATCATTAGGGAATTTATGGCTGGGATGGATCAACCGCTGTTTGTGTGTGTGTGTGCGTGTGTGTGAATGAAAATGGATTATTACTGTATGTGATAAGTCATTTTATGGCAGTGTTAGCTCTGATTTATTGGTTAGCGTTGAAAAAATATGGCATGTGGCCTAATTTTTTAGGCTGAAATGCTATTTTTTTGCTTATTTTTGGATCAAATTTTCCAATTAAGGCATCTAAGATGCAATAGACTGGTGATTTGACATCGTTTTTGTATGTTGATGACATTCCCATTGGGTTAGCGCGTCCATTTAGCGATGTGATCTACTTGTTACAACACCGCTGATAAGCAGAATAAACAAGCACGCATTGTTTGCTGCCCTTCCAAAGTCATGTGATCGAACAACAACAAAAAAGTGTCTCCATGAGTGATATTCCACTTGTCCATCTTTTGTACTCCTTCGAGGTTTCCTCCAGTATCCGCGCCGTCGCTTTAGGAGCCCAAACCCCGACCTTGATAACCTTTGTCGGGCCGGGTCAAATGTCACAAGCCGCGGGCCTCGGCCAGTCGGCAGATTGAGTGGTAGTGGATGATATACAGTAGGAAGAATGGTCCCTTTGGCATTTGTTTTGGTGGTTAATCAGCGGGTGTGTATTGTATTTGACCTTCGGGTCAACTTGTTAGCCGCCGAGCACCAAAATGCAACTTTTTGTCTTCTTCAAACACAAATAAAAGTCTTTCCACCGAGAAATATTTGTACTTTCAAGTGGATCCTTCTCCCCGCTTATGCTATTTCTATAAATAACGAGGCTCTCTCGAATATTTCTCGTCCTAATTAGCTCGCGGCGCAACGGCCTGTCAAACGTCCTGGCGTCTTGCGATAAGCCAAACGGACCTCCGCGCATTTTTCCTCGTCCGTTCACACGTTTGTGGCGCTCGGGAGGATTACGACCCCCCCAACCCCCAGGTTGGACATTGATCATCGTCGGCGCCATGCTAGCTTCGGTTGTTTAGATGGCAAGATCGCCGTTATCGGGGGCGCTAGTCTAAGCCCGGCGTCTGTGACGTCTGGGCAAAATTGGAGATTTCCTCAAGGTCTGTCAAAAAAGAAAGAAAGGTCCCAATGTCATGTCGGATTGGCTCAGCTGAGAAAAATGTAAATATAATGGTTTATCCTTTCTGGTTGATGTATTGTTGTTCAATGCTGCCCACTAGTGGCATAACTATCTACAGCACCGAGTAAAACACTTTAAAAGAAATATATATCATAACTATTTCCAAGAGTAAGAGGTTAGATGTGTAAAAAACCATAAGTTTTAGAATATTTGGGACCTATTCACGTAAAATGTGTTCCCTGACCGGGAATCGAACCCGGGCCGCGGCGGTGAGAGCGCCGAATCCTAACCACTAGACCACCAGGGACATGTCAACTGATGAACGTATATTTTAAAAAAATCTTTAGACAAAGTGATGAGTGCGTATTTTGTCGTCGAAATAAATAATTCAATCCATGACGTAGCAATATTTTCCCCTGCCTGTGTTACCTTCATTGTCCACAGGAGGGCAACTAATCTCCCTGCAGTTCCAAGCGCGGCGGATCAAAGATGCACGCAAGGTATGTGCCGCTATTTTGCCTGAAGCTAGATTTTCTTTTGACGTTTCAACAATAACCTTCGGTGTATTTTCCTCGGAAGACGAGACAATACCAGACGAGAAGAAGCATAACCGCCGTCGAACGTGACATTTCCCCCTTCCGTCTACTCGGCTTTCTATTGTCTTGTCAACGTCGTCGCTAATAGTTAGCAACCGTGTTAGCAGCATCCGCTGGCCAGATTGGACCTTGCCCTTTTCGTTCAAGAGTCGAAAACAGAACACACGGTCTTTTTTTCTTACTCCAATCATTTATTTTCTTTTGCTCGGGGAGTCGGAATGACGTCGTAATGTGAGCAAACACCGAGCACGCCGCTGGCAAAGCGAGGGACCTAAGCTAAATCCTGATAAATCGTTGTCCGAATTGGATTAACCTTTTTAATTCACTTTGTTATGTAACTTTAATTTTGTCCAAATTGCATAAAACCCCTTGTCATTTGTTTTGTGTTTAACCACTGTGCCGTTTTTCCAATGTTTTGTTGTCCATTTTTTAATTTCCGTTTTTTTTTCTTCAGGACAAGAACGTTTGTCAACAGCAACGTGTGACGTGTTGTCTTGGAAACAAACAGGTTGACTATGTTCATGCAAGTCTAGAACCGAGGTCCAATGGAAAAACGGGAAAGGAAGCCCGGATATTTTGCCAGGTAAATGTATGGATGAATTGGACGTCTATCACCGTCATTGGTTGATCATTCACGGTCAGATTAAATATCAGCGAGTGAGCTAAATGACATTTCTCTGAATTTTATGTGGAAAAATGAGTAGTTAACGGAATTGATTCATTAGCGAGCAGTCGGGAACGCGCCAACAGATTCCCGCGCCGCCACACCCACATAAACCCACTCGGGAGCGTCGCATCGGTCGAAGTGATGGACGGGCGAGGCCGTATCGACCCCGACTAGCCTCTCGCGTTAACCCATTCGCCGCTATTGACGTTTGTTCCCAGGCTGAAGCGGCGGAGACAGCTGAAGCAGAGCCCGTCGGAGAAAAGCGCCAACGAGCCGAGCGCCTGCGCCGACCTCCCCGAGGATGGGCGACTCGACAACAAGTCGGGCACGGCGAGGAGCGCCGTCGTTTCTGGCAAGTGCCTGGAACACCCACACGGCGTCTGTAACATATTTGTTGTCGTAGCCGATTAGCGTCTCCCAATTGAATTTGTTAAGATTTTAAACTGCTTTTTTTGCTAAATTATCTACCCGCTGATAAGCGACACAGAGGTCCGCTGTTCTCCCGGCCATTTGCCGCCGTGACCTCATGGGGAAGTTGCGTAACCAGTATCCTGCGCTCTTTTCTACTTAAGAATAACTTGGAAGCCTCAGAGGCGATGATCTCACCGGAAAACCATTTTACTTTGACTCGAAAGGAGTTTATTAGTAAAGAATTCTGATCTGCGAGGAACAAATCTCGTTTTATATTTCACAAAATGAGTCTTTTAATACATAATTGTGATTTGGGATCAAATAAAATTGATTTCACGTCATTTTTAAACTTAAAAAAGATGATTATGTCAAGAAAACCATTTACAGTAATACCTCTTTGAAAAGTTGGTGTAAATCCGCCATTTTGGGACAGTGTTTTAAGTCGTATTTAATCGTATTTGGACTTTTAAAAAGCCGCCTCGTGGTCTCAGCTGACTTGGCGTGGGCTCAATCCCCGCTGGTGGCAGTATGATCGTGAGAGCGAATGGTCTCTGTGTACCCTGTGGCTGACTGGCGACCAATCTGCCTTTTGCCCCAAGTCAGCTGGTTTAAAAGCCCCTGCGCCCTCCGGTGGAATAAATTGGAATTGCGACTTCCCTTTTCACTCCCCTAATTTTTTTATTTATTTCTCTTCTGTTATATTTAATTTGATTTTAATGTTACGATAACTCTATTTGGGTTATATGTAGTAGATAAACAAACATATTTTTGTTTCCTCCGCAGGTGGTGGCGGCTGTAAGAGCAAAAACCCGCCCAAGAGGGAGAAAAGGAGACCCCCGGGGACGGTGGAGTTTATCGTGAGTAGAGCGAGCGGTCAGAAACGGGAGAGGTTGATTGACGGATGGATTGAATTTTGTTGCAGGTGGGACCGAGCGATTCCCTCAACAGTATCGCCCTCAGCTTCAATATTACGCCCAATAAGCTGGTCCAGTTGAACAAACTCTTCAGTCACAGTGTCTACCCCGGTCAGGTGAGGACTCATAATTGTGAGGGTTCATAATTGCAGATATGTGGTTCAATGAGTTCATTGAAGTTTTTTTGCACTTGCAGAAGTTGTTCGTCCCCGACGCCGCCCGGATAGACGGCAATTGTCCTACATCCGTCCAACTGTCCCTCAAAAATGAGTCTTCCCTGGAGACCACACATGTAAGTAAAACTAAAATTTAAAAAAAAATGTCATTTCTTCCTGCGAAATCAACACAATTTTTCTCTCCACCACCAGGACGTCCGTCCCGAGCCCATCCCGTCCCTCCGCCGCCAGCTGTCCCCCCATTCCGAAGACGAGAGTCCAGCCACGGTTAAGTTCATCAAGATGAGCTGCAAGTACTTTACGGACGGAATGGTGAGCGTTGACGAAAACCGAACGAACTCAACCAAGACTTTCTGACTCAATGTCGCCCCCTGCAGGGAGTGGTTGGTGGCGTCCTGATCGTCACACCCAACAATATCATGTTTGACCCCCACAAGTCCGACCCCCTGGTCATCGAGCACGGATGCGAGGAGTACGGCCTCATCTGTCCCATGGAGGAGGTTGTCTCCGTGGCGTTATACGACGACGTCTCGCGCATGAAGCTCAAAGACGCCCTGCCATCGTAAGACTAGATAGGAGTTAAGCATGTCATCCATTTTTTTATGTTCTCCCTGTTTTGTGTTCTTGTTTGACATCATCATGGATTCATTTTTTTTAAATTATTGATTTAAAAGGGGTAAAATCAGGAAATTTAATATACATCGATACTCTTCATTTTAATTTGATCCTAAAATAGAAACCCATGATTTACTTTTCCGGACCGCACAAAATGATTCAGCGGGCCACATTTGGCCCCCGGGCCGCCACTTTGACACCACTCTTCCAGAGAGTTTAATATGAGTATAGAGAGGGTTTTCGAAGTTTAAAATAATATTAAATTATATGTACGATTAATGAAGGGTGGATTTAATCCCCTTTTAAAATTTCAGACATGTTTTTATATGACTTGAATCCATGCATCATACTTTATTTTGATTTCAGTTTTGCCTCATTCTCATTTTTTGTTGGGCCTTATTCCCTTTTTGTTGCCCCACCCCTTTCATACCCATCCCGGTCCGCCCCCCCACCTGTCCCCCGCCTCCACAGCGACCTACCCCAGGATCTATGTCCTGTATACAGGCCGGGCGAGTGGGAGCAGCTGCCCTCAGAACGCGACCTCAACCCTTTCAGTCGCTACCAAGCGTTGGACGCCAAGCGACCCATCATCTTGGACGACCTGGAATCGGCTCTTTCCGAGACAGGTGAGCCATTTTACTCTTTGTCCTTAAAAGTGGGCGTGGCCCCAATTGAGATCCCGTTTGTCCTTAGTCAGCACGGAAGACGAACCCGCGGACAAATCCCCATCGGACGAAGGCTTCACCGAATTGGAGCCCACAGTGGACGGCAGCACCGACGACGGCGAGGCCGCCTGCCCGAAGACTCCCGGGAGTGGGCGGAGCCAGGAGAACTGGCTTCTCGGGGACAATAAAGGGAAAGATGAGGACGAGGACGAAGGTCTGGCAAGAAACAGTTCCGTGGAAGACGGAGGAGAGTCCGTCATGTCGTCATTGGAGAAAACCACCAAAGAAGAGGAGACGTCCCTGCTTTCGGAAGGGGGCGGAGTCACCGCCGCGGCTCTGAGCCAGGAGGGGGGGCGGGGAACCAGCCATGACGCTGAAGTCAAATCCTGGTTGATGGAGAGGATCGGGGCTCCCATCCAAGGTAAGGATGGGCTTTGGGTGGGAGTGTTTCGGGGAGCTCTGCTAACGGCACCCTCTGCGCGCAGACATGCTTTTGTCCTCCGAGGAGAGGAGCAAGAATCCGCCCATGTTCCTGTGCTTCAAAGTGGGGAAACCCATGAGGAAGTCCTTCGCCAGCGGGATGACCACGTCCAGCCCGGCGCATTCTTTCGGACGATTGGGAAAGCAGCCCGAGTATTGGTTCGCTGTGCCGCAGGAGAGGTCAGACATTTTGGATTTTTTTTTGGCCTCTGCATAGTGGAAACCAATGATGATTTCTTCCAACTGATCCAGGGTTGGTCCAATTGAAATCCTAAAGCAAATATGCCTCTTTGTGGGATAGTTTAAAATCTGAACCAGCCAAAAAAATACAAAAATAAAAGACTTTTAATGTGTTTCAGGGTGGACCACCTGTACGCCTTTTTCGTCCAATGTTCTCCCGACGTTTACGGCAAGGAGGCCAGGGAGCAAGGCTTCGTGGTGGTGGAGAAGGACGAGTTGGACATGATCGACAACTTCTTCGGCGACCCGGCTTCGTGCAGCTGGGAGGTGCCAAAAAACACCGCCATTTTTACATCACAACTGGTTTTCATTTTTATTTCTTATTATCTTTTTATTCACAGATCATAACCGTAGACGAGGCCAAGCGGCGGCAGAGTTTCGGCAGCTGCGACGACGAAGTGGCCGCCGACGGCTCGCCGTTGTTGAGCGACGTTAGCGCTCTGTTGCGGGACACCCACGTGGAGAAGGTCGGAAATCATCAGCGTCGTGAGACCAATCCCATTTTTTTTGTATCATGGCATCCCTAAACTTCTCTGTACATATTTTGACTTTTTTATTTCATTTTTGGGCGTATAGCTGGCCTGTCGTCTGCCCGCCCGCGTTCAAGGTTACCCGTGGCGGCTCGCCTACAGCACCCTCAAACACGGCACCAGCCTCAAGACGCTCTACCGAAATCTACTGGATGTGGATAACCCGGTTCTGCTGGTCATCAAAGACTTGGATCATCAGGTAAACTGGACACCGTGTCGGCCATTTTTGCTCAAATGACCCCAATGTTCCAAAAAATCTGTTTGCAGATCTTCGGGGCGTTTTCCACGCATCCCTTCAGAATTAGTGAACATTGCTACGGCACCGGAGAGACCTTCCTCTATAGCTTTTGTCCCGAAATCAAGGTTTGTTATTCATTTTTATTTTTTTATTATTATTATTACCATTGGACTTTTGTATCACATTCCTGACAATTTGTGGATTACATTTTTTGGAAGGAATTAAGATGGTATCTCTTAGTAACACAGTATTCCATAAAATGTAGGTTTTCTTCAAGAGCAAAAGTAGAGCGCAATACTAGTGTGACACAAGTGCAATCAGTGGATCGTCGTCAGCCGCGTCTCGCAGCCCAACCCCCGCTGGTTCAACTCTGTCAGCTCGGTCGGTCGGTCGGTGCCGGACAGTTTGGGTCAAAAGCTTCCCCTCCCCCCACCATCCACAGCGACCCAACCCCCGCCGATTCAATTTTGTCACCTATGTATATGTCCTGGATGGATTGGAAAACAAAAAGCAGATAGTTCAACAGTTTTTTTGGACCTATTTCAAATGTTGGCCACCAAAGTGCAGCTTTTTGACCCATTTAAGAGCGCCTTGATGAATGAATATTTTATATTATAATATGATATTTTATATGATGAATGAATATTTCATATTATAATATAATATTTTATATTCATACATCAAGGCGCTCTTAAATGGGTCAAAAAGCTGCACTTTGGTGGCCAACATTTGAAATAGGTCCAAAAAAACTGTTGAACTATCTGCTTTTTGTTTTCCAATCCATCCAGGACATATACATAGGTGACAAAATTGAATCGGCGGGGGTTGGGTCGCTGTGGATGGTGGGGGGAGGGGAAGCTTTTGACCCAAACTGTCCGGCACCGACCGACCGACCGACCGAGCTGACAGAGTTGAACCAGCGGGGGTTGGGCTGCGAGACGCGGCTGACGACGATCCACTGATTGCACTTGTGTCACACTAGTATTGCGCTCTACTTTTGCTCTTGAAGAAAACCTACATTTTATGGAATACAGTGTACCTCAAGAGATATATATGTATATATATGTGTATATACTTGATGAATGAATATTTCATATTATAATATAATATTTATATATATATGAATATTTCATATTATAATATAATGTTTTCTATATATATAAAATATTATATTCTAATATGAAATATTCATTCATCAAGGCTGCACTTTGGTGGCCAACGTTTGAAATAGGTCCAAAAAAAATTGCTGTTTTTTGTTTTCCAATCCATCCAGGACATATACATAGGTGAAAAAATTGAATCGACGGGGGTTGGGTCGCTGTGGGAGGTGGGGGTGGGGGGAAGCTTTTGACCCAAACTGTCCGCCACCGACCGACCGACCGAGCTGACAGAGTTGAACCAGCGGGGGTTGGGCTGCGAGACGCATCTGATGGCGATCCACTGATTGCACTTGTGTCACACTAGTATTGTGCTCTAGTTTTGCTGTATGAAAACCTGCATTTTGTGACAGTGTACCTCAAGAGATATATGTATATATATGTGTATATACTTGATGAATGAATATTTCATATTATAATATAATATTTTATATATATATATATATATAAAATATGTATATATATATATATGTATATATGTCTATATATATATATATATATGTATATGTGTATATATATGTATATATATGTATATATGTATGTGTATATTTATGTATTTTTTGCAGGTCTATCGTTGGACAGGAGACAACTCGTATTTTGTCAAAGGCAATATCGACTCGTTGCAGATGGGTGGAGGCGGGTCAGTTGTTTTTTTTTTCCCACTAATGCTCGAAAAGAAAAGTATCCGTTGAAGGTTTTTCTTCCAATTCCCACCCACCACAGGGGTCAACTGGGTCTGTGGCTGGACGCCGAACTGTACCGAGGTACCACCACCAAATGCGCCACCTTCAACAACCAGCCCCTGTCCTCCCACCAGGACTTCAACATCCACAGTCTGGAGGTCTGGACCTTTGAGTAGCTCCTTTCAAACGTATCCTCCATTCCCAAAGCGGTCCAAATTGAATTCCCCAAATTCCTCCATTTCCCCTTGGGGATTTGTAGAATCATTGTTTACAATCGCCACATTTTTTTATCTTTTTCGACAGCATTTTTGCAGACCAAATATTCCTTCCGTTGCGTCTTTTTTTTATTTTTCCTTCCATTACTTAGGGGCTGTGCTACTTTTTTTACACTTGTACTTTTATAAAAAAAACAATTCGTGCTTAACAGTATATATTTTGTTACTGATACAAGCCAACAAGCACTAAACATTTTTTCCCTCTTTTTCTGCCACTTTTGCACTAGACAGAGGATTTAAAGGCATCTAAATTATGACTGAATGTTATCCCGACGTCACTACAAAAAAGGGAACGTACCCGGGTGTCGCTGTACTCTTGACATGCCACTAAAAAGTCATTTTTGTTTATTTGACACTGCTTTGTAAGTGCATGGTTATACTATGCCATAAGTGCATAAATGAGCTGTTGTTATAGTTGTTACTGTGAATGCGACCCAAGTATTATCATGTGTGAACCCAATAACTGCTGTCTTCGGTGAGCGAGGGATCTATTTATTGTTGTTGTTATTCCAACTACTTTGAACATGAATAAATGTGGTGTAAATATGGCATTGTGATCTGGAAGGATTTAGGGAGGAGGAAAACCAAACGAGTTGGGCTCACTTCCTAGGAGACGATCTTTGAACCGTTGACGTCATTCAGTTCCGACAGGCGGAAACATGTTGACACAAAAAATGGGCACAAATTGCTCCATAGATAATTCTTGGTGTGTTTTTTGTTTGATTGCCAGAGGTGAAGACCGAGACGCACATGTTTTAAAAAAGGTAAAAAAAAATATTTGTTTAAAGGCGAATTGTTATAGCATTCAAGTGCGGACGGAAAGTGACTGAGATGTTTCGTTTCGGGGGTTTTAAATATTGAAAGTGGCAAATTTGAATGACAATTACAATAATTTGTTCGTAAAAGTTTGGAAATTAAGAATTTCCAAAACCATTTTTTTGATACACATCAAGACAGGAGCGTTTACTGGAAATGCTGCGTGGTGCGTTCACTGCCTATAGTTGACATAACTCACCTCAATACAGTATCATGTTCACTGAATTAGCTAAAACATCAAATATATAACGTGCAATTATACCATATAGAACGACAAAGAACCTTTTAAAATACCCTTTAACACGTTATAGGGTAAGTGACTATTTTTTGTTATTAGAACAAAATATATCAGCTATTATCGTTTATTATTATGGTGCTTTCAGTGAGTTGATTTTCCTCCACTTGACAGGATAAGGACCTTGTGTGTTTTCGGGACATTTTACCCGCCGCCCCTCATCACTACCTGGTTGTTCCCATCGAGCACATAGACAACTGCTTCTCTCTCAATGTAGAACACATCACTCTCGGTAAGTGTGCCTTGTCTTCTTATAATAAACATAGAATCATAATCGTATGAGTTGCAGTGGAAAAGATGGTTGAAATGGGGAGAGCTGTACTGCTAGATCAAGGAGTCACAGACATGACTGATATCAGGTAAAGTAAAACTTGTGTAAAAGTTGTGTTCATCACAATATGTTTATGGACTTATGGACATTTTTTTTTAGAATTGGTTTCCATCAACCTCCCTACACGTCAGTGGATCATCTCCATCTTCACGTTCTTGCCCCGGCGAGCCAGATAAAGGAAAATATGATGTTCAAGTTCCGACCAGGAACCACGTCTTACGTTGACGTGAGTGACAGGCCGCCGGAGAGGCAACTGGTCGCCAGTGCCCATCACACTGCTTGTCTGAAAATGTGGCATCCTAACTTTATTATTTTTTTTTTTTTAGGAAGGCAAACTAAGGATACACTTACAGGGTATTCTGCCATGGAGGTTTCACAACATGTGAAAATGTGTAACTTCTTAACTTTTTAACTTCAACTGTAAGTGCTTCTTGCTCATCTCATTATTCGGGGGACTACGACACTATGAGAATAAGCGGTTCTTAATATAAATTAATAAAAACAAACTATATAAACTGACTTTCCTCTATTTGCCACCGCACCCCTTTAAAAGTTTTGAATTTACGAGTATCCCTGAACGCAACTCACTCGATTAGCAATTTTACTCGTCTCAGCTGTTGACTTTCCTCCTCGACTAAAAACTAACAAAATCGTCTCATGGCGGCTCAAAACACCGATGACAACGACGAATGTCCCTTCTGCCTGATTGTCCAAAGCCAAAATGCCAGCGAAATACTAATGATCGTGAGTAAATGACGTTAGTTTGGAAGTTTTAGTCGTGTTTCCGGACTTTCGCTTGTGTATAGGATGACGAATTGTTGTGCTTCCGGGATGTGAAGCCGGGGGCCGGCCACCATTACCTCGTCATCACCAAGACTCACATTAACAACTGTAAAATGCTACGTTCAGAGCATATTCCGACAGGTAAGTTTACTGAAAATACCCTTAAATGGACCGAGATTTTCAGCACTTTTTAGGTGAGATTAAAATCGAGATAGACTTGTGTGTTTGTAATTCGTTCGTTTGTCCAGCAGAGGGTGCATTGAGTTAAATTAAAAGGACTGAAATGTAGTGACTTTTCAAAAAGTAGTTTAAATTCTGACAAATTGTAATTAATACTACCAATCAACTTTGGAAATGAATAGCTTGCCTTACATTTGTGACAATGTGACTATAAAACTTTTTTTTCAATAGTGGAGCGGATGGCTGAGATGGGAAGGAACATTTTAGAGAAAAACAAAGTCAGAGATATGACCGACATCAGGTAAAAACCAACTGTGATGAGAAAAATTTCACCCAGATATAATGCAGGAAATGATTCCCACATTAAACGCAGGTTGGGCTTTCACGTGCCTCCGTTCTCGTCGGTGCCGCACCTCCACCTGCACGCTCTGGCGCCGGCCAGTAAGATGAACGAAAGCTCGCAGCGGAGATACGGCCCGGGCTCGGCCTGGTTCATCACGGTGAGGGACAATAACATTTTCCCATGTCTAACGTTGATATTTATTTTTATTTTTGTGTTGCAGGTGGAGGAAGCGCTATCCCAGCTGAGAGCACGTGGCCGAATCAAATGAACTTTAACTCTCATAGATGTCCAATCTTAGTCAATGGCAGTGATTTATTTGAATGGTAAGCAGCACAAGTTCTAATAATGTGCTGGTGGAGCATTTTTATATATTTATTGCACAATCATGGAATATTTTTTTTGTATTTATTGAATGACATGATTAAGTTGTTCATTTTTTTTCCCTTATAAACGTAAATGTACAATCACTGAATAATTTTCCTTATATATCCATATTAAAATGATGAATAATCAATTTGGAAAGATACACTATTTTATTCTGATTTCTACGACTTATATTCAAAAATCTATAGCTAAGACCCATTTATGAAACCGTCAATATGATATCTAATTCACCTTAATAATTCATTTGCTCCCATTCACAGCGACAGACGACAATAGTCTCGCAGTTACACCCGTTCGCCACAAGGCGGCAGCAGAGTGACTTGTAGTTTCCCCAAAAACACTACAAATTTTCTTCTACGCATAAATCGGTGCGCCCACGCTGTGTTACTCACCGGCACTTGGTTCTTGACGTCACTTCCGCCCCTTCGCAAGGTGCCTTGATCCCTCTGATGACAGAGACGTCAAGGGCCTTGCTCAGAATGACCAATTGTTTGTCATTTGGCCTGTGGGGACATTGTCGGGGGAAAGGTCCCGCCGCAGCCACATTTAGCCCACAGGAGCTTCTTCAGGCTCAAACCCGCGGCCAGCCGACCCCGAGCCACCATGCCGAGCAAACAGAAGCAGCGGAAACGGCGGAACTTCCAGAAATTCCGAACGCCCTACCAGAGGACGGAGCGGGCGCCCACGCCCAAGCAGAATGACAAAAAGGAAGGCGGTCAAACGGAGCCCGGGCAGGAGGCGACGGCGGCGGTCCGCAAGAGGGGCAGCGGCTTAGCCGCCTCGCTTCGGCAGGTCAGACCCGACGGCGAACACGCCGAGAAAGACGCCGACAAGACCGAGGCCTCTACGTCCCAGGAAGACGTCGAGCAGAACGTCGAGCAGAACGTCGCCCTTCCACAAGATTTGGAAACGGCCGCCATTTCGCTGGTGGACGAGACCATCGCGGCGCTTCTCGACGCTCGGGCCGGATGGGCAAAAGGGGGCGTGTCTTCACCGAAGGGAGACCCTGAAGCGGTAACGGACGATGTGTCCATAGACGCGAAAGAAGATGACCAACTTGACTCGGACGAGTCCACCGCCGAAGGCCTCCGAGAAGACCAATCAGAGGACGATGGCGAAGCTGAAGTGGAACAGGGCACCCCCGTTGAACCTCGGGAGGATGAAGGACCTCCAATGAATCATGAAATGGAGGTAGACGTCGCGGACAACATCGCCACACCGTCCCAAGAAGAGGAAGGACTTCCAATCGCGCAGGACTTGGAGATAAACCACCAAGCTGAGACCAATCAGGAGTGTGAGATACTTGAATCCCATCAGGAAGAAGATCTGGACGGGGAAACCTCCGAAACATTTGACCCCGACGAAGACGTGTTCCACGATGCAATTCCCGAAGTCGATTGCAAAACATCCACGCCCACCGAAGCTCCGAAGGAAGTCACTGTGACGACAGTGGCGACCGATCGGGTGCCTGAAGCGTCATCATCCAACAACCGACTGTCCTTATACCGAGACCCCAGACTCACGGGATCTCAGGAGGATTTAACGAGCATGGGAATGTCCACCCTCAACATGAAGCAACTCCTCATGAGGGCGTGGCTTCACCTCGGGAAGATGCGACTTCTCCACCAACTCCGGGCCATGACGTTGGACGATTCGGGTACTCCCTTTCTCGAGCGACTTCCCGGAGAACATCACGCCACGGGCTCGCCACGAGGGGACCGCCAGAACGCTGGACACGGGTCGTCTCGGGTGGCGTCCCAAGGACATGCGGCCTTTCCCGTCCCGGCCCATCAAAACTCGGCTTTGGTCTCACTGCGCATGGACGATAGGCGGAAGGAGATCCCAACGCTGGACTCGGAGGAGGAGGAGATCATCTCGGCTTGTCAGGAGGTGGAAAGAGCCGTGGAAGCGGAGGTGGACAAAGATGAAGCTCCTCCCACATTAGAAGATACCTCCACTTCGGGAACATCACCAGGGACTCAAGAAGTGGTCGAAGCTCCTCCAGAGGGCGCTCCAACAGATGTGACGGAGCTTCTGGAAGATGTAGCGCCACCTCTGGAGGAGGAGCTAACCACCACACCTGAAGAAGAGAAACATCCAGCATCTTCAGATCAAGTGGAAGCAGTATCTGGGGACAACACCAGTGCCGTATCTCCAGAAAACCACACAACTTGGACTCCCCTGGACCAAGAGACGGCTTCAAGCCCTCAGAAATTTGAGACCAATCTGGCACTTGAAGGTGGGGAGATACCTTCAGAACCTAAGTATGACCTGACCTGTGGCAGCCACTTGGAGGAGAGCACAAAAGCTCCAGAGGATCTGACGACGTCAGAATCCCAGAAAGTTGAAAATGTTCTTCAGACGGATGAGCTCCATGTGGACCTTCAGGAGAAAGAGTTATCAGTAGAAGCTCCTCATGAGGCACCTACTGAATCCCAGAAGGAAGAGACCTCTGGAGATGACACCACTACCACACCCCAGCTGGAGGACCCTACCACAACTCCATCAATAGATCCTCCAAACACTGCTGTGTGGGTAGAAGATCCAAATTTCGATTCTCCACTCCAAGAGGACCCAACCACGGTTCCCCAGATGGCACCTCACCTGGACGAAACAGATTTTGAATCTGAAAAGCTTCGGGATGAGATCCTGGCAGCGTCATGGGAAGCAACTTGGACCACCGAGACCACCACTGCCCCCCTAGAAGACCAAAGCTCCATTATGGTAGAGGAGTCCACAACAGTTCTGCATCTCCAGGATGAGACCCATCCTGGACCTATTGCACAACCTTTGGTTGAAGCTTCTGTGGTCATTCAGGAGGACCACACATCTTCTGAATCCCAAGAAGAACTGATGGAAGAACATCATGCAAATTTACCAACTGGAACCTTTACCAAAGACAGAATAAATGAAGAACATCTCGAAGAACCTCTCGATTCACATCAGAAAGTGGAAACTTCTTCTCAGGACCTTCCCTCAACAGCAACCAAGAGATTTGATACCGCACTCCCAACCAAGTCGGTCTGGAAGAGTCACGACAAGAAGGTCTCGGTAACATTTCAGGAGGATGCCACCGTTATTCCGACTCTGTACGAGACTCACACTTTGCTCGAGTCCTTCTCATACGATGAAGAACTTCCAGGAACGTATCAAGATGAGGACCACATGTGGGAGAGCGCAAGATCTCCAAAAGTTGGAACGAATGGGGTTTTTCACCCGGATGAGATGGACAATCTGCCAATAACTTCTACATCAGTGGAGGAGGACCAGGCCGGAGATCCTCGGGATGCTGAAGAAACCAAAGCCAAGACCATCAATTGTGACCCAATGCTCTGTTGTGAGTGTAAGAAGATGGCGGGACCTCCAGTACTGAAGAACATTGAGTACCAGGAGGACGTCAGACCACGCGGAGAGGAACTTCTGACGGCAGTGCATGAGCATCAAAAATATGAAACCACGACCTCCATTTTAGAAGACAAACCATGCATTAAACCAGACCAGATTGAAAACGAGACCACTACTGGACTTGCTAAGCCTGAGGTCACGTCATTAGCTTCTCAAAAGGAGTCTATGGCCGAACCCTGCTTAGATAGGACCAAACCTGGACCACATTTGCAGCTAGAACTTCCTCAGGAGATAACTGAGACCTCCAGTTCCATACCAGTGTTGGAAGATGAGGTCAGCTGTGAACCTCTGGATGATGGGAGCATGTTAGGACCTCAAGAAGTTTCCACCATGGCTTTACAAGGTAATGAGGTAGCCCTTGAATTTCAGGTGGATGAGGAAACTTCTCCCCCTTGTGATGTTTTGGCAACTGACATCCAGGATGAGACACATGAGGAACATCATGAAGGTGAGAATTCCAAGGTTCCTCAAGAGGATGAGTCTCTACCCGCACCAGAAGAAGGTGATGCCGCAAAATCCGTTACGCAGGACCTCGAAGGCTTGAAGACATCTGCCGAGCTTCAAAAAGATGAGGAACCTTCACTGGTGTTACAGGATGAAACACATGTTGAACCTCAGGAAGATGAGGTGCCTCCGCCTTCTTTAACGGATGAGAGAATTCTGGAACTTCTGGCAGATGCACCTGAAGTTGAAAGTTTTGGATCTTCTTGGGAGAATGAAGAAGCTGTAGAGCCTCAAATGGATGAGATCCTGGATTGTGAGAGTGCTACAAATATGGAGTCTATGGAAGTTGAGACTGAGATGAAAGATGAGACCTCGATTCTGGTTTGCCATGTGACCTCCTCAGAACCTCAAGATGGTGACACCACTCTTGGATCTGAGGAACATGGACTAACCATCTCACCATTGCAGAATGAAGCAAATATTGAACACCTAGCCAACGAGTCATCTGCTCCACTTCCAGAAGATGAAGTACCTTCCTCAGCTTTTCAGCAGGACGAGACCACCATGGATCCTGAGGAAGATGAGACCTCCAACTTTGCCCAGCAGAACGATGTCGATTCAGATGACGACTTTCTGGACGCGGAGACGCTCGCCGCACTTGAGCAGTACCGTTTGGTGATGAATTAACGGAATAAATACATGGCGAGGCGAAGAACTTGAAGGAGAACATGGACCTACATGGACGACAAGGACTTATTCCCCATTGGTGTTCCCTCAAAACCATCAAAAACCATCAAAAGCCAAAGTATGATGGATTAATTATTGAATTTATTTAGTTGTGGACCAAAACACATCATTAGCACTTGGCTATCATATGGAATGAGATCTTCTGTTTGTACTGCTGCTCCATGTTTAACCTTTACTGGTCTTCCTAATTGATTAAAGTCTGCTCGTGCCCAGTAGAGGAGATGTTTTTGGAGATTTAATGCTGGTGGGAAGGCCCGCTTTTGGTGGGGAGCACGTTAGCAGGGGTCGCCGCTAACTAGCTGAGAGAGGGTATTGTTCTCTGACCCAAATTTCCTGACCTGGAACCGCTCTCCGGCGATTTTGAGGCAGCGTGTCTTCACTCTCCACTGCACCCTGAACATTTTGGTCAGATGGTGACATCACTCAACTGTCAAGCAACGTTTATGCGCAATTAGCTCATAAGAGGATCAAAAACGGGATTTGGGTAGTGTTCACACACATGGTGGTGCCTTGGGAATTCGTTTTTATAAAATGGGGGCATTGAATGTAGCCTGTGCACATTTTTAAAACTCATTTTAAAAAGAAAATAGTGTCTCTAAGAGTTTCAAGATGGCGGCTCCCGTTTACATAGAAAACAATCACTTTAAATTGGGTTGACTTGTGTAATTATTTTATTGTCCACCGAGTGGCACTAAGGAGCATCATCGACAACGAAGAAGAAAGTTCGAGTAAATGTCAGAAAATAGCGGCAAAAAATGTCTGGCTATGTTTCTGTTCAAGCACTTAACACGGTATGTTGACATCGATGCACACGCGTGACAAATGTATGAATGTTTATTAAAAATGGGACGAGGTGTGCACCATTTTCGAATATCATCTACGTAATGTTAAAGAAGCCTAAACTTGGTCGTAACTAGGCTTGTAGATAGTTCCGCTACCGCCCAGTAGGAGTCGGCGATTAGGCCTAGCCTCGCTGCTAGCCTTGCAAAGCTGTCTAGCTCTTGAATTTATGTATTTTTTTCATCATAACTTAATGCTTGTTGTATTCTGACTTAACGGTTAATTATATAAAAAAAGCACACGCGTTAAACATGTATGAATTTCAATTCAAAAAGGGCCGAGGTGTGCGAAATATTCGAATATTTATCGTCTGCGTACTGTTGATGAAGCCTCAACTTGGTCGAAGCTAGGCTAGTAGCTAGTTCCGCTACTAGCCAGTAGGAGTTGGTTGTTAGAACTAGCCTCGCAGCTAGCGTAGCAAGGCTAGGTGCTATTTGGTGTAGCCTAGCAAGGTCAGTGGCTACTTGTTGTAGCTTAGCTTAAAAAAAAGCTTGCTAGCATCTAGTATTCTTTTCTAAATTTAATTCAAAGGACTATCTGACTATTCTTCCACCTCTTTACAGATTTGGGGTCCATCTTTTGCTGTCATCCCTGAGAAACAGACCCTAAAGTAAGTATATTTTTATTTACATTTTTTTGTGATATTTTTTTACCTCCCCCATAAAGGAATTATACTGAAGGCAGAGGTTATAATGGCCAAAAATGCCTGTTTACTATATTTAAATTGGTTGTATTACTTTGAACTAGGCATTCATCAACATGTGGTGTGTCACAAATTCCATATTTGTTTATATTGCTAGTTTTACAATGACTTAATTATAATCATCCAGCTATTTAATGTTTTCGTTACTTTTAATGTCTGAGATAGAGCCAACTCTCAATGTGCTCATCCCATATAAATCTCCCCTATTTTTCATCACCCTGCCTATTTTTTCACGACTATTTTTTTATGAGGGAAGGCAAACGTGAGCTTTTTTTCAATTTATAGCTGACAAATTGCGCAGACCATTAAAGCCAAGGGCCGCCGCTAATGAACAGCCGCTGCAATCACGCAAGCGTAGGGGGGGGCACGGGGTCCCCCATCGATCTGATGTCATCTTGGAAGGAGGGCGGGGCTTAATGTAAAATGCTATTCTTATCCCACCGCATTTAGAGAAACTGATGCTGTATTACGATCACAAAGCTACACATTGGGCTTTGCTAAAAGGCAACAAAAGCGTGGTGGGAATGCTTTAACCCCGCCCCCAGCGGCGTCCTTGCTTGTTTTTTTTTCTCCCTCCGTCCCCGAGGGTATTGGCCCAAGGCCCGAGGGCCCCAGCTGTTGCTTGGTGGCGAGGCAAAGAGCAGCAGGTTGTCATCAGACCGCGAGCATCCTCGTGGAAGAGTAAGTGTAATTAGCAGGGAATGAGGCCAGCGGCGAGCCAAGGGGTCCTCTGGGAGAGGGGCGCCCCCCACCCCACGGGGCCTTGAGACACGTGGCTAATCTCCAGGGAGATAGCTACCTGTTGTACTGAGAGGTTAACAGCTAGCGTGTTAGCCGTGTGCTCCCTTTTTCCCCAAATATAAACTACTGGTGGCAAAACGTAAAACATTACATGATCGTATTTTTCGGTCTATAATTTAAAGCCCAATTTATTATAACAACTCGCACTTTTTCACAGTTTGTCTGGGCCTCATCTCAATTTTTTGTAATCCCTCAGATCGCTGGTGCACAGACGTCCGAGTCAAGCCGCCAAATAGATCCAGCTGGAGATGCAGCGCCCGCCGCTCGCCGCCGGAGCCTCCTGGGAAATCAGCCGCGGCCTGTCCCCTGCTTTGAGCGGCCCGGAGAACTATCAATAAGTGGGTAATTGAATTTGAAGCACAAACACTGTTGTCAAATGAGGGTGCTCGTGTGTGTGCGTGTGGGTGTATGCGGGTGTTTAGTGGCGAGTGGAGCCAGGCTCCCGTCAAGGCCCCGCGGGGAGCAGAGCAGAGGGGATGAATGTGTAATCCATTAAATAACAATTAGGCCCCGTTACGGGGCGCCGGAGCTGTTAAACGGGAGAGTCAAGTGCGCCCTCCAAATAACTGGTCGCTAGCTCGCTAACAATTTGCAAGCTACCGTATTTTTAGCTTTATTGTGAGACGTCAGAACAAATAAAAACAATACTCCTTAAAGAAAAAATGTAATGTTAGTTTTTGAATAAAATCTAAATTGGCATTCCATGTCATTTAAACTGGAATAAATATTCCCTAATGTATTGGCCGTCTAGTGTTTGGAGTTATGCATATAAAAAAATGCGATGACTTTATACTGTCCTGCTTGTAATATTAATAAGGGGGAAAGATAAGATGATTAATACTTGGAAACAGGACAGGATTTCTAGTGATGTTATGTAAAGGCTGATTTTACAGGAAAAAGGCATGATGGTCCAAATTTGGTTGCATGCTAAATTGTAATTTTGATAATCATCTTAGCTAATACTAAATGGGAAAATAGGATTTTTTTGAATCAAAAAATTCCAAAAATTGGCAAAAACAAGTTTTAGCTTAAATTTAAAGATAAAATGTCAAGTCTGTAAATATTTTTACCCCCCCTTTTTACACATTGCTAAATTATCCTTTAAAAAAAAGTCCTTTTCCCAGCCTATTTTTACCCACAATCCTGGCCTCCGCGCATTGGTTAGCTTGCACTCCTGATCCAAAACAAGTTTGCTATCTGCTTTTTTTTCTCATGGAGCTCACACAATGGCCCGTGTATGCGAGCTGCCTGGTGGCATTGCTTAATTAAGCGGACACTTGATTCATTTGCGCCAACTGACAGCTAATTAATACAGCGCCCGGCCGGGAATGACGTGCTAACTAACGTAGCACCTGCCCAGCGTGCGCTTCCACGGCAAAAAACGAAAGTGTAATCCCAGAAATCACAAAACAGTGGCTAGCTAGCATGCTAAATTTAATGTAATACTTTTATTGTCATTATACAAGTATAATGAGATTTAATGCTTTAACTGTGTCAAAGTGGCGGCCCCTTGCCTTAACTACATAGTACTTAAATAACCCTAGTGGCTAGCGACTCTACTAAAAGGCCGCTGGCTAATTGCCGCCGCGCAACAAAACAAACGTCCCCTCAAAAACTTCCCACGATGCCATCCAGGCTCGGGTTTCTCCCAAAACGGCCACGTTCCGCCCAAAAACTCAGTGGCTCGGGGTTAATCGCAAGCGACGTAATGACTCGGGCCCCGTTTGGGGCGTAATTAGCACACTCCCGCCCGCCGCGGACGGGGACCAGCGACCCGACCCGGCATGCAGGCGAAGGGAATCGGACAGGCGTGGCGGCGGCGACACAAAAAAAGGGGGCCCCCGGTTTCAGCGTAATTAGGTGAGACAATGCCCCTGACTGTTTTGAGCCGCGGCGGCCATGCAGCGGACGCCCCGCCAGGAACACCCCGGCCGGCCCCTAATTGTCCTCCCCGGATTGGCTCGGGTCGCCCCGGCCGGGCCTCCCGCGGGGAGCCTCGTCTCGCCGGACGGGAGAGAAATTGCTCTCGACTCGTTCGGGACGTTTAATGTCGGGGCGGCCCCCCCGCCCACCAAAAAAAATCTCAAGACGACTCGTTTTAACGCGCCGTGACAGCCCGGCGGACATCCTGACCAATAAGGGGGGAGGAGACGCTAGGTTTTTCCCAAACGTTTAGCCTCAACTGGGGTTCGGGGAGGGAACCGCTAGACATTTTGACCCCGCCCATTAACTCGAATGTTGTGGATCATTGCCTTCTATTTATAGCTTTAAAACTATTTTTTTTAGTGAATGTCAATTAGAATGTAAATAAATGAGAATGTAGGTGGTATCATTTATTGGATTTGATCATTAAAATGATGTCATTAATGAAATCTAAGTGGGTATAACTGACCTCACCAAATAGCCCCACCCACAAGTAGTATCATTTTTTTTCTTAAACATCAGAGTCCAAAATAAATCATACACACACTGATTCCTATGGAGGTAAACACAACAAATATGAAATACTGATGCTCATATAATGTTATCTATGTTTTAAATGAAAGACAAAATGTTAACACGTGATGTCACAATTGGGCCTTCAAAAGCCCCTTAACTAACCTATTAAGCATCCCTCCGTTATTGTTGATTTTTTGATTTATTTGTGTGTCCTCCAGATGGCCGACATGGCGTCCTCTCTTATCAGAGAACATCTCCAAACGTGTTGACGTCCCTCAGGACAGGTCCACAAAAAATCTAACTGTCTCCTAATTGATTAAATAGCAGTTTTAACAAAAATTTGGCCAGAAAAATCACACTTTATACTTGAAATAAATAATATTTAGAGTAAGATTATTATCCAAACAGTTTGCCGTGTGTGTCCTCAATACCCTAAAGTAGGACGTCCATGATGGTGGAATCATAAGGCCGATTAAAAAAAAGGGGAGGGGGGTCAGCTTCATCAACATATCAACAGATGCGAGACAAAACGTTTTTATCACCCCAGCCTAATTAGAATATGCAAATGAGCACGCGCGAGGTCGAACGTCTAACGGATCAATGGTGTCCTTAGTCGTTTTGACGTCCCTCACCGTCCACTTTTTTGATGGAAATCTCACCCATGGTTGCTAATCGACCCCAAAAAAATTATTGTCCATCACTATTTTTTTGAAATTTGGCTGTTTGACGAATATGAACGTCCAAAAAACCTGTCAAAAATTAAAACAAACGACGGCTGTATTTTGCAAAATGATTTGAAAATGGATTATTCCGCCCGGTTGACTCCATCAGATGAGCTCAACGAAGATGAGCACTGACGGAAGCATCAAGAGGGGAAAGTTTAAGCTCCTCTTTGCCTAATTATTTCCTTCAAAAAAAAAACGCGTGTAACGAGGATGAAAAATGAGCGTTGTTTTGCTTAGGAGGGGCAGGCGACCACGAAAAGCCATGTTTTTTAATGTGTTGTTGAATGCCGGCCGGCCCGTGGCTGAAAGTTGAAGTACGCTCTCCGGCGATTGGCTGCCGCCTGTTGCCCGCCGAGGTGGGAGGGGAGTCGGATAAAGAGGAGCGTCCGTCCCCGCCCGGTGCCCGACTAAAAAAAAAAAGTGAAATCCCAGCCGCATCATGACGGGAAAGGACGTCTCCGAAAACAAGCAGGCGTACCGCCGAACGGGTTTCGGTATCCAGGAGCTTCTCGGGCTTAACAAGGAGCCTCCGCTGGCAGTGGCAGCGATGCTCTCGCCGCCGCTGCCGGCGGGGCCGCTAGTCAGCGACGCCGCCTCCGTCGCCTCCATCGCCGCCGCTCAGGCACTCCTCAGGCGGCCGCTGGAGGCCATCCCCCACCGGGGACACCACGTACTGGCGGCGGCGGCTCGCTCGGCGCTCGGACACGGAGCGTTGAGCGTCGGCTTGCTGGGCCCCGACGGCATTCGCTCCTTTTACAGCCAGCCGGCCTTCCTGGAGGTGTTGTCCGAGGCGCAGAACGCGCACCGGCCGCCTTTGCACGGTCGGCCCAACGCGCGCTTGTTGGACGGTCGACACTCGGCCAGCTCGGGTGAGAAATCACGACATTTTTTAGTGTTAAAAGTGGGAATTGTGCGATTTTTTTCGATTTTATTTTTGATAATTTAAATCGCACTTTTTTGGATTTGTAGATAATTTCTACAATGGCTTGCTGGTATTTTTAGGCCTTTTGTGTTGTTTAGAATTGACTTGGTTTTAGTGATAGGTCTGAAATATGATATCTCTTATGTTATGAAATTTGAACCAGCACTAAAATTATATGTATGTTTTTTTGACTTCCAGATTCAGATGACATGAGCCTTCCCCCGAATGATAAGAAGTACTCCAAATCCTCATTGAGCCAAAGCAAGAAAAGAAAGAAAAGACGACACAGGTAGAAATATATATATTTTTTATTATTATTAAAAATATAATATCGTAATTCCTCTGTACATATAGCAAATTATTTAAATAGCATACAATGTGACAATGCATTGTGTACTTTTCTAGATAACAAATTCTCATAGACATCCACTATTGTCGGATGATGGAAAGATAGCAAAAAAAAACCTAATAATTTCATAATAATATATCCTTTTTTTTTGCCTGCAGAACCATTTTCACCTCGTACCAACTGGAAGAACTGGAAAAAGCCTTCAACGAGGCCCACTACCCGGACGTGTACGCTCGGGAGATGCTCTCCATGAAGACGGAATTGCCCGAAGACAGGATACAGGTCAGTCAATTGGACGTCTATCGCCGTCACTGGAAGTAAAGGAAAATAGTGCCGACGTTTATTTGTAAATCTTACAAGAAAATGTGCCGTGCTATAGTTAAGCTTTTTTTTATTTTCGTTTTAAGGTGTAATTACAGAAATCCCTCCGCAGAGGGCAGTAAAGTTCCCCTCAATTCCCTTTACTTTCCCTATAGTCTTAGTTTTAAATTGAATTTATTTATGACTCCAAGTTATTGTATTTAATTTAACAAAAATATGGAAAAAATAAAATATTTAATATTAAATATTTTATTTTTTCCAAAATAGCCATTAATGCTATTTTCCTTATTAGTTATGCCATATTTTATTTAGTAGTCATTCATATATATATATTTTTTAATGATTACAATTTTTTTTAAATCCCTCATCTAGTCTGATAGATTCATGACATTTTCATACATCAAGACGATTTAAGTACACTTTTTTTTGTCTTCATGAAAGCAAAAGCGGAATTAGCATGTAATGGCAAACCCCCTTAGCCCCCCCCAGCCGGGTTCCTTTTTTAATTTCCCGGGATATTTGTCAGCCGAGCCCACCGGGCCCGCAAATGAAGTTCTTTTTCAATCAGCCGGCGGGCGCCTTGGAGGTCACGGGAGGGCGTCGGAAGCGCCATGGCTCATGCGAGGCTCATCTTTTTATGAGATGGAGCTTGTCATCCCATCTACCTGAATAGCTTTCCCCGCTTTGATGGTTTTTAATCCCGTCCCCCCGCGCGCCAATCTCATTCCACCCCCGTTTTATGACGGTCGTCCATATTCATGAGCTGGCCGAGGCTATTACCGCCCGCAAAATCCATCTGGAGGAAAGAATGAGCGCCTGTTGCCCCCCAAAAAAGACGACCTCCACGGGGTCAATATTCGTTTCTCATGGAAAACATCCCATACATTTTTACATTGATTTTAAATGGAGACTATTCCCTCTGATTGATTGGTGACTTGTTTCCACCAGGTGTGGTTCCAGAATCGGCGGGCCAAGTGGCGGAAGAGGGAAAAGTGCTGGGGGCGGAGCAGCGTGATGGCCGAGTACGGCCTCTACGGCGCCATGGTGCGCCACTCCATTCCGCTACCCGAATCCATCCTCAAGTCGGCCAAGGAGGGCGTCACCGAGTCCTACGCGCCATGGTTGCTAGGTGAGCTAACGCGTTTTTGGGGGCTCATTTGTTGGGCGGTTTAAGATTTTAAAAAAGTGGTGAGGCGGTCCTCAGGGCATTAAATATTTCCATAAAACCACCTCCCGTCCACACAAAAAAATCATCCACCGTCCCTCGCCATCTTTCTCGCTCGATGGCGCGATAATCCCACTTGATTAGGACAGATTAGATCCGTACCTCCCCACGGCCCACCGTCCATCGAGCGGGTCAAATCCGGTAGATCGATGAAAGGAGAATTAGGCCGTGCTCAATTCGCACTAAAAAAAGATGGCTTCTGTCCTTCAGGCATGCACAAGAAGTCCGTGGAAACGCCAGAGGACGACAGGAGCGTGGGGGGCAAAACGGGCGGCCAGCAAGAGGAGGAAAAATGCCACCCGGACGGCCACGGAGACCAACAACGGGTGCACAGTATCGCCGTGCTGCGAGCCAAAGCGCAGGAGCACAACGCCAAGATCCTCAGCAAGCGAGAGGACGAGGCGGAAATCTAACCCAGAACTTTTCTCAAACTATAATGGGACAGTGCAGTGAACCCTCCCATATCCCCAATGGCCATTTGGCTTATTTCCCAATAGCTCTTTTACAGTCCAAGTGTCCATTTTAATCTTAAAGTGCCACTTTATTCGAGATTTTTATCTTTTGCCATCCATTTTTTTGACATTTAATGGGAAATTATTTTGCAGTAATGTGAAAAAAGTCACATTTTTAACATAATAGACTCTACATTGGACATCCACAGATCTCCAGTCTTTTTAAAGCACTTTTGTGCAGTATTCTACAAAGCAAAAGAGACAAGATGAGCAATTTGGCTACTTTGGAATTGGAAAGGGTTCACTGGCCATTCAATGTTTGTTCCTCTCACTCACTTGGCCCTCCAATGGCGAGGGCCAGCACAAACAATCGGTCACGCTGTGACGTGACTGGGACCTCCTTTTTTGCTGGCCAGACCCCCAACTCTAATGTGAAATACAGCCCCTTGTGTACATACTCCTACCATACTTGGATTTCCCCCTTCTTTGTCTTTGTACATATGTATGCCATCTGATTAAAACAGGATATTTAACAGCCATGGGCGTCTGCAAAGCTGAAAAGTTCCTTCCTACTTTGGAATCCGGTACTTTTACGACTTTCAGGGGAGGGGGCAAAACGTGATGTGGTTGTTCTTGGACCGCCCCTCAAGTCCAACCCTCTTCTTAAACAGGCGCTCCTTTCCACAAACTACAGAACGGAATGTTTTGCCGTCATATTTGGAGTTAGCCTGGGGCCGGCCGGGGGCCCCCTTTCGCTCTCTCTTTCTCTGTCCTACGGAAAAATGTGGCTCTCCCGCGGGTGCGCGAAAGCCACCGCGTTGGGCCGCCGGACCCTGACGACGTTCTTGGCCGAGGCGGCGGGTTTCCCGGGCGTGCAGGACCGCGCGGGACTCCAGGAGTTCTCGGTCGGCCAAGCGGAGAAGTTTTGGGCCGCCGTGGCTCGGCGCCGCCTGGACTGGATCAGCCCGTTTGGCCACGTCCTCCACTGCGACATGGAGCGGGGCCAGGTGAGCTGGTTCCGGGGAGGACGGCTCAATGTCTCCGGTGAGTCGGAACAACCAGTACTTTTTTTAACATAGAAAAATGGACATTTTGTTCAAGTGTGTTGTTACATAAGCATTGACAACTTGGCATAGTGTGATGATTTGACCCAATGTTTTGTCTCCAAACTCTAGTCAATTGCCTGGATCGTCATGCGTGTAGAGATCCCCACAAGGTGGCGCTCATCTGGGAACGGGATCAACCTGGAACCGAGGTCAAGGTCACCTACAGGTCAGTGGCTGTCCAATACAAGACCAGAACTTGTCAAAAAGGACTGTTAGACCAGGGGACCACAACATGTATAGTCTTGAGAGAAGGAGTGTCAAAGATGTGGCTTGCGGCCCAAAAGTGGATCGCTTCTGACCGGGGACGGGTCCGGTCGGAATTTTTTTTGTAACTCCCCTAAAATGACTGGGTGGTGCTAAATATACCATAAGTCCCCTAGAATGACAAAGCGATGCCAAAATTTGTTATAAGTCCCCTAAAATTACAAAAAAATGATGCAAATTGAACTCAATCTCCACAGGGAGCTCCTGGAGATGACCTGCCGCGCCGGCAACCTGTTGAGGCGGCGTGGAGTGAAGAAGGGCGACTGCGTCACCATCTACATGCCGCCTTGCCCATTAGCCGTGGCATCCATGCTAGCTTGCGCCCGCGTGGGCGCCGCCCACAACGTGGTCTTCGCCGGATTCAGCGCCGAAGCCCTCGCCGAGCGAATCAGAGACGGTAAGGCCTCCAATTTTTTTTCATATATCAACGGTAATGGGCGACCTATCCGTTTGAAATGGGAAATCGTACATTTTCTATATGTTGTTTTCTTAGTATACATTTTTTGGGTGAGTTAGTTAATAGCTGACTATTTCCTTTTGTAAGATAAGAAAAGTTAATCTTTTATTGCAGGGCCATTTTGAGTGTTTGAAGGCAACGGAGAGCAAAGAGCAAAAATTATAACCTTTGTTGTTTCCTTTGACGACTTCCTGACCTGAAGTTTTTTCAAAATAAAATGTCTTCTAGCACGCTCCAGCACCGTCATCACCGTGGACGAAAGCGTCCGAGGCGGCAAAGTCACCCCCCTGAAGTCCACGGTGGACGCGGCGGTCCGCGACTGCCCGTCGGTGCGCCATGTCTTCGTGGTCAAGCGCACGGGGGCGCCGGTGTCCAAGACCCCCAAAGACGTGGACATGGAGGAGGTGAGTCCACAACAAACCAGTTCGCTCCATCCAAACCTGCCACCTAAATCCTCTCTTTCCAGGAGATGATGTTGGAGGAGGCGGTCTGCCCGCCCGCCGCCATGGACAGCGAGGACGTCCTGTTCCTGCTGTACACGTCGGGCAGCACCGGCAAGCCCAAAGGTGTGGTCCACACGCAGGCCGGCTACCTTCTCTACACATCGCTCACGCACAAGGTGAGAAGACGTTGCGGAAAGGACGCCAACCGAGCTCCTCCGGTAATTTTTTCATTGGCTAGTATGTGTTTGACTACAACGATGGGGACGTTTTTGGCTGCGTGGCCGACATCGGTTGGATCACCGGACACAGCTATGCCGTCTACGGACCTTTGGCCAACGGAGGCACCAGCGTCCTGTTTGAGAGCACCCCCATTTATCCCGACCCAGGTACCAAACCTTTTTTTTGACGCCTCATACCTTATAGTATGGCTTTTTTCTTTAAAAAAACGACATTGACTCCCTCTCTTTTTCCATAGGACGCTACTGGGAGACGGTGGAGCGACTGAAAATCAACCAGTTCTACGGCGCCCCCACGGCCATCCGCCTGCTCCTGAAATACGGGGACGAATGGGTGCGAAAGTACGACCGCTCCAGTCTCAAAACGCTCGGTTCCGGTAAGGCATCCGATCCCACCCGGATGCCACGGACGCCCGGCGACTGATGCCCTCGACGCCGATTGTCCGCAGTGGGCGAGCCCATCAACACGGAGGCGTGGGAGTGGTACCACGAGGTCGTTGGCGAGGGCCGCTGCCCCGTAGTGGACACGTGGTGGCAAACGGGTAAGTGCCTTAGCGTCAGCCATAGAGGAATACATAGGGAAGATAATCATGGGATTTTTGCTAATAATGGTTAAATTAGGTCGAGTGGTCACCAAATGGCGGAAAGCGCGAATTAACCGACGCTAATCGGAACGTTAGCACATGTGGGAACGGGGAATTAACGAATTAGGGATACGGAGATGCTAAGTAGACCAGTTGTTTGCGTCCAATTAGGAGTAAGTGGCTCTATTCATGCTCCACATTTGGCCCATTCCCTTTTTTGTCAGCATATGGCGGCTGGCATTCTATTATTAATTTTGTTTTTGATTGACCTCATTTGATTCCTTTTAGTCTGTCGTCGTGTTTACGTCAAAAATTGTACCTGTCATTTTTTAAAATTGATTTACAACATATTATTTGTTTTCAATATGTACTTTGCACTACTATTTACAGACATTTTTGTAGTTTTCTTCGCGTATTTTGGACTATTTACAGACATTTTTGTAGTTTTCAACACGTATTTTGGACTACTATTTAAAGACATGTTTGTAGTTTTCAACACGTATTTTGGACTACTATTTAAAGACATGTTTGTAGTTTTCGACACGTATTTTGGACTACTATTTATAGACATGTTTGTAGTTTTCACGTATTTTAAACTACTATTTACAGACATGTTTGTAGTTTTGAACACGTATTTTGGACTACTATTTAAAGACATGTTTGTAGTTTTTAACACGTATTTTGGACTACTAATTGCAGACATTTTTGTAGTTTTAAACATGTATTTTCGACTACTTTTTACAGACATTTTTGTAGTTTTAAACACGTATTTTGGACTTCTATTTACAGACATTTTTGTAGTTTTGAACACGTATTTTGGACTACTATTTAAAGTCATGTTTGTAGTTTTGAACACGTATTTTGGACTACTATTTGCAGACATTGTTGTAGTTTTAAACATGTATTTTGGACTACTATTTACAGACATTTTTGTAGTTTTGAACAGTATTTTGGACTACTATTTACAGACATTTTTGTAGTTTTAAACACGTGTTTTGGACTACTATTTAAAGACATTTTTGTAGTTTTGATGACGTATATTCAACACGTATTTTGGACTACAATTCACAGACATTTTTATAGTTTTCAACGTTGTTTTGGTATTTTGGAGCCGCATTATCCTGGCAGCGCACGTGAGCTGGCCGTCTGTTGTGCCCTACTTTCCTCCTCCTTTCAGCCAGACCAGCTAGTTTCTAATCCACTTTGCGTCAGCCTCAAGTCATTGCATCCATTTTTTATACATATTTTTTAACTCACTGGCATGTTTTGTAATGCTTTCAGAGACGGGCGGCATTTGCATCGCCCCTCGCCCGGCAGAAGCCGACGCCCAGATCATCCCCGGGATGGCCATGCGACCTTTCCTTGGCATCAAACCCGCCCTGATGGACGCTGAGGTAGATAAAATGCGGCTATAATTCTCATCTGAGCCTCCCTCCACCCATCTGAAACCAATTTGTTGACACATTGTCACTCCAAAAACTCCTGTTATTATTATAAATGTTCTCATGGCTCCTTTTGTCTTGTTTCAGGGTCAAGAGGTCACGTCCGCCGAGGCGTCGGGGGCACTGTGTCTGGCTCGGCCTTGGCCAGGAATGGCTCGCAGTATCCACAACGACCACGAAAGATTTGTTGACACCTACTTCAAGCCGTACCCCGGTAAGTTGAAAAGCTAAATAAAGATTTTTTATATCCTTTCATGCATTTGACTTGCCAATTATTTTCACCTCAATTGGAAACGACATAGTATAGTAAGGCTTTTTTTCGTGAAAAAACGACACAGTATAGTAAGACTTTTTTTCCCTAAAATAACGACATAGTATAGTAAGGCTTTTTTACCCTAAAAAACGACATAGTATAGTAAGGCTTTTTTTCCCTAAAATAACGACATAGTATAGTAAGGCTTTTTTACCCTAAAAAACGACATAGTATAGTAAGGCTTTTTTCCCCTAAAATAACGACATAGTATAGTAAGGCTTTTTTACCCTAAAATAACGACATAGTATAGTAAGGCTTTTTTACCCTAAAAAACGACATAGTATAGTAAGGCTTTTTTTCCCTAGAAAACGACATAGTATAGTAAGGCTTTTTCTCTGAAAAAAACGACATAGTATAGTAAGGCTTTTTTTCGTTAAAAAACGACATAGTATAGTAAGGCTTTTTTTCGTTAAAAAACGACATAGTATAGTAAGGCTTTTTATCACCAAAAACGACATAGTATAGTAAGGCTTTTTTTTCGTTAAAAAACGACATAGTATAGTAAGGCTTTTTATCACCAAAAACGACATAGTATAGTAAGGCTTTTTTCCCCTAAAAAACGACATAGTATATTAAGGCTTTTTTCCCCTCAAAAACGACATAGTATAGTGAGGCTTTTTTCCCTAAAAAACGACATAGTATAGTAAGGCTTTTTTCCCTAAAAAACGACATAGTATAGTAAGGCTTTTTTTCGTGAAAAAACGACATAGTATAGTAAGGCTTTTTATCACCAAAAAACGACATAGTATAGTAAGGCTTTTTTCCCCTAAAATAACGACATAGTATAGTAAGGCTTTTTTACCCTAAAAAACGACATAGTATAGTAAGGCTTTTTTTCCCTAGAAAACGACATAGTATAGTAAGGCTTTTTCTCTGAAAAAAACGACATAGTATAGTAAGGCTTTTTTTCGTTAAAAAACGACATAGTATAGTAAGGCTTTTTATCACCAAAAACGACATAGTATAGTAAGGCTTTTTTTTTGTTAAAAAACGACATAGTATAGTAAGGCTTTTTATCACCAAAAACGACATAGTATAGTAAGGCTTTTTTTTCGTTAAAAAACGACATAGTATAGTAAGGCTTTTTATCACCAAAAACGACATAGTATAGTAAGGCTTTTTTCCCCTAAAAAACGACATAGTATATTAAGGCTTTTTTCCCCTCAAAAACGACATAGTATAGTGAGGCTTTTTTCCCTAAAAAACGACATAGTATAGTAAGGCTTTTTTTCCCTAAAAAACGACATAGTATAGTAAGGCTTTTTTCCCTAAAAAACGACATAGTATAGTAAGGCTTTTTTTCGTGAAAAAACGACATAGTATAGTAAGGCTTTTTATCACCAAAAAACGACATAGTATAGTAAGGCTTTTTTTTCCCTAAAAAACGACATAGGACAGTAAGGCTTTTTTTCGTGAAAAAACGACATAGTTTAGTAAGGCTTTTTTCCCTAAAAAACGACATAGTATAGTAAGGCTTTTTTCCCCTAAAAAACGACATAGTATAGTAAGGCTTTTTTTCGTGAAAAAACGACATAGTATAGTAAGGCTTTTTATCACCAAAAACGACATAGTATAGTAAGGCTTTTTTTCGTGAAAAAACGACATAGTATAGTAAGGCTTTTTTTCGTGAAAAAACGACATAGTATAGTAAGGCTTTTATTCGTTAAAAAACGACATAGTATCGTAAGGCTTTTTATCACCAAAAACGACATAGTATAGTAAGGCTTTTTTTCGTGAAAAAACGACATAGTATAGTAAGGCTTTTTATCACCAAAAACGACATAGTATAGTATGGCTTTTTTTCGTGAAAAAACGACATAGTATAGTAAGGCTTTTTTTCGTGAAAAAACGACATAGTATAGTAAGGCTTTTTTTCTTGAAAAAACGACATAGTATAGTAAGGCTTTTATTCGTTAAAAAACGACATAGTATCGTAAGGCTTTTTATCACCAAAAACGACATAGTATAGTAAGGCTTTTTTTCGTGAAAAAACGACATAGTATAGTAAGGCTTTTTTTCGTGAAAAAACGACATAGTATAGTAAGGCTTTTTATCACCAAAAACGACATAGTATAGTAAGGCTTTTTTTCGTGAAAAAACGACATAGTATAGTAAGGCTTTTTTTCGTGAAAAAACGACATAGTATAGTAAGGCTTTTTTTCTTGAAAAAACGACATAGTATAGTAAGGCTTTTATTCGTTAAAAAACGACATAGTATCGTAAGGCTTTTTATCACCAAAAACGACATAGTATAGTAAGGCTTTTTTTCGTGAAAAAACGACATAGTATAGTAAGGCTTTTTTTCGTGTAAAAACGACATAGTATAGTAAGGCTTTTTTTTCGTGAAAAAACGACATAGTATAGTAAGGCTATTTTTCGTGAAAAAACGACATAGTATAGTAAGGCTATTTTTCGTGAAAAAACGACATAGTATAGTAAGGCTTTTTTCGTGAAAAAACGACATAGTATAGTAAGGCTTTTTTTTCGTTAAAAACGACATAGTATAGTAAGGCTTTTTATCACCAAAAACGACATAGTATAGTAAGGCTTTTTGTCATGAAAAAACGACATAGTATAGTAAGGCTTTTTTTCCCTAAAAAACGACATAGTATAGTAAGGCTTTTTTTCGTAAAAAAACGACACACTATAGTAAGGCTTTTTATCACAAAAAAACGACATACTATAGTAAGGCTTTTTATCGCAAAAAACGACATAGTATAGTAAGGCTTTTTATCGCAAAAAAACGACATAGTATAGTAAGGCTTTTTTTCGTTAAAAAACGACATTCGTAAGGCTTTTTATTGCAAAAAACGACATAGTATAGCAAGGCTTTTTTTCATAAAAAACAACATACTATAGTAAGGCTTTTTATCGAAAAAAACGACATAGTATAGTAAGGCTTTTTATCGCAAAAAACGACATAGTATAGTAAGGCTTTTATCGCAAAAAAACGACATAGTATAGTAAGGCTTTTTTTCGTAAAAAAACGACATAATATACTAGGGCTTTTTTTCCGTAAAAAAACGACATAGTATAGTAAGGCTTTTTATCGCAAAAAAACGACATAGTATAGTAAGGCTTTTTATCGCAAAAAACGACATAGTATAGTAAGGCTTTTTTTCGTGAAAAAACGACATAGTATAGTAAGGCTTTTTATCGCAAAAAAACGACATAGTATAGTAAGGCTTTTTTTCGTTAAAAAACGACATAGTATAGTAAGGCTTTTTATCGCAAAAAACGACATAGTATAGTAAGGCTTTTTTTCGTAAAAAAACGACATAGTATAGTAAGGCTTTTTATCACCAAAAACGACATAGTATAGTAAGGCTTTTTTTCTTGAAAAAACGACATAGTATAGTAAGGCTTTTTATGGCAAAAAAACGACATAGTATAGTAAGGCTTTTTTTCGTGAAAAAACGACATAGTATAGTAAGGCCTTTTTTCGTTAAAAAACGACATAGTATAGTTAGGCTTTTTCCCCCTAAAAACGACATAGTATAGTAAGGCTTTTTTTCCCTAAAAAAACGACATAGTATAGTAAGTATTTCTTTTCATTCTGAGCCATCACAGGAACGTGCTGTACCTTTTTTAATCACATAACTCAAGGATATTTTTTGTTGTCCACACAGGCTATTTCTTCACCGGAGACGGCGCCCATCGTTCCAAAGACGGACACTACCAGATCACGGGGCGCCTGGATGACGTCATCAACGTGAGCGGACACCGGATCGGGACGGCGGAGATCGAAGACGTGGTGGTAAGAAAAGTTCTTTGCATGGCAATATGTCCAAAATATTGTCTACAAGCTTTTTCTCTCGCTAACGCCAAGACTTATCGTTACAGAACCAATGTTCGGCGGTGGCCGAGTCGGCCGTGATTGGCTGCTCTCATCCCATCAAAGGACAAGGTTAGTTCTTTTCCAAGTTCTCCGCCATGGACAGCTGCAAATGTCTAATTTGTGTTATTTTTTGTAGGTGTCTATGCGTTTGTGGTCCTCAAACAAGATGCTCAAAATGGCGACCTGACCTCGCAGATCAACCGGAGCGTTTCGGACAAGATCGCCAAGTACGCCTGCCCCGATCACATCCAGGTACGTGACGTCCTTTCTAGTATTTATTCAATGAAAGTTGTCAATTTAATCTAATAGGATTGCATTTTTATTTTCTTTAGTTTGTCCAACGGCTTCCCAAGACGCGTTCGGGCAAGATCATGCGTCGGGTTTTACGCAAAGTGGTGGAACGAGATGTCGGTGACCTGGGCGACCTCAGCACCTTGGACGACCCCGCCGCCGTTCAGGAGATCATCCAAGGTCATCGTCAACTTTGTGGGAAATGAACATGGACTTCAGGTTTTTGTTTCACAAACAACTTTATTTCTTTTGTATGCAAAATTTATGCCAACCAGGCCTGACCTTGCTTAACTTTCAAGGTCGGGCCTACAAAATATGGTCAAACATTTTGGAAGAAAACAATGTAAACAATCCACTTTTAGAGATGACTTGTTGCATAGAAAGGTCCAACTAGGCGGAGATATTGACATCTAAAGCAGCTTTTTTCCTCCTCACGTGGCATTTTCCGCCAAATTCCCCTTGATCCGTTTCAACTCCCAGTCGCCGTCCCCGCATAATTTCAGCTGGAAGTCGTGGTGCTAAAACGGGAAGAAGCAGAAGCTAAGTGATCCATACTTGACCATGTTTTCTTGTTGATAACATGTACAAAAATAACTGTGTCTAGGCAATAAATGGTGAAAAAAACAGACCTTCTCCAAGCTTGTTCGATGTCCCACGCTGACCAGCGTCATGCCAAGTCGCTTACACGTACGGTACAGTTTGGTTTCCGCCTCCTCCGTTAAAGCGCTGGTGGCTTCGTCCAGAACTTTTGGGGGAAAATTAAGCTAAATGAGACCAGTTTTTGTGGTTGGGACAAAAACAAGAGGCGGATAGAACGTACTTGCGTATTTGGGCTGAAGGTAGAAGAGTCGAGCGAAAGAGAGACGCTGCATTTCTCCAGGGGAAAGGACGTCGTACCTGCGACGTTTGTCCACAAAAGGATTGACGTCTGATGATCCATCAAGAGACGGATGAGCCAACCAGACGACGCACTCACCAGTTCCAGTCCACCGATTGGTCCAGACCGCCCGTCCGCTCCACCAGACTTGACTGCGATAAAAGCAAAGAAAACAACAAGGTTTGGTCTAATAATTCTTTACCACCAAAACGCAACCATTTTTTTTGTAAAGAACGACATAGTATAGTAAGGCTTTTTATGGCCAAAAACGACATAGTATAATAAGGCTTTTTTTCCTGAAAAAACGACATAGTATAGTAAGGCTTTTTTTTCCCGTTAAAAACGACATAGTATAGTAAGGCTTTTTTTCGTTAAAAACAACATAGTATAGTTAGGCTTTTTTTTCGTTAAAAAACGACATAGTATAGTAAGGATTTTTCTCTGAAAAAAACGACATAGTATAGTAAGGCTTTTTTTCTTTAAAAAATGACTTAGTATAGTAAAGTGTTTTTCTTTTTAAAGAGAAGATTGTTCATATATTTTCTATATTACACATCCTTGCTCAAACACTTGCTTAAACACTTAGGCATTGTACAGGGTTAGGAGTGAAACACTTAGTCATTTTTTGACAAAATGTTTCATCCATCACTCAATACTTATACACTTAAACACTTAGGCATTATACAGGGTTAGGAGTGAAACACTTAGTCATTTTTTCAGTATGATGACCAAGGAAGGTGGAGCCACTTGGTGGCGCCACCTACAAATGATGACCAAGGAAGGTGGAGCCACTTGGTGGCGCCACCTTCAAATGATGACCAAGGAAGGTGGAGCCACCTGGTGGTTTGACTGATCACTGCACCATGTAGGTGAGTAGACGAAAATTTTTTTTTGAATTTATATAAAACACTTAGTCATACATTTCAGCAAAAGGTTATATTCCGAACTGCCTTCGGCAGTTCGGCAGACACTTGATGGACCTGTATGTGCGAAAGGCGTTCTCGGGTCGGCCTTCGGCCGACCCTCGACCGCTTGCTTGGTCAGTGAACCGCCGACACCGGGAAGCGAACTCACGTTCTCTCGGTGCAAAGGCGAGTGTGCAACCCACAACACCAACTCGTGCCCCACTTATACAAGGGTGTTGAAACGTTACATCCAAGGAAATGGGGGTGAAACACTTAGTCATTTTTTGACAAAATGTTTCATCCACCACTGAATACTTATACACTTAAACACTTAAACATTTTAACTTATTGTTTTAACTGAACGTTTTATCCAAGGAAATGGGGGTGAAACACTTAGTCATTTTTTGACAAAATGTTTCATCCACCACTCAACACTTATACATTTAAACACTTAGGCATTATACAGGGTTAGGAGTGAAACACTCAGTCATTTTTTGACAAAATGTTTCATCCACCATTCAATACTTATACACTTAAACACTTAGGCATTATACAGGGTTAGGAGTGAAACACTTAGTCATTTTTTCAGTATGATGACCAAGGAAGGTGGAGCCACTTGGTGGCGCCACCTTCAAATGATGACCAAGGAAGGTAGAGCCACCTGGTGGTTTGACTGATCACTACACCATGTAGGTGAGTAGACGAAATTTTTTTTTTGAATTTATATAAAATACTTAGTCATACTTTTCAGCAAAAGGTTATATTCCGAACTGCCTTCGGCAGTTCGGAAGACACTTGATAGACCTGTATGTGCGAAAGGCGTTCTCGGGTCGGCCTTCGGCCGACCCTCGACCGCTTGCTTGGTCAGTGAACCGCCGACACCGGGAAGCGAACTCACGTTCTCTCGGTGCAAAGGCGAGTGTGCAACCCACAACACCAACTCGTGCCCCACTTATACAAGGGTGTTGAAACAATACATCCAAGGAAATGGGGGTGAAACACTTAGTCATTTTTTGACAAAATGTTTCATCCACCACTGAATACTTATACACTTAAACACTTAAACATTAATACTTATACTTTTACCTGAACGTTTTATCCAAGGAAATGGGGTGAAACACTTAGTCATTTTTTGGACAAAATGTTTCATCCACCACTCAAAACTTATACATTTAAACACTTAGGCATTTATACTTATACTTTTAACTGAATAATATTGGGAAAATCTTTGCCTGCCCTGGGAATTGAACCAGGGACCAAAGAGTTGGCAAACTGATGACTTAACCACTGGGCCACCACCCTGTGGGAGAAAGCAGTAGTACTTGTACTTTTATCCCATTCATTTACCTGAATAATATTGGGAAAATGTTGCTGGCACTGGGAATTGAACCAGGGACCAAAGGGTTGGCAAACTGATGACTTAACCACTGAGCCACCACTCCTCAAGATTGAGCAGTAGTATTTGTTGTTTTGTCTCTTTTCACTCGTACTTTCATTGTATTAGATGGCGTTTTTACTTTAAAAAATGACATAGAATAGTAAAGCTTTTTACTTTAAAAAATGACATAGTATAGTAAGGCTTTCTTACTTTAAAAAATGACATAGTATAGTAAGGCATTTTTACTTTAAAAAATGACATAGTATAGTAAGGCTTTTTTACTTTAAAAAATGACATTGAATAGCAAGGCTTTTTTACTTTAAAAAATGACATAGTATAGGAAGGATTTTTTTACTTAAAAAAATGACAGTATTGTAAGGCGTTTTTACTTTAAAAAATGACATAGAATAGTAAGGCTTTTTTACTTTAAAAAATGACATAGTTTAGTAAGGTTTTTTTTACTTTTTTACTTTAAAAATTGACATTTCTTTGTCAAAAACGATTTTTGTGGATGGCAAAAATCTCTACTCACCACTCCTGCCAGCTGCAGAAACTTCATTATTCTGTCATCATCCACAAACCCTGACGAGGAAAAAAAACAAAGAAAAACACACCATCAGCAAACACAAAAACCCACTAAATCTCATTCCCATTGGCAAAGTGTCATAGTCACTCTACCTGATGCAGGGAAAATGTCCTTGAGTGGGTAGATCACCTGCTCAAAGTGCACACCACCTTTTTAATGGACTCCACTTCCAATATTGCCCAGAGGAATTACCTGCTCGCGCAGGGTGCCGTCCGTCAGATAGGGTTTTTGGGGTAGAAAGAGGGTCCCTCGAGGCCCAAAGCACGTGGTCATTTGGACCAAACCTGCCAATCCACATAGACTTGGTCAAATCGGACACCAGACATTGGACGACGAGACACCCTCACCTCGCTCGGCTTCCCACAGCCTGTTGAGGACCCTCAGGAGCGAGGTCTTCCCTGTGCCCGTGTTGCCCACCACCAGGAGATGAGCGCCCTCGCTAATGGTCAGACTCAGGTTCTCCACTAGGCGGCGCTCCGAGTAGGGGGACTTGAAGGACAGGTTGTCCACCACGAAAGCCGTGTCCACGGGGCCGCCGTGAACGTTAAAGTCGCTGCGTAGAAGAATCCAACATTAAAAAATAATAATAATATATTTTTCAGAAGCTCCGCCCCACCTGTCAAAATCGTAGCTCTCTCCCGAAGCCGGGTCGTAGTCGCACTGCTCGCGGAGGACGTCGTCCGTGGCCTCCTTCAGCTGACCGATTCTACAGATGAAGACGTGGGATGATTATGAGGACGAGAAGGGCGAAGGGGCGGGGCCAGGGCACTACCGGTGGGCGTAGCCGGCCACGTCCGACAGCGTGGCGCTCAAGTCCAGGAGTTGCGAGAAGCAGTTGATCAGGTAGATGCACACAAAGGCGTTCTGTGGGGACAAAAAATAGGAAGGACATGGTGGACCATTAGTGGGAGATTTTTTTTCCATAAAAAACGACATAGTAAGGCATTTTTTCTTTTGAACAAAATGAGACAACACATGTGCTGCTCTCTGGTGGTCATTTAATGGTTTTGTTTTTTTTTACCTAAGGGTGGCTGCACCAATTCTACAATATTTTTATAAAGTCTGTAAACAAATATGAGTTTGTGAGGTAATTTTAAAACAGAATTACTGATAAAAAAAATCTACCAATTTTACACAGACAAAAAAAACAACCAAAAATGAAGTATTTTCCACTTACCCGACTAATGAGCGCGCTGAGCTGCCCCGGCGTCAAACCATCGTAGAGCCCAGCGAAGATGGGAATGGCGATGACGACGTAGCTGAGGAATCCACCCATGTAATCGAAGGTATTGACCCCAACTAAAATCAAACATACGTCATGTTATTCCACGGAAGCTACAAAATGGCCTCACGGGTCCTTACGAGAAAGCCACAGCTGATTGTTGATGAGCCGTTTTTGTGTTTCCAGCAAAGTTTGCAGGCGTCTCTCCGTCCTGGCGTGCTCCACTTTACCCGCCCTGTCGGGTCAACGGACACATTAGATGTCCATCGGCGTCCATGTTGACTTTAACTCACCTGTAAAAGGCCGCTGACTCGGCGTTGACTCGAATCTGCATGTGTTTGAACCTGAGAAGATTAGGGCAACTTTAAGTCACTTTTGGCTAAAACGTTAGCATCTAGTGTCGTCATGGTGACGGGAGTTACCTGAAGTCGCCCTCCAGTTTCTCTTGCTCGCATAGAGTGGACACCACGGGTCCCATCAGGATTTTATTGGCCACTGTACCCAGCACGAAGAAGGCAAAAATGCTCACTGGGCCCATCCAGCCGGTGCTGAGAAGGAAAGCAAAATATTGCATTATTGTTTGTAACATTAAAAAGAATTTATTACTCATGGAACTCCATTTTTTTTTACCTAAACTGTATTAATGTAGACTACAAAGCTGCTGGGCAAATGAACTTGCGATCTCAAATTGTATTATTGTTTTGGAATGAACATAAAAATATTTATTATGCTTGAAAGTCCAATTTTTTTTGTACATAAACTATCATATTTTAATTGCACAATTATTTCTAACTATTTCAAAAACATATATACTATCATTATAACTCAATTTTTTAACCCAAACTATAAAAATACAACTCATTTTTGAACTCCAAAATCTTTTCAAACTATAAAAAATACTTATTACTCTTTTATCTCTATATATTTAACCCAAACTGTCTTAATGTGAACCTATTTTTTTCAGTTTTAGCTCTTAGATAAAGGAATATTCCTGCACTGCTAGCTAAGCGATTAGCATACTTTACACCAGCTGCAAATATAAACATGCTAAATGAGCATTATTTTTAAATGTATACAATACCTGTAGAAGCAACGGTAGGTATAATAGGTCAGCGTGAATGGCGACACAATGAGGCGGCTCGCCATGGAGCTCATTTGCTTGCACAGCCTTTCCACATCTTGACTGATCCGCTGATCACTGTGCATAAAAAAGAAAGAAAGAAAAATTAAACACATTACTGTTTTGCATTGAAATAACACTGGAAAAAGTATCAGAAGTCTTCCATTCAGAGTCTAGATGTTATACCTATCCACAACCATAGAGGGCGTCTGATAAACCGAATGTAAACACTTATGGTTAATGTAGTTATTTTCATTTTGTTGTTTTGTTAAGTTAATTTATATTTCAAAAACCAAAAGGCATTCATTTATAAATCTGACTGCACTTTATATGTTTAAATATTGAGTATTAAGAATTTGATAGTTTTTGGATGATTTGAATAAGGCAAATTAACATGCTTTCTCTCTAATGTATTGTAAAAATTGTTTGTTTGAGATTTGCTCATTATTTTTGCTATAGAAATGGAATTTTGTGTTGTTGGGGCTTAGATTGGTTTGCTGAGAATATTAGTGTGACCAAGAGAAGTGTTGGCAATTGCCTCGTTAACCAACCCCCGCTTGGTTCACCAACCCCCAAAGGGAAAAAAAGCAGTAGCTCACGGATTGTCGATGTCTTCTCGGAGGACGTTGAGAGTGTAATAGACACGCCCCTGAAAGTAACCCTTGTGTAGATTCTCTGGGATGCTCTGTTTGATTAAGTTATTTTATATTTCAAAAACCAAACGGCATTCATTTAAAAATGTGACTGCACTTATAATGTTTAAATATAAAATATTAAGATATTGATATTTTTTGCATGATTTGAATGAGGCAAATTAACCTGCTTTCTCTAATATATTGTAAAAAAAAATTTTGTTTGAGATTTGCTCATTATTTTTGCTATAAAAATGGAATTTTGTGTTGTTGGGGCTTAGGTTGGTTTGCTGAGAATATTAGTGTGACCAAGAGAAGTGTTGGCAATTGCCTCGTTAACCAACCCCCGCTTAGTTCACCAACCCCCGAAAGGGAAAAAATGCTCTCGCTCTCGGGATGTCGATGCCTTCTCGGAGGAGGACGTTGAGAGTGTAATAGACACGCCCCTGAAAGTAACCCTTGTGTAGATTCTCTGGGATGCTCTGTTTGACTAAGTTATTTTATATTTCAAAAACCAAAGGGCATTCATTTAAAAATGTGACTGCACTTGTAATGTTTAAATATTAAATATTAAGAATTTGATATGTTTTGCTTGATTTGAATAAGGCAAATTAACATGCTTCATCTCTAATATACTGTTAAAATTATTTGTTTCAGATTTGCTCATTATTTTCACTATAAAAATGGAATTTAGTTTTGTTGGGACTTAGGTCGGTTTACTGAGTTTCTTAGTGTGACCAAGAGAAGTGTTGGCAATAGCCTCGTTAACCAACCCCCGCTTAGTTCACCAACCCCCGAAAGGGAAAAAAAGCAGTCGCTCTCGGATTGTCGATACCTTCTCGGAGGAGGACGTTGAGAGTGTAATAGACACGCCCCTAAAAGTAACCCATGTGTAGATTCTCTGGGATGCTCTGTTTGACTAAGTTATTTTATATTTCAAAAACCAAAGGGCATTCATTTAAAAATGTGACTGCACTTATAATGTTTAAATATAAAATATTAAGATATTGATATTTTTTGCATGATTTGAATGAGGCAAATTAACATACTTTCTCTCTAATATATTGTAAAAAAAAAATTTGTTTGAGATTTGCTCATTATTTTTGCTATAGAAATGGAATTTTGTGTTGTTGGGGCTTAGGTCGGTTTACTGAGAATATTAGTGTGACCAAGAGAAGTGTTGGCAATTGCCTCGTTAACCAACCCCCGCTTAGTTCACCAACCCCCGAAAGGGAAAAAAGTATTCGCTCACGGGATGTCGATGCTTTCTCGGAGGAGGACGTTGAGAGTGTAATAGACACGCCCCTGAAAGTAACCCTTGTGTAGATTCTCTGTTATGGTCTGTTTGATTAAGTTAATGTATATTTCAAAAACCAAAGGGCATTCATATAAAAATGTGACTGCACTTATGTTTAAATATAAAATATTAAGATATTGATATTTTTTGCTTGATTTGAATAAGGCAAATTAACATGCTTTCTCTCTAATATATTGCTAAAAATTTTTGTTTCAGATTTTCTCATTATTTTCGCTATAAAAAGGGAATTTAGTGTTGTTGGGGCTTAGGTCGGTTTACTGAGAATATTAGTGTGACCAAGAGAAGTGTTGGCAATTGCCTCGTTAACCAACCCCCGCTTAGTTCACCAACCCCCGAAGGGGGAAAAAGTACTCGCTCTCGGGATGTCGATGCCTTCTCGGAGGAGGACGTTGAGTGTAATAGACACGCCCCCGAAAGTAACCCTCGTGTAGATTCTCTGGGATGCTCTGTTTGATTAAGTTCTCTGTTATGGTCTGTTTGATTAAGTTAATGTATATTTCAAAAACCAAAAGGCATTCATTTAAAAATGTGACTGCACTTGACATGTTTAAATATTAAATATTATGAATTTGAAAGGTTTTAGGATGATTTGAATAAGGCAAAATAACATGCTTTCTCCGTAATATATTGTAAAAATTATTTGTTTGAGATTTGCGCATTATTTTTGCTATAGAAATGGAATTTTGTGTTGTTGGGGCTTAGGTTGGTTTGCTGAGAATATTAGTGTGACCAAGAGAAGGGTTGGCAATTGCCTCGTTAACCAACCCCCGCTTAGTTCACCAACCCCCGAAAGGGAAAAAAGTATTCGCTCACGGGATGTCGATGTCTTCTCGGAGGACGTTGAGAGTGTAGTAGACACGCCCCTGAAAGTAGCCCCTGTATAGATTCTCTGTTATGTTGTTTGATTAAGTTCTCTGTTATGGTCTGTTTGATTAAGTTCATTTAAATTTCAAAAACCAAAGGGCATTCATTTAAAAATGTGACTGCACTTATAATGTTTAAATATAAAATATTAAGATATTGATATTTTTTTGGATAATTTGAATAAGGCAAATTAACATGCTTTCACTCTAATATATTGTTAGAAGTATTTCTTTCAGATTTGCTCATTATTTTTGCGACAGAAATGGAATGTAGTGTTGTTGGGGCTTAGGTTGGTTTACTGAGTTTCTTAGTGTGACCAAGAGAAGTGTTGGCAATTGCCTCGTTAACCAACCCCCGCTTGGTTCACCAACCCCCAAAGGGAAAAAAAGCAGTAGCTCACGGATTGTCGATGTCTTCTCGGAGGACGTTGAGAGTGTAGTAGACACGCCCCTGAAAGTAGCCCTTGTGTAGATTCTCTGTTATGGTCTTCCTCCAGTTCACGTACATTAAGCTAGCAATGTACTGGTCCAAACTTTTCAACTGTAACACAGATTACAAGACAATGTTAAAATAATACAGTAGAAAATGTTCTAAAATTTTTTGATTTTTTAAATTTGAAGAGTTTTGGGGTGATTGGACTTACAGTGGAATTGAGGATTATAACTAGAGCTGCTGTAAGGAGAAGGCTTTTAAAACCCTCGCTGTCCTTGTCGGCCAAAACGTTGTAGAAACGACTGGGAAGGACGCCCACTTGGTAAATGATCAGTTGCTCTGGTTTATAGAGAAGGAAAAACAATGGATGAGTGAGCACCTGGTTAAAGAAATCATAAAAAACAGGAGAGATCATCAAAGTCTGACAAAGGTTAGAGGTCAAAGGTCTTTGTCGGGCGCTATCAGTGATGAGGTTGCAAAATGGCGTGATGGGAACAATAAAAATCCTTATTTTAGTGGCTTATTTTGCTGACTATTGTTGCATAGTTGCAGAAAAAGTTTCACTTTTATTTATATATCAGAGTAGATATTGGCTTAATACTTTGATGCAAATTTGACTTTGATTTAAAAGAGAAAGCACATTAAAAACATTTATATTAATGTAAATGTGTAAGATTGTAGCCTAGGGTTAATTTTAGTCTTTAATTTAAAAAATATATATTTTCAACATTATACTGGTAACCAATACACTAACTCGTCATCTGCCATTGACAAACGCAGACGTCCATTTTGTAAAAATATTCGACAACTGGCTGTGAATGGTTTTGTCTGAATAACATTGACAGATCTAAACGTCCATTCCATTTTAACAAGGACATTTGGCAGCAATCATTAGGTAACTTCCAGTCAAAATTAGATTTGACGTCCACCACTGTCAGAGTGAAATCACTAATCATGTGACACATACCCGTGACGTCACACTTCCTGAAAAAGTTAGCTTTCTTGTGCTATTTTGTTTACAATACCTGCTAAAGTGACTCCAAGAAGCGTAGCAAACATGAGAACACTTTGACTGCTCCATGACGGGAAGAGAACCTTTAAAATAGCGCAGAACCTCTGCACGAACTTCCAGTCTAACTTGGGTCTACCAAAACAAAAACAATTCCACAATAAAAATGGAGCTCTTCAATGAAAGCGTCGACGACTCTTACCTTGTATCTTTTGTACCGCTTCCATTGGATTTATCAAAGGGAGGCATTGGCGCGAAAAGTAGAATGATAATCACATTGAGATACTTTAGCTAGGTAGCCGTCGACCGTAAAGGGCAAAATAACCGGCTTTACAGTGTTATTCGAAAGAAAAGGCAAAGGACACACGCTTGAAGCTACGGTGTCTATAAATGAAACATACTTGAACAAAAGAAATACATTTAAATGCTACAATTCGCCTGTACGAAGAACGATTAATGTGAACTTACGACTCCTTACTTTGTTGACTCGCCGTAGTGAAGCTCCACTTCCGCTTCGACCGGACATTGAACAAATAAAAGCTTTACCTTATCCAATTACATACGTACTTCCGGTATTTCAAAATTAACTTGTACGTAAAAAGTTAAAAACAAAAACAAGCACAATGATGGTAAAGATTTTAATACACTTTAGTGCAACAACTTTGAAACATCCTGGTAATAATATAGTCATATTTAAGATGGTACATTAAAAATACTGTATTTTGTAGTCTTAGTTTATGTTTAGGTTCTGACTTCAGCAACATTACAATAAACATCAGTCACACGAGAGTGATACAAAAAGAGAAAAGACAAAAAAAATCACGTGACGGATAAAATAACAATAGTGGTGATGTAATACTTAATACGTCAAATATTTGGAACATGGGCGCCATTGTTTTGGTTTGTTCAGAGCAAAGTGATGGTAATCATACAATACAAAAGATTCCTCGGAAATACAAAGTGAAATTGAATTGCGTTGCCGCTGGGCGTATTTTCCAGTATTTTCCGGAACGTGGAAAGCAGCCAATTGTTTCTGACTTCCTTCCTCCTCCAGTGTTTTGAGTCCTTCTTAGCATTTCAGCTCATTGTGACATTGAATCTTGTAAATTAGGGCTGCCACAGATCATTATTTAATATCAGATGATAACTTTTTGCCTTGTAAAAATCAAAGTATTAACGCTAATGCTACAATTGTAGCTTTAAATGTTCCTGTCCTTGAAAATTTGTGCTCAAAACAAAAGATTAATGTCAAACAAGTCTTGTTTCTAACATGAAATGGAATAGGGGATTCAATTCCCATCATAAAATTAATTTCATGGTAAAATATGAGCATATTTAACTGCAAATAGCTAATAGAAAAGGTCACAGAGGTGAAAAAAATGGCTGAAATTTGGCTAATCAATTTCTGTGGCAGCCCTATTTGTAAATAGTGCATTTTTCTTCCCATTCTATATCCAGTATTGTATTTACAGCAGCGTTGTCATGACAACTTTCCAAAAAAGTGTCACCTGAATTCTGAGACTGGCTTCTAAATACTGTATTTACCCATTTGGCGGTTAACTGTGCCGTCGTTAGTCAAGCTAGGGATTTTGGCACAAAATGGCGGCCCATTACGCCAGGTACAAGAGCCGGAAAAACAGCGGCACCACGCACACGCAGGTGAAGCCTAGGACGCCGTAGACGATGTAACGGTACGGCAGCTCCACCGCCACGTGCTGCCGCGCCCCCCGCACGTCGTCGGCGGGGAGCCCGCGGAGGCGGCACAACAACGGGATGGTCACGGCCTTCATGGCCGCCCGGGTCAGAAGGATGACCCCGACCCCCAGGGCAAAGCGCAGGAGTGAGCGTGCCACCACGCCGGCGCCCAGTGGGGGGAACGCCAGCGGCAGGGCGGAGAGTGGGGGGTCGGAGGTCAGGCCCAGACGGTAATTGGCGTGGGTGGCCAACGCGGCGCCCGCCCCGGTGCCCAGGGCCTGCGCCGTGTCGCCGCGGGATGTGCTCCAGGAGTCCAGTGAGAAGGCCAGGAGGCCCAGGGTGACGTGAGACGCCACGATAGCGAGCGGCGCGTAGGCGTGGGTCATGTAGAACTCGTCGATTTTTTCCAGGGTTTGCGAGAAGAAGGCGAGGATGAGGAGTGTGTAGAGAAAGCCGGTGATCACTTCCTATAAAGGACACACCAAAAAAAATAATAATTAAGTTGCGGGTGGTAAAATGGCGGCCTATAAGCCAGATATATATTTAAAAAAATAGTAATTATTGGTTTTAAGTATGAATAGAAAATAGAAATTATTTTACAAAATATAAGCATTATGCGGATACCGCCCATTTTTGGCTGGCATAAACGATAAGTCAATAAAAACAATTAATATGATGAATAAATGATTTGTTATTGTAGCGCTTTACTTCATTTAAGGCTAATTCATGCTAAGGCTATTTTTTTTCGTTGTTGATCCTAATCACAACAGGACAAACTGGTATACCCTTCTGTATGCGAGTTATCTGCAGGACATTTCATTCATTTTTTGAGCCGCTTATCCTCACAAGGATCGCGGGGGGTGCAGGGCAGAACAATAGGGATAGCTGTTTATTTGAAATGGCGCAAATATACACCAAAGTTTGCAATGCTAACAACAATAAGTGCTTACTAAACACAGCAAATTGGAATGGGAGCCAGATATAGCTCGTGAGCCGCACTTTACAGAAATGCCAGAGGTCGAGGACATGGTTTAAGATCAAATATGGCCTTACCAGAACGGAATGCATCCCCATGTAGACTCTGCTGACACAAACCAGGACGCTCCAGCTCAGTGCCACGCACAAACCCAACAAAAACGGGTACTGCAAACACAAAACATGACTTTAAAGTACTTTTTTTTAGTATAAACATTGACTCATTGGGGTCGGATTTACCTGCCAGCGTCCATAAGTGAGCATGAAGAGGCAGAATGGGATGGCGGTACCCGTCATGGCGTGCGTAGACGGCATGCTGTACTCAGAGTTGTAGAAGACCTCCACCTTGACCACGGGAGGGGACGCCGGCCGGGACCAGCGCACCATGTCCTTGGTGGACTGGCCCACCATCAAATTCCAGGCCCACACCACGATGAGCCGGCGGCTGACCAGGGCGTCGATGTTCCAGAAGAGGAAGGGGAAGAAGACGATGAAGAACATCTCGTTGCCCAGCTCCGTGCCAAAGGTGAACAGGTAGAAGAGGAACTTGTTGCGGATCAGGAACTCCTGACCTGGGTCGCCGGTCAGGGAGTTCTTGCGGAGGGGTTTGGCACGGGCCAGGCACTCGTCCTCCGGTTGGGCTTGGTTCTGGTTCTCGGAGAGGGTCCCGTTAGTGTGGGCAAGTTCCCCATTGCCGACCTCGTCCTCGGGGGTCCTCTTACGGAGGTCGGGGTGATCGTCCTCCGGCGTTCGGAGTTGGGTCTTATCCTGGCTCGCATTCTCCGGGAACGTCCCCCGTACCCCGCAAAGGTGCTGGAACCTGGCGACCAGCCGGGGGTCTTGGAGATGAAGGCAAGTCTTCACAAAGGTCTTGATGACGTCCGTCGCCATGAAGAGGAAATCGGAGAGGAAAAGGAAGGAAAGGAATGGAAAAGGGTACACTGCGGGGTAAAGCGACGCTTTAGTGCCGGCAACGGAAGATCCGAAGCAGAGTGACGGGGAGGATTTCTCGGAGAAGCATCCAAAGTCCGTTAAAATGGTTGCATCACGCACGTTTGCTTGTTCGGTCTTTCGCGGAAGCCGCTTTCAACTGCGTCAAGTCACGATTTGCCCCGTTACGTTTTTTTTCTTCCGAGCGCTCTTCGTCGTCGCTTTATTGTTTTTTTTGTTGTTGGTGTTTTCTTCGTCGCTTTTCACTTCCCGTTGGTTCGACGCGCGAGTGCCCTCCAATGGACATGTGCAACATTACACCATGTTTGATTCAAACTGAATAAAGTGAAAATGACGGATGAACTAAGTCGTTTATGGAGACTTATTCATTGATTTATCACTGAATGTATTGATGGATGAGTAAATGAATGAGGTGATCATTAATAAATGGATGAAAGGATGAGTAGATGAATGGATGGTGACCCATCGATGAATGGAAACCAGATGGATGGATAGTAAATATGAGATGATTTGATTAGACGGCCAAGTGAAGAAACCAATTGACCAATGAATTGAAAGTAAATGGAGATGGTGCTGATGAAAGCATACATTGATGGAGTTGAATGAGTTCTCATTCCATTTTCTGAAGCGCCCAGTTGAATGAGTTGATGGATGGGTCAAATCCATTGATGCACGCCAACTTAGACTTTTATTTTGAAAGCACCAGACGGGAGCAAAGGACTCTCGCCCCACTGCTCTCTTGCTGGCTCCCGCACTGCCACTTATTTGACTGCTGATGCTCGTGGAAGAAGCTAGATGCCCTCCATCCTCCTCTTGTTCAGTCCCCAGAGCAGCGAGCAGCGCCGAGTCTCCGCCCCGAAGCACGCACCATGCACGGGGGCAAAAGAGGACTGGTGGCCCCGCAAAATACCTTCCTGGAGAATATCGTTAGACGCTCCAGTGGTAAGTTTCCACAACTTCATCTTCATTTGACGTGAAGTTATGGTTATATTTTGGATGAGGTTGACAAAAATAATGATGTGCATTTTACATTTTCATTGCTTAATAAGGGGAATTGATTATAAAATCACAAGTAAGGAAATGCATTGACTTTTGGGGGGTTTCGTAACTTGGATCATTTTTTTTTAATCTCGAATCAAGCCTTTTCTGATCGGAATATTTGTTTAATTGTATTGAAATAAATCATTAATAGAACACACAGAACATGTTTTAAGTCTTATGTCAGATTTAGGTCTGTATTTGTCATTGTTTGGCCTTTTTAAAATTCTCTATAAGAACAAAAATATGAATAATAGAATTTTGGCACAAACAAACAAGCCATAAATCTCCTGTTTTTAACTTGAATTTGATCAAAAACCAAAAAATCAACCCATAATTTAGCCTAGCGGGCCGCCCAAAATGAAGCAGTGGGCCCCATCTGGCCCTGGAGCCACCACTTTGAAACCACCAACAATATTATTTCCATAAGTTGGAGCCGAAAATGCATTCTCATTAAGCTTCCAAGGGTTGTTGACTTACTTTAAGAGGCCCTCGCGCCATTTTAGATGCACTGGCTGTTATTTGAGCTCTCAGTAGTGGCTGCATTAGTGCTGAGTGTTCAACATATTTACAACCAGACCAGAATCTCATTCCCATGACTTTATTTTGTATTAATAACCATACTTGATAACACTCCAATGTTAAGACGTTTTTTCACATCACTAACCGTCCTCCGTTGACATTCATTCCGATGCCAGCCGAGTAAAAAAAACATGTTTGTTGAATTTGTATTTCCAGCCGGGTAAAAGTGTGCACCCCCCCCCCCTCCCCCCCACGGGAAACGTCCAAAGTAATTAGGCGAAAAGGTTTTTCGCTCCTGAAGATTTCCTCGCTCCAGAACTTTTGCAGCGCTCGGTGCATTTTTAATGGCGGCCGAGGCGGAGACACCAACGTTTTAGCAACAACTTGTGTTATTGCCGCTTGAAAATTTCATGGCTTGTGTATTTATTATACATGTTTTGTGTTGGGGAGTCGATATTGACATTGATCTGAATGGCTTGAACATATGATGGATGAGTGGGAAATTGAAGGTTTATTTTGGTGGCTTTTGTGTTGCAGAAACCAGTTTTTTGCTGGGAAATGCGCAAATTCTGGACTGGCCCGTGGTGTATAGCAATGACGGCTTCTGCAAGTTGTCGGGGTATCACAGAGCGGAGGTCATGCATAGGAGCAGCACGTGCAAGTAATACCAAATTATTGATTTTTATAGTTATTTTTAAGGTTAATTTGGGAATTACAGTAATCCCTCAAATTTCGTGGATATTGTTGACCAAACATGGCCATGAAAAATACTTTTTGCCCTAAGCTTTATGTACGGCGACTTGACGGAGAGGAGCACCACGGAAAACATCCGCCAGACCTTCGACAACTACGAGTCCAACTTCTACGAAGTCCTCCTCTACACTAAAAACAGTAAGCGCCCGTTTCCCATCATGCATTGCCTCCTGATTTGTCTCTTTTTCTCCTCACTCCACGACCACAGGGACGCCCATCTGGTTGTACATGCAGGTGGCGCCCATCCGCAACGAGAACAACAAAGTGGTGCTCTTCTTATGCACCTTCCGAGACATCACGCTATTCAAACAGCCCATTGAAGATGAAGCCGCGCGAGGTTAGCCCGTTGACAATGGCGTTTCACGGCATTAAATTCCATGTGGCCTGCTCTCCAGGTGTTGCGCGTTCGGGTCAGCGAGCAAAGTCCTCGAGGCCACCATACTTTTTTTTTTGTCCTCATGCATACGGGACATGAGGACATTGGCACGCGTTTTCTGACTTTGAAATAGTGGAATAAATTTCATTTAATGGGGACAAATTGCTTCTTTTCTAGACTGATGAAATTATTTGAGTTTTCTTCTAGCGCTAACTATTCTAGCGCTAACTAATCTAGTGCTAACTAATTCCGATCTTACACCCCCCCTATTCAGGCTGGACAAAATTCGCCAGGCTAACGCGAGCGCTAACCAACAACCGCAACCTAGCCCAGCAGATGGCTCCACTGAGCAAGGCGGAGGTCACCCACAAACCGTCCAGATTGGCCGAGGTGGGCAAACAAACCAATCGGTGCGGTCACCGGGGGAAGGACAGTAGTCCCGAATGTGGTCCCTTTCAGGCCCTCCAGCTGGGCTCGGACATCCTCCCCCAGTACAAGCAGGAGGCCCCCAAAACCCCGCCCCACATCATCCTGCACTACTGCACCTTCAAGACCACGTGGGACTGGGTGATCCTCATCCTCACCTTCTACACGGCCATCATGGTGCCCTACAACGTGTCCTTCCGCACGCGGCAGAACCACTTGGTGTGGTTGGTGCTGGACAGCATCGTGGACGTCATCTTCTTGGTGGACATTGTCCTCAACTTCCACACCACCTTCGTGGGGCCCGCCGGGGAGGTGGTGTCGGACGCCAGGCTGATCCGAATGAACTACGTCAAGACCTGGTTCGTCATCGACCTGCTGTCGTGCCTGCCTTATGACATCATCAATGCCTTTGAGCACTTTGACCAGGTGAGCAAAGGGGGCGTGTCATCCCAATAGGCTTGGTCATCATCATCATTATCCAGAAACTGTGTATCTTCTTACCATGTTCCCTTCCCGAAGGACTCAGTTTCTTCGGCCTCCTCCGCCGGCCACCTCCGCGACTCCTCCTCCTCCAACTTCCCCCACCGGAACGTGACCAGAGGCGAGGACTCGGTTCTCCCGGTAAGCCTCCGACTATGCCCCGCCCCCTCCACTTTTGGACGGCGTGGTGCGGACTTCTCCCCCCGCAGGGTCTCAGCAGCCTGTTCAGTTCCCTGAAAGTGATCCGCCTCCTGCGCTTGGGCCGAGTGGCGCGCAAACTGGACCACTACTTGGAGTACGGCGCCGCCGTACTGGTCTTGCTGGTCTGCGTCTTCGGTCTGGTGGCCCACTGGCTGGCGTGCATCTGGTACAGCATCGGCGACCACGAGGTCATCGACGAGAGCACCAATAGCATCAAGACGGACAGCTGGCTCTACCAGCTGGCGTTGAGCATCGGGACGCCGTACCGCTACAACGCTAGCGGCACGGGCCGCTGGGAGGGTGGGCCCAACAAGGACACGCTGTACATTTCCTCGCTGTACTTCACCATGACCAGCCTGACCACCATCGGCTTCGGGAACATCGCACCCACCACCGACGGGGAGAAGATCTTCTCGGTGGCCATGATGATGGTGGGATGTGAGTATATATGGCTCCAGCGGATTTACAGCAAAAAGACAAACTCGGTTCATTTTTTTTTTAATCTCTAAGCGATGGTCGCCTTGGATGCTTGAAAGTGAACCGCCCCCAACATAACCCCCGCCCCCCCCTCCCTCATCCGCTTGTCACTTGTTAGATAATAAACTAGACCATAATAACCAAGACCGGGCCGGTGGCGAAAGAGATGAAAAGTGACATGTCCGACACACGTGTGGCTTTTCAGGGGGTATCTAGGCAGGCCCCGCCCACTTCCCATGTACTCATCTCCAATCCAATGCAAATTAGCTTTCAAAATGATATATACAATCCTTGATTCATTCATGTGAACTCGTCATGGGGGGGTGCCGGAGCCGCCACCTCATCCAAGGGCCTCCCGCAATGACGGCGACGCAAAGTGACAGCGGCGCCGCCAGCTCTGCGCCCCCCCACCGCGTACGAAATCACAGCTACTATACAATTACGGCCGATAAATCTCCCGCTATGGATACGGCGAGGACGGCGAGGACGGCGTGGCATCATCTCGCCGCATCCCAACCCGTTGGCTCATCGCGCCCCGTTGAAGACGCGGAGTGACTCTTTGAGGTCGCGTGCTAAATGCTAATACATGACGTTTGTTCACTTACCTTTTGTTGCAGCGTTGCTGTACGCCACCATCTTTGGGAACGTGACCACCATCTTCCAGCAGATGTACACCAACACCAATCGCTACCACGAGATGCTGAACAATGTCCGGGACTTCCTCAAACTCTATCAGGTCCCGAAAGGTCTCAGCGAAAGGGTCATGGACTTCATTGTCTCCACCTGGGCCATGTCTAAAGGGATAGACACAGACAGGGTAAGGCTCATTTAGTATATATACATATGTACTCTTCATTTGAATTTGATCCTAAAACAGAAATTGGTGATTTACTTTTTCGGGCCGCACAAAATGATCCGGGGGACCAGTTTTGGCCCCCGGACCGCCACTTTGACACCAGTGGTTTAATAAATGAATGATGTCTTCTCTATGCGTCGCCATCAATAAATTACATTTTCACAATCTAGCGCTAACAGTTAGCATGTCAGCAAAATGACTGTAGGATGAATGCTACTAGCTAGCCACTTTGTTTTTAGCCATGTAAACATCTGTTGTTTTGACAGTTTTTGCTATTTTGTCCCCAGGTTTTATCCATCTGTCCCAAAGACATGCGGGCGGACATCTGCGTCCACTTGAACCGTCAGGTGTTCAACGACCACCCGGCCTTCCGCTTAGCTAGCGACGGATGTCTACGTTCGCTAGCGGTGGAGTTCCAGACCACGCATTGCGCCCCCGGCGACCTCATCTTCCACATCGGCGAGAGCGTTGACACGCTTTGCTTCGTAGTTTCCGGTTCTCTCGAAGTCATCCAAGACGACGAAGTCATCGCCATCTTGGGTAAGACAAAAACTATATTTGCTAAGTGGCTAACTGTAATGACATTAGCATCTTTGTGAAGGTAAAGGCGACGTTTTTGGCGACGTTTTCTGGAAGGAGAGCACCATGGCGAGGGCGTGCGCTAACGTGCGAGCGCTAACTTACTGCGACCTCCACGTTATCCGTCGGGACGCCCTGATGCGAGTTTTGGAGTTCTACACGGCCTTTGCGCACTCCTTCTCGCGGAATCTCATCCTCACCTGCAATCTACGGAAAAGGGTAACAAAAAAACATATTTTTAAGACAACATTTTTTTGGGCCGCAAAAAATGATGCGGCGGACCACATTTGGCCCCCGGGCCACCACTTTGACACCAGTGCATTAGAGGCTCCCCCAAGGGCATTGCTGCATTTTATCGCTTTAATATTTCAAGTAAATGCAAATGCTGAGCTTAGCTTTTAATGCTTTTAAACCACAACAACGGAAAAATTCGACATTCGTGCTCAAAAATGCTGCCCTGGTTCAAAACACATTAAGAAAACCATAGCCAACAAACGGTAGCGGCCAATTCTGGCTACTCTGCCATTTTTAGTACTTTTACCTTTTGTTTTTCCTTGCGCACAATTGGGCTACTTGTCAATCAACCTATTAATTTATTCCATTTTACAGCCTTGAGTGTTAAAACTGCTATTTTTTTGACTTTATTGTCACGACAGGTGATCTTTCGCAAGATTGCAGACGTAAAACGTGAGCGTGAACGTCAACGGACAGAGGTGGCGCTCTCCATCCCGGACGACCATCCTGTCCGGAAGCTTTTCCAGAGATTCCGACAACAGAGGGAGGAGTCGGCGCCATATTTGGACGGCAATTGCGTCCGGGAAGAATCGGCGCCCGTCAAGGCCGAAACATCGACCCACAACTGCACCGCAGATTCAACCGGATCCCAACACGAGGTCGCCGTGGAGAAACCTCCGAGCCAAGGGCCGGACAAGGACATAGCTGGGGGTGTAATCGCCAAAAGGGGCGGAGCTAGAGGTTGGGCAAAGTTTAAAAACGCCACATCTGCCGCACCGGAAAAGCCGGCGGAGACGGCAGAGGGGGCGGAGCCCGGGACTAAAGGACCTGGGTCGTCGGAGCAGATAGCGTCCGACAAGACCCCCGACCCCAAGGACCCGGGGGAGGTCGGGGAAACCACGGCCTTGCGCAAAACTGACTCCTGCGACAGCGGCATCACCAAAAGCGATTTGCGCATCGACAGGGTCGGAGATTCCAGGAGTTCCTTTGAGCGTAGCCCCATGGAACGTAGCCCCCTGGAGCGGACCCCCGGCGGCCCGGAGCTCCTGCAGGCGTCGCTATACGACGCTAAGGCCGAGCTAACGGCCGATATCCGGGCGCTAGGTGGGCGGATGGCTCTTCTGGAGGCTCAAGTGGGTGAGATTCTCCGCTTGCTAACTGTCAAAAGGAGACTATCGTTGCCCCCCACGTCTTCTCCGAGACCCCGGTTCAAAGGTCAAGACCCTGTGGTCGAGTCAAGGCCCGTTAAAGACGACGGGCCCTTTTGAAGGGGAGCTAGCAACTAGCTAACGGCCTTTTGAAGGAGCGCTAGCTAGTTGCTAGCTTGTTAGACTTAGAAATGTTTCAAAAACACTGCATGGAACAAACAAAAAAGACTACACGGCAACTTTCCCATCTGTAAATGATCTTATTGGCTCAATTGGGTAACAAAATGAAGCAATTTAGATACATTTAGGCATGGTTTAATAGGAAGATAAGAAGATTTGGTCCCTTGACCTTATGACCTTTTATTTTTTCGTATCAAAATAGAAAGTTTCTATAGTGTAGGGCCACAATAACTTATCAAGGCTTATTAATAATACGCGTATGTGAAAAGAAACTCTTTTTGGAGTCAAGTTTTGTGCCTTACATTTGACTAAAACCTCAGTGATGATGAGTTTAAGCAACCTTATTAATAATAAGTCCAAAGCTGCGTTAGTTTGCTGTTTTTTGGTTTATTAACTCATTTAAGATTCCCTCATTCCTATTTTTTAACCATGATTTCTTTTTTAAATAGCTTGTTTAGCAATATTTTTGTCTTATGCTATTATTTTTTTAGGCATGGAATTATTACAAAAGCTTTTGTTAGAAAAATAATGAGTTGTATAATAATCCATTGTTTTCAGGCTTTTGCTTATTTTTATTAACTTTAAAAACTGCGCTCCCACGCTGGCACTTATGATAATAATATCGCAATAAAAAAGTCTTCCTAATGCACCTCCTAGAAAGCTCATTAGTTGCCATATGCATGCAAACCAGAGATATGGATGCAATAAAGCGAATGCTATCATTTTTATGATTATAATTCTCCACGAGGCAGCAATTTTGTCTAATTAATGCTCAGGTCGTTTTGAATTGTGAATTTAATGCACATGTATTTTTGTCTGGAACGAGAATGGACGGGAAAACCTATCAGGAAGTATTATAATAATAATAATATGATTATGTACTGATTCTTGTTTCTTATTTGTGTGACAATCAATTTATTTATAAGCATGTGACCTTTCTGCTACTTTGTAAATATAAGGTAGCTTTGGAAATCTGCTGTTCTGTCTTATTTTAAGTATTTAAATGTCATTAAGGCAATCATTGTTATTGTTTTATCATTTAAACGTCTTTATGAGGTAGTATTTAGTATCATTTAAATGTCTAGAAGTAAAAAAAAAAAACACCAAAGTGCATGTCATCACAATGTTCATAATGTGCAATACTACTGTATTTTAAAGGATTAAAGCCCAACCACAAAGTATTTACAGCTTCCCCCAAAGACGTTACGATGAATAAAATGTACTTTTTTTTTAAAGTATGAAAGCACAATCAACACGTATTTACAGCCCCGCCCTCCCCCCACCCATTGACCATTATGAAAACATTGTATTTTTCTTTTAAGATATTAAAGTCCAAACAAAAAGCATTAACAGCACCTCCACACAAACATATACTGACTAATGCACGTTATTATGAAAAAGAAAAATATTTCTATGTGTCCTTTTGTAATAGGCGTGGCCGAGGCTAAAGTTCAAATGGCCGACGTCAAACGGCAAAATGGCTGCCAGGCCGGGAGGCTGAATTGCTGTCTGTGCGTTGCAGAGCAGTTTAAAAGTGACGATTTACTGACGAAGTCCTGCCAAAATTCTCACAGAACGATGCTGCACATTTGGTTTGTTGTCATTTGGGGATTTTGAACCCCCGGCACTCGTCTTAAGAGTGATTTTTGACGCGATGTAGCCCCATGTGTATACAGACAGCAAAATGTTTGTAAACAAATGGGCGACATGGCGTTACCGATCGCTCCTTGTTTAATAAGAAATCATTCCTTTGTGTCTTTTAGTCACTCGGCGAGCACCGACTACTGGGAAACATCAAGAATGGGGCCAAAATGACCAGAAAGGAGTAGTTTGTCGATGCCATAACAAGGTGAGTCATTTTTAAATGCTAGTTCCGATTTTCTCTCTCTATCCGTGTAATATTTAAACGTTAGCGTTCAGGGCTTTGCGCAATTGGCTCGATTTTCATCATGATACATTCAAATTTGTTTTAAATAACAAAAACTGGATATGTCACCCACATAAATGTCATTAGTGGGTGTGTAAGGAATAGACGGTGATCCCTCGATTATCGCGGTTAATGTAGACATTGCTGTGATAAATGATAAATCGTTAAGTAGGCTCATCCGTATTGAAGTAAATTAAAATAAAAAGAATCTAGTGGCAAGTGAAGGAGTAGCTTCCGCTTGAGTTTTTATGTGGCTTTTCACATTATTCTAAACTTACAAAAAAAAAAACAAATCTGCCATGTAGTGGAACTGAACATAAAATAAAGAACTGAACATAAAATAAATTATAAAATTTCAGCCCCTTAACTTTTTTTTAAAGACCTCAGGGCGTGGACCTTTTTCATATTAGTTTTAAATGTAGTTTTGACAAAACTGATTTATTTAACAATAGTGCAGGGGTCATTTTTGACTCATTTAAACATAATGAGAAAACAGAAGCTCTTTGTATATTTAATTTTTGAACATAAAAGAAATTATAAAATTTCAGCCCCTTAACTTTTTTGAAAGACCCGACCTTTTTCATATTAGTTTAAATGTAGTTTTGAAAAAACAAATTTATTTAACAATAGTGCAGGGGTCATTTTTGACTCATTTAAACATGAGAAAAATAGAAGCTTCTTGTATATTTAATTTTTGAACATAAAAGAAATTATAACATTTCAGCCCCTTAACTTTTTTCATATTAGTTTTAAATGTAGTTTTGACAAAACTGATTTATTTAACAATAGTGCAGGGGTCATTTTTGACTCATTTAAACATAATGAGAAAAATAGAAGCTCTTTGTATATTTAATTTTTGAACATAAAAGAAATTATAAAATTTCAGCCCCTTAACTTTTTTGAAAGACCTCGGACCTTTTTCATATTAGTTTTAAATGTAGTTTTGACAAAACAAATTTATTTAACAATAGTGCAGGGGTCATTTTTGACTCATTTAAACATGAGAAGAATAGAAGCTTCTTGTATATTTAATTTTTGAACATAAAAGAAATTATAAAATTTCAGCCCCTTAACTTTTTTCATATTAGTTTTAAATGTAGTTTTGACAAAACCGATTTATTTAACAATAGTGCAGGGGTCATTTTTGACTCATTTAAACATAATGAGAAAAATAGAAGCTCTTTGTATATTTAATTTTTGAACATAAAAGAAATTATAAAATTTCAGCCCCTTAACTTTTTTCATATTAGTTTTAAATGTAGTTTTGACAAAACTGATTTATTTAACATTAATGCAGGGGTCATTTTTGACTCATTTAAACATAATGAGAAAAACAGAAGCTCTTTGTATATTTAATTTTTGAAGAATAAATAGATATGAAATAATTGACTGAAAACGTAAGAAAGAAGTAGGATTTATTTTATCCTTGTCCAGTGTTTTCAAATTTCCCACCTCATGATCAAAATCCCGATATATTTTCAGTCTCTACAGCAGACTGTCTAATATTGCCTTTTGATGTTTTATAGAAAAAAAGCTAAATGTAGGAGATAGTTTTGTCCAATTTTGACGTTTGGCGCTAGTCTGTACTTTAATCTATTGTGCCTCCACTCCTTTTTTGGTTTCCTGCCTATGTACAAATTGGCTCAGGCACAGGGCAGAACCAATCAGGGTTTTTTTTCATTTAACTTTGTGTATTGACCCCCTTTTTTTTGTTTTCCAGAATCCACCCAAGGGGGAGCTGCTTTCCTGCCTTTATACAAATAGGCTCCGGCACCCCGATCTGAGTACTGCCCCTTTTTTTGTTTTCCAGAAATTCTGAAAAACAAAAAAGGGTGTCAATACAGAGTTAAATAAAAAACATTTCCAAGGTCTTACCTTTTATTTTGAAAATAAACTTGTAGATTTGTTCTGCCTGAGCATATCTGTTTTTTTTCAAAATAAAAGGTAAGACCTTGCAAATGTTTTTTTTACTTGACTCCAATCTACAGATGCTCAGGGACCTCCAGTCTATGAAGTTTTTCAAAATAAAAGGTAAGAACTTGCAAATGTTTTATAAACTAACTTTGTGCCTTAACACTTTTTTTTTGTTTTCCAGAATTCCATAAGGGGACCTGATTTCTGTATATGAACAGATAGGCTCAGACACCTTAATTTTTCAAAATAAAAGGTAAGCCCTTCCCATTGGTTTTTTAACTAACTTTGTGCCTTAACCCTTTTTTTTTTGTTTTCCAGAATTCCACCAGGGGGTGGAGAAGATTCGATTTTTTTACGATGCTGGACCAACAACGGGAACCAATCTACAAACTTTTTCAAAATAAAAGCTGGAGCTTTTATTTTCTGGATTTCCTGCTGGTGACAAGAGGAACTACACGTTTTTCAAAATAAAAGGTGAGCCCTTCTCATTATTTTTTGAATTAACTGTGTACTAACCCCCCCTTTTCAATTTTCGAATCTTCTCCACCAGAGGGTGGAGAAGATTCGATTTTTTACGATGCTGGACCAACAACGGGAACCAATCTACAAACTTTTTCAAAATAAAAGCTGGAGCTTTTATTTCCTGTTTTTCCTGCTGGTGACTGGAGGAATTACTTCATTTTATTCAAGTTTTTCAAAATAAAAGCTTTTTAAATGTATGCATGTGTTTTGTCTTTAAAAAAATGCAAGTCACAATCAAAGTTAAAGTATTTTATTTACAAGTAAACACTTTAAATTTGGAAAAAACACTTAGAAAAATTAAATAAAAAAAACACTTAGAAAAAAAATGAACAAAAAAAAGGAAAATAAACACTTAGAAAAAAAAATGAACAAAAAAAGGAAAATAAACACTTAGGAAAAAAAATGAACAAAAAAAAGGAAAATAAACACTTAGGGAAAAAAAAAAAACAAAAAAAAGGAAAATAAACACTTAGAAAAAAAAAAAAGGAAAATAAACACTTAGGAAAAAAAATGAACAAAAAAAAGGAAAATAAACACTTAGAAAATAAAATTTGGAAAAAAGGGGGGTAAACACTTAGTAAATAAAATTTGGAAAAAGCAGGGGGGATAAATTTAGAAAATAAAATTTCAAAGGAGCAGGGGGGACATTTAGAAAATAAAATTTCAAAAAAGCAGGGGGGACATATTTAGAAAATAAAATTTTAAAAGAGCAGGGGGGATAAATTTAGAAAATAAAATTTAAAAAAGCAGGGGGGATAAATTTAGAAAATAAAATTTCAAAAGAGCAGGGGGGATAAACACTTAGAAAATAAATCTTTGAAAAAAGGAGTGATGAATATTTAGAAAATAAAATTTAAAAAAGCAGGGGGGACATATTTAGAAAATAAAATTTCAAAAGAGCAGGGGGGACATATTTAGAAGATAAAATTTCAAAAGAGCAGGGGGATAAACACTTAGAAAATAAATCTTTGAAAAAAGGAGTGATGAATATTTAGAAAATAAAATTTGAAAAAAGCAGGGAGGATTAACACTTGGGAAATAAAATTCAAAATAAATGGGGATAAACACTTGGAAGATTACTCTTTGAAAACATTGGGGGGGATAAATACTTGGAAAATAAAATTTAGAAGAAAAAACACTTGGAATTCTTGCTCCTACATTAAATGACAACCTTCTTACCTTGAAGATCGAGTCAAAAAGCGGTCTGTGGAAATAAATGGCCAGTGAAATGTCATCTGGATTTAGGCTTTTATTGAATTTTCACAAATACACAGACACACCATATGATGCAAGAGAGACATCTTCAAGTGGGAAACCTGCAAGAAAAATAGCAAAAGTTACAATATATAGAGACTGGAGGGAGATTCAACTTTTTTTGTAGTTTTACCTTCTGTAACCTCAAGAATGATCTAGGCACACGGAAAGCTGCATCTTGGTGCTAAAAAGAGAAAAAATGTGCACAAGTTAGCATCTATACAGCCTGGAGATTCAACAGATAGGCTTAGTTTTGTTTCTTTTTAATGGGAAGTAGTTTTATCTTGATGCTAAACAGTGAAACTTGATTTAAGCAAGGCATTTGGGGGTTGCCAACCAATTACAGCGTAGAGAAATCTTACAAGAATTTGAATAAAGAATGAAAATAAGTTAGCGAGTGCTATTTCCCCTTTTCCTGACAAGGCCATTAAACTTATACAGACTGAGAATTTGATGCTGTACTATTTTTGAAACTAGATATTTTTTTCTATTTAAATTGGATTAAAATACTGCATTGGAAGCCCTAAATATTCAGTTTTTTATAGATCTAAAACAAATGTTGGAGCTTTTTTTTCTTCTTGAGGGAAAATATCTTGTCATAATTTGTTTTTCATTTCAAAAGGAAACAAAATATTTGGAGGAAAATGTTCTATATTAGCATGGAAAACAATGTTTAAAATACATTTATTTTTAGATTTTACAATATGCTTTTTTAAAACTTAAAAACACAAAAAGTAAAAAAATGGATTAAAAATACAATTATTGAATTAAAAAGGGCGAAGATGAGGCCATATAATATACATGTATAATCTTCATTTAAATTTGATCCTGACAGAAAGTCAGCACTCAAGATTTATTTTCTCGGGCCGCACAAAATGACACGTTGGGCCAGATTTGGCCCGCGGGCCCTACTTTGACACAAGAGAGCTAGGAGAAAGTTGGCTTCCATTTTGTATAGCTGATTTTTTTGTAAACAACAAAAAACAGAACAATTACAAATCGGGAACGGGTGTTTAAGCACTCCGAATGAAAACGATGACATACAAAACAACAACAGGAACTAAGTCGTGCCCCGGGATGTCATTCTAGAGTGAACACTTACCCAGGAAAATGTCGCTTGATGTCTTGCATTGTTTGATTACATTTAAAGTCTTGCTACACGACTCAATATTAAAGATAAAACGGAGAGCATGCTTTTCAAGTCAAATCGTGACGCTAACACTAATGCTGACTAGCATGACGTGGCACAAAGCCGGTCGAGAAAAGAAGCCCATACTTAAATTGTCGACGGTGTGTTAAACCTGGCATTAAACTCAGAGATCTGTTGGCGTTTTGGGCTTAACTAATTGCTGAAAAATCTCCCGATCGCGTGATAAAAACGCATTTAGGCCAGTGAATTGCTTGATTCCTTACCTCGGCGTGTTCTTCCAAAGCCTTCCAAAAGAAAAGCTACTGCGCATGACCTCAAATAACTCCGCCACGTCGACAATGGGCGTAACCGCGCCCATATTGTCCCGTCACGTTGAGGCGGAACCACGCCCATATTGTCCTGTCACATTGAAAGTGGAAAAGAGTTGCTTACCGTGCTCCTAAGAGGTTGTTTGTCCTCCCAAACCGTCTATGTTCAGAAGATGACGAAGAATAGTCGTGAGTTGTGTGGTCTTGATCCTATAAAACAATTGGGACGTTAGAAACTATCTCTAAGCGTGTTTTCGATGAAAAAATAACAATACTGTGTTTGCACTTCCATTCCTGTACGCGAGAGGGCGGTGAACAGTGGTGCTTCCTCGCAAACCACGGAAGTAACGACATCTCGCGAGAGTAATCCAATCCCAGCTGGTGTCATTACACACACTCGTCTTCCAGCGTTATTACGACACGTGATATCCACTAATTATGCTTCAATAAGTTGTTTATTTGGCACCGTGGTGGTTATAAACTCAAGGTAATGTTTGACTATTTTATCCTAAAGTTACTTTATCGTGAAATGTCTGTAAAAACGTGAGGTTAAAGTCATTAAACAAACTAAATGAGACGGCCATTAATACAATCAGTCAAGCGTATCTTTGAACGGTAATTTGCATACAAACTAACTTAATTAACCGAAAAAACGACGGTATTAATAGTTCATATCTTTTAACTAAAGGCTTTCATATGTTACTTTACTCGAATTATTGTGTAAAACGTGCCCGCAGGCTATTCACTATGCCAAATGTTGCTTTGAATTGGATAAAGTTACGTTTTTTATCGTGTTTACAAATAAAAACGAGTACAAAATAGTACTAGATATAGTCGCAATATCAATGAAGTTTATTTCAAATGGGCTGCTTAATCTAACCATGAGCTTTATTTTTATTTTTTAGCTCGACAATGGAAGTCAAGCTTCCGCCACACGAGGGCGCATCACTGTCTGTGGTGGACATGCACACGGGTGGTGAGCCCCTCCGCATCATAATGAGCGGCTACCCAGAGGTCAAAGGTCAAACGCTCCTGTCCAAACGACGCTACGCGCTCGAGCATCTGGACCGCTTTCGGCGGACGCTGATGCTTGAACCGCGCGGCCACTACGACATGTACGGCGCCCTGCTGACGTCGAGCGAGCTGCCCGAGGCCGACCTGGCCGTCCTTTTCATGCACAACGACGGCTACAGCACCATGTGCGGCCACGCCGTGGTGGCGTTGGGCCGCTTCGCCGTGGATTACGGACTAGTGAGGGCGCCACGCTCGCCCGAGACGCCCGTCAATATTCACTGCCCCTGCGGCCTGGTTCGGGCCTTCGTGGAGTACGCCGACGGGCGAACGGGGGCGGTCAGGTTCCACAGCGTGCCGGCGTTTGTGTTCGCCACAGGTATGTGACGTTGTTTTTTGGGTGAGAAAACCGTTTCTGATTGGAATTTTTGTTTTTGCAGACGTGACGGTGGCAGTGGAAGGTTTCGGAGACGTAACGGTGGACGTCAGCTATGGCGGAGCATTTTACGCCTTTGTGGACGCGCAACGATTCGGATTGGACGTCACAAAGTCCAAGACGAGGGATTTGGTGGACGCCGCTACGGCTGTCACCAAGGCCGTCAAATCTCAGGTACGCTTTATTTTAGGAATTATGGTAATTTTTTAGGTCGCAAAAATCTCAATTTAACCGTTTTTTTAGCTGCGTTAAAGTTTTTGCGTCGAAAAAAAACTCAAGTGGCAATTTTTTTAACGTAAAACTATATTTTATAGATCCACAATATAAAGTCAACCTCATCCAAGTTTTATCAACAGGAATTATATAAATCCCAAATCAGAACTCTTCTACATCATATTTTTAAAGAAATAATACAAATTAAATGTTCCTTTCTTTAATACAACAAAAAATAGGATACTTAAAAAATATTTTTATCAAAAGTAAAGCTTTTACAAATGTCTTTATAAATATTTTTTAAAATAGATAGAGTATTCAGTGTAAAATTAACATTTTCCCCTTTTAAAATAAAAAGAACACTTTTCAAATTTATTTTATTGAACAATTCAGAATTAATTATACAAAGAACTTTCAACTAAGGAGTTACATTTGCTTCAATAGTAAAGTTTTAACAATAAAAAAAATCAATATAAAATACATTTGAAGAGGCTTAAAAATAAAAGATATGCACCCATTTAGCTTCAAACATGGATCCATCCACCGATTACAAGTAGTAAAACATTTTTTTACCTTCTAGGTGAAGCTGCGGCACCCCGTGGACGACGACCTGGCCTTCCTGTACGGCACCATCCTCACCGACGGCAAGGACGACTTCTCCGAGGACGCCACGGCCAACGTCTGCGTGTTCGCCCAAGCGCAGGTGGACCGCAGTCCGACGGGATCCGGCGTGACGGCACGAGTGGCTCTCCAATACCACAAAGGCCAGATCCGCTTGAACCAGTCCAGGACCTTCCGGAGCGGAGCCACCGGCTCAGAGTTCACCGGGAAAGCTGTGGAGGTAAACGGATTCGTTCATTGATTCGTTCAGTGATTCCATCAGTGATTCCATCACTGACTCCATCAGTGATTCCATCACTGAGTCGTTTGTTTGTTCGTCAGATTTTACTGTTAATTTTTCTTACCTTTTCAGGAGACAAGTTGCGGAGAATTCTCAGCGGTGGTGGTGGAGGTGGCCGGCAAAGCCTTTTACACGGGAGTTTCCCGTTTTGTGCAGGAGCGGGAAGACCAGCTCAAGGAAGGATTTCTGCTCAAGTGAGCCACATTTTCAACTTTTAACATTTACTCCCAAGTTAGATCATTTAGCCTTACCTGATTAACTTTTAGAGTGTAGAATTACAAGTATGGCACGTCAGATGACTTTTGCATGCCTTAAGTTTTCACTTTTTCCATTTTGTAGCTAAAGAAAAACCTTAAGTAAATAAATGTATAGTCCTAGCACAAATATTGACTTGAGTATGTTTTTATTGGCATTTTTCTTAGCATCACCACAGCTTAATACGTGCACGCGTACCGTATAGCTAGCGTCCTCTTTCTCGTCCACGCTCCAAATTGTACCGACTGGACGTAAAAATTAAAAAGTTAAGGCCAGCTTTTAACAAACGGTAATCTGATATCGTATATAGAAATGCTGTTTATTCTCCTTAATAACAAAGCTGCTCTTGGGCTACTTAAAGCTCTTAGGAGGAGGAGGAAAATACTTCCACTTGAGTCTTCTTCACTTTGTACAAAACGGTCCCATTCTTGCAGTCCACAACAGGGGAACGTACGGCTTCCTTTTTAAAGACAAAGTTCATCCTGGAAGCGGGCAGGTAAGTCCAAAGAAGAACCTTTATTTTCCTTAAAAGTTGAGCCTGGCCATGGGTCGTTCGCGACCACCTCCCTCCGAGTTCTGGCTGTTGATGCGCTTGCGGTTACGCTTCATCTTGGACAGGTCCTTGTCGAAGACTTCGCCTGAACGCAAGGCCGACACCAGGTCGTCAAACTCGCCGCCGTCGTCTTCGCCGTTGGCCTTGGCTTTACGTGCCTTGCGTTCTTTGTCCCGCTGCTCTTTTAGCTGCGACAAAGTTAAAAAATCTTGTTAGATTTCTAAATAAACAAAACAAAAACTTAACACTTGTGTTTTCTCATTTGTTACAGATCCCTGTAGGACAAAGATGACCAAGTACAGTCCTGAAGAACCACTATCTGGTCAGTTTACTTTGTCTCCTTCCTCTATTTAGCACACTTGAATCAAATGATCAACTTTGTCAAGTTGATAATTGATTCTAATGTGTCAGATAGAGGAGGGAGACAAAGTAAACTGACCAGATAATGGTTCTACAAGACTGTACTTGGTCACTTCTGTCCACTCCCGCGCTAAGAATGTTAATGTCTTACCTGTGCTTCCATTTTAGCCCGTCGTTCTTCTTCCTCCTTGCGCTTGCGCATGTTCTCGTTCTCCTGCCGCGCTTCGCCAAACGATTGCAGGAACTGGTCGAAGATGCCAAAGAACTCGTCGGGCTGCATCTTGACGGCGTCCTCGCCAAAGTGCTTCACGGCCTTCAAGAACTGCAAGAAAGAGACACAAAGGGAAATATTTCAACAGGACACCAATAAAGTTAAGCCGCCCTGGGGCAACGTGATCCAGTTTCCACTCGTAAAGACCACATGAAGACTCTTTGGTCCTGTACTGTCTGTTTAAAGTCATTAAATAAAGTTGGAGTATTCAAAATCGCTGAAAATGTCTATTCTGCTTATTTTTTAAGAAGTATTACCATTAGCTGCCAATTAAAATAACTGAATAAGTGCATTATGATGGTTTAAAAAGGCTATCTTACCAATTCTTTGGCCTCGGTCAGCGAGTCCTCCACATCCGAGAAGCTAAAGCTCGCCACGGTGATGAACTGGCTCACCACGGACACAAATTTGTCTCCCGTTTCCTGCGCTCGCTTCTTCTGGTAGTCCAACTCCTGGCGAAGAAACATGGGGTTCAGTTTTAAGCGTCCGGTAAGCGCAAACACGGCAAACTTACGCTCTCCACGCTCTTCAAACCACTCCGCAAGTTGCCCACGTCCTTCTCCAACTCCGTCATGTTGACTTTAGCCGCTTCAGGGACGCTGGGGAGTTCGCCCTGGAACTGCAGTACTTTGGGGTATTTCTTCTCCAGGATGGTGATCAGGTAATGGAGGAGATTGATGTTCCTGGGAGAAGAAGAACTGTGAGTAACGCTGGATTTTTTGTGGCCATTAAATGATAGTTTTTAGCGTACTTGTCAATGCTGGATTTGGTATCGGCGATCTTGTTGAGGGACGACACTTTGAATCCATACGCGTTGCCCCTCTGGCCCTTGTTCATGTAGTTGCCGAAAGCCAGGACCACCTCCAGAAGTTGCTTCAGGTTTTTGCTCCGTAACACTTCCTCGGAGGCTCTCGTCAAAGCTAAGAAGTAAAATAACGTGAGAAGATGCGATGGACAAGACTAGTTTGGACCTCACCTTCTACTTTGGGCTTCATTTCCGCGATCCTCTCCGTAAACTTCTTCTTAAAGTATAAGGACTGGAGTCTCTGTTGGTAGTGGTTGATTCTGGGGGGAATAAATGGAGTCATTAAATAGAGAAGATTAAAATAAGACTATGTGCCATGTTTACCTGCTCATCTCGTAGAGGAAACGGTCGGCTTTGGCCATGCGTTCCAGCTCGTGTTTGTGTTCCTCCAGGAGGTCCACGTCGCTCTTCTCCGGGACGAATTTCAGTAACTGGAAAAAGCACAAAGGTTGAAAATGGAGGATAAAATAAAGACATGGACTTAAGTCTAAGCCTTACCTGCTCCAGCATGTCTTTGGGAAGGTCCTCCTGCTCATCCATGGTCAAGATGGCCCTCTTGATTTCAGCGTTGGACAGTTTCAATCTGGAAAAGCAAAATGTTTAACTATTTTTGAGATAGGCGTTCATTTAGCCAAACCCTATAATTACCTGGAAAGGAGGATGTTGCAGTTCTGCGCTCTCCGGCCATCGATGACCGACAACTCCTTGACCTTTTTGGAGCCCAGTGTGTCGTCGTCTGATTCTTTCTGAGGGGCACAAAGGCAGCAAAATTTTAATAAAAATACATGTTCAGTGTCCAAAAGAATGCATTTTCAACTTCTGTTAACATGGAGAAAAATAGCAGAAATAAGAATAAGAAGTAGGACCGTATTTTCTGGACTAAAAGTCACAGTTTTTGACTAATTCTCAAGTGAACAAATATAAAAATGCCAATTTTCTTTTTTCATGGCTGCTGTGACTTAAAGTGCAACAAATACGGTCACCAATAAATATATTTACAGATATATTCATAAAATGAAGACCCTTCAAAACAGAAATACTTGGACAAAAGGAAAGATAGGAGGAATACGCTCTTTTTGTGACACATAAATATCCCAGAAATTCACCAACGATCAAGAAATGAGGAGAAACACCCACATTTTTTTGTAGAAAGAGACAAAAAAACTTGAGTCCAACACAAAAACTCACCTGCTTGCTGTTATGGATCGTAAAGAAGTCCTAAAATGTGTCCGGGAAGCATGAGAAGACGCAAAAACGTTTGTTAGAAGGACTCCGCAAATTAACGGGTAACCCGGAATTCAAACCGTCCCCCCCCAAAAAAGAGACGCGACCAATCGTGGGCAAGAAAAACGACAAAGTTTGCCGCAAGTGCCGGAGTACAAAATGGTGGGAGTATAGTACCTGCTGGCGCTGGTAGGCTGAAAATGTCTTTTCGATGTCCTCCAGGTCAAGAATTTGGAAAACCCGGGCGTCGTCCACGTCCATCCAAACGGTGCCTTGCAGTTTATTCTGGAAAAAGAGCGGGTTTTGTGTGGGTTTTTTACCCAGGGACAAAAATGGACGTCGTCCTTACCTCCGCCAACTTGGCCCAGTTGAAGGACTTGAGCGCGTTGCCAGGTTGTGGGATGTTCTTTTTCTGCAGGGAGGGTCCCGGTGGGGCCCCCGGGGGTGGGGGGGCGCCCAGTGGCGGAGGTGGGGCCGGAGGAGGAGGGCCGCCGGGAGGTGGAGGAGGAGGTGGGGGCGGCGGGAGGACGGCGCCGCCAGGGGGAGGCGGGCACGCCCTTGGCGAGGAAGGCGGGGCTAAATGGGGCGCCGGGGCCAAGGGGGGGCCGCCGGGGACCATGGTGGCTTGTCTCTAGATGGGAGGGGGGTAGACAAAAGTATGGATTAGCATATTAGAAATTTGTATCACGGGTGTCAAAGTGGCGGCCCGGGGGCCAAATCTGGCCCGCCCAATCATTTTTTGCGGCCCAAAAAAATAAGTGCTGACTTTGTGTTTTAGGATCAAATTCAAATGAAGCGTATAGGTGGGTATTAAATTTCATGATTTTCCCCCTTTTAAATTGATAATTTTAATTTTGAATCTATTTTTTTCTGTGTTTTTAGTTAAAAAATCATTGTGTAAAATCAAAAAAATATATATAAAAATAGCTACAATAAACATTGTTTTAGATCTATAAAAAAATTGAATATTCATGGCCTTTAATCCAGTTCATTTAATAAAAATAAAATAGTAGTACTCTAAGTAGTATTTATACTTACATGAGTGAGTTGTTGCAATTGCGTGGTGAGCTGTGCCACTTGCATCTTGACATTCTTGTGCTCTCCACTTTCTTTCTCCAGCTTCTCCTTCATCTTATTGAGGGTCTGCATCATGTCATCTTTCTCTTGCGTCTTCACATCGCACTCTCGCTCTTTTTTCTCCAGTCTCTGCTGCAGTTCATGGTGCTCTAAAATACAAAAAAAATATTAAATATAAATTCCCAAAATAAAAATCACTGCCTCACCTTTGCGCATCTTCTCCGCCTGCTCCTTCCAGCGTTTCACCTCGTTTTCGTTGACCAGCCTAAAAGACAAGGACGCCATTAAAAAAAATATCTATAAAAATATCCAATTTTTAGTTTTAGTTTTTACTCACATGCGCACGACATTCTTAACGTTGAAATTCTCCAGTGGCGCCGCATCGGGGTCGTGACCTTTGTCGTTCTGGAGGACCATTTGCTGGACGATGCGGTCCAGCAGAAGCCAGTATTGGACCGTGTTGCCGCTCCTTTTGTCTAAAATCCGTAAAAAAAATGTTTTAGGCGGACCCAGAACCCGTTAAGACCCGCCCCGAGAACCGAGACTTACGTGGCATGAGGAGGCAGTGATGGAGGACGGACATAAAGTGCGGGTACGCGTCCGTGTAGTTCATCTTTTTGCGGATTAGCTCGAAGACTTGGCTGGCGCTTTTGGTGTCCACGTGGACCTACAAAAAAAAATAATGAAATGAAGATGGTTAAGAATGGAAGGAGTGGGACGATTGGACGCATGGACGGATGGATGGACGGAGCTTACCGACTCGAAACGCCTCGACAGAGCCAGCTCGTCGTCATTGCGCAGCATTTCAAAGTAGTCTAAATGTCTGTTGGGGGAAGAAAAATGGCAGATTAAAAAAAAATCAAAGTCCTTACTTGGGTTACTTTTGGACTATTAAAAAGCCAGTCATCTTAATTTCAAAAAATGACTAAAGAATGAAAAATAAACAAAAAAATCACATGCCAAATGAAAGCAAGTCATCCAAACTCATCATAATATTAATAAAATCTGACCTGTCCAATGTAGCATTTTCATGAGAACGAAGTTTATCAATGACGGGTTGAATTCCCAACATGAGAAACTCGTATCGCAGATGGATACGAAACTCCAGACTGGTCTGAAAATCACAAAATGATTTTTACAACCATATTTTCCAATGTAAGGGGGCGGAGTCATATTTCCACTCACCTCTCCGGCGCCTTGACTGAGCACGGCGTTAATAAACGACATGATGGCGGTCTTTAGGCTGACTTCATCGCGATATCGTCCCGTGCTACGATCCAGATCGTTCACCAATGTCTGCGGAGGCCATCTTTAAGTACGTTTGGCCAAAAAACGGCGGTATACGTCACTCCGCCTTACCTGAAAGCGCGTCCGCTCGCAGGCGAAGCGCTGGTAACGCAACATGGCCTCCAAGACCTTGCGGTGACCGCCGGGGACCAGGCAGACGGCGCCCAGGATCTCCAACACGGCCACTTTGGTCTTGAGGTCGTGGGCGGCCAGGCTGCGGGCGATCACGTCGATGCTGTGGCCGTGCGCCAAAACGTGGGCCCGCCCCTGAGAGTTGTTCATCAGGGCCTTGACGCAGCCAATCAGCGAAGTGTGCACGGGGGACTCGGACGTTTCGTAGTCCATCCCCTGGAGGAAGTTCAGCAGGCACGTCAGGCCGTCCAGTTCCGTGAAGCGGGTCACGAACCTGACCCACACAAAACAAACAAAATCGGTTTTAAAATCATCATTTTTTTTGAAGAATAATAAAGTCTGGAAAAGGCAGGATGGAAAAAAATAGGTCTAGGATTGTGTTTTTTTTTTTTTGGGAGAATAAAGTCGCCAAAAAAGGTTAGACTAGGATCATATATCTATTTTTTAAAGTACAAAGTGGCCAAAAAGTAGTCTGTAAAAAGGCTAAACTATGGTCATGTATTATTAATATTTACTCAAAAAGTAGTCTGTAAAAAGGCTAAACTATGGTCATGTATTATTAATATTTACTCAAAAAGCAGTAAAAAAAACTTCTATGATCATGTATTGTTAATTTTTTTGAAAAATAAAGTTGCCAAAATGCAAGAAAAATATTTTTTAAAAGATTTAGCAGTAAAAAAACTTCATGTACTATTATTTTTTAGAAGAATAAAGTTGTGCAAAAGCAGGAAAATAAATACTCCATTTCTTTTGACTCATAAAGTGTTTGTGGATAAAACGATCAAAAACTCTAAACACACTGGAATCTAAAGTCATAAAATAAATGCCATACTCTGACCAGAATAAACAATAATTTAAAAAAAAAATGACCTCATGGGTTGCGTCCTGAGTGCCGTCTTCAAACTCTCCACCGTTTTATTCCTCTCCTCCTCATCTTCCTTTTCCAAGGCCTGAAGTGTCGTTCTCTGTAAAAAAAAAAAACAAATTGACATTGATACACGTCTATTAGCTTGTCCTCCTTCAGAGTTCATTTGAGGAAGTAAAAAAATAAGGCAATAAAAGCGGTGGGAAATGGTCAAAAAAGCTCAAAGGCACTTTTACGAGCCATTTTACCCGCATTTTATAACCACTTACAGCTGCCATGGAGTTCAGCTGATCTATGTAGTATTCCGGCCAACTGGTGGCGCTCTTGTTCTCTTCTTGTTCCTGAAAAAACAACACTAGTTTAGTCCATTTTCCCTTAAAAAAAAAATTCCAGACACAAACTGGCAACCCGAGGTGACTCGGGATTGAGGCCACGCCCCCCTGCCGAGTTTTAATCTTGCGTTTTAAATCGGAACATTCGTTCATCCATTCCTTTAATTTTTTTAATCTGTTTATTTGAGGGAAGAAACAACAAGATGGGTTTTCGATGGGGTTTAAGTCAGGGAAAAATCGAGATTTTTTTTTCAATGGGGTTTAAGTCAGGGTATTCCATAGTAGACAAAGCTAATGTGCATTTCACAACAAGATGTTTCCAATGGGGGTCGCGTTTGTGTTGTTTATTTTTGGTTGTCGGGCAGGTTTGGAGGCGGAGTCTGTTGGCGTTATCGCCGATTTGGACGCCGTTAGCTTTGGGATATCTCTGTTTCTATAAAGTGTCACACGGAGCTATTTTGGGAAGCTGATAGTGAAAAAATGAGGCTACCGAAAGTGGGACGCACGCGTGGGAGAATCGGCACAAATTGTTTGGGTGGAAATGGCCCTTCAAGACACACAAATCCAATAAATGTACACACCCCTATTGGAACACTAGCTTTTTATGTCATAAAAAAAGAATAAATAACACAAAGAGAAATGACTGCACCATTTGGCAATTTTTTGTCAAAAAGTGGGTGTGTCAAAACGCCCGGCGATAAACCAGGGCGGGGCTAACCCATTCAAGTAGGTGCGCCGCTAATAAAAAGCGGACATTGGGGAACCGTATTTCCTCCAGCCCCGTTTCCTGCATAGACGCTGAACTTTTTTTTTGCTCTCTTTATGTTCTAAAGCGCATTTTATTTCATTTGGGGGGCGGGGCACAAAAAGGGCAAGGTCAAACCTTAGATATTGATGGCGTGCGTACCTTCTTTTTGCTGCAGTAGATCTGCCATTTCTTCTCGGCGGGGAGGGCAAACATGGCTTCCCGATGTTTCTCCGTCAGGTCCAGCTCGTCCTGCAAGAAAAAAAAACATTTTGCATCAGTAAAAAGACATTTTTAAATGTGTAACACTGAATAAAAACCTCAAGTCTTATTTTGGAAAGGAGCTGCTAGCGATAGTAAGCTAACAAGAGTCCATTCTTATCTGCTGATTCCATTACAATGGCGTGCTATGTGACGTTTTTAAGCGGAAATCCGTAACCACAAATTCAGAAAATCTTGGCCTGCGGTGTGATGACATCACTCGTGGATACGAACATGAAGTCATGAGGCCGCAATCTGCCTTTCAACAAGGGCTCGTCTTCTTAGAAGCCAAAAAAAGAAGAAAAAAACACAAGTTTTGGTCCTCTAGGAAACAGTAGATGACCACATTTGACCTTTTTTTCACTTTTTGAGATGATCTTACAGTGGATTATGCTTTGAAAGGTCCTTTTTTAAATTTAGCTTAGAGGGTGAGCGACGTACGCTAACAAACATCTGGAGGCAACATGCGGATGCGGATTTTGGGCTAAAATGAGGGTTTGTGGATGTCCGGGTCCCCCCTGGATGCCGTCTTTCCCCCCCCCCCGACGGTCACACTCAATTAGGCGCTCAGAAAGGGCGGCGGATAAAAACAAGCAATTAGCGGGCGACGCAGGCCATTCATGTGCAAAAACGTCACGCTGGCTTTGCTCTCCGCGCTGAAAAAGGAAACAAATTGGAGTGGACACCAGAAAAGAATGGACAGCTTCAAGTTTGGGACCATGATGTCCGCTTGGACGCGTGCCCGGCCGGGACTTGTTGAGCTAATACAATGGCCGCCGTGCGGGACCTAAAAGGACTTATGTGGAGGGCTGGGAAAAAAAAGAAGAAGAAGAAGAAGAAGGGGTGGAATTTGGAGGAAAACATTGAGCTCATCATCAGCAGAGCCAGGCGACCAATCGGGGTCAAGCAAAGGATGGGTTGGCCGACATAGGGATTTTTGGGGGGGTGATGGAATAGGACAACTGCGCCATTCATCATCGTCGGTCTTAATTAAAGGCCTGTCTACAAATTTAATTGCCATTTGGCTGCATTTTATTACATTATATTACATTATACTTGCCCATCCTAATGTAAGTAATATAGTTTAAAAATAGTGGTTGATTTTATCATCATTATTTTTCAAAACTGGCCCTTGGATATGTCGTCTCTTGTAGGAATAAAGTGAGCAACTTTCAGCACTGGTGTGAAAGTGGCGGCCCGGGGGCCAAATGTGGTCCGCCAAATCATTTTGTGCGGCCCGAAAAAAAAAGTGCTGACTTTGTGTTTTAGGTTCAAATTCAAATGATATACATTATATTTCTGGATTTTACCCCTTTTAAACCCATAATTGTCGTTTTTTAATCCATTTTTCTGTGTTCTCATCCCCGGATTTGTACTTTTTTATAAAAAAATAAGTTTTTTTTTTAGTTTTTGGGGAGAAGGAAATGAGATGCTAGCTTACCACCAACTCTGAGAAGATGCCGTCCAATTCGTCGTAGGCCGGCATGGGCAACGCGGGTTCCATGGCCTGCGGCGCAAAGTCCTCCCGCAGCCTGTAGGTGATTTCCGGGTGTTCGTTGTTGTTGTTGAAGCAGCAGAAGATGAAAGACAGGCCGGCGCCGCCACCACCGCCGCCGCCGCCACGGCCGGCACGCTTCCGGGGAGCCATGGCGCCCCCCGGCGAGGAGGCTTGCGAAGGCTCCTTTTGGGGGTCACGCCCTCTGGCACATCCGTCAGAGAGTCCTAAAAAAATGCCAAAAAACAAACAAACTGTGAGTTAAAAAAGTTAGAATGTGTTGGATTTTGCATACAAAAGTGGCTTCAAGTTAGGAGGACCAATGGGGATGTTTCTTGGGTGCTCTCGCCCCGCCCACTACAAACGGGTTGGGATTTTGGCAGAAATGGAGAGCGTAATTTTCTTTTCTTTGCTTTTGGACTCTCCTTTTTCACGGAGGCCATGACGAGGGTGCGAGAACAAAGAAAGAAAGAAAGAAAGAAAGAAAGAAAAAAAGACGGTAGACAGTGAGTAAGTCACTTGGACTTTCCCTCCCCGAGGCCACGCATCGTTAACTAATGTCGGAGGACAAAATACAGTCTTCTCCACTATTGAGGACAAAAAAAATAATCATTTAAAAAGCTGCTGAGCTCATGCCAAAAGAGAAAGATAATAAATTTATGTTGCCGGGTAAATTGAGACTGCACTGCCCTTTTTTTGGACTTAAAATATGGCAAAATGGGGGCCCAAATATAGGATTTTTTTTTTGGTATGCGCCAAAACTTAAGAGCTAACTATATTTTAATTGAGTAAATATGCTTAGTAGCATGACGTCCAAATGTTGAGTTAATAAAATTCAGACATTAAAGTGACTTTAATGTCTTTAAATGATTCAAGTAGTCCATCATTGTCTCTTTCTTCCATCCTTTGTGATACATTAATAAAAGAAGACATAAGTTGTCCACATGTAAATAAACGCTTGAACTGTTGTTATGTCCTTGAAACAATCGGAGACAAACTTTCAAGAAAAAAAAAAGACAAAGCCGGAACCGGTTTGGATGGCCGCGGGCGCTCACTTCGCTTCACTTCAATTTTTACGAGCGTCATTTTGTTTTGACTCGCCGCTTTTGTGACCATTTTCGTCCCACAAAATCTCCCTCCCGTCTTTTTTCCCCCGTCGGAGGTGGCCTATCAGACGGTCAAGATTGCCCGACGGGACCTGTCGGGACTTGAGGACATTCCTAGCGTGGCTGTCCTACAAAAAAACATCCCAAAAAGATGCTAGGCTAGGCTAACTACTTCAACACTCTAAATGTCCTAAACCGAGCTGCGATTGGTCATCTTTTGTCTCCTGGAGCCCTCCAATTAACTGCCCACCTATTCCAGGTGTCCCCTTGCTAGCTGGGCTAGGCTCCAGCACCCCTGACACATAAGTGCTTCAGAAAATGAACATAAACAATCGGTCTATTTCTTAGTTATTCCACTTAAATATTGGGGAAGGCCCCCTTTTTCAGCCATTCTGGTTGTGACAGTTTAGGGAAATAAAATCATTATAAGCCTGGCGGGCCGCCAAGTCTCTTTGACCACCAAATGGAATATTGACCTCATGGGCTGCATTTAAAGGCGCTGGTTCATACAAAATTTTGGCAGGAGGAATATCCTACCGACCAAAATAAACAACAACAAACAGCAGCCAAAGTTTTTAAGCTAAACGCAAAAATGAAGCAAGAGAGAGAGAAAACTCCTCCCTGGAAAACCAAACAAGAGTGAGTGGAGTCATGGGGCAAGTCACATTTTCATAAACTTTTTTTTTGAATGTCAGTGGCCATTGGAGTCAAACATTCAAAGGAATCAAGTCAATCCAAAAGAGTCGGAATAAATCGCTATTTCTGCATCACCCACACATTTCTTTCCAATAAAAAAAAAAAAAACAAAGCCTATTTTTTAGTGTCCTCTTTAGGCGCAAATTTCTCTCAAAGAAATGCGATGACATTGGCGCAGTCGTAATTCTCCCCCCTTCTGTTGCTATGGCGACCAGAGCCGTTGCCGGCCAACCGGCTCGCATCCCATCAAATTATTTTTATCATTATTTTTTTCTTACAAACGCGCACTAACCTAATTCCCTCACATTGTTACCTTTATCCTTTTACAAACAGCTCCCCAATATTAATATTTTTGATCTATTTTTTTTTTTTAGTGCAACCTGAGAAACCCCCCCATCACTCAAGGTGACTTTCCATCCCACCCCCTCTTTTAAAAAAAAAAAGCATCCCCGCATATTTCTCCCTCAACGTTGTGATTACAGGGCATTCCCCGCGACCAGTCACCGCCGCCGCCGCCCCCCCCTCCATTTTCCACTGAGACACCCGCTAATTAGCCCGTCACCTGCGCCCTCCCTCCCTCCCTTCCTCCACATGGCGTGCGCTCTGGACGGCGATAAACGCCAGCCGACCCCCGCGCGCATTCCAGGCGGCAGATAACGCTCCGGCACCCTCTTCCCAAATCTCCAGCGACTTACCCCTCTTAGAGGCGGAGCCCCAAGCTTCTTTTTTTTTGGTTTAAATCCTCGGCGGTCTCATTTTGTCGACGTCGGCGGGTCGAAAGCGCGCAAGCTAGCCGGCGAAACTTGAGTTATCGCCGTGAAATGCGGCGAGGGAGGGAGGAGGGAGCAGATGTGAGCGGGCCACGCCCCTCGGACCTCATTGGACAGCATCCGGTGGGTCCCGCCCCGCCCCCCCTCTCGGCCCCCTCGGCCCCCCGGTCCAGCGGACGGCCGTCTCGGGCTTTGTTTGGCCAGAGAAAATAAAAGCTAGGTGCGAAAAGAGTATCAAGTTTGAACCAAATGACACATTAAATGCCAGTCAAATGGCACTAAAACATTGGTAATATTTGGGAATATAACAGGAAAATAATACACAAACATATAAACCTAGCTTTGTGCATAAAGCACACACTAAAATAACATCAACTTGTGCAGTTACCTTTTTGTGTTATTCTTTTTTTCCTAATGCTTTAATAAAATGCTTTTAAATGTTTGTTTTTAAGAAATTTGCAGCTAAAGCTAAGCCCAAAGTTCTCCTGTAGTCCCAACTTTTACCATTTATCCCCTTTTTTATTGGGATATGACGTATTTTTTAAGCGCGAGTCGTAGCTAAGCTAATCTATTAATACGTTCTCCCATCGTAGGCAGTGACGTGATGGCGAGCGTGCGGCGTAGTAACAAGACACCAAAGACGGATATCAGATCCAGCTGCGCCGCGTTTTTTTCCCATTTTTGACTCCTGACGTTCCGCCGCCGCCGCCGCCGCCGTCGCCGCCGCTGCGCCCTTTAAAAAAAAAAGCCTTTTCAAGTTCCGACAAGTTTTCCGGGAATTCTGTTTGGGTTACATACAGTGGCGGCGGCGGCGGTGGTTGCTAGGCGTTCGCTAGTCCAGCATTTAAGGAATTAGCGGGGATTCTGTCAACCACGTGAAGAACAATCCACGCCACAATGTCGTTAGTTGGAAGCAAATTGCCAATTTTACAGAAGCTAATGACCCTCACGCGCTTTCCAATTTTCAGGACGGCGGCATTTTGTCGTTCTTTTACGGCCTACAAAACAATGCTAAGTTGGATTTAACTTAGTATTTGTGATTATTTAGCTAGCTTAGCGCTAGAAAAGGTCACAACCACATTTGAAGGGAGACATCTAATAATAATAATGGGACTGTCTAGTGCTGTCAACGGCAGAAGATGAGCTGAAAGATGTCAGAAATATTTAAGAAATTAACATGTTTTGAGGAAATATTTTTTTTATTCTGCTATACTGGCTGGAAGCTAAATTTCAGCCGACTCAGACCCCATTGGCATCCAAAAAAATACGCTTACGGGGACAAAGATTTCTATCCCCGCCCCCACGTGATGATTCCCAGACCGCCTCCCCCCCAAAAAGGAGATTTTCACCTACTGCCGTTGAGTCTGGAACACATAAACACTCAACTGTACATCTAAGGAAGTCAAAAAAGCGCCAGTCAGGCAAGGTCAACTTTTGCTCCGCCCCCCTCCCGTTCCACCTCAGTCCTTCGCAAAGCGCCCCCCGCCACCCAACTCTGACCTCAAAAGTGTTTGTTTTTTTCCCCCCCAAAGGATAGGACGACGATTCCCAGCGGCACGCTCTGGGCGGAAATCGAACGCGCCTCGTAACAGATTGACAGAGCGGACGAGGTCGGAAAGGTCGCGGCTTAGCCGCTTGATCCCTCCAGATGTAGGCCAAGCGCACCTCCAAGGCCAACATGACTACAGTTTTTTTGTTAGGGGAAAGAAAATGAGGTTAAAACGGTGCGGGTGGGCGTGGTCTAAGACGACGGACGGCGAGGCCCGTTTGCCGAATATTAATGAGGGGTTTTAAAACGGCGCTTTGGCGAGGACGAGAGCGTCGCGGGAGGGCTGAGCCGATTATCTCCCGGTGGCGTAAGCCCCGAGAGGCGTTGACACGGACATATTAGATAGAAATAGGCAACGTTATACGTTTTATAGTTTTTTTTGTGCCATTGACGTCCAATTGATTTGGACCGGGAGGGCGGGGCCAAAGGAAGCCACGTTAATAATAAGCCAGGCCCGCCAATCCCAGCCGCATCAAAAGGGAAGCCGGAGCACAGCCTCAATCTTGCGGTTCCGCTCAACTTAGCTCCCCTATTATGGGATGTCAGAAGCAGTGACGTACCGCTCATTAAAAAGTCGGGCCGGGGCGGCTAAAAAGCCCACTTGTGACGACGGGGGTCTCCTAACCGGGTCCCGCCCACCACATGACAGGAGCCAAAATATAGGGTGAGCTAGCATTATGGGATGGCGACTCACTCATTCACTATCAAGCCCACAATTCCTTTTTTTTTTGCGTCCTGATATTTGGACACGCGGCCTTGTTTATGCTGTCGCCGCCACCTGCTAGCTTGTTTTGACAACACGCGCCGCACGTTCCCAGACAAAATTTGTTTTGTTTAGTAAAAAACGTGACCTTCCGGATTTGTTTGGATGCTTGGAATAGGGGCTGGTTTGGTGTGTTGGCAACAGGTGCCCCCGCATATGCATGAGCCGCTTTATTCCGGATCAAATGGTCCGCTACAAACATACGGAAGCCCGGCGCTATGTGTTATTCCAGCTGCGGGACATTCTTTTCAAAAGCTATTCAGTTGTGGGCTATCCTGGGCTAAGCTAGCCACGCTACATCAGACAATACTCATTTATAAAACTAGCTTTACAAACCTGGTGGGCCAACAGGCTCCTAAAACAGCGCTATTAAAGAAAGTATACATGTTTTAGCCACATTTTCTACTTTAACAAAGTATTTTGGAGACAGAAAAATGAATCTGGGACTCACGGGTTGCCCATGGACGTCTATTAACTGGCTCACCATTTTTTTTAGCTCTTCTCAGAATATTCTCCCTCCAGACTCAGCCTCCCTTCCTCCCTATCTCTCTCTCTATCACTCTCTCTCTCTCTCTCTCTCTTCCTCCCTCACGTGCCATCCTCTCATCTCTCCAACTAGAACAAGAACTGGGTGACCCGGAAAAAAAAAACCCTCATCTGGGTGCCATCCCTTTTTTTCTCTCCTCCCTCCCTGTCGACAAAGTCCAACTAGGTTCCGTTCTGTAAAAACAAGGCAGATGATGGCGACCATTCGGCGCCGGTCGCGTGCCACGGGCTCCTTCAGGCCACTACATGTAAAGTAATAACGTGCGTGGGGAGGGAATCATAAATAACAATTAAAGAAAATGGGAGCTTGTTCTGACGTGAATTACAAGCAAGTCTTTGGAATGGCAGAATTTGTCTTCCTTTTTTTGGCCTTTTTATTTTATTTGGAAATATATAGAGTACATGTCGGCCCTCATCAATAGCTAAATGCTAATTTCTCCCTGCTAACCATGAAAAAAGGGGATGCTTTCTTTGCGGCTAAGGACTTTTCCACGTGAATAATTTCAACAATGAGCACGTCCACTTGGCAACAATGCGTAGAATGTCAACTGGGGTCTTGGGTGTGACCGCCAAAGGGCCCAGCTGTTCCAACAACGGCCGGGACGGGTGCAAAAGGCCGGATTGGGGGCAGGGCGTGGCAAACTGGGGGGCCGGGGGGAGAGTCACAGCGTGGTGACAGACCCGGCCAGCCCGGACGGACGAGATGATGCTAAAAGACGCTTTTGTCTGACCCAAAGCACGCACAGATCGGAGCGGATTTCCCCGTCCAATCGCACGGAAGCCTCGGCCTGTTGCCGTCTTGATCTAATCTGCCTAACTACATCATTTTTTAAGTTCACAATCTCTGAAATTGGAATCATTCTTACCCATTTTATGGTCTTAACCTCGACTTTCAAACTCCTAATTTTGTTTTATTTTTTTAAAAAAAATGGCATCATTAAGCATATCCATTTTTTTAACACGTCTCCTACACTTCCTGAGATGATGCTGACATAAGGCAATGGCGATGGGCTCAGCTGCAACATCAACGCTAAATGACATCCGCCGCTGAGAGATTCATTAGAGCGCCACCCCCCACCCGGCCCGAGGCGCCGCCTTCACGCAGGCCAGCCGTGAAGGGCAGCGGCGCCCCCCGCGACCCTTTGTAATCGAACGCTCTCAGTCCATTAACTCGCTTTAGTGGGTTTCTCAACGTTGACGGGCAGGAACAGGTACAAAACTCTAACTTTTAACTAAGTGTGCGCAGTCCAAACACCAAAGAGATCGGCAGGGGGGGGGGGGGGGGTTGCTAGTCACAATGTCTCGCCAGGCTATGGACAAAATACGAGTCGAGGATTTATAGTGTCAACACTACCATGCTAACATTTCCTACTCGATACGCAAAACTTAGACTACGCGAGTAAAAAAATCAATGTTTATGTTAGGCCATACTTTTTAATTCCCCCCAAAAATACCAAAGCTGGGGGGAGTAGAGTCCACTACAAGCAGGTCCAGGCGTCCCACTCAAATGATTGAGAGCGTTTTAATTCCGGGGAATGCGAGCGCTCGCTGATAACCGAGCCAGGATAAGCCCACCCCGGCCCGGAACGATTACGCCGCTGTAATCCCGACGCCACTGGATTCGCTGCAAATATTTTCTCGCAATTTGACATTCTATTTCTTCAAAAGGTTATTTTTTTAACTAATTTAAAATGTTGCTTGAAAGAATTGGAGATGTTACTCACTTTTTCTTCTATTGACAGTTATTAATGAGTTTTTATTAAAAAGGGGAGGGGTATTTTAACTCACTCATTGCCATTGACATCGCTAGACGTCCAATTGGGACTAGGAACGCAAGTAAAATTACTACAAGCAAATCATTTTAAACTTGGACATATTCGATTGTGGACATTCCCTTCAAGTCAATAAAACACATTAAATATTGCCCCACATAAAACAAGTGCATTAGCATCGAATTAAACATGCATAAAAGCTGACACATCAATATGCATTTTGTTGACATTCAATACATAAGTGGTGTGCTTTAACAGTTGCAGTTTTACGAGTCGATTTGCATGGAATGTCTTGCAAAAATATCTTGCTGCCAGGAATTAGACGTGGTCATTTTCAATAGGAATTGCACAAATTCAACTTTCAGCCGCTTTGTTGTCGTTTTTTAATTTTTTAAAAAACTTTCAACCATCAAAGCATCACACACATTAAAAACACCCTCTACTGCACTGCTTAGATGAAAACAAGAGAAGATTCGGTGCAAAATAAGATCCGGTTAGGTGAGGCGGTCGAGCACCTGGGGCTAAGCCGGTCGGCAGTGACTGTCCGTCGGCCACGGACGTGCACACCGATCGCGTAGCCCCGGAGCCTCGACGACGCCCGTTTGCAAACCGGTTGCAAATCAAGAGACAAAAAGGCTTCTCTTACCGTGTTTTGTTGTACATTCTTCTCCGTTTGATCACCGGACGGTAGAAAAAGTAGTCACGGGAAGCAGCGAGTAGGCGATCCGGCAAAATGGCTTTTAATCGAATTCCTGACGGCCTGCCTGCGAAAGTGCCTCCCTCGCTTGGACCGTGGCGTGTGGCGTCATCATGGAAGAGGTGGACCCCAAGCTGCGCATGCGTCAGGCTGGATACCAGGAAGTAGAATGTAAACAGTTCACTCAGCGGTCACGTGGACATCCAAAATGGATGTGTATTGTAAATGTACGACAATAACAATATTAAATGTATTAGTCAAAACTAAAATAAGAATGAAATATCAAATACATGATTAGTTTTGTTGGCCTGCACATAAGTAAAACCTACTAGTCTATCATTTTAAATTGAGCATTAACAGAAATAGTTGACTACATTAATAATTAACAAAAATATATAATTATTTTACTTGATACAAGATGCACACTTTACTGTCAATGTGACTAAAAATTAATTTAATGTAGGACATTAGCTAACTATAATAAATTAAATGGTACCTGCGAGCCCCCTGGTGTCTCAACTGCCAACTGCACTTTCCTCACCACACAAAATCCACACTCGAGTCCGGCCAGAGCTTCACTTTTATTGTTCACATTTACAGATGTTGTCTTTGTGTGGCGTACAGCATTAATAGGAGAAATCCCACATCGTCCTTAAAGCAAAACAAATAAACAAAAACAAGGGTAGGACACTCCTCCGGTTATCTACGGCTTTGAAATCCAAAATGAAGCCCTGGGCCGCTGTGGAAATTCGGGTAACGTGCGCGGCAAGGTCACACGGGAACGGAAAGGGATTCTCGGAGAGCGACGCTTTTGCTCGGTCGTTCCCGGAACGTGAAAATAGGAACGTATCAAGAGTTTGTCCTGAGGTTTGTGAGAAGACAACAGCTGATGAGTAAACGGGGGGAAAAACGTCAGCGGAATTAAAGAGTACGACAGTTGGGAGTTGTTTCAAAGTTGTAGCAAAGGAGAAAACATTTAAAGCCATATATTCTTTCCAAAAAGAGCCAAAAATAAAAATACAAAAAGAAACTGGCTATTTTTGGTGGATAAAAAGACAGAGTAAACATTTGGGTTCGTTTTTAAGAGAAAAACTGGGAAGACTGAATTTACATTGAATAAATATACAAAGCCTTAGAGAAAATATAAGTTGATAAAAGTAGAATTGATAAAATAAATACTAAATGTAGTTAAAAAATGATTGATTCATTCATTATCTGTTTATTTCAAAAATTTGGCTCTAATATCCCATAATAGAATGATAAATCTTATGAATAATCCCAATTAAAAACTAAGACACTTTTTGACGTATATTAGTTCAATGCAAATTCAGGCCCAAAAAGGGATTAAAAAAAACGTATTGTTGCTCCGTGTACTCGAACATAAAAAGGTGACGAGTAGGTTTACCTTAAAGGGCTGCGTTGGGAAACGGTGGGTACAGTGAGGGCGTTCCCCGTGTTTGGAGTGCTTGCCTAAAAATACCATGTGAGTGCGACGAAGAGGAGGAGGAGGAATGAAAATGGCCGCCGGGAGGAGATGACTCGACGGATGGATGAATGGATGAGGCTCATTTGTTCGCTGCTCTTGCTTTTCCGGGGGCGCCGTTACGCCAAAGTGCGTTGGCGAGGTTTGATGCGAGGGTAGAGCTGCAAAAAATGACATAATCATCAATATGTGGAATGTCATTAGGAGACTTGTTTTACTTTGAGAGCAAAATTGTGGACAAACCCCCAGCAGGTTGCGAGGGACGTAGCCCTCCGTGTCTTCCACTTGCGCCCACCACCAGTCCGTCTCGCTGTCGTCCTGCCGCCGCAGAACGGTGACGGCGTCGCTTTCCCCGAAGGAAAGCTCGTCCTGGTTCTGGGCCGCGTAGTTCCACAGGGCGTAGACCGTGCCCTTGTTCATCACGCCCATCTTTTCCTGGACACCTGGAGACCATAACAAAAGACCTTTAACCTGCATGTTGCTATCCAAAGAGGTTTTCCAATTGATTTTGACTGTGAGCTAAAGGATTGTTACCGTATAAGAACTGCGAACACTGGACGTAACCCTCCTCCATCTCTTCGCACTTATCCGCCGCCGTCTCCACGTCGCTGATGGTGCTGGCGAAAATGGCGGCGCCAGACTCCACCAGCAACTTGCACAGGTGGACGCTGTTGCACGAGGCGGCGCAGTGGAGCGGAGTCCTGTCGGCGAGACCAGACCGGTGAGCACGCGACGTGGGGGTGAAGGTTTCGGGACGTTAGCGCCACTCACCAGCCGTCGCTGTCGGCCGCGTTGACGTTGACGCCGAAATCCAGCAGGAACTTGACGATGTGGTGGTGCCCGGCGCAGACGGCGTTGTGCAGCGGGGTGATGCCCTCGTCGTTGGGGGTGCTGGGGTTCTCCACCTGGGGGGTGCAGAGCGAGCCGTGAATATACAACTTTCAAAAAAGAGAAATAGTTCAAGTATGCAAGCGGCAGGCTCAGACAAACTACGAACACACGGACCTCGTAGATGATCCTCTGGACCAAGTCAAACTCGCCCTCCAACGAGGCATCCAATAGGAGAGCCAGCGGGTTGAACTTGACGCGGTAGCCGTGGCCGGTGCGCTCCGACTCGGGTTTCTTCAGGTTGGTGCGCTTCAGGTGGGCGGAGACAAGAAACGTTTAGGTGGCGGGGGAATCAAAATCAGAAAACCAGACGGACTTACCGACGGTTGCACGGGAGCGATGCCGCTCTCCTCCGGAGACGTGACCTCCGGGACGGGGCTGGGCAGAGCTCTGGAGCTCTCCAAGTTGTTATTGTTGTCGTCCTCGTCGTCCGCTTCCTCGTCTTCGGCGTCGTCCGAAAGCCCCTCGGGGGGCGGCGGAGGCATGGGCCGGTTGTCGTTGGGGTCCACGCAAGTCGCCCCCGGCCCCGCTTCCTCCGCCTCGGGAGGCGGGGGCGGGAGGTCCGACGAGAGGTTGCCGTTGTCCGTGTCGGGGGCCGGCGCGTCGGTCGGCTGGTAGAAGGGCGTGGCGTTGGCGCCGCCGCCCGACCCGGCTCCGCCTTCCATGCCCACCGCCAGGGTGTTGAACCTCTGGTACAGGAGTTTTTGGATGTTGGGGCCGCTGGGGCCCTCGGGTTCCGTGATGGAGCTGCGTTTCTTCAGGGGCCGCGGGGCGTTGGCCAGCTTCTTGCGCAACACCTCCAGGTCGGCGTCGCTTTGGTAGCGCATGGGCGAGTGCACCATGGGCGTCAGCTTGGTGGGGCTCAACGGACGCGGGATGTTCTCCACGCTGGGGGGAGGAGCCGACGGGCAGTCCCGCTCGTCCACGTCCACTTCTAGCGCGTCTTCGCCGCCGACGGCGGGAGGACACTGGAGCAACGGGAAGGCCCCGCCGGGGGGGACGAAGGGCAGGGGCGAGGCGGGGGTCGAATTGGGGCCCAGCACCGGTTTGCCATACACTGGAAAGCCAGAGTAAAGAGTTAAAACATCGCGTGAACCAAATATGATGAAAAATAGCATTATGCTAATATACTTACCCGCTTTGAGCGCAGGCTTGAGCGGCTGACTCTTAGGTGCCGCCTGCTGGAGGTACATGTGATAGATGGAGCTGGAGTTCATGGTCGCCGGGCCCTTGCGGGGCGACTGCGGCCTCGAACCCCGGTCCGGGACGAAGGGGCGCACCGCCGCGGCCGGCGGCGGGTCCGAGCGCTCGCCGCTGGGGAAGAGCGGCGCGTGGGTTTGGAAGGTGGGGCTGGGCGGCACCGAGATGCGTTGCTGGATCTGCTGCGAGGACGAGCCGGTGGCGGGGGTGGGCGCCGCGCGAGCCCAGCCGGGCGCCGGGGGGGTGCTGGCCTGCCACGGTGGGGGCGGAGCATCCTTGCGGCGCTCCAAGGAGCTGGCCGAAGACAAGTGCGAGCCGTACGGCGGCGGTTGCGCTTTGGTGGCGCAGGGCGACAACGCCGCCGTCTTGGGGTCGGTGACCTTTTCAGAGGCGGGGGACGTCTTGGCTTGGGGATCCGAGTCTCGTCTCTCCGGGGGTCGGAGGGAGGCGCCCAATTTGCCGGCGGGGGGCCGTGCGGCGTCGCCGGCTACGGGACAAAAACAGACAAACGCTCAATGACGAGTATGAGATTGACGACGACGGACGAGGAAGCTCCGCCCACCTGACTTGGCTTGGTTGTTGACCCCCAGGGTGTGCGGCTTGAGCGGCTCGCCGCCGTCCTGCCGGGTGGGCGCGGGGACTTGGATGTAGGGCCCCACGGCCGCCACGCGCCCCAGGGTGCCGGAGGACGGCTGCGGGGACGGCGGCCCGTTGGCCCGGTTCAGCTGCGGTGGGGAACGTTAACGTTTAGAAAAAGAAAAAAAGTGGGCGGGACCTGCGCGGAGCGCTCGCGGCCTTACGGGGAGGTTCTCTTTTTGACGTGCCTCGGCTTTTTTCTTGTAGAGGCGCTCCCGTAGTTCGCCGATGCGCTTGTCCATCAGCGTCACCTCCATGTTGCGTTTGTTGAGGAGCTCCTTTTGTTGCTGCAGTTTGCTGTTTTGCTCTTGGTTGAGCTTGTTGCGAATCTGACCAGACAAAATGGTGACAGCTTTGACATAGCCCCTACGGTCATATTTGAGCGTAATTACCTAAAAAAATGAATAATAATAATAATTTCCCAGGCAAAAAGCCCATTTTACCTGTAGCTCTTGGTAGAGTTTGCGTAGCTCCAGAGCGGCGGTCCCGGCGACCTGTCCGCCCAGGCTGGGCGGGATGCCGTTAATCTTTCCCCGCCGCAGATCCTCCAGCTGCAGGCTGAGCTGCTCCACCCGCACGACGGCCGCCTGCAGCTCGGCTTGCTTCTCCCGGAAGAGACCGCTCACTTGCTCGATCTCGGCGGCTGAGGAAAAAGGGAGGATCGTTAAAGCCAGGGCCCTGGCGAAAAACCTCCCCGGGTTACTTACACAAGTTCCCGTTGATGACTTTACTGTAGTCCACCTGTCCCCGCATGGCGCGGATCTTCTTGAGCTTGGCCTCCTGGCTCTCCACGCGTTCCTTCAGCCGCTGGAGTTTATCGCTCTCGCTGACCGACTGCTGTTGACGTCGTTCTTGTTGCTTCAGGTAGCGCAGACGTTGCTCCTGTCACATGGTCAATTGTTCATTTAGATTTTACCATTTGATGAAATGTTTCAAGTTACCTTGGCGACGAGCATCTGCTGCTGAGCCTCGATTTGTTGCTGCTGCCGGCTGGCCATTTCCTGGAGCTCGGAGAGCGTCAGCTCCACGCGAGGGTTCCCCACCTGCACACAAACAAAAACAACATTTTTTTGACTTTCATAAATATTGCCACGCCCCCCTCTGCGGGCCACTTACAAAGTTGGGTCTGAATCCTAAAGCAATGATCCTCTTAGAGGGGGTTATATCATCCAGCGGGGCTGGCGCATATAATCCCTTAAATCGAACGTTTGCCCGGGAAGCGGGACGCCGTTTGACCTCCGCCCCGCCTCGGCTTACGGCGGGAGGAGGGGGCTTCCGTCCAGCTCGCTCTGGAGGGTCATCCCATTGGAATGTTTAACTCAAGTAGGCCATATATTGTCTCATCAAATATTGTGGATTTGTGTGATTGACTTTTGATCCAAAGTTGGCCCCCGTGCCACCGCTTTGCCACCCTTTGAGCGGCACATGATATCCCGCACCATTGGCATTAGCTTAGCGCTTGGAGGCGAAATGAGTTTCCACCCTTTGACCTTCTCTTTTCTATGACGGAAAGTGGGACAGATGGTCCGAGAGAGGGCGGCGCGCCAGAGGCTGCTTTTAGCAAACGCAACCCATCTACTCACAAAAATAAAATACATAAAAATACATAAAAAGACATCCGCGTGCGCCCTAAGGGCTATTATGCGTTAGCATTCGTGCAAAACCAGCGCCATTAAAAACACTGGTGGACATTGCCAACCATAAGAAGAAAGGAGTCCATTTGGACTCTGCTAATGTGGGCGGCTAACGAGACCTTTTGCGGAATCTTACCCCGTTCTCGTTGTGCTTGTCTCCGGCGCTACTGGTCCTCCTTCCGGGCGCATCCTGAGACGGCTGACTCCCTGCGAGGAGGACAAAATGGTTAAGTCAGGATGCCGACTCCCGCACGATTCCGCTCTCCCTCACCTTGGTCGCTGCTCTCGCCGGGAGAATCTTCGTGGCGCAGGAAGAACTTGACCTCCTGCTTGCGGGGTCCCCATTTCTGGAGGTGTTCGTACATCATGTGCTCGAATGGGATGGCTCGCTCTGCAAGGTTGAAAAGAGCAAAAGTGTTAGCCAACTTGAAAGGGAATGACATTTGGGCCTGATGAGGTCAAGGGTCACAGAGGTCCCAAAAGCTGATTACCCAGGCTTCAGTTTAACTCGGGTATGATAAGGGGAAAGGTCAAGGGTCATGGAGATCGCAAAACTGATGAGGCTAGTTAGCTCAAATTTGCTATCAAAAGAACTGTTCAGAGGTCACAGGGGTCAACAAACTTGAAAACTGTTCAACCAATTTAGCTGAAATTTTCACTGTAGGTAACAAAAGGGTCAAAGGTCACAAGCGCCCACCAAATCTGACAAGGCCGCCCTGGCTACATTCATCGGCCAATCAAATCTATGCTAGCTAACGGAAACGTGCGCCTGTCACAACGCATTCCTGGCGAACAATTTGCTTCCGTGGCCGCGCTGGATTTTTTTTTCCCGCTTCACGGTCGAGAGCGACGCCCTAGCTTAAAGGGGGCTTTAGTCCGGGGGAGGGGGCGGTGCCAGACAAAGCCGGTCTGATCTCCACTAGAGAACACAGTGCTTGTAGTTTTTTTTTTGCTAGCAAAGCGTATTTTTGTCAGCAGCCATTTTAACTGACCGTTCCCTCGCCAGACTTCGGCCAGGTGGCATCCGCTCTCGCCGGGCTCTTTGCAGAATTCCACCACGTCACGGCAGCTGGTCTCGGGGGTGATGGGGACCTCCGTGGAGGCCTGCTCTCCGTTGCTCAGGTACACCGTCAGTATCATCTGAGGACACGGCGTCGGGAAATGTCAGACCACTTGGCGTCCGGCCTTGCGGGACGCCGCAATCCAGTACACGGGATTCCATTGGTTACGTAACACTACGGCAGCTTTAATAACTTTAAAGAGCGACAGAGCTAACGGCGTGTCCGAGCACGCCGCATCCGTTGGAGACGTCAACAGTTTCTACGGCGACGTCAAGTGTTGCGACACGTTCCCGGCATATCTGTGGGACTGGATCCACGCCTATTCGGGAAAATATTCATACACAAAACCATAAAGGGGCGGGGTCCAATGCCCTTTTGTGCATGCGCCAATCAAGTAGTAAAAGTACAAGGTGAAAAGACAAAGTACAGGGAAGTCCCCGCCTTCTCTTTGAAACATAGAAATTACAAGTCAAACTAAAGGGAAATGTACATTTGTTACTTTTTCCAAAATAGACAATACTCAAGAGTATTGATTTCTTATTATCAATTAGTATTCTCAGATGGCTAAAAAAAAGACAAGAATTTGATTGGTTGAGCATTAGAAAATCACCCCACAGATGAGCAATCGGAATTAAACCCCCTGCACATTTTCTCTCCCGAATCCCGTCTTCAGCCCTCCCGACGTCACGGCGCCGCGCGTTTATGGCGCTCCTCGCATCGGCGGCGTACTTCACGGTCAGAGAACAGCCAGAAAAAAATCCCAGCGACCTATAAATTTCCGCCATAGGAATTTCTCCTGGGCAAAATGACGGAATTCGACGATGGAAAACTAACTGTAAACTCAATTGTGCAAAACTGACCACTTTTTCGGAATAAAAAACAACGCTTTGAGAACGAAAACGTCCCATTTGACGAGCCTGGATTGAAAAAAGCGAGTCGGAGATACTAACCGCCCTGACTAAGTGTCTTCCGCCGGCCCTCCTTTTCCGCCGCGTCTCCTTTTTGGGCCAGCCGCGGCGTTCCTTGGCCCAGACGGGGTTCTCCTTGGACAGGCCCACCAGAGCGCGCAAGACCAGCGCCGCGAACCTCTTCATGGTGGTCCCGACCCGCGTGGGGAAAGTGTCGCCGTGATGCGGCAGAGGAAGACTTGCGAGGAGGAATAAGCGGCGCCCGGGCCAGGGGGAGGGGCGCAACGCAACAAACACGGCGAGAGAGGCTCGGGACGCTGGCTGGGTTATTTCCACGTGGGCGCACAGAATCGTTATCGACGTCATGGCGCCTTTGGGGACGACATGGTGCGGGTCCTTTTTACGGGCTAATTATGGGCGCTGGTTTGATAGCGTGATTGGACATTTTGACCTAGCTTCTTCCCGAAATGACACTAGAATTTAATTAGACTAAATATAGACACGATTTTAGTTTACTTATTTTTGATGTAGGAACCTGCTTTGTAAAAAAAACGATAGACAATTGACCATATTGTAATTAGCGCCGCCATTTTGACAACTCATTTTGTCAGCTACTTTTACATGTCAAAATGGCCTCCAAATTGGCCATTGCAGCGTAAGTGTGCGACATTAACGCCATTTGACAATTTATCCGGCCTGCTCTTCACAACAGATAAGCCGGCGCCCCATTGGCTGGCGCCGTGGCGCAACGAGCGTCGCTATCTACTCCGCTAACTCGTTGACTTAATAGTCTGGTGACACCAAAGAAAGAAAAAAATGGACTCGGGACTAGCATTAAGAGTTCCATACAAAAAAGTATGAGCTAGTAGCAGTCTAAAGGTGGTTAAATTAAGCCGAATTTAGCAAGAAATCCAAACAAAAGAGCAAGCAGGTTGTGGTCCCGACGGGGTTTTGGAAAGGAGCCACATTCCCGCAACTCATCCCACCTTTGTCCAGGACGGGGTTAACAATAGGAGGTCCGGACAAAGCGCTATTCGCATTCGGGTATTATGTTCTTTGGAACAATAATGAGTCTCAGTCATCCGGGTTGTGGTAACGCAGAAAAAGTTAAGTGGAATGCGGCCTACGGTTTTGAATGACTATTCTAAATATCGGGAAAAAATATGTCTACCACGTCTACCCAAATTATGAGAATATTTGAAATACTGTTATAGTATTGGTGTTACTACATTGGGCAGTAAAACAGAGCATCCATTTAGGGCACCTCAATATCAAAATACAGATTCTAACAAATGGATAAAAGTGAAATTTAAATATGACCTATATGCATCTCAGGCATCTTCAAAATTTTGTCTATAATTAATTTACAGGGAACTTTTGCATAGACGTCCATTGTGACCAAAAAGAAAAGGAATTCAATTCAAATCACTGTAGTAACCGCTGTCATACATGATCATAAATTCACTTACCGGCATCATATTGGCAGCTCCGAATTGGCATCCGCAAAAGTGTCAAAAAGCAAATCCCCCGATGCTCCCACTTTAGCTGGGGAGAATATGCGCTCACCCCGAGCCAAGCCAACGTCTCTTTCCTCACTGAAAAACACCAAATTGGAACATGAGCGACAGTAAAGTGACATGGACGACATGCCCAATTATAGCTCCAAAACAGTGATGTCAACAAATGGCTTTAAATGGCCCAGGCGTGGCTCCCGAACAGCTGCAGTTACAGCTGCTGTTGCTAAGCAAAAAGCCACCGTTGAATGATTAAAAAAGCATACAAAAACAACTTTGACTCACCACTCGCCGCCGTCAAAGATGAATCATCCTTTTCCCGTGTAAAGACGCCGGGGACTGTCGTAGAAAGGACATTTAGGAAAGCCAAACGAGCCAAGTGTCATCCATTCCGAGCTAGCACGGCAAGCTAGCGAACTTGCTAATCCGCAAGAGCCGCCTCCAGCTGCGGTAGAGCAGGCGACAATTTGGGGAAAAACTCGGCGTTCGGTCCTACTTTCGACGCAAGAAGGGGTATATTCGGTGAAAATGGGCAACAGGGGGGTTGTTTTGGGGGTTATATCGTCGCGTCCGGGGTGGTTAGCCGACGGCTGCTAGTGGGAGAAAATGGACAGCGGCGTTGTTGACGACAGAGACCGGAGGGGCGGGGTTTCACGGCGGATGGGAGGTTCTTCCTTACTCGGGAAGCGAGAGTGACAGCCAGGAAAAAAAGGGAAAAAAGTCACTTATGGAAGATAGAAAATACATTTTTTTCTCTCATTAAAATTAATATGTTAGGTAAATAGTCAGTTTAACTTAATTGGACGTCTGTTGTCGAGGGCAGAAAGTTGATTAACCAATCAAGAGGAATGGGGTGTATCTAAGTTTTTTTTAAATTCATTTTCTGTTTATTTTAATATTCGAAGCATGTAAATAATTTCTTTTAGTGTTCACTGAAGCTATACTATAGCACTCGTTTCTGGTAGACTAGCCTAACCAAACCTAGCTAAAAAGAAAACCAACACAAAAAGATCACCGGTGCAACATTTTATGTCACCAATCACAATTCGTGATCCTCGGGGTGATAGAGCTCACTCATGAGTCGGTAGATGTACGAGGGGGCGTGTCCTCCAAAGTTTGAGATGAAAAGCGTGATGAGCTCCGGCGGAACGTAGTCGAAGACGGGACAGTGGACGTTCACCTTGGACAGGATCTCGCCTAAAACGGAATGACATCGGGTAGGACCTCGAGATGCCAAAATTTCGGTACGCAAAACATAAAAATAAACAAGTATAATTGACGCGGAGGTAAGTTTGCTTTTTGGTGATTTTGGCGACGCCAGTGGACAAAAGCGGTAGTGTTTCATTAAATCCAATAAATATGTGTGCCATGTTTTCATGAATCTAATTGGGCCTAAACAATTTTCCGTTTATAATTAGAGACATCTAATAAAAGGGGGAGGGGCTTTTTGTCAACTTTTTACATTACCTTCGGTGAAGGGGAGAACTTCATGGGGTGAGACGAACTTATGGAAGGTGTTTTCTTCATTGGGGAACTGAAAAAGGAGGGTTTTTTTGTTAGTGGCGTCTCTCCTCACGTCTCCCCGCGTTGTCTACTCACCTGAGGCGAGAGCTTGAACATGGGCGTGCAGACGATGAGCGGCGTGGAGTGATGCTTGGCCGCCAGGGCCAGCGTATGCGTCCCATTGACGGCCCTCAGGCCGCCATTGGCCAGCACCGTCTGCGTCCCCACGATGACCTTGTTGACCCGGGAGATGACGGCGAAGATGGCGGCGTCGGCAATCACCGTGGTTTCGATGTTGGCTTCGGATAAACTGGTAGCCATTTTGTGACCCTGTCGCCATGAGAAGTTAGTGTTGACATATCAATTCCTTCTTACTATTTGAAGCAAAATGGATGTTTATTTTCCCCACCTGGCAAAAGGGCGCGCACTCAGCTACGATGACCTGGAATTTTCGTTTCCGTGCCGCGTCCTTGAGGAAGGCCTCCACGGTCCGAGAGCGCCCGATGGTCATGATGACCTCGTTGGAGTGGATGTGCTCCAGCGCCTGCATGGAGATGTTGTCCGTGGTCCCGTCTGGGAGAGAAAAACAACAAAAAATGAGTGACGACGACCCCAAAGCGGCGCTCGGTAATAAATACTCACCAAGTTCCGTCAGCAGCTCGTTGATGGCTTCGATCACATTGGCTTTGAGTGGCGCAAAATAATCCCGGAAGTTCTCCTCGCTCAGGGCTCCCGTGGTGAGGAGTTTGTGAAGCGATTCCTGCTGGTCCAACTCCTCGCTGCTCCCTTGCGACCTGCACGCAAACACCAAAAAACGTTGTTTTGGTATGCAAAATGGGTCCACTTTGGAATTCTGCCTTGTTTACCTGGCGTACTCCTCTCTAATGATCTTCAACACACGTCTGATCATGTTCCCGACGGTGGTTTCCGATGGTTGGGCGGCGACCATTCTACGGCCTTCCTTCCGGATGATCTCCATCAAGTCGCCTAAAGCAAGGGTGTCAGACTTTAGATTTTATTAAATGAATGGTTTAAAAGAACTGGATTGACTTGATGATTTATTTTTTCGGGCCGCACAAAATGATGCGGCGGGCCAGATTTGGCCCCCGAGCCGCTACTTTGACACCAGTGCCGTAAAGGATGTTCAAACACCAAACTGTCGTAAACGTCGTAACACTTGTATCGCCGTCAATTCCCTCACTTATAACAATACACGCGTCAACACATAGTTATGTATACATTAAAACTGGCAATCATGAGTACCTGCGCTGCTCCAGCGAGCTTGCGACGTGATCCTACGGAGTAAGGACGTCGTTTCTCGGGCTGTTTCGGCCGAGCCCCGCAACGGTCCGGTGCCGCTTCCGCCTCGCTTCAAGTCGAACAAAAAGGCCTCGACCCGCTCGGTCAACTCCGTTTCTTTATCCCCACCAGGCATTTTGGAAAGAATGACACGTTGTCGTCGCGGCGAGAGAGAAAGTTAGGCTTCGAGTTTGTGCACTGTCAACAAGGCGGCCATTTCCAAAAAGGACCCAATTAAGGACCACATCCGGGTTACGGCGGGATAGGCGCTCCCCAATTTGCCGGAATCCCGGCGCCTGAAAGAAACGATAAATAAAGTTAGCAAAATAATTAATTCTACGGCATCCTAAAATAATTCGTTTGACTGTAGCACTCAGAATTAATATTTCGGTTTGGTTAAGACCAAATGTATTTTACTTTTCTACTGCATTTCTCTGTACAATGCAGTCAAGCCCAGTGCCAATGTAAATCCATCCAACATTTTATTGAATAAAAGCCCATCACAGTTTTACAAAATGCACCAGTCAACATAAAAATCAGTCGCACGCGATGCATACGTTCATTGTTAAAAGTAAAACGCCTTCATAAAGAAACCCCATAAGAACGAAGCATACCATGTAACTGCCTCTTAATTACAACTGAAAAGAGGCAAAAAAGGTACATTGGATGGACTGCAAGTACTAGAAATTGGGAACATTTGCTAGACCGTGATGTCAAAATGCTTTAATTTTTCCATGTGGAAATGAGCAGCCCCATCATAATTTAGTTGGTAAACAAACTCTTTGCACAGTTGGTCGTCGGCCATTTTGGAGGACTGATTCAAAACAAGCACACGTGGGTGACCTAATTCGACATATAACAAAAAAAAGGACATTACGGCGACAAATCCACTCCCCAAAAAAAACGAGATCACGTAGCTGCGGCTAAGGGAATTTTCAGTAAGAAAAGAAAGACAACTAAATGGAGCGACGTGACAAAAAAAGCACAGGTTCGAACAGCCTTGGCTTGATAAAGAGGACTCTTCGGCACGTCCGCTATCAACAAAAGCTAGCTTTTTTTTTTTACAGGCGGGGTCGCCGGGACATCGGAAACGGTGGACGGACGACGGCGTCGTCTCCCTTTAGGCCGCTCGTAGCAAAACAAAAGCGGGACCGGTGGTTTGTCAGATTTGTCTGGCGTCTTTGGAAGAAAAAAAAATAGAATTTGAGGCGACCACCACCCGAAACTCGGCTGGCCTCGGATGTCGGGACGCGCGCTCCGGGGAGTCTACTCGATGAGCTTCTTGGCCTTGAAGAAGTGGCGCAGGTAGAAGACCTGCCACGTGGCCAGCCCGATCAGGCAGCACATGGAGAAGATGCTAAAGTAGAGCACTCGCGTGTTGGTGGACTCTGCGGTTGGGAGGAGACAGGTTATTAGGGATGGATGGATGGACGGAGGGTCAACCGGAAAGGCCCATTTACCGTTAGTGTCCCTCATTTCCTCCTCCCGCTTCTTCATGTAAGCAAAGTCGTTGACGATGGACTCGGAGAGGTCCTCCAGTCGTCGCAGCTCCACTTCCAGGGGTTTCAGCTTCTCCACTTTGGCAATCTGAAATAGCAGGCACTCACTTTTTAAACACAGGTTGGTCCACTGGATGAATGTGTGAGCACAGAACAACCCCTCGGATTGGTTCGTAAGGTCCAATAAAACAGGCTGCTACTTAATTGTGCTTCCTATGGTAATACATTCAAAGCTAGGAACGTTTTTTGGTCATTCACAGACAGCCAATCATTTATTTTGACTGGGACGAGGCGAACGACCATTCCTTCCCTAGCGCAATGTGTGGTCGCGCTCCAGGTGTGTACCCGGGAGCAAATTCTCATCATTTACCGCTACGCCGTTTATCAAATGTGAGAAGGTGACCGCGCTTGTACCTCTTCGTAGTTCTTGGCCTCCACGCCGTGCTTCATGTCCAGGTTGACCAACTGGTCAGGCACTCTGCCGGTTCCTTTATGCCAATGGGAGGAAAAAATCTCAAAGTTAGATGGCATTTTTTAACCCAAAACGCCATTCCAAGAATGAAGATGAGACTAACCCATAGGAAACTTGCTCTCAAAGCACACTTCGAACATGTCGTAGTCCTCCGTGGTGAAGGCGAACTTCCCCTTGGTGGCGTCATCCTTGCTGTAAAGTGTGTGACCGGCCGAATCGGTGATCTGCGACAAAAAGAGAAAAAGACAAATTAAAAATGATGAAAATGATAAACAACAAAAAACAACAACTAAATATTTCTTTGTTTTGCTGCATGAATACGATTTCAACATGATGTTTGGCTAATGCATCAATTCAGGAGAAACGTTTTTAACATATACATCTGATTTTAAAGTAGATGACCTTATTTTTAACATGAATAAAAACAAAAACAAATATATGATTGCAGCATCTTGGCACATTAAAAAAGAACTTTTCCAGGAGGAATAGTTCCTAAACATTATTTTGTTTATTATTATGAACGACCTTTAAAGACTCAAAGACGGACAAACACACTTTGAAGAGAAAATGCACCGAATTGACGTCAGATGTAGCCATGTATCTCGAGGCTAACATTAGCATGACGTCAGCTGCTGCCATTATGGATGGGGAGGTTAAGCGTGACGTGTAACAGCCGGTGCAACCAAAACGGCACATACATTCACAATAAATGTCCGAAATTGATCCCAAATGATATTTTGTAAGAATGCTGCAAAGTTTATCCCAGTAAGCTCCTCCTAATTAGCCCATTTAAAGCAGGAAGCTGTTTTTATTGCGGGGGCAGACTCGTTCGGTTAGCCGCATCGTTAGCAAGAAAAGCTTCACTAGAAACTCCCGAAAAAAAATGTCTAGAAACATGTCCGAATAAAATCAAATTAAAAGTTTTTAAAAAAGGGTATCACGGGGTGCTTAATTTAAAATGAGCTCACCTTCAGGTTGGTTTTAGTATTCGCCTGCTCGCTTATTTCGTACTCCCCGGTGACCAGAACGTCCTTATGGATCTCCTCCCGCAGGCACTTCCTCGAGTTCACCGGCAAAAAGAAGGAAATGGAGGAGGCCGTGGCTACGAGAAACGGTAAAAGCAGAAGCGTCGTGAAGCGAGCCATGGCTAAAACAGAAAAAGGGCCTTCACAACGACCAGCTAGGCCGCTTAACAGCTTCCTGCTTCGGTGACGCCAAACCGGTTTGCCTGGGGCCACGGCGCCACCTGCTGGGTGGGGTGAAAAACAGCATGTCTACGTCACATTTTGCGACCTTAGTTGTCCCTCACTAATTTGCGGTTTAACGTTTCGATTATATATAAATTTTGCATTATAAATGGACAATTATTAAGTCAGCATAAAATAATGTGAAAGTATAAATATGATGTCATGCTGTGTTTTAATAAAAGACAAAAATAGGGCAACAATAGGACAGGATTTACATGTTATTTATATTGCAAGATTAAATCCTGAGGAAAAAAGTTGGAATATGATATATAATATAATACATAATCTCCCGTTTGTCATTAATCATCGATTGGGCAAATCTTAAAGGAACGGCATGTGTTCCAATCTGCGGTATTATTTGTAGCGGATTAGCCGCTTACATCAAAAGTGCGCCGTTTCCACGGAGACGCCAGCGGCGAGTCCGGCGCCTGGATGCCAATAATTGGACGGAGAAAGAAATCCCTCCGGTGTCGCGGCTTGTTGCGTCAAACGCTTTCTAAGAATAGAAATCTCAAAGGAGGCTTTTTTTCCAAAAACATGCGTGGATAGAAAATGGGAAGAGGCGGGGGGGGATTTTTCTGGGGGAAAAAATACACGTCAGCAAACGCCAGGATAAAAATACTTTCGTTCATCCCTTTTGGGCTGGGAGGAATTGGACGTTTATGGCCGTCAAAGGCACTTCAGATAGGAACAAAGAGAAAGTGTGATGAAAGATTAGCCGAGTCGGAAGTCCGGTTTTAAGTGTACTTTGGCCGGGTGTCAAATTGACGGCGATTGGCGTCGACAAGGAGTGGCGTGGCGCCGCTTTGCGTCAGAGTCCTTCTGGAATTTTCTTTTATCACTCGCTGGAAAAACCGCAAAAGTCGTACAACCACCTTTACGGACGCCATTGACGCTAAAAGTAATTGGTGGTTATTATCAGGGGATCAAACAATTAAAATAGACATTTTTTCTGTTTTAGTGTTGCCCATATTTGGCTAAGATAGGCTCCAGCACCCTTGAGGATAAGTGGTACAGAAAATGATGTTGTATATTTCCTTTAAATGATTTAGCAGAACCTCTTCATCATCTTCCTCCTCCCGCCTGAGCCCACCTCACGACAACACCGTCACCCCCGACTACCTCCCGCGTACTGGCGTCACGGCCGTCTAATTTTACCGCCGCGCTAAAAGGGGGAAAAAAATAAAACCACGCCATTCCCGCTATACTTGTAGCCCCCGTCTTGGCTTGCGGGGGGGATATTAATAGACCCTGAGACGATGTCGGAATCGGCGTCGTTTGTGGAAATTTCCAGCGGAGTGACAGCTGGGCGTGCGACGGTAATAACATTCCTGACAGACGCACGCCTTTTTAGGCAAGCTGCCATTCAGTTGGCTAAATATTGCAAAAAAATCAATAAATCAATAAAGTGACATGAGCGAATGAATCCAGTATTTACCCACATATTAGCCGCCTGCGCATATAAGCCGCACCCTTAAAATTGCGTACTGTGAAAGATGCCTGGCACGCTCTTTCTAACAATTTGCACGCGATGATGAAGGAAAGCGGTTGTTCATAGGTCAAAAATTATTTAGTTATCAAAATGGGATTTGGACATTTCTTATGGTAAATATTATTTTTATATAAATATTTGAAGCAGTACACAATTAATCAAATTCCCCAAGTAATCCAAATATTTCTACTCACCAGAGATGCTGATTCTTATTGGCTGGTACACTCTTGAAAGGTTGTCACATTGGTTTTCTCACACAAATGATGGAAAGATGAAATAACCTATAGAAATATTACAATATAGAAAATTCCATCATTATATATGTGCGGTGAAATAGAGTTCTAAATAAGTGATTCTCTTGCAAACAGCTGCACCGAAGCTGCGTGTAATTACACTAATAATGTGTTTTTATAAACATTTATACAATGTTCGGTTCACTTTAAGAAGAAGAGACCATTTTCAGTGATGTTTGTGTCTCCCTACCTCTTAGTGGTCGAGACTCTTTCGACGTCGCTTTCGGGTCCTCCCAGTTGCATAAACAGCCACAAAACAGTCTTCAAAATACGATTAATTATCACTTTCCCAGTTACTTTTAGCTGTAATTCAAGTTATATCTACAAGCGAGCCCCCTAAATTGTAGAAATATACGTGTTTAAATGTTTGACGACGGAGCTTGTTCAGGCGAGCAGCCACACGCGCCGGTCTGCATTTGGGCACGGAAGTTTGACGTCATCACACCGCGCGAATTTGGGGCGGAGAGTTAAACAAGAACAGGACTGACGTCAGAGGTTTGTGACTTGTGGCTGACTTAACCTTGGCAACAAGAGAATACGAATATTTGGGAAAAAAACAGTATCTCTGTACAAACACGTCAATTTGAAATATGGCTAACATTTTATTACCATCAATATATAGACCTCACAAACATTCACACAAGCTTTTCTCTGTCGTAAAAAAATAAAGTCAAAATCTTATAAATTAATTGCAAAAGACTCATGTTTTCACAGAAAACTTTCATAGCTGTTACCAAGTGAACTTATCGGCCGCCACTGAAACGAAGGCAGACCCAAAGTCCAAAAGTCCATGTTTTTTTTCACCCGCCCGTCAAACTTTTTCTCCTAAACGTGGAACAGAAACACTATGGCCATTAGCACCATAATGTCATGAGTGTAGGTCACTGGGTGGTATTAATGGGAACATGCTACAACGTAAGGAAGCGTCCTTTGCCGTCTGGGGCGTCTTAAAGGGCCAGCAGCGTGGGCGAGTGGAGCGAATCGGACGACTGCTCGTTTCCGCTGCTCCCCCGCCGGTGGGCGGCGGCACACCCGGGGAAAGGCTCAACTTCGGGGAAGGTGAAGGAGAAGGTGGACGTGAAGGTGGCGGCCGGCGTGCATGTCACCACCGGCGTGCGCAGGGGCAGCTCAAAGTCGCCGCTGGTCACGGACGGGTGCAACTGCTCCCAGTCCTGGGCGCCGCAAAGCGAGGCCGGCATGTCGGCCTCGGGCACCGAGCGCTCCATCTCTGTTTTGGCCAGGAGGTCCAAAGACTCGTCCAGGACCGACGAGTCCAGGTCGCTCAGTTTGACGGACACCGTGGTGGCGGTGGGGACGGCGCTGGAGAAGAGGGCGGAGCTGGATGGCGTCGGCTGGAATTGCACATCCCGCTCGCTGGGAACTTTGCAGATGGGTCGGTGGGCTACCAAGATGAACTCCAGTTGTTCTTTCTCTTTCAGGAGGTTGGCAATGTCGTTCTGGAGTTTGGATTTTTCGTCCTCCAGCTGATCGGTTTCCTGATCAAAGAAGAAGAGACGTCAGGGACATTTTTGACAAAGAAAAGAGCCACCCTGACAGCTTAAAAACTCTCAGGTGGAGATTTGAGTAAAATAAAGTATGAGAGATAAATACTTACAGCTTGGAGCGTATCGGTCAGTTCGCGCCGCCTGTTGCGACATTTAGCGGCCGCTTGCTTGTTTCTCTCCCTCCGAATCTTTTTCTTGGCTTCCTCTTCGGGAGAAATCTGCAAATGTAAAAAGGATGTTTTAATGACCCGTGCGGGGAGAAAGCGGGGGCTTCCAGGCGGGCAGAAAAATGGGCAAACAAACTTACGTGTTCGGTCCTGCCTCGCTTGTTGCTGTGGGGGCGAGACGCCGAGAGCTTGGGGCTCATCCCGAGGTACGCCGGGCTGGGTCCCGAGACCGCGGCGCCGTTCCGGTGCGAAGGGGCCAGCGAGGAGACCAGCGGTCGGACCATCCACTGCAGGTCGGGGCTGCTGGAGATGGCCGTTACCGTGGGGACGAAAGAGCTGCTGGAAACGCTCAAGTCGGTGAAATCCTGCAAATGGGCAAAAAAATAAATGTCAGCATATTTCTTGGAATGGACAACATGTTTGAACATTTAAATATTAGATTTAAATTTAAACAGTAAACCACTTAAATAGTTAAGTTATTTTTAACTTAAACAAAATATTCTTAATTTTTTCAGTGACACTTCAAAATATCTAAAGAGTAAATATACTGATTTATAGGATTACTTTTGTAATCATTACATAAAAGATCTGCAGTTGGGTCGGCATGGCTGTATAATAATACTTCAAATTCTTTGGCTTCAATACAATGCACATTAATTAGCTTTGTTCCCAGAATAATAGATACAAAAATAATCCTTTGAGCAATTATTTCTAAATATAGATTTGCAAAAAAAAAACAACCTTACCTGAGATTGTGGCGAGCCCAGGCTGGAGTAAGAGCCGGCTGGAGACGCTTGGTAGTAGCCCAAATTGCTGGAGCTGTCAGCGGCCGGAGACGCCGTGCTACACCGGGAGGAGGAGTCGCACTCCGGGTTGAACACGTTCAACATCATGGCTCAAATGGCACGAGTGTGTCGAGGGAAGATCCAAAAAGGTCCGATCAAAGCTTGGGAGATCCCTCCGACCCTCTGTAAAGGGTTCAAAAAGAGAAAAAAAAAGACAAGTCTGAAGTCCCGCTAGCTAACTAGCCGTCTTGTTCTGTGAGCGAAGGAGAAGTGCCGCCCGAATGCGCTGGCGGACATTTTATAGGCTGCGAGCGGGCTCCTCGATGACGTCGGGTGGGCGGACGAGAGGGGGGGGTTGACACCCAGGGGGGGAGAAAAGCACAGACCCGGAACAAATAAACAAGCTAATAAACAAGGCGAGGTGTTAAGAAAACGCTTTAAATAAACATAATAGTCAACCTTGAAATGAAATATAAAGAGAAGTTTAACAAAGAAAGCGGCGTTTTAACGCTGCGAGCCCTCCCGCTTTCAAGGAATGGAAGATTCCGCTTCGGGATCCCCACCACGTCATTTTCCAAATATGGCGCATCCTGTAAAAAGGGGCGGGCACTGCTGGTAAATGCGAGAGCGGGGCCGAGCGAGCCAGCGAGCGACTTCAAGTTACGTAAAACAACAAACAGTCGGCTTGTTGTGAAAAGTACTCGACTACCAAAAAAGATAAGGCTCAGCAAAAAAAGGGAAAAAAAAGGGAAAGGTACGCACGCAAGCACGGGAGGACTTCTTTTCTTGCGTTATAACGTAATGTTCTCAATTTGGGTGTGACCTACTTGTAACAAATGACATTTCAATTCAATGAACTCTTTTAAAAAAAATGATTAAAAAATGACATGACTAAATTAAATGTTTATTACCTGATAGAATGATTTTGTGTCCAACTCCCAAGGCTGCAAATGGCACAAATAGACGTCCAATCATATCACCATTGAATGAAAAGGACCTAAAAAAGGAATAGAAAATTAATTAATCACAAATCATGAGATGAAATATTAATACATTCAAAATAAGATGAGTCAATCATCTTAATTTTTGCTGTTCATGCTATGGACTGATTATTTGACTTAAAAAAACTTTTCATACCAGATTTTTGTTGTTCTCAGAAGCAGAACTCCGGTATTTCTGCACGAGTGAAATAGTTTCCAATATCGAACCTGAGAAAAACGTAGCACAGACATACATGGCCGTCATTGGCGGTCTTTGTGGCGTCATCGGAGGTACTCACATTCCCAAGGACGGCACCCGCCCGCCAGCGAAGCCCCAGGCGGCGTTCGTACCCTTCACCGAGAAGACGGACGGGCGTGTCGTACTGGCCAAACGAGATGTTTGCGTACGTGGGCGCCGCCGCCGCGTGTGTACTTTTCCACAAAAAGGTGTTTCCCAAGGAGGGAGGGAGGGAGGGAATCCTTTAACCTAGATAGAGAGCACAAAGAAGATGGCGGTTAGTCGAGATAACGCAACAGTGGGTAGGGCCGAGGTCAAGATTTTCGATTCCCAGGAACGTCTCGATGGCAGGAGGCGAGCGACGGTGACGCAATTCAAGTGTGAGTGTGGAACAGACACCGACTTTTGAGGCACTCGTGATGCAACAGAAGAAAGACATTGTACCAACACTGACTCATTTGCAACCACTGATGGCCAATTTAACAGCTTTAAAGGGCATTTGCAGCCAAAAAAAGCATTGTGCATTATTATCGAGTTATTTTCGATGTACAAAAAATGATGAAATATTACTAATGTCGTTCATAATACATTCAATTTCACTGGAATGCATCGTTAATGACGGTGTTGTTATGAGAAAAGTATATTGGATAGTAAATAATGTACATATGTGTATGTGTATATGTATATAATTGGTAAAACTAGATGGGCATCGAAATGTGTATAATATACTTTAATACTATATATACAGATAAGGTAACTGTCTCTAAAAGAAAAACTCCATGTAAATATTGAAAAGTGAAAAAAAATAGCCCACATTTTGCAGGCCTCATGAATTATTGAGTGGTTTACGTCAGTTAACACGGCCCGAAGGCTTTTGTGTGTGTGTTTCTCTTTCCTGCACTGCTTGTTGTTGTTGAACATTCCCGGTAGCCATGACGACACTCCACCCCTTTCGCGGCAGTGACGCGCTGCCTTCACGGGACGACGGAGATTGTTTACGAGGACAAAGAGGTGCCACTTCGCACGCAAGAAAAAAAACAACAATACTGCTTTCTCCCCTGACGACACCAAATGTGTCGTCAGGGGAGAATCTTCCAGAAGGCCCACCGAGTGAGACGTGGCGTCATTACGCGCTCTTTGTTTGCGTAAGGCTGAAAGGGGACACCTCGCCAGCGATTAGCTTGTGGCGTCTTGGTTGTCGGTTTGTTTGGGACGCTCGGTTGGCAACATCTTGCCGAATGGGAAGACTATTATTACACGTGACGTCGCCTGACTTTTCGTGAGTTAGCGTAAATCAATTGGCTTATAGGGGGGGTGAAAACAAGCCTTGTCGCTCTCACTCACGCTGCCTTTAGGGGCGACTGGGAATCCGGGGTGCCGGGAATGAATGCCCCTTCCTGGCAGAGGGGCAACTGGCTGCCGGGAAGCAGACGAGGCCCCCTTTTTTATTCTCTTGGAGCAGCACAATGTAGCAGCCCCCCCACTGGTCCCGGACCGCCACTTTGAATGCCTTTGTGATGTCACGGAGCTAAAAATAGCCCGTAGAAATCACATTAGTCAAGTCAGGGGAAGACTTTTGCAGACAGACCGGGACACCAGTGCAAAGGGGGAGACACCAGAAGGTTCCACAAAGGCTTTTGGAAACTCTATCTAGGTCATTTGACAGTGCAAGTACGTAAATGCCAATGTCAAAAGGAGGGAGATTATTAAATCATTTCAAATGTATCATTGGCAGTCTTACTGATCAAACATTAAGTTTTAATGAGGTCAATGAAAGTTGCCTCCAATTTTAGGACACATTAAAAAGTGAGAATTAATTCAGTGCAAATGGTTGTTATTCTTTGCATTGTTGTTGTCAATGGCATTTAAAAGGGGGAAATTTACGTCGCATTTTTTTACATTATGTGAAGCAATGCAGTAAATTATTGGGGTCATTACTATGCTTAGGCACCCCCTCCCTCCCCTTCTCTGTCTTTGTTACGTCTAGACCCTCCCAAGTACCCCCCCAGCCTCCCCCTGTCTAGCTTTGTACACGAGCGCCCCTGTTCCCCGGAAGCACCATATAAGGCAGGATGTGTCCATTTTTGATAGCTCTACTTTTGCATTATTTTACATGGAAAAGATCATTTAAAATGTCATACCTCGATTCAATGTAAAAGCTGGACTCCACTGGGTCACGTGACGTCACCTTGAGGGATTGTGTAACGCAGCATTGTGAAAATGATGGCTGCCATCTGCAATGCACAAAATGAAGTATTTATCATAAAGAACAGCTCTTCATTCTAATACATATTTTGATGTGATTGGCAAAACGTCATATGCATCAATTTGGCGGAAAATGATGGGCAAAGTGCATGCATTCGGTGACGTCGTTCATTCATGACGAAAGGGGGCACTCTTTCACGTGCACGATTGAGGGTGGCGGGGGGCTTAAATTAGCCTCATCTAGTTACATTAATTTTTCCCATCATTTTTAAATATTTGAATCCGTCTCAATGACATTTTTCTATTTGCTAAACATTGATATTGAACAAGATTGTGTTTTTTATCCCCCCCCCCCCTTACCGAATGGTTTGCTCTCCCTTGTTTCATTCATAAAATCCAGGCGACTATAAAAGGGGGGGTCCTCCTCGCCACTCGCCGCACTCAAGCCTTCGCCAAGCTGGCAAATGGAAGAAGACGAGTGACGTTTCAATTATTGACGCCGGTGAATTATTGATTAAGAGATATAATAATAAGGATGTACCGGGATTATTCCTCCGACTCGTCCGGCTGCAGCACAGCATCGCCTGGTGGGGACAATCGGGACTGTTTGTCTTTGTCAGCGGACCACGACGACGTATGTAAAAAAATGCTTCATTTAAGTGCGAGTTATAAATGATGGGATTTTTTTCCACACCTTTGTAGGACGCCGACAGCGGGGGTGCTTCAGACCGTCTCGTCCCCACGTCAGGCGGTTCCTCGCCGGCGTGGAGGAAGCGCCGCGTATCGCTTCGCGAAGCCAGGGGGAGCCAGACGTCTTCCAGCAAAAAAGCAAAGACGCCAGGCTGCAGAAAAGGACAGAGAGATAAGGTAGAAAAAGTCAGATGATGATAACACACAAATTCCAATTTGCAATAAGGGGACGCTTGATTTTTTTTTAGTTTTTTTTTTTTGGTTTAAAGGACAATGTGTGCATGTCCGTGCGTGCACGTGCTGCAGCAGCGCCTCCACATCAGCAGTCACGGCATGGACGTCACGTACTAGCTCATCTTTCAGATATATTCCACGGGGCATTGACGGCCACAGACGTCCAATCGGTTTTCGTTGGCCAAAAAGGGATTGGAAGTCAATCGCCTTCAATGAAAATCACATTAAAAGCATTTTCAGGGGGAGATTTAAATTAAGATGAAGTTCCAAATGTTTATTCCAGATGGAAGATTGGCACATTACCATCTGGATGTGGGTGGTCTTTTATGATGGAGAAGCAAATCTGGATTTGGAACAAATTGACTTGAATTAATGGTGACAAAAAAACTTTGTTTTTATCTCTCAAGCCATCCAAAGAAGAAGATGAGAGGAGGAAGATTCGCCGAGAGAGGAACAAAATCGCTGCCGCAAAATGTCGAAACCGCCGACGGGATCTGATTGACACTCTGCAAGCTGTGAGTGCAGTGGAGGAAAATATTAATAAAAAATAAAGAATGTGACTTACCATTGCCGGCGATAGACGACGTCCAATCGTTGCGTTTCTTTCCCCTCAGGAGAGCGACCGGCTAGAAGACATCAAGTCCGACCTCCAGTCGGAAATCGGCGAGCTCCTCCAGGAGAAGGAGCGGCTGGAGCGTCTCTTGTCCTCCCACGGGCCTTCCTGCCACCTCCGGGACGACAAGACTGAAGACGAGGACGCGAGCCGGTCCCCCCGAAGAGAGGAGCCCCGCCTCTCGGCCATCTCCGGCGATCGCGACGTCCTGCTGTGCGCCCGCCACATGACGCCGGACGACCTGGACGACTCGGTCCCCGGGCCGGAGGACGGCCCATCCAAGGGACGGGGGACGGGCGGGGTGTCCGTCCCCGACGTGGCCGACCCGAGCGTCTCGCCCGACTGGGAGACCTTGTACAGATCGGTGGCCGACGACCTGGAAGGACTGGGATCGCCGCTGGCCCAATCTTGCGCCGACGTCTTCTCCTTCGACTTGGACGACATGGACGCTTTGGCGGACGGCGGCGGGTTCGAGGGTTGTCTCAACTCGCCTACGCTTCTGGCTCTGTGAATGCAAAAAAAAAAAAAAAACAAAAAAAGGAAAAAGATGGTTATGCAATGATCGTTTTACCCCGACAAATTCTCAAACGTATTAAAATGTACTTTTCAAAGTACTTTACGTGAGATATTTACGTCACATGGCGAAAGACGAGAAATAGTAGAACAATTTACTCTCTTATGCTGCATGTCCTATACCAGGCTACAGCGCCAAATGGAGTGATGTGGCCAAACGTGGTACTGCACCAAACTAGCTTCACATTTTGTTTTTCTGTGTTTACTGTTGTTTAGAAGATGATGTTTACATATTGTAAGGGTGAATTCTTCTATTTGTGTGGTGCAGTTTCAAAAACAAATGCATGAAAATGACTTCTAATAGAAGATTATATGTATAATGTGAAGCTGAATCTGTGTGATTGACAAATTGTGGCGTAACAAATACAAAAATGTAGCAGGGTTGTTATAAAAGTGTAGCCTCTGACATGTTCATGTGTGTATATCGCTGTAATGTGACAATTCAATGTGAATGTCATGCTCTCCTTGTATTTTATGACATAGTATATTTTTTTACATGTAGGAAATATATCGTGCAAAACAACAAATAAAAACTGTCGTTTGAGTGTTGCTCAGCTGACAATTTTCAGGGTAAATTATTTGCAAAGTGTTGGATTTGAGGACAAAGAAGCAAACTTGAAGCCCCACCAAAACAAAATACTCTTCATAGCTAAAATTAGAAGCGGGATTACATCAAATAAAAAGGAGTGGGAGTCTGATTTAATGACTTATTCATGCGCTTTTTCTGCTCGGCCGCAAAAGCAACAGACAACTCCGCAGCGACGCGACCGTGACGTCACCACGCTGCCGCGCTTCTACCTCACTTCCGCTGACCAAATTTGGCGCGGAGGGGGCAGTGGCTGTTGTGTTTCTATGGCAACGAGAAAGTCAGACGCACACATGCGCAAAAGGGGGGTCGGCTATGCTACAACAAACGCGGCAATGACATGATGCTAGTAGTTGGCTAGCTGAGAATGGATACAAATACTATGTGTCATAACGTAGAAGCTAGCTTGCTATAGCGCTAGCCAGCTATGTAAATAGAACAAACACAAAGAAAAGCACACACAAAATAAATAAAACAACAACAAAAAACTTTTTTTTTTTAAGTAGGTGTGCTTTTTCTACACATTTATATTTAAATATAGTATATATTGGACTCTGCACATGTTGTTTTGTTTTTACAATTGAATAGTAAGTTGGCACCCGGGCAGCCATTTTGCACGGTTACGTGGGTTTGGCCTGCCAACTTCCCATTCTGCCCTCCTCTTATGAAATTTATGAAAACATTTTCTAATGTGCAAAGCGCAAACGTCTGCGCCGGCCGGCCGATAATATCCCAAAAGGAGAAGAAGAAGAAGAAAGGAGGAAGGAACTCTGAGGGACGACCCGCCTTATTATGTCTACAACGCGGTGAGGAATCGGGGATGAGTCAATAATAGGCGACGGGACTGGGCATTTTGGCGTCTGGTGAGCGGGGTATTTCCCTCAGAGGTGATAGTGGGCCTTCATAATAATGAAAATCGGGAAGTAGTATCCTCCGCTTAGCCTCACAAGGGTCACTGGGGTTGCTGGAGCCTATCCCAGCTAACTATGGCAAAGTCCCCACAGTGAAAAGCCACTCGGGTTCGAGCCCTCGAGCCCAGGACTGCGAGACCCGAGTGACGGGCAGCGTTCCAATTTTCCAGCGCCTTCAAGTGTACACGGCTAGGTCGAATTTAGCCCTTAAAAGTCATACCTGGCCCCGTCCTGCCCTCCCCGACCCACTTGGGGCGTCTTTTACGAGGGCTCCCGCTTTATTAACCCCGCTCGCCACCTCTGAAATGTGTTCCAGGTCTATGTTTGGAGCGACTGTGACGCACGCCAGCACCGGCGACCCCCCCACATGCGACGCATAAATCACAGCAGAACCAAATTAGAAGCTAACAAAAGGGGAACGGAGTGGAGTATTTTTCCTCGGGAGGGGGGCCCGGAATAACCCGGGTCGCGTATTTGTGGTGGAACAATTGAGTAAGCGTGTAGAGAACGATGTTTGGAGGAGATTCATGGAAGAATTGGATGTTTTAACATCACCTGCTCTGGAAGAAGCGTCAAATTGTCTTTTTTCTTCTTCTGGGTGATGCATCACAGAGGTGTCATTTCCATGTTTCGCCGCTAGAGAGTAGTAAAGACACAAAGGGAGATATTGGGGTTTTGGGGTTCCCACAAAACAACAGTAAATTGCGAGTCAAGTGAAAAGCACTTAAGGAGCGTTTCAAGACAAATAAAGATGGCGGTTTCACCTCGAGTGCGAGATTTATGGCGCCCGAGTTGGCGAGCCAGCTGCAATAACATCGTTTCCAGCGACGTGTGAGGTTGGCCCTGCCGGTCAATGAAAGGCGCTAAAAACAGGGGAGCAAATGAAGGTTAAATAAAGGCAATAAAAACAATGAAGGAACTCCTTTAACCTGTCAAATGTGACAGACGTACAATTCAATTGGACTAGGAGGCCTGAGAGCATCTATAATCAATCACATCTACATTTGAAAATAGCTTTCAGGTAAGATCATTATCATCCAACTCGAGTGTCATTGACGGGGGATAGACGACCAATAAATTTGGACTGTGAGGGGCCAGCAGCAAATAACAACTTCTTTAACCTAATTTTAATACATTGAATAAAAATAAACTGATTTTTTTGTGAATTTTTAAGCAAGAGTAACATTGATTAAAATGATAAGGAATCCACAATTCAAATGAATTGGACGTCTCTCTGCGTCAATGCGACTTAATAAGTTCCATGAAATTTCACCTGGTTACAACATGAGCAGCTAAACTATTTGGAATCCATCGCGGACATAGGAGCATGCGCACTGGCGACAGAATTTTTCCGCTGGCGCTTTGTGTATGTTTTTGGGTTGCTAGGGGGCGGGAGATGCGTTGCCATCGGCCTCCTCGGCTCCCTCGGCCCGAGCCCCGCCTCCAGCCCCGCCCGTCCTGTCCTCCTGCACGATTTGTTTCTCATGCGCGGCCACTTCCGCATTCCGAAGCGCTCCCAGTGCTGGCCCTCCGCTACTTAAACGGGCTGATGCAACGACTCGGGCTAGTCCCCGAACCCGTCGCCGAGTGTTTTAAAAACAAACAAGATCCCGAGTTTCGCTCGCAGCTTCCGGACTCTTCCTGCCGTTCTTTATTATTATTAATATTTTTATTATTATTTTATAAAGGGCGCACAACAGGTAAGCGGCGACTTGCCTAGTTTATTTTCTTTTTAAATTATTTTTGATCGCTATGTCGGGTTTAAGTTTTGCAGTGCATTTGCATATTTTTCTTTGATTTATTAATTTATTTATAAAGCGTTTCTTCACTACAATGGCCGCTGCTCGAGCATGCGCTGCCGATTATATCGATACCGCAAATATTTGACGACTTGTAAACTTTCATTCGCCCCTCGCGTGATACATGCAACGTTGTTATGGCGCACGCTTGTTTATTCGCCCCGGATCAAAAGTCATTTATTTCTCACCAGATGCAAATTTGATGTATTTTTTTTATTAAATAAATGTAACAAAGGCGAGTGTTTGTGTCAATTATGCCGCTCTCGAAACAGTTATGTAACCTCAACACGTCGCAGGATGACGACTAGCGAACTTCCTTCCACGCTAGATGGGAGCCTTTTTAAAAAAAATAATTTCAATCGATTAAAAAAAAAAAACAAGCATTTAAACTATAGATTACATCAGATTTTGTATTGCATTGACGGAGCTAAACTATGTTTACCAACCTAAATGTTTATAAAGTTGTACTTACAAGTTTAAATGGGAAAGTGAGAGCAAGTAAAATGAGTATTTATTTTAAAAGACTAGCATAATGGAACTTAACCTGAATTCAAAGTACTTTTCAGACAATTGACATCAATAAAAGTCACATGAAGTCCACAACACAGAAAGACAATCAAAACAAAACAGTAAAACATGAATGTCAAAGTCAAACCATTCATAATTTGAACAATAGGGGCAGTTCTGAATACACTGTAGTAAACAATAGCGGGGATTTAAAAGCGCTAGCACGCGTCTCCATTCAAATGCAATTTTAACAGTCGAAAAATGATGGGATTGCCCTCTCGCGTTTGACCTTTTTCTGACATCTACTTTCAACTTTTAACGGCCATTAATCACGCAATTTCTTCACAGTGTGCGGACACGCTTGCACCATTGACAGAAGACGTTCTCTCTGAGTAAGTATCTACGTTGAGCAAACTTTTATTTTGAAGCAATCCGCCATGACGCGTATGACTAAAGCGTAGCCTATTGAAGAAGAAAAAAAATGCCAACGCCGGTCTTTAAGTTACCTCCCGTCTGTGTGCGAGAAAGAAAGGAAGTAAGAATGTTTGTTTTTGGAAGGCTTAGGGCGAGGCCAGCGGCGATTTTTTTTAGCCGCCGCGCCACTCTCTCGCGTCGGCGAACGACGGGGCTGAAGGTGGCGAGGGGCCGGACGTGGGCGCGCGTGGTTTATTTTGAGTCCAAATGCCTCGGAGCGGGTCTGCGGGGAGCCCAGAGCAGCCGCGCCGCAGTGAACAGACTGCAGACGCATTGCGGGCCGGGCCACGGCCAGCGCGCCCATGCTAACGGGGTTGTTGAAAGGACGGGGAGGGGGGCGAAGAGAGGGAGGGGGGCGGGGGGCAAGTTATCGCATGCTGACGGTGTCGGATTGTCGCCCCTGGAACCTTTTCGCGTGCCGCGATTAATCGGCCAGCAAAACAGCTGTCGCCACGGCGGATGTCTGTGTTGTGGCGAGGGGGGGGGGGGGGGGGTCCTAGTTGACGGCTATGGACGTCTAATTCATTTCAACAGGGAGGTTAATGATGACATAATTCTAAAATTAAATTTTCTGATGTGGACACAAAGCTGGTTTTTAATCCAAGTCTGATCCGGGAAATAATTCCAATTTGCGGCGTTTGGAATTGGGGGAGGGGCTTGTGAGACCACCCAAGATAAAGACAAATTATTTTTAAATAAAATGTCAACATAACAAGGATGCATGGCTAAGTTAGCTAACAAAATGTTACAAACGAGACCAAGCAACTGAGCCATAATGGCTGCCGTGCTAACGGCAAATTCAAGCCAAAATAGCACGAGGACTGTGAGGAATGCGCTCGCTTCTTGTATATTTGGACTCTTCCTGTCCTGCGAGCCGTTTCCCGCTTTCCTCGGAGAATTGCGAAAGACTGCGAGTGGACGGCGTTTAGCTAGCGCACATGGTAATAATGATGATGGCTGAGACCTTGGCCGGAGATTGCGAGGGAGGGGAACCGACGTGCCTTGGCCCCCGGCCCGCTCTCACCCATCGCCCCTTTAGCGGAACATTTCAACGACGTTGCCGTGTGGCCTTCGCTACTTTACCTCAACAAAATTATTCGTTTTTTTTTTTGGCTGTTGAGTCTTGGAAAGGTTTAAGCGTGTTCCCGTAAATCGGATGCTTTTACAACGGGATGTCGGAGCGCCGTTAACGTTATTTGAACGCTTAGCTGGCTAACGTGGAAACATAAAATACTTTTTTTTTTAATTCAGTGGCTGCCATTGATGGATTTTTTTTCGAAAAGTAATGAGGGTCTTTTTTGCAAGTGGCTCTTTTTTAGGGGGATGCGGATAATAGGCGCCGCGGCGGGCCGGAATTCCACAGCGCCGCTAATTGTCCTGGTGGAAAGGGAGCTAACTAGACAGAGGACGTGCTGTCACCAGCGCGGGCTAGCTAGCGCTTTTTGGGCGCTAGCCAGCAAGGACGTGCATTTCGCCGCCGTTTTGCGCCCAGGTTTGTGTGGGCGTCTTTGTCGGAGCGCTAGCGTGCGCCCCAAAGGCAGAATGCCTTTTTTTTCTGCTCGGCTGCCAAAGCACAGTCACGCCGTTGCGTCATCAAACGGGAGAGTAAAATACCCATCTTTCAGGTTATGTGCTGTAACGAGCGTTTTGGGGAGAAGGGGCGCTTGTGCAACGGCGGCGGCTTGAAAGTGGGGACGGATGAAACGCGGGACTGTTGCGTTTTGACTTTTAGGACGTCGGCGGAATGTCGTTTGACCACGCCACGTTTGTAAACAAAGAGGATTTCTGTATCGAGTTGGAGGATGGAGAAACGTCGGGTTTTCCCATGAGACAATAGTCCCGTGAATGTATTTTATTTCTGTCAGAGCACCAAAGTTTTCACGTGACGGCTAAAGTGGAAATAAGGTTAGAGCGCCTCGTCGTCAGCCGCGATTGCCTGCTGGACAGGAAGGGGATTCGTTTGTCTGTCACAAAGATTAAAATTGTGTCTTGTCACGGATCTCGCCAAGTTGTAAAGTTGGCGGATTCATTCATGGTGGCGAGCGATATGGCTCCGCCTACCCGAGCGCAAAAGGAAAAGTCCTTGGCGCCCGCAGTGCCTCTCCACAGAGAGGCAATTTTGTGGAAGAAAGATCTTGACCAGAGCTGTCTTGTTCTTTTCCTTTCCAGCAAAAACAACAGACGGCTGCCAAGTGCCATGTAAATAGGAGTTATACATCAAGTGGGCGAGAGAGAGAGAGCGAAAAGGGGGAGGGACAAAAGTCCCCCCCCAAAAAAGGGGGAGGGAGGAACCAAAGAATGAAATGCCTCATTTGACTTTGGCTCTCCACTCCAACTTGTCCTTGAAGCCAATAAATCAGGCAGCGCTAAAAGAAGAGGTTGACCAAAACGACTGGCCCGTTAAGTGTTCGTACTCGTAACTCAGGAAGTTCAAGTTGGAGGGAAAAAATAAATTAAAAAAACATCGGTTTTAATGGCAGCCACTGATAATCAATAACATCAAATTGCATTTGTCGTTTTTATTGTTGCTTGCTTTCATTTGATCTGTCATTATTTGGTGCATATTAGTCCTATTTTATGGTTATTGTACTATTTTTATCGACCCGATAAAGACGATCCTGACGTTTTGCCGATAACGAGAGTTCAACTGTAAAAACACTTGAGCGGCACTTTACATTACGCAGGGGCGGGGTACGTTTGAATTAAGTTACATAACCTTTTTCAATGGGTGGAAATGTATAGTAGCGTTGCAGGGAAAGTTTGGGGGGAAAAAATGGGGTATGACTTACCATCATCCATCCTGGATCGTCAGCTTGCGGCACAGTCAGCTGTTTGAGGGCCTCGCACAATAGTGCTCTTTGTTTCCTTCCGTCTGAGAGGGGCTTTTGTTGGGCGGGGGTCCAAACTGTCCGGACCGGGTAGCCCCCTGCCAAAATACCTAAGAGCGGGACGATCGGGAATATCGTTAGCAAATGTCGGAAAATTGTGCAAATGTTCCTGAATGATGCCGTTTGTTCAGCTTGACTTTTTGGGGGGGGTGTTAGCATCCATATTAGCCGAGCATGCATATTTTGGGATGTGGGGGGTGGACAGGAGTACCCTGATAAAAGCCATATGAGCCTGAAAAAAAAAAACATACAAAATTCATAAACTTGGTATCGAACTCTCGATCTCAGAACTGCGAGACCGACGGGCTAACCACTACTCCACCGTGCCACCCGAATTTTTTTTTTAAATTATTATTCTTTAACGTGAATGAAGGGGAAATTAAACTAAAAGCTATTGCTCTGTTTTTTTCAACAGCAGCGGCGGAGGCCGGCTCGGGTCGGGTATGATGCCGGGACAGATACCGGAGCCCTCGCTGGCGCCGGGCTCCCTGCCCTGCTTGGGCCCGCTGGCGGGCATCTCGGCCACCACGCTGACCGACCAGCTCAAACTGGCCGCCATGTTCTCGCCGCTGCATTTCCTGGGGCGGCTGGGAAAGAGGCCGCTCGCCATCAAGACGGAGGTGAGCGGGGGGAAAAAAAAGGGGAAGCGAACGATCGCCCGTAAGCAGAAAAAGCGGCTGGCGCTAGCAAAAGCGACGAGCCCTCGCCCTAAAAGTTGAAAGTGAAATAGAGACGGGCTCATGTGAAACTCCTGCGTTGGCAGATGGACGAGGACGAAGAAAGGCGAAAACGACGGCGGGAGAAAAACAAAGTGGCGGCGGCACGATGCCGAAACAAGAAGAAGGAACGAACAGACTTCCTCCAGAGAGTGAGTTGATGACGCCCATGAGAAAGTCCGCTAACTCACGCGACTGACGCACTCGTTGATCGCATTGGGTCACGAGGGGGGTGCCGGAGCCTTTTTGCATCCGATGAGCCTAACACGGGTGTCCCGTTTTCAGGAATCGGAGCGTCTGGAGATGGTCAACTCGGACCTGAAGGCTCAGATCGAGGAGCTCCGCCTGGAAAGGCAGCAGTTAATGGTCATGCTCAACCTGCACCGGCCCACCTGCATCGTGAGGACGGACAGCGTGAAAACCCCCGAAAGCGAAGCCAACCCCCTTTTGGAACAGCTCTCCCAAGAGTCCAAGTAAAAAGACGGGCGGGCGGCTCAACTTTGGTCTTCCGCCTTTTGCATTTCTACGTGGCGGACTCTTTTGAGAGCCCAGGCCGGAAACGCCCACTTTCGGGAAAAGGGACCAACTAGAGGAAAGAAAAAAGACTGCAAATGACGTGGAGGAACCTCAACGGCGGACACTACGCCATTTTTTTTATGTCTACCGGTTGATCCGAATGGTGGTGACGCTGGCGTCATGAAAATAGCACATAACGCAAAGGAAAAAAAGTGTTTACACCCACGTTTGTCCAATTCTTGTACTTGTTTTATATCGCTTTGTAACGCGTTTGAAATGCCCATCAATCACTTGACGTGATGATTCAAAAGAAAAAAAGAGGTAGAGTTTGTCTGCTATCATATTGCGCTGTCAAACAGCTGTGAAAACAGACTCTTTTTTTCTCCCTTTTTTCAGCTGAGCAGTATTTCAATGTCTGGACATGTATCTGCCAATTATGACTCTGTTACCCCGAGTAGATTAAAATCTATTTTCTAACGATACGAGCCCATGTTTAAAGTTCTTGAAAATTCGAATTTTAGCAAATTAATTAACGATGCACTTTTATGGCATTATTTTCCAAGAGTGGCAATTTGCGCCCTCCGGTGGACACTTTGAGAAACGCAAAAAATCAGGTAATTCCTAGATATTGGATTGCAAAATTAGCTTGATTGCTAAAGTTATTTAGATTTAGCAAAATTAGTGACATCTTTTGAGTACTAAGGTCCTTTTCGGCTGCTCTCAATCAAACTAGACTGACATGTCTGCTGAGTAGACGCAATTATTTTTAACGGGAACGGGGGATTCTGCAATATTTGCAAAAAGAGCATTTGTGGAGGAGGCTTGGCAGCAAATGAACTTTGGTTCTTTGGTCGCCACCACTCTCCGGCTTTAAACGGATTAGACGGCGGCTCGCGATAAACTCAATTACTAATCAGTCCTTGCTTAGACTAACATTGACATAATTGTCTTATTTAAACCAACTCAATTAGCCGGGTTGCATAATTTAGGCAAATGATGCCTCTGATGTGCATTAATCAAAACAAACAAGTTTATAAAAGGCCTGCCTTTTCATGTCAGCCAGCACAAAGACATCTTATTGGAAATTCACCGATTTGGCCACATTTTAAAGACGGCCAAGAACCCTTCAGATTTTGACGCTCCCGCGCGTGCCGCCAATTAGCGTCGCCGTTCGTCTCTGCCGCGCTAATGGAATCTTCAGCCGGACTCAAAGTAAACCATTGAAATAAAAGCGGGCCGGCGGCCATTGTTGACGACTTGGGGCCGCCATATTCTCATGCTAATCTAATATTCCGCCTTTTTTTGTGCGTCCACTCTAATGAATTCTGGGTTTTTTTTGCTTCCTCAGACATTTGTGGAGGTCCTGGCACGGAAACAAAGACTTATTTTGATTATTAAAGTAAACACAAACAGCGGAGCGGCGTTCATACGCAGCTGCATGCACTCGAAGCCGGTGTTTGGACGGCGGCAGAAAGGACCAAGCAACCCTCAAGACTTTGTCGGGGGGAAAAATAATACGAAAACAAAAAACAAAATAATTATTTAGGGATGCTCAAGAGCGACGCCGCTAATATTCGCTTTGAAGACTACGGATGCATTTGCTAAGGGGGGAATTTGGCAGGAGATAAAATGATGTCGTGTTGTGTGAAAAGGGTGGTGGACGTACCTCTTTGGACGGAATTGATGGAGATGGACGTCCATTTCATTTGGGTGAAGAGATTTTGTAGGCTGAGAATCTGGGCTGGGAGTTGGACAAAAAGGTCTGTGGTGGGTCGGTGACCTGCAAAAAAATGGCAAAATTGAGGGTTTGACATTTATGTAAAGTTATGCTATAAATAAAGTTTTTTTTGGATCTCCATAGCTACCATTGACAGTACTAGACGTTTAGTTAAAATGGATTGGACATTTCCTGCGCTACCCTGGGCCTAAACAGGATATATACACGTACTTACAACTGCCTATAAATGTATATTACACAATAATATTTTAAAATATTTTATCTTAGCTGGTCTTTTAGAACTTTTATTATTTACATAATACATTCACAAATGTAAAAATATAGTATGTTCTTGTTCTTTTGCTTACCAAACGTGTTTTAAGTTCAAACAATGACAAGACTCCCCAAACCAGTCGCTACTTTGAACCCATTTTCGACATTCGCTCATTCCAACTTTAACGAATTTACTCGGCTTATTGAGCAAAAATGTTCCAAAATAACTTCTCTAGTCCCCGAGGACCAAACTATTGTCTCCTTACCTTGAAATTGTTAAACTAAAAGCGTCCAAGTTTACATTCTTTGCTAGCTGATAGCACAGCTACTGATTACGTGCTAGCTAGCATCAGGTGCAACACCAGCTGCCGACTTTAGCGAACAACTAGTTTATAAAATAAGTTCTCAAATAACACAATAAGAAGTCTGACGTATTTAGTATATATAAAAATATATACAACATAATAAAATATACATACTTACTTATTTAAAATACGTAGTGTAGTTTTCGCGCTAATTCATCATTTGCCGCCAGTACAGGAGAGGAATGAACCACTGTCTTTGGTAAAGGAGGGGTGTTCCAACTTTTTTCCTGGTAAACACGTCAACAAAAAGTGAGGAGAGGAAAACAGGACACCCCCCCGAAAATTAGTTAATTAGAACAATCAAATACTACCTTACTGCCTGTTGATTGGTTGGGAGTTTAAAAGGCGGGTTGGCTTAACTATTTGGCCCAACCCCTTCACAATTTAAAAGAGCCGCTCTGCTTCTGCTCTCCATCCTTCTAAATACAGCAAGTGGAAACAAGGTAGGTATTATTATCAATAAATATCATTTTAAACTGCATGTTGATGTTTGCCTTACATAATATCTCACTACTATAACCCATACATATTACTGTTGAATAAAATGTTATTACCATATGTGCATTTTAAGTAAACATTGACTTTATTTACCTGTAATTTTGTAAACCAGGATGAATTTGAGTATGTGGTCCAAAATGGCGTATCCCGGCAACCGTATGGATGATCACGCCACTGAGCATCTTCCTCCTTTGGAGTGCCAATCACAAAAATTATTTTCCAAAAAAAGTAGTGAGGTGAACAGGATGTTATTGGAAAGTCTTTACCGTCATGGTGGCGAGTCGCAAGCATCCGCCGTCCAACGGAGCGGCCATCAAGCCAAGCGAGCCCGGGTGGAGAATATCATCCGGGGCATGGCAACGGGCTCGTCCGGGTGGGAGATGAAAGAAGACCCACAAGTAAATCACAAGCGATATTCTTCCCAGCTCCTTCCAGACGACCCAACGTGGAAAAACTGTTCTTCTGACGTGACGCCGAGAAATCAGGAATCTTACCGGGAGTTTGAAAACCTGGCACATGGCGGATACCCTGGATGCGAGAAGGTAAACTTGACGGGTCTTCCCCTCCGACCTGAAAAAGTCATGGCGGAGGTTTTGAAGTACGAACTCTCGCGAGCCGTGAGTAAGAGCGTCGACTCCATTTTCAAAAACTTTCCACTTGTCAAGAAACGTCAACAAGACCCAATGGCGCCTTTCCTGAAGAACTTGAAGCCATCAATGGGTTCTAATGAGCTACTTGATGTTCAAACTGAAGCTCTGGCTCTAGTGGTCCAAAGACCAGACCACTTGGGAAGTCAAGTTCACAGATTAAGTCCTTACCAAGACCGGGAATCTGACCAGACTCTAAATCCAGAGTCGGGGGTCGGTTCTGGATCCCTGACTGCTGTGGACCCCAGAATTTTGGACAACCTTTGCTTCCCACGCATCAAGACGGGGTCCAACGGCATCCACCAGGGTCATCTTTACGTCCTAAACGTATCCTTAGCCGGCGTAACGTGAAAACGATCGGAAAAAAAGTGCAATTTTGTGGCCATACCGTACCGTGTCGTCCTTACCTATTCCCCTTCCAGGAAGGTCTGACCACCAAGCACCTGAAAAAAGCCAAGCTGATGTTCTTCTACACCCGCTACCCGAGCTCACTGGTCCTCAAGACGTGTTTCCGCGACGTGCGGGTGAGATGCAAGACAAGAGGCCGGACGCAGTTCTGGTTCTCTCGTTTTATTGAAAAAAGGGGAGGGTCACAATGTACAATGTTGACGATCCGGGCTTACCTGTCCTTCAGTTCAGGCGCTGCATCGCCTCGCAGTTGGTCAAGTGGTTCAGTAACTTCCGGGAGTTCTACTACATCCAGATGGAGAAGTTTGCACGCCACGTCGCCGCCGCCGCGGAGGCTGGGACGGCCCACGCGAAGTTGGCGCTCTCTGTGGGGAGAGAGTCGGAACTTTTCAGAGCCCTCAACGGGCACTTCAACAAAGGCGGAGATTTCCAGGTAGGCCAAGACAATTAGGGATATTATTTTAAGATAAGAATGTGGTCGCTACTTTGCCCAACTAAAGAAATACATCAATTTGCTTTTTCTGGCAACAGAAGGTACAAACATAGAAAAAAAGACATTCAATCGTTGTATTAAGTGTTTGTTCCGACTGTTACCTTTTGAAGAAGCTTCTCTCTAGCAGTAACTGTTAAAAAATAAAGTCAGGAAAAGACAACATATTTGTGGACATTTTACCATACAAGAATAGATCGAGGTCAACATTATTAAATATTATTAGAATACACGATGACCGTCAGAGTTAAAAATGTGTTGCTAATCTTGGGATGGGCAAAATACATTTTGATTTGAATCCAGGTGCCCGATGGCTTTCTGGAAGTGGCAGAGATTACGCTGCGGGAATTCTACGTGGCCATTTCTGCCAACAAGGACCGAGATCCGTCCTGGAAGAAGACCATTTACAAGATCATCTCCAAGCTGGATGCTGATGTTCCAGCTCCATTCAAGACTTGGCCACGTACGGAAGAACCGTGTGGAACAATTGGGAGCCATCGCGGTCAATGCCGAGAAAACGAGGATTCCATTTGTAAAAATCAATAGATTTTTAGTACTTTTTGGTCCAGAGATGTAAGAAAGAATTGTCCTCAACGCAAAATGATCACAATAGGCCTCTCGGGATAATAAAACGCTGGCAACTGTGGTAAAAGAAAAAGACATTTATTCAAAGTCATCATTACAATAACAAAATCTAACATAAGTACAATGTCAGAAATGCAACATTTTCTTCTTTATACTCACCAAAATGTTTTTTAGTCTTCAAGAAAATCCGGTCTTGTCTTCTTCTTCTTCTTAACATTCCAAATAAAGATGTAAATTTCCAAGTGCTTCTTCTGAAACGGAAATAGTTTGTGCTCCCCCAAAAAAGTGAATCTTCTTGTCTTCGGATTTCCAAATCCCAAATACGGCTTCAATGTGCTAAATCATCCTGACCTTGTGGAAATTGGTCACAAAAGGATTTCCTGCCAGGACTGAAAATGCCCAAGAGTTGCGACCAATCCATTCCGAGGTGGAGGTCACAAGGAGACCAAAACCAAGTCAAAGAATCAAGTCGTTCTGAACAAAAACCAGTTTTTGAAGACACAAAAACTCCCTGCAACCCAAGTTTAAGTGCTTTACGGCTACCTAAAGTGACAAAAAAAAATCAACTCCTACCTTAGAGCTTTTAAAGATTAGTTTCTTTTGGATGGAGAATGAACAGTAGGGGCGCCAAGATTGAGCCCTGTGGAACGCCAAATCTCAAACCCTATTGGATCCAGTTCTGAAAGCACAACAATTCCAAGCCACGCCGCAAAATTGGTTATTTGTGTTTTTTTTTTTATTGTTTTCAAACAGTTAACACAGTTGAAGAAACAAAAGTACAGATATAAAACATTCACAAACCATGTCTGGATACATAACTAGTTGAAGAACGGTGATGACCTAAACCTAAAAAAAAAAAATGGTGAACTATCATCAATTAGAAGAAAAGAAAATGGAGACTTGAGGAAGAGTCTTTCTTGTTCACCATCTTGGCCATCTGTCAACAAAATAAATATTGAAAAAATGGTGATTTTGGCATTCATAAAAACCTTGAGAACTATGAATTTGAAATAATGACTTTAATTCCAATACAATTACTCTTAACAATGAAATGTAAAGAGTGATAAAAATGGGAGACGTACCTTAAGCGCAAACGGAAAAAGTGGGCTTTTTTAAAAAAAAATGATCTTTTAGAAATATTTAGTCCGGTTGAGCGCTTTCTGTGCAAGTCGTCCGCTATCGTCGGTGATTTTTTCCCAGTCCGTTTGGCCCACCACGAAGCCGATAGCTCGCTTGCGATCGGCGTCCTTTTGCTCTTCCAGGTCGGCCCATCGCACCTAAAGGCAAAAGTTGCAGCGCCATTTGTTTTAACACGGTTTAAAGACTTGCATTTTCTACCAAAAGGAATGCTGTAAGCCATTTGTTTACCCTCTTTTTGCCCGGCTGAGACTTGCGGGTGGCGTAGTCGTCCGGCAGCTGAAGGTAGTCCTCCATGCCCGCAGAGTCGCTGTCGCGCTTCCTCTTGCTGCTGCTCCCCAAACCGTCCAACTTGTCTGGAGAAAAGACACACAGCTTTTTAGCCAAGTACTGGAAAAATAACTGAAAAGCCCATCTACACTTGGAGTGCAAGTTAAGATGCTAGCTACTAGCTCCTATCGTCAAACACAAAGATAGCATGTTAAGCAAAGGGCTTCCAAGAGACAAAAATATAACTATATTTTTTAAACACTAGCATTGTATTTATTTAACTTTCAAATGTATTACCAGACATGGCTAAAAAGTGGCAGCCCGCCAGGCTTATAAAGCACTGGTGGGAAAAAAATATGAATTACTACAGTGTAACAAACTGCAATATTAGCTTTCTAAAAACAGCTTTTGTTTTTTTCTTTTTTGCTTGCTATACTATCCTAAAACATAAAAGACAAAACTACAACATTGGCTGTCCTTAACAACATTCACAATTTGTCTTTCAATAAATCTTAGCATATTAATAGCTTGTGCAAGCATAAAAGCATCTACATACTGTAAATAAGTAGGGTGACTAAACATTTCAGTTGTGTATCATTTTTCGACGGTTGCCAGCTTAAGTTTTGCAGTTTTACAAAATTCATCTCGAGGGAATTGTAACAACAACAAAGATTTTGGAGAAACTCAAAACTGCAAATCCCAAAGTCAAGTGTCGAATGTGAAGAGGGAGAGAAGAAATTTTGACTTACCAAGTTTTGCTTCTGAAGTATCCATCTCCCATTTGCTTTTTGGAATGTAGCCCTAGATATTTGTAAAAAGACACTCCACAAGTTAAACATCACATACAAAACAATTAGCAGCCAAAAAATGAGCTCACTCAACGCTAGAAATGAGCTAACGTCGTACATTGAGTCATTTTAAATACCATTGTTTTGTTATTGACAAATGAAGTCTAGCATTTGAAGTGCAGAGAAACACAAAGATCATACAAATCAATTGCAAAGCATTGGTTATGTTAAAACACTTGCTGTAAACTTTGATGTCAAACTGACCAAAACCCCATGGAGGGCGGGGTTTAAACAATGTAATGGTAAATAGTGTAGAAAAGTACCACAAGAAAATTGCAACATTTCACATGGAGATGCTTTGAATGAATATCATTTGAGATCATATTTGAGCTTACCATGAACGGACGCTCCACATTCCATCCAAAATTAATTATTAGCAAGATCAAAAGGGACAATTTTTCCAACAACAAACAATTGCAAAATGTCCACAATCAAGGGAAATGACAAAACATAACTATTCCTCTGAAAAATATGAACTAATGCGCTAATTGTTGACCTGATTTTCTCCTGAAAACATAACAACAAAAAGTACTTTTCACAATTATGCCACTACGGAAACTTTAAGCAAAAAAATGTGACTTACCGCAACAAATACTTTTTTCCCTTTTAAATAAATAAAAATGGTGGTTCAACAAAATATGAACATCACCAAGTGTACTTACTATTTCATAGTTGTGACTGATCATTTCGTGAAGTCACCACTATTGTCATTTTGTTTTGTTTTTTAAATAGAACCCTATGTTTTGCACCCTGCAGCTTTAAATCTCATTATAAATGACCATAAAAGCATTGTCAGTGGCCTGCCTATCTTTAAATGTAAACATCCCATAATACACAGACAGAATGACTGATATGGAGTAATTATTTCATCAACAAGTTAGAAGAGTGTAGAAGATAAAAGTGCATGATGTCCTACCAGATCCCCCTCCTCTTCTTCCTCCCTTTTGGCTTCTTTAGGCTCCTCCTCCGGATTGAAGTCTTCCATTTCCACCTAGCGACAAAGCCAGCCATTTTAGTCAAGCGTCCAAACATAAATGACAGCGGAACTGACCTCCTCGATGGCGGCGTCCTGCAGCAGGGCCCGCACGTCCAGGCGGACCATGTGACGAGGCGTGGACTCCCAGTTGTTGGACATCTGCATTTTGGGACCGGGCGTCAAAAAATTGGACTTTTTCCCCCACTAAAATAGGTCTACATTTTCTTACCTTCATAATATCTTTGAGCGTCCTCGCGTGGCTGTTTCTCTTTGCGCAAGTGTGGGTGTCGGCGGTGATTTCCGCGATGTACACCTGGGAAAGAAGGACAGACGTGAGCGATATGGACAAAAAGATGAATTATTTCATTCTTTTTGTGAGACATACCTCAAAACCTTTGGTTTTGGCAGCACTCCAAAACTGCTCAAAATGGCTGACGCGGTCATTAATGGTGTCCAAGATGATGAAGGGGAAAAAGCCATCGTCCAGCGTCTTCTTGAACGTTTTCAGCATGCTGATGCGGTACATCCCTTCCAGTTCCGGCTCAAACTCGTATTCCAGTACCTGACAATCAGCCATTTTAATATTTGAGTCACCTGACAATTTATTTTTAATCTTTCATCCTCACCTTTCTTTTGAGCCGCCTCCCCGTGTCGGGGTCCTTCTCCACCTTTTCCACCTCAGTCATGAAATAGTCGTCTAAAACTAGAACTCTTGGCGGGGCGCCGCCGCAGTCCACCTCTTTATCCTGTAGGTTGAAAAATGGCGCCATTATTTATTTTTTCAAACTTTGACAAAAACAATCAAAGAGAGCGGCGGTTTGATACCGACCCGTATGAGTTTGGCCACGTGGCTCTTTCCACTCCCGGGTAGACCTCGCATGATGACCACAATCTGTCAGGGGAGGTCAAAGGGTCAAAAACAAGGCCTCAATAACAAAGCGTTTCCGACCGAGATGAAGACAAGTACCCTCTCGGGTCGTGACATTCGTCCGGGTGGTTTGAGAATATCGTCCACGTTCTTAATCTCGGGCTTCTTCTCGACTTGGGGGAGTGGCTGAGGTGGCGTGGGCAGGGGAGGTCCGCTGGGGGGTCCTCCTCGGTCCTCGGGGTAACCTCTCCTGTCTACCAGACGAAAGATAGTCAGCGAGAAAATCCGGTTTAAGCGCGTACGAAATATCGGATATTTACCGAAAGGCGATGGCGCGTTGGGGCCGTAGCGTTCGGGTCCGCCGCGGTCCATCCCGCCGGGTCGCTCAAAGTGCGGTCGGTCGAAGGCGGGCCTTCCGAAAGGATCCTCTCGTTCTCGGCTGCCGCTGCGGTCCCGTTCCCGGAATTCGCGTTCTCGTTCCCGGTAGCCTGGACGAAGCGGGTGCCTGCGTACCAAGAAAAGCACAAATGTGTTAGTCTTGGATTAAAACATTACCAAAATGTAGTACTACCTTTAGCTTGCATTTGAGACGGACAAAAAGCTATTACATTTGTGCCCAAGGCTGGAAATGTAGAATATGATTAGCTAAGACGCTACCTTTCGTCTCTCGGGGAGTAACGTTCCCTCCCGAATCGTTCTCGTTCATAGTCTTGCGGAGGTTTTTCCCGGAAGAATTCTCTCTCCCGGTTGAACTCCTGGCGCTCCAGAAAAGGGTCCGGGCGCCGATCGAAAAAGGGATCCCTGCCGAAAGGTTCTCGGAGAGGTTCTGGAAGCACAACAACAATTAGCCATTGCAACAACAACAGCAACAAAATGCTAAATGTTAGCCACCTTTTTCATAGCCTCGGTCTGGTTCCGGTCTCAACACGACCCTCTCGCCATAAGCGATCCGTTCCACGGTGGTGCCGGGCTCTGAAACATAAATTGGCCATGATAACCTGGAAAAAACTATGCTATGCTAACGCCTTACCATGTCCGTGCCCGTAATCCACAGTCTTTGGAACCATGGGAGCCGCAGGATTGGCGTCCCAAGGCGGCGTTTGAGTAGTTGTGGCCATACCCTGGAATACAAATCAGAAGGAGCTTAGCAAGCACGACGCCAGAATTCCACGCTAAAAAGAAACCAAAGGTTACCTTCAGAGCATTCCGGACTTCCACCGGGATCTCCAACCCAAGTAGACCCGCGGGGAGGTCGGGCATCGAGTCGCCCGCCGCGCGCCGAGCTACGGGATCCGGCTTCCCCTCCTGTTGTTCCCTGTGAAAAGCAAAACAAGCAGAAGTTAGCACTATTTTCCATGTTGTGGTTAGCACGAGGTTAGCTTACCTCATGCGCTTTAGTTCTTGGGCAGCCTTTAAAATGATTTCATGTTGCCGTTGGGAAAGGGCGAGGACGTTGCCTCCGGGTTGGTCCACCGAATTCTCCGCTGGGTTGTTACCGCCTTCGTTTTGGTGCGGGGGTCTATCCGACATGGGATCGTCTCTGCGGTTCTGATAAGGGGGGTACATCCGCTCTCCCGGGGAGTCGAATCTGGAAGGGCGATCCCATTCCGGGGGCCCGGCCATGTCGCCCGGCGGCTCCCCGGGGAAATCTCGACCCCGGACCTCGTCTCTTCTGCGGTCGAAATCTTCAAATCCACGAGGAGGGCCTCGCTCCACGCCCTCCGGCCAGCGTTCACCTCGGAATTTGTCCGGCGGAGACTGCTCTCGGTCCCATTGGGGGTCGAAGAACCCGCCTTCGCGCCTCGGTCCTTGAAAGCCGTCTTCCTCGTGCCCGAAAGGGGGTTCGCCGCGGGGGTACTCCTCGCCAAAACCGTAGCCGAAACCTTCTTCTTGTGGGTGGGGGACACCCGGGTGCATGGCGCCTCGTGGCATCCCGCGACCCACGGGTCCTCGTCCCCTTTCGATGATCTCGTGGGGCATCGGAGGACGTCTGCCGTAGGGTGCTTTCCAGTCGGGTTCGCGCTCCATGTCATTGTGAAAGAAATGTTCGGGGTCTGGATCTATTAGTTCATGAGGCGCTGGGGGTGGGCACCTTCCCCGGCCCGCACCAGGGTGCATGAAGTCATGAGGCTGGTCACCACGCCCCATATAAGGATCGTCTTGGTCCATGTCGCGACGCTCCATGCCGTAGGGAAAGGCCTCTTGGTCCATTGGCCCGCGGCCCAGGTGCTGAGGGATTCCACGACCCCGCATAAAAGAAGGATGGCCGTGTGGAGGATGACCACGACCAGATGGAAATGGAGATCTCATCCCTCTCATTGGTGGACTATCCTGGCCCCAGTAAGGTTCTTCTTCTCCTTCGTAGAAGTACTCGGGTGGCTCATTTTCTTCCCATCGACTGTCCATGGGTTCCCTCATGCCCATGTGTGGGCCACCTCTCCCCAAGAGGGGACCTCCTCGACCCATGGGGGGACCTCCTCGACTCATGGGCGGACCTCCACGACCTATGGGTGGACCTCCCGCATCAATATCTTCTGAATCATTTTCCGGTCGACCCATCTGTGGGCCACCTCTGCCCATAAATGGCCCACCTCGACCCATAAACGGGCCCCCTCGACCCATATGTGGGCCCCCTCGGCCCAAATGTGGTCCATCTCCTTCCATTGGCGACCTATCTCCTTCCACTGGTGGTCCACTTCGACCCATAAACGGGCCACCTCGACCCATATGCGGGCCACTTCGGCCCATGGGTGGTCCATCTCCTTCCATTGGCGAGCTATCTCCTTCCACTGGCGGTCCACTTCGACCCATAAAAGGGCCACCTCGACCCATATGCGGGCCACCCCGACCCATATGCGATCCACCTCGGCCCATGGGCGGTCCATCTCCTTCCATCGGCGACCTATCTCCTTCCACTGGCGGTCCACTTCGACCCATAAAAGGGCCACCTCGACCCATATGCGGGCCACCCCGACCCATATGCGATCCACCTCGGCCCATGGGCGGTCCATCTCCTTCCATCGGCGAGCCATCTTCCACTGGCGGTCCACTTCGACCCAAAAACGGGCCACCTCGACCCCTATGCGGGCCACCTGGACCCATATGTGGGCCTCCTCGACCCATATGCGGACCACCTCTGCCCATGGACGGTCCATCACCTTCCATCAAGGACCTATCTCCTTCCACTGGTGGTCCACCACGACCCATATGCGATCCACCTCGGCCCATCTGTGGTCCATCTCCTTCCATCAGCGACCCATCTCCTTCCACTGATGGTCCACTTCGACCCATATGCGGGCCACCTCGACCCATATGCGGGCCACCTGGACCCATATGTGGGCCACCTCGTCCCATATGTGGGCCACCTCGAGCCATATGCGGACCACCTCGGCCCATTGGCGGTCCATCAGCTTCCATCGAAGGCCCATCTTCTTCCAATGGCAGTCCACCTCCGCTCGTGAGTAGTCCTCCTCGTCCCAGCAGCGGTCGTTTTCGCCCCATGGGGGGTCCTCCGCGCCCCATGGGGGGTCCACCTCGCCCCATGGGAGGTCCACCTCGCCCCATGGGGGGTCCACCCCGACCCATGGGGGATCCACCTCGTCCCATGAACGGGCCTCCTCTTCCCATTGGAGATCCACCGCGTCCCAGCATTGGACCTCCTCGGGACATAGGAGGATGTCCTCTCATCATTTCCCCCATAGGGGGTTCTTCCACGGGTTCTTCATAATATTCTTCCTCTTCTTGGAAATGATGGTCTTCTGGCATCCAGATGTCTTGTTTGTGTTCCTGGTAGCCGTCGGCACCAAAGTCCTCGTAAGACGGATCTTGCCACTCGTAGTCCTCTTCTTGTTGGCCATAAAATTCTTCCTGTGGAGGCATAAATCCATGAGACATGTCTTGCGTCTCACCCCCATTTGGACCGGTGTTACGGCCACTGAAGTCTCTGTGTCCAAACTGCCCGGGTCCGTGTCCCCGTCCTCGGCCCGGCATAGATCCCGAGGGTCGACCTCGTCCCCCACCGGGCGGAGGCCCCGCGAGTTCCGGCGTCGAGCGGAATTGTGCGGGTGGTTTCTCCTCCCGTTGTTTGGGTGATGCATCTGAAAGCATTGGGAGAAGATTGTTATTGTTGTTATTTGGCGGCCCGTTTGGTGGGCCATAGTTTGACGAAACGTCTGCCTGTTTGGATTCCATGGGACTTCCTGAAGGCTGGACAACTTTAATGTCAGAAGGTTTGGGCGAGTTGCAGATGTCCATTTTATCGTCGTCATCTGTGTTTACGGATTGAGCGACGGATTCCGCCGACTCAAAAAGGCCGACGTCAGCTAGCGAGCCGCCCGTTTTGGCCATTGTGGCTCCGGATGGAGTTTGACTCTTGACTTGATTGGGTTGAGACGACTCAGCTGATTTGGAAGAAGAATCCACGGCGGTCGTTAGCTTGGGACCCGGTTGGACCTGAGCCTGGGGGACTTGCTTTTTGGCCGGTGGTACCGGAGAGCTTTCTGTGGCAGGCTGAGGAGGAAGCTGTTTTGGGGGCTGGTCAAATCGAGACTGACGTACGGGTTTGGGGGGTGGAGGTGCTTCTTTTTGTGGTGGCGGTGGTGGTGGTGGCTGTTGCGATGGTGGCTGTTGTGATGGTGGCTGTTGTGATGGGGGCTGTTTTTGTTGTTGTTGTTGTTCCGATTTGGGTGGGCCATCAATGTGCTTGGGGGGTTGGTCAAAGCGTGAGGTTGGTTTGTTAAAAGGTGGCGGTCCGCCAAAGCGCTGGTTTGGTTGATCGAACCGAGGAGGACCGTTAAAACGTGACGCAGTTTGGTTAAACGGCGAGCCGTTGAAACCGTGTTGTGCTGGCTGAAACTGAGGAGGGGGCTCATAACGACCATATCTTGGAGTCCCGTCAAAGGACGCTGGCTGGTTGAATCTGGGATTGGGTCCTCTGCCAACAAGAACACAAATACTTTTTTTAATGGCAAAACCACACAAAATGTAGATTTACTGTCATAAACAAGGATTCATTCAAATTCTGTTAAGTCAAAAACTATACCTGATGACAAAGAGTCACAAACACTGGTACTGACCTTGGAGCTCCCATGTTGTTGAAGTTGGGTGGTGGAACGTTAATGGTAGATCCCATTGCCGTTGGGGGGGCTGCGCAAGTTTGAGTGTGATTCTGATCGGGCGGCGGACCTGGCGGGGGACCCGGTGGAGGGGCCGCCAAGTGACCCGGAGGCGGACCGGGAGGGTGACCCGGAGGGGGGCCCGCATGGTGACCTAGCAGAGGGCCCGGATGGTGACCGGGAGGCGGGCCCGGGGGGTGACCCGGAGGCGGGCCCGGGGGGTGACCCGGAGGCGGGCCCGGGGGGTGACCCGGAGGCGGGCCCGGGGGATGTCCCGGTGGAGGACCGGGCGGGTGACCCGGCGGAGGGCCGGGCGGGTGACCTGGCGGAGGACCGGGTGGGTGACCTGGTGGCGGGCCCGGCGGAGGTCCTGGCGGCAGACCTGGCGGAGGACCTGGTGGGATACTCTGGGATGTGGAATCATCAGCAACCGCAGGTGGTGGTGGGGGCGGCTGACTCAATTGCGCCTGAGTCAGTGGCGGTTGAGTGATTGGCGGCGGCGGCACCGACATGTCCGGGACCGGGTAACCGCCGTACTGGTTCATGGCTAAGGTGCTATACTGCATGGAGGCGTACGGCACCATGGCCGTGAGAGCGGTGATGGTCTCCTGAAGGTGATCTTTGGTGGCGTTCATCTGCGTCTGCCACTGCTTCCATTGGTCCTCGTAGTCGTGGAGCTGATCTTTGTGCGGATACGTTTGGAACTGGTCGAACCACAGTTTGAAGGTCACTTCCCAATCCTGGAACAGCGGGGTGAACTGTTGCTTTTGCATTTCGTAATGCCGCAGTTGCATTTCTGGTGTCATGGACTGCAAAAAGTAAAAAGTCACTCACACTTACCCAAAATGCACGATTACTTTTTGACCTACCTGGAGGTTTGGGGGCGGCTGAATGAGAGGCTGATACTTTTCCAGGATCTGCTGAAGCTTTTCGTGTTGCGTCATGAGCGCCTGGTAATGCAAGTTGACCCTCTGCTGCTGCACCTGTTGCCATTGGGCCGCCGCTGCCTGCAGTTTCTGGAGACGGTCCACCTCCTCCGGGTCTTCTTTTGGGTCGGGCTTGAACACAAAAAGGGGAGAAGGGTAGCCACAGGAGCCCATCGCCGCCGTCCAAGGCGTGGCAATAACACTCACTTCGGGAGGCGGAGGTGGCGCGGGCTGCTCCTCTTTTGGGGGTGGCGGCGGAGGCGCGCCCGAGGCTGCTTCGGATGGAGGCGGCGGGGGCGGCTGGGCCGCCTGGCTGATGGGGGTCTCACTGTCCTTTTGGTTCTGCTTGGCCTTCTCTTGCTTCAACTTTTGTAGATTCTGCAAATGCTGCTGGTACCAAAGTTGCTGTTGATCCTGCATAAATGTGTATTCATCAATATGCTATGTTTATGGGTACTGGCATCACTATCTCAATTGGACATCTATCCCAATCAGTGGCAGCCATAATCACACAAACCAACACAACTATTGACCTATTATTACTTTGACAGACATGAGACAGAAATTCATGGTAATTACCGGCAAACTGGAGCTTTCGTCTTTGGCCACAGCATCCGTTCCTTTTGCATCTTTAGCTTTCGTAGCAGTGTTAGCCACCTGCGGCTTCGTTGACTGCACTTCAGGAGCCGGTTGTTGGGCTTCAATTTTGTGCTCCTGCGTGGGGAACGGAGGAGGCTGCGAGTAGTCCGGTTTATTGGCGACAGTGTCTCCGGCCCCCGTTTCCGACGACTGCCACACCGGCGCAGAGTATCCAGCCGAGGGTCCCACGGCACCGGCACCGGTGGCGGCGGCACCAGCAGCAGCAGCACCGCCGCCCCCGCCACCTCCGAAACCCGGAGCCGAGTTCCCGTGGTGGAGAACGTTCTGTAGCTGCTTCTGGTGTAACATTTGGAGCTGTTGCATTTGCTGGAGGTGCTGCTCTTGCAGGCTGGAGAACATGGAGCCGCCCGACGCGGGGGCCTGCGTGCAGCCGAAATTCGACGACGCTCCTCCGGTGTGGGCTCCTGCCGCCGGCACCTTCCGCTGGCCGGTCCCTCCATAATTTTGAGGTGTCCCACCGTAGTTCCCCCACGAAGGGTACATTGTTCCGAAGCGAGACGAGCGGTTCCCCGCCTTTGTGCTCACATTCGGCCGGGGGCCTCGATGCTATTGATGCTAACCCTTGCTAGCTCACGCGCATGCAAAAGTGAGCGGCTACATTGTTATAAACAAACCAACAACGTCCCGTTAAACGCACATTGTCCGCTAACCCGACGTGTTAAAGTACCACTTAATACCTGAAAGGTTTACTTTTATCTTGCTTCTTCTTTTATTTCTCTTAATTCCGTCGTAGAAGTGTCTTCTTTAGTGTGAAAGTAGCGGTTGTCCTCCTGCCCAGACAGGAAATAGCGTCGACAATCTTAGATGACGGTATCCTGTAAGATAATTAGTGCAAGTAGTGAGGATAGTTTTCTTTTTCGTTTTGTACTTCATAAACTCAAATAAATGGAAATGTTGTCAATACCTACGTGTTTTTATGTGAATATCTGTCATCTTTCCAATCCAGGGAAAACGGCTATAATTTGAACCACGCGAGGGCGCCGTTTACGAGAACAGGCCTGCTCAAAATGTTAAAGGTGGTCCTTTTTATTCATTTATTTATTCTATTAACACTCTTGGGTGTCCTATTTAGTTGGTGAGAGATGTGTTTCATGAGCCTTTCCACTTTAAATGTCATTGGACGAAGCGACAAAGTAAAAAAAAAACAGGAGAAGTAGGGAAGCCATGTTGGAAGGGGCAAAGTTTCCATTAAAGTCAATGCGTGGATATTCAGAAAAGGTATAACTAGTATATTTCTCGGCGGCACGTAATTGAAAGAACTTGTCAAGCATTTGACTTTTGCAAAAACTTTGCGAGGGAGAACATTTGTGGAAGCTAAAAGCGGAACGTCGACTTTAGCGCGCCCTTGAGGCCCCATCCGCGCCGGGGGTCTATTTTTCTAACTTAAGATCACCGGTAAATGTGTATTAATTTTTGAGCAAAGCCTCTTCAAAAAAAGGAATCGTTAAAGCGGATTAATCAAGGCCGCCCTGTTTAATGTCCCCCGTTAATTAGTTTGTCAGCAGTGTTTTAATATCGCCTAATGACTTCATATTTCACCGATGACATTAAAAGGGCGGCCTATTCAGGATGGGGCTCCTTGGCGCGGAGACGCCCTCGCCGTGGAAGACAAGGTCGCCCACGCCCGGCCGGCCTGGTGGGAGAGATGATGCATTATGGAGGAAATCCCGTAGAGGGATCGGACCTCGCTCCGAAATGGCGTGACGGGCTCCGGAAGATGGGAGGAGACTGGAAATTGAAAAAAATAAAGGGTTACGATTACGCTGAGAGGTGGAACACACATTAAAAATTCTGAAATACGACAGTGAGTGACTTTAAATACAGTTTGGACACAAATCCATCTAAAAAGGGGACACAAAAGGCTTCATAATGATATTAATTAAGCCCTAATAATCCCCGCTCGCTAAAACTGAATTGAATTGAAAGCCTTTATTGTCATTATACAAGTATAATGAGATTAAAAGCTTCACCATAAAGTGCACACATGAATAAGTAGTCGTAAAAAGATTGATATACAATACAAATGAAGTGAGGTGAAAAAGAACAGTCACTATAGTAGTTGGCTATGTTGTTTACATCACCAAGCAAATTAAAATGGGCTGCATTGGGTTGCTAGCATGCTAGCTAGTGAATTCGGGTTGTTATTATTATTATTTGGGTGGATTAGTTATGAAAGGGGTAAAAAACAATAACAACAAAAAGAGCTAGATTCATATTCCACATGTAAAATGGACATTAGTGCAGAAAATATGGTCATTTGACTGTCTCCATTAATTTTAGCCTAGCTAAGGGTGACTCGGCTAAATAACAGCCTAATATTATCCATGGGATTAAAAGTAAGAGTTTCTCCCCCCCGTCACGTCGCTCAGCACTTTTGTCCGATCTTTCCGAGGGAGAACAAAGAAAGTAAGAAGTGGTAAAGCCCCGGCTCACGGTATTGAGGACACTGCATTTTCCCTGCCATGAAAATCTGTTGTTAAACAAAATGCTCAATGGAAGCTAATGGATCCCCAACACGTCCATGCGCCGCTTCCAAAATGCTTTGTTTGGCAAATCAATTTTCCCATAACCCGGCCAGGAGAAAAGTGATGCCCATTGATCGGGCGCCTGGCCGAGCCTGGCCCCGCCCCCCTTCGCCCCGCTTCCCTTGACTTTGGTTCCGCGATATTGTTTGATGGCCACATGGATTAATTGCCCGTTAATTGTCCGCGTTGTATTAAGGAAGAAAAACATGGCCACCTAGAAAAGGAATGGGGGCGCTGAATCGCACTTTGGAACCCGGGTGATGGCGGCCTGATAAGATAGAGTGCATTAAAGGGCACGGCGCAAAAGTGCTGCGTTGGCATGTTAGCGTGCTGGCAAATACACAAATCACGCAGACATTTGAGCTTATTTGGATCTCGGAGTAGATGTTACAGAGGAAATATTGAACAAGTCCATTGGCCAGACCTAGATGGAGACATCAATTTACAATTAGCTTAAACCATTTAGACGGCAGATAAGACGCTACACGATTGGACGACAGGGCATGGCCAATGTCGTCGTCCTCAACGTCCTCCCTGGTCTTGACTCCGCCCCCAGGAGGTCCCAAAACTCAAAGGAGGCCCCCGACTGACCCGGGCCGAGATCAATAGCGCGGTTCAAAGCGGACGTCATGAGGAAACGGCGCCGATAGATCCCGCCCGTGACCGCCTCCCCGCCGCCGACGGCGTTGGATCAAGCCCGAACGTCGACGCCCACCTATCCCTCGTCAGCAATTTTGTCCCCGGACGTTGCTTTCGGGGTCAACTCGGGATTTACAACGTCGGTCGCAGATCTAATGTGAACTTACCAAATAGCAACACTGGCGAGCATACATTCTTTATCCTCAGTAACGAATGGCGGCTATTAGTGTCAATGGCAGACTAGCTATACATTGTCGGGGGTCTCCCCTTTTTAATTTTGGGCGATTTGATGAATCCATTAATAGCCTCCCCGCTCAAGGTCTTTTTTACAAAGCTCGTCATTAATAAAAGCAGACATTCAATTAGCAGCTCAATCTTGATTGCCACTTTTGTCATAACGCTTTCAACGTATTCTTTTTTTTTGGGACTCATTTCATTAATCTAATTGTCAGCCTCACGCGAATAACTACAAATTAGTATGATTAATCAATGGGAGCCTGCCAACCCATTCAATGGGACTCTGTTAAGGGCCAATCGCAGGACGGCGTAGAGAGGTGGGCGGAGCTATGGGAGGAATACAACGATACTTGATAAGAGAATTTTTCAGTTTTGAGTTTAATTTGGTCCATCTCCATTAAGTTAGCATTAAGTAGGACGTAAAGTTGAGATAAAAAAATGAAAATCAACCACCCCTCATAACGCGCAACCCCTTCTAAAAGTTGCTCCCCCTCTTTAGCGGCGACCTTGCATGGCTTTACTGGAGATTTCTCAAGAGCCCCCCCCCCCCCCTGTTGTTGTCTTTTGCGCGTCTTTAATAAAAGAAGCTTTGGCGCTAATGGCGCTCAGTTCCGCTAATTAGCCGCGGCTAATACCTTTTCAACTCATTAAGTGGTGGGCGCCGTCTGCGCTGCTGATTGGCGCGAAGATTGAAGGTCGCGTTTGTTGCCCGCTTTTCACTCTTTGCCGCTTTTTTGCGCCTTGCACTTTAAGAGGCGCTTTTAACGAGGATGGCGCAAATGTCACCAGCTGCGGCGTCATTCGTCAACGCCGACAAATTGACATTTCTTTACCAGAAAATTCAATGGCAAGACAAAAACCTAAAATAGCAAATATGTTCTTTTTAACTAACCTAGTGATTAATAAACAGTAAATAACTATCAAAACAATAACTAGCGTCGACCCCGTTAGTTCATAACTAATCATAACAGCCCAAAACTAGCATTGTACAAAAATATGTGTCGCCAGGCCCCACCCGGCTCCGGCACCCCCCAGGCTGTGCCCCCAATTACCCCTCCGGCTCCACACGCGCAACATCATTAATAAGCGCCCCTAATAATGGCGTGAGTGAGCGTTGACTAATTACGCTAATTGTATGGGAGTCATGCTCATTAAATATGAAAATTGAGCACAGGCAAAAATCAATGCCCCCCCCCCCCCAAAAAAAATATGTACGGGCAGGCGGGAAATAAATGAAGGGGCCGTTTGTCCCGACGCAATTAAGCGCTCGCCCGTGCGTGGTTGGCTAAAACTCATGGAGACAGTCGGCAAATGGGGATCAAACTCACTTACCTTTTCCGCCCGTTGCGTCTCTGCGTCACTTGTGTCCGATCTTTGGTCCTCCCATCGAGGGACCGCTAAATTCTATGGAGGCCTGAAAATGTTGTAAGACGCACGTTAGCCATGTTTTATAATTTGGGCAGAAAATTGCAAAAAAATAAATAAACATGATTCTGATGCACATCCACCCACTTACCCAGTTATCAAAAAGGTATTTCCTGCACTCCCGACTATCACCTAAAGAGGCCACTGTCCCCTTTGGTTACACCTGTCCATCATACGTCAGGTAAAAGCCATCCACCTTTCTCTGCCCTTGAGCCTGAAAAACACAGACACAAAAAAGAAAAAGAGTAGAATCAGCATGTATGTAGCGTGAATGCAAAATACATAAATCAGGCATATTGACGGTGACCTATCTTCTCCACTCACGTCCAACTGGTCACATGGTGGGCGACAACGCCACTCCGCTTAAGTCTGATTGACACTTTACAACCGCTGAATAATGGACAAAAAGGAGGAGGGATGACATCTTCGGCCCTCCCTCTTTGTCGTTTGATCGCTATTTTTTTTTTTGGAGGGAGCAAAAAGTCGACTTACTCCATCCCCTTTAAGCCAGGCCCACCTTCCACCATCTTTTATGCAAATCCATGCGGAAGAAAAGTCTACAAATGGAACACGGCGGCGCTTCCTCCCCAGCGAGATCACGTTCGGTTCACGCACATTTTTTTTTCGACGGCGATGTGACTTTTTTTTCTGTGCCAGCGAATCCCGAGGGGACCCCCCCGTGGCCCGCTTCCAGGGCCCCGCCCCCTCCGTCATTTTCAAAAAGGTGGCGACGTCACATTTGTAAAAACATTGAATTCCTTCCTGGCCAGAGATTTTGTTGCGCTCGTAAAAAAGAAGCAAAGCGAGCCCTGGTGCGTCATAACGCAAATAGAAACAGGCACCGTCTTTTTTTCTTTCTTTCTTCTTCTACAGACAATTAATTGTAATTGTCGCCTGCTGTGAAATTCTCCATTTTAAGGCTTTGCCTAAAAGAGCGGAAAAAAGGCATTTGGAGGTCTAATAAAAGGCAATGTTTTTATTTTCCAAATTATTTGGAACTTTGCCTTTTTAGGCTTGGCTTCCTGACACTTTTTTTTGTCTGCCAAATTTGGGAGCTTAAAGAAAACTTTAGGGGAGGGATTTAAAAAAAAGGGCCAAAGGTCAAAAGGTCAAGGATTACAATAGCCCAATTCTTTCAGGCCTTGCTCCTTAAAATTAAATTTCTCAAGTGGATATGCTGTAAGAAATGTTGCAAATTATCTTAAAACAGACATTTGAAGTAAAATACATTCTGAGAAAGACTATAATATGACATCATAACACCACAAGTGTGTTTATTGCAGAGCTATCAATCAGGTCACATTAACAGGGTGTCATTAGATTGGATTTAAAAACAAACAAACAAGAAAATATTGCCAGGTGATATTGCCCCTCCAATCATATGTTGGACATTATTGCACATTTGTGGGAGGGGCTTGGGAACGAGCCCCCCGTCCCCCCGCTAAATACATTTTATGTACACGAATTTCTAAGAAACAGATTATTTTGTCGCAGAGAAATTCACAATAACAGCATGATTTTCACTTGGGGGGCCATTGACGACGACAGAAGTCCAATTTGGACGGACTGAGAGGACCGGTGATGAATGAGTATAGTCAATGGATGGGATTAATTACAATGAAGAGATTGTACAATCTATGGTCAATTTGGGTGGATTAATCTCACCTGGCAGGGTGCAATTAATCGCCATTTTGTTCTTGGGACAAAAGAATGAATAGAGGTCAATATTATTGACATCAAAATGCAAAGACAAACATTGATGTACTCAACCAAAAATATTGTTAAAAATGAACCATGCACATTTCTGACATTAGATTTTTACAATGGCACTTTTGTACGGTCAATGAATCACACAAGCGTCTGAAATTGAATGAAAAAGCGACGGCCATTTTGTACGCGAGATCGCAAAATGGACGGCAAATGGAGAGCTTAAAGAAAAAGACTAAGCCTATCGCCGTCAATGGCAGTGAAACATGACAACTTTATTGGGGAATGGAATGAAATGAAAAAAGCTGCAAATCCACAAGAGCATGAAAATGATATGGAAAGGACCCCCTTTCTCCCTTTCGCAATTCCTGTACAATATTTTTCTACACGGTTGGCACAATGACAGGCTTTTGGCCCCGCCCCCCCTCTCCCCGTTTGACTGTCAAACCTTGGCCTCCAACATCTCCAGGAAGAGTTTGTGCATGGGCACCTTGCCCTGCATCTTGACGCCGTAGAAATGCTGCACGGCTTTGGTGGCCGTCTGGCGCAGGAGGGGCAGCGTCATCAGCAGCTTGCCCGCCCGCCGGGGGTCCTCGGGGTGCTGCGCCGACTCAAAGTCCTGCAGGGCCTCGTGCAGGGAATCCTGCAGCCGAAGCACGGCTTCCACGTTCTCAATTTGCATGGAGTCTAGGGAGGGAAAAAAGAAAAAAAAACAATCAGCAAACAAATACACGCTCCATTTTAGCCAAGAAAATGAATCTCTGCCATATCTATGCCGGATCTCCCTGGGGAGGGCCCCCCACCCGCCCAGCAATTTGTTGAAGGAACGTGGAGAGAGAAAAAAAAGACCAACTAGACTTACTTATATGTTAACTATTGTACCTAAAGGTTAAAAATGGACGCCAATGAACCCCAGTATCAACAGAAAATGACTCCGAATTGAGAGAATAGACCCAAAATGGCCGTTCCACATGAAAAGGCCAACCGTAAATACCCCAAAATGAAGAGTAAACGACCCCGAATTAAAAAGTGAGCTAAAAATATCGCTCAAATGAGCATTTTCTTGGAATACTGCGCTCAAGTGCAGAACGGCAGCTGACGACGTGACTTTGCGGCGCTTTTCTATCTTGGGAAAAGAAGCGTGTGGGCCCCCCCGTTAAGACTCCCGTGATCCCCGTTGGCCGGCGCGTCCGGTGGGAACGCAAAGCTAACTTTGAAGAAACAATTTCCACGTAATCCGTCAGCGGCCCGCCGTCGATACGCCGCTAATGACTAAATCAATGCCTGTGAATTTCCGCAGCTGTCACGCGCGAGGCGCCGTGTACGGGGGCGGGCGGGGGATGGATTTCTGGGGCGCTAAAACCCCGGGCTTACTGGGCCGCCGCGTTCAAAAGGGCCGACGGCGGCGGCGGACTTTAGCTTCCTTTAGTCGTCATCGGCCAAAATGCCATCTTTCGGCTTTAAAGACTGGCCTTGTTTTCCCCATCGATGGAAAAAGCGCGCGGCGTCTCGCCGTTCTGCATTTTATCGACGGCCCGCGTTTGTCTAATGAAACTAAATATATGGAAGGCGGCCCGTGACAGAAGCCGTCACGGAGACGCCCGCCCGCCCGCCCCCGTCCACGCGTCAGCTGTTCAATTAAAAAAGCCCCCACTCGACCTTATTCGTCCCGCCTTATCTCGGTACCCTTCAGCTCGCCGACACCGGAGACAATTCCAGTTTTGACTCCCTTTTAATGGGACGCCATCTCGCGTCCGATGGACGGGGGAGATAACCCCGGGCGATTTCGGGAGATGGACGAATGGAAATGAGGTCACCGCTAAAGTGCGTCCGTCAGATTGGACGCTCGTGACCGTCAATGGGAGTGCCAACGGGGCTGATTCGGATAAGAAAATAAATCATCTTTTAGTTTGGTTGAGGAAAGAAAAAGTGGTGACTTGATTTTTTTATGTCAATACAATGAGACTGGAATGGGAAGGTTAGTTGCCCCTTGCAAGATGGCACCCTAGAGAGCATGTCACCCAATCGAGACATAAGGGCGGCCATCTTGGCAGGGGCGAGTCAACACAGAAAGTCATCAAAAGCAAGTCAGAACTTATTTCTTCCTCATCCAATTCGCTCACCCACCAACCCATCCACGACATTACTAGCGCAGAAGAAGAAAAGATAAAGATAGGAATAAATAAAAAAGGTGTCTCACCCGAGTTGGCCAAGGCCACGGCCTTGAGCGTGACGAACTCCTCTTTGTCCACGCGCAGCTTCTTGAAACGGCGGACCAGAGGCAAGATGGCCACGTGCAGGTCCAGCAGGCCCGAGGCGGAAGCCCGCCCCTCGTCCACGGCGTAGTCCTCGGCGTACACGATCTCCTCGTCGGCTGGCAGCGAGCGGAAGACGATGCTGAGCACCAGGATCTCCATCCAGGCGCTCTGGAGGAGGCTCATCTGGTCGGCCAGCGTCAGGGACGAGAAGCCTGGAGTGGCCAAAACCACACTTGACGTATGGGCCGGGCTGCCGGGCTGCCGGGCTGCCGGGCGCCATCCGACCTCGCCAAATTCCATCCCTTCCGCTGCGACTTGTCTTTAGCAAAATATTTTTCTCGAAACGGGATGGCCGAAAATGTGATTATCGATAAACGACCGTTTAGCGTGAAAGGATCAAGTTTGAATTCTGAATTAGGAAAAATATCAAGTTGAGTATTTGTTACAGTCCGTAGCGTTGCGATTAAAAGAGGTTATTTTTATATTGGGATTAGATAAACTTGTGTGACTCATTTTAGGTACAAAAGTGCATTCCCTTTTTATAGTTATTAAAAATTGCCATTATTCACATTCACCTGTTTTTGAGAGAAATTTGCATGGTTCATCATCACTTACTGTCTTTTGTCCCAAGTCAAAAAAAATGGCGATCAATGATTTAAGATTTAGACCAATCTAAATCTGGATTATTATAATACAGCAAAAATGAGGTTAATCTCAATCCATTCCAGTCATGACCTTCTGCTATCACTCAAACTAGTTTACACTCGCAATATCAAATGATACTGATACTTACTTATAAAATCAAAGATAAGCCAAGTTTGAGCCCAAAACAACAGTCGGCAATTTTGTGATGGATCCCCTCGGAGGCGGGGCCTGGGTTGATTGGCACTTAAACGGGACTGGGGGAGCGGGGGTGGGGGTTTCCATTGATTAGCAGATTGTAATCAGTGCGGCCAAAGCCAAAGGGTCATCGATTACCCGACTGACGCAGGACATCCGCTACGCGATTAGCCGAGTGGAAACGGCTTTGAAAGGCTACTGTAACGCCGGGAGGCGTGGGGAATTCCACCCCGGCGGAGCGCCCAAAAGGCGCCATGGCGGGGAAACGGGAGGCTTAGCCGCTATTTAGCGCAATCACGTGCTATTGATTGGCGGCAAGCCGCCGGCCAACTCGTCAATCAGATGAAAAATTGGAGCATTTTAGAAAAAGAAGTAAATACAAATCAATGTTTTTCTAGCTAGCATACTACATATTATTGTATAAAATGTTTCTCTGTCCCAAAACTTTTGGAATTTTTTTTTACAAAATATGAAAACATAAATAAATAGGAAGGTATTACGCTTGAGGTTGTTTATAAATATCAAATTGTAATTTAGGTAAAGGTTATTTGGACGTCAACAAAAAGTCTATTGTGTTCCATTTTGGGTCAAAAATGGTTAAAATCCTCAGTGGCCTCCATTTAACCCATATTTATCGAGACCCCCCCCCGACTATGAGACGCGTCGCCCGCCCCCCCCGTGATGAAATATCAATATTCCGGCCGAGCGATTTGATGCTAATTTGAGCAAACATGACAGAATATCGAGCCGAGGACGCCACCTAGACCCAATAACCTATTTTTTTCCCGTTGAAAATACGGCGTCGGCGCTTATCGACGGCCGTCTAGACCGCCTGAACTTGGACGTTTCAATTTGGGCCGACTTCTCATTTCAAATGGACCGATGGGCTGGCCTTAAACGCACTTTTTTTCCATTTGTACAAAACGGTTAAAGACGTGGACGTCCGTCCGTCGGCGCTCGGCGGGGCGTGAAAAATGGCCAGCGGAGGTTTTCGCTGGGCCCCGATGGGATGAGTAATTGAAGCGCGCCGGGAAATAGACGGAGGACGGCGCCCGGCTCGCCTTTCATTTGCTATCATTAGCGGCCCCTTAAGAGTCCTAATGGGCCTAATAAAAAGACAGAGGCAATAACGAGAGCGGGGGGGGGGGCTGATGGGGGGGCCGCAAAGTCACAAAGAAGGCAGAAAAATTGTTCGAGTGTTTTGGGCTCAAACAAAAGACTTTTGGGGGAATCAGAATAGGCAAAATGGCTATTTCTGTTAAAACTAAACAAAATCCATCCCAATAATTACATAAAGGATGCTACAATCTTTTAAAATGGCCTTTCATCGCATTGGTCATGACTGAAATAGGAATGAGATTAACCGAGATTAATTGCAGAAACCATGTTAAAATGTCGTCAAATCAAACTGTTTAAATAAAGTTTCAATTTAAAGCAACAACGACCTTACTAGAATATTCTGAATACACTTGCATACATCTGCGTGTTATTCCATTTAATATACTATATATATATCATTAATATTAGCTAATTTTGACCATGTTATTACTTCCCAGATTGACAAAAGAATCATTTAGAATTAAAGAGGGCTGTCTGAAAATGCTCTTAACTTTTGGCCCAAAATGGGCCTAATGACTTTTTTTCTTTTCTGGACGCCGCCGCTCATTGATCGGATCAATGAGCGGCATCTGCCGCCTCTCCCTGTCTTTTATTTAGCAGGCAAGCATCTGGGCGCACTCACGCCGCCGCTTATTTACATAACACGCTCGTATTTAACCACAAATCAATGGAGTCTAATCCCTTTGGGTGTCTATTGCCGTCATTTGGCGTGGGACTCACCTGGGATATGTTTGGCCCATCCGATGATGACCACCAACTCGCGGTCGGCCAGGTCGCACAACGTGGTCAAGGCCTTGATGTCGCCGTCGGGAATGCTGGGGTCGGGCATGGCGTAGATTTTTTCCGGTTCCATCAGCAATAAATGCGACACGATTTTGGTCACTGAAACACAAAATCAAAATGTGGTTTAAAACAACTTGCTCAGGCTTTTGTGCCATGACCTTATGACCTTTGGGAAAATATGACTGATTTTCAAGGAGATGTAATCAAATCTCACCAGGTTTTTTGGCTGGCGGCGGAATGGTGAGGCCCAGATAGCCGCCATTTTCCGCCTCCATTCTCCGTTTGTACTTTTGCCGGCCTCCTCTGACTCTGTCCAAACGGACGCCTGAAAAGATACAAAGTAAATTGGTCAGAAACTCTTTCACAATTTCAAAAGTTTTGGGTCAGAAGTGTTGGGCTAACGCGACAAAAGGAGATTATTTAGCTTCAATCTGCCGGGCGTAAAATGTGTCAGTGTGTTTGGCGGGAAGGAGGAGCTCCCCCACAGGCTACGCTGCGTAATTAGGTTAGTGGATAGTGGCTGTCAGGAAATTGAAAGAGCATCCTAATCGCCTTCCTTTTGTGTTCCGGGGGAATCCGACAGGAATTTACACCACTGGCCACACTGCGCTCGCGCGCTCGCGCGCTCGCTGTCTTTTCAAGTGCGTCGCTACGCCAACCGCATAAAGACAAAATATGTTTGGAAATGTGTGAATTTTTTGGGCTCTCTGAACTCTTGCCGTGGACGTTGTGCTAGCATTTATTTCTGTTTTTTTCTGAAAGCCCTTCATTGGAAAGGGACACCTGATTATCTCCTGAGGCATGTGATATGGAGCAGTACTGAGAAGCCGGAGTAAAAGCAAGACAGCTGTTGGAAGTCCCCCCCATTCTCACCCATTCGCTCCCCCACGACCTTTCGACACCCCCCAAGTGTCAAAGTTGCTCTTCACTAGGACAAGCGGCAGAAATGTGGACTCAGAAAACGAGAATGAACGCAATGGCGTGCGTGATCCAAACAAAGATAAAAGCTAACAACACACAAAACGTTCAAAACATAAAATATCACAAAATGACCCCAAAAAATTAGCTATAATAAATAAACACGCATTTTCCTACACCATAGTAAACAGAAAAATAGCACAAATAAAGTCAACAACACCAAATAACCCAAAAGCTATAACAAAAAACCCTACGATACAAAATCCCTAACCCGAAGCCTTCAGAATAAGAGCAGATAAAAAAAAACCGAGTTGACAAATGAAAGGCGCTAGCTGGTGACAGGGGCCGAATCCTTTTTCAAATTGGACCGTGTAGAGTAGCAGCGGGGTGGTCTTAGTGGGGGGCGCTATTAGCCACTGACACCATACTTTCCGCTCCGCGCAATCACGGCCTTTTTCCACTGCCTGCTCGCCCGGCTGACCTTTTATCCGCCTTCTTTTCAGGGTTCACTGGGCCAACGTAACCTGCCGCACTTCATTCATCATTAAAACTGCCAAAAGAGCTCCTTTTTGTCCAGAGATGACTAACTAGCGAGTACGCTAAAAGGTAACGGTCCCTTCCCCAAATCCGTGAAAGAAAAGAGGTTTAAACAAGATGGCACTGACCTTCTTTTAACATGCCGACTTTGAGACACTTCATGAAACGACACGCTTGGCACGATTTGCGTCTCCTTTTGGTGATTTCGCACTCATTGGTGGCCGGGCAGCTGTACTCGATATTGCCTGAATAAAAACAAAAACAAATACTTTGTTAAATTGGAACACTTGTCATTCAGTAGTCACACATTTTTGACCTGTATAAATGCCCCTATACCAAATCCCATTGACAATGTCCCGTGAATGGCGTAATGCATTCATGGGAGGGAGCTAAAAACAGCAAACCAGGTGTGGACGGTGGCGGGGTCTGCCAAAAAGACCCCCCCCCCCCCCCCCCCCCACAAACCCACACACACACACACACACACACATCCAACGCTAATAACCACATCCTGCTGTTGGTGGTGAAGAAGGCGCCAACATTTGTCAGGATCCCTGGCACAGAGGGTGCCGGAGAGGTCACATGCTAGCCGGGACGTTGGCACGGCGGCTTACGCTTCAAATACATTTTCACACTCAATAATTCTGTGTCATACACCATCTGTTTAGTTTTGTGTCCCTTTCAGTGGTCACAATTCACATGTGCAAAATGGAGCAATCTATTTCAAACTAGGTTGTTTATCCACAAACGGCCCTGATCCAAAATGGCCGACTCCAATGGCATCCAGCTTCATATTGATAAGAAATTCCCTCCAAAACGCAAGACTTCCTGGTTTCTCTTTTTCTTTGGTCAATTTTCGAAAACTAAAAGGGGAGACCGGAGAAGTACACTTTATATTTACGTGCTGTTTTATATGGGATGACAATTTGTAAACGATAAAGAGTCTAGAAATATTTCCCAAATGTAAACATTTGACGGCGTCCGACTTTGATTCCCCCAGAGGACGTCTACCGTCCCTCCCTGGCCTGTGTGATTTTCGCCCCCCCTGTAAAATTTTGACGTATTATTCCTCCAGGCTATTATGCGTCCCCACTCAGGCCGGACCCGTCCTTGGCCCCCCGTTTTAACGGGGCCGGGACCCCTTCCCTGATTAGCATTCCATTAAAGCGCTGTCCCTTTTCCTTATTTAGAGGACGCCGTCTCCTAACTGGACGGCCGTAGCGTCCTGAAAGAGACCACGCCCCGGTCTCCCTCCCATGTCCCCTATGTTGACTTTCTCCCGCGGAAACGGCGTCTTCTTAATTACAGTCACCCAACACTGATTGTTATTGAGCGAGCGAAGCAATGACGGACGGACGGACGGACGGACGCCCGGGCTTCGTTTTTCGGGGGCGTCCTTCCACAAAGGCGAGCGACGATGAGGAGGAGGATGAAGAGGGGCTGTGGGACAGCGCAAAGTCAGCGAGCGCTAAAAAAAAGAGAGATTGAAATTTGACGGGTGGATTTTTAGATGTTTAGACTATGTTTGCTAGGCTATAATATTTTATATATGGAGAGATTCTAATTTAATCGAAGATGAAATTTATAATAATAATAATACAGTAGATTCAGTTTTTATGCCTGTTTTTTTTTTTGGGACCACTCGGGAAGGATAATTATTATTATTATTATTAATATTATGTAAGTAAGAAATAGAAGTGGTTATATTTTGGTGTGATAAGGCGAAATGTGCTAAATGAAACAGAAAATGTATATTTTTGTATTCTATGTGTATGTTTTTTGGCTGAAATATTACATGTTTCATTTCTCAATTGATTGAAAAAAAACTTGACCTCTGACCTTGTATGGTCCTCTTGAAGAAGGCCTTGCAGGCCTCGCAGGAGGCCACGCCGTAGTGGTAGCCGGACGCCACGTCTCCGCAGACCAGGCACAGCCTCTTAGGCACGGCGTTGAGCACGTACTCGCACTTGACGGGCGAGCGCTCGCCCGGGCCTCCCCGGCAGTCGTCGTAGCGCCGCTGGCAGGCCCCGCCCCCGGCGTGGGCGAAGACGGGCGAGTCCAGCGGGTGGCGCCCGCTGACGTCCGAGTGGGCGCCGGGGCTGTGGCGGCTGCTGCCCGTGTCCAACGGGGACGACGGGCTGGACGGTTCCGTTTTGACGTAGGAACCGCAGCTGGACGACAGGTGGCGCTCCTCCGAGGAGGGCATTCTGCTAAAAAGCCTGCAAACAAAAACACACACAAAAATAAATAAAGAGAAATTCCCAAACGTATAAAGACAAAGAAAACGTTATTAGCGAACACCAAATTCCCTCCGTGCCGCTTTTTATGCCTGAAATTGTCAAAGTTTGACAAATAGATGCTTCATTTTTAATAGAGTAAACATGTCAAGAAAAGTAGTTATAATTTGATAAGAAGCATTTTAGAACAAAAATGGATCATTGCAAATGAAATAAATAAAATTTGAAATAAATAATAATAATAATAAACCTCACCACTACAAATGTAATGACAGTTAAATATCGTTTACTCTGATTTCAATACCAATAAATATCTAATATATTTTAAATTCCTGTTTTTTGGATGTTGTTTTTATCTTGATTATCCTGACTAGCTTTTTGTTTTGTACCTGGATGGCATGTATGGATCTGTCGCCCGGCTTCCTCTTTTGAGAAATAATAACTCCTTCCACTTGCTTATGCATTTTTAATCAGGTCGCCATTATTAACACACACACACTCATGGATAACCATTATTTTGTTGATACAATTTTGAAGGGATAAATCAAATTCCATCTTAATAACCTGAGCAAAAACAAATAGAAATTCTGCCAATGGGCAAAGTTATTTATTGAATATTTTATATCCAAAGTTGGAATACTTCCCGACTATTCACTTTTTTAACTAATTCAATAGGGTATAGATTGCAAATAGATTGCAAATCTTTATTTTCTTTTTTAGCAACAAAATGGGCAAACACTAAAACAAATCCCTACCTCAGCCTTGACTCGATAATTTAGAAAACAATCAATAATATAGTAAACGTACTACCAAAAAGCACCTAAAAAAACTATTTTGTTAGCCGTCCTTCAATCCAATTTGTCCCTGCACCACGGACCCCCCCGAAATTAAAACAAAGACCCTCCCCGCCACCGACAGGGCTAGACGTCCAATCCGTCTCTCGTCTCGAAACGGATCGGACGTCCCGCATAGAAACTCTTTTTCTATTTGATAAAAAAAGTTGATGTAAACAAGTACTTACTGGTTATGGTAGCAGAGCGCGTCGGGGAAGCACACTTCGGAAACATCCATCAGTCCACGTTAAGCATTCCTGATTGGAAGATTAAAAAAAAAAAATCATTAAAAAAGGAAAAAAAAAAAAAAAAAAAAAGATGGCCAATTGATGGATCAGTCCCCGAGCGGCCGCATCGTCTCGCCGTTCCGCGGTCTCGGGAAGAGGAACCAACAAACGAGCGAGCGAGCGAGCGAACCGGCCAGTCAGAGCGAGAGAACCAGAGAAAGAGAGAAAGAGAGAGGGGGGGAAACTCTCCATTGATGCGCGGGCGGCGCTTTAAGAGCGCCGGGGGGCGGGACTAAGTCTTCTGGGGCCGGGGACTATTGGCTCGGACGATGAGGGGGAGGTGCCCAAGGTGGCTGATCCACTCAAACGTTCATAAAACTATACAAATGTATTAATATGGAATTAAATAAATACATCAAGACAAACAGCGTAAATTTAGCAAAAGCTGTAAAAAGTCAAAATTAGCATAAGACAATGTGGATTAGTTTATTTGCTAAATTTGCAAAATTTTCCCCCTATTGGAGCGACATTTTGATTCTATTTCATGCCATCGGTATTGCACTGAATTATAAGCATGTTGTTGTTGTTATTTTTTTGGGGTGAGCGCGAGTCACGTCCGTCGGACTGTTTACGGCGCTTTTGGGGATGAGCGCCAGCTTACGCGCGGCTTTGGCGTTCCAGTGGCGCCTTTTTTTTGAAGCGACGGCAGGAAGGAAGGCAGGCAGGCAGGCAGCTGCTTCCCACAACTATCGGCGGGCTAAGTGGGGGAGATTTGCAAAAAAACCCTGCGTACTATAGAACAAAACACAAGATGCGCTTTTTTGCCTGACTGGGAATTTCGCTCATTTTTGCATCAATTACATTTCTTATCACATTTTTTTAGAGAAACATTTTCCATGCAAACTTGAAATACTATCTTGTTACACACCCAAAAAGTTTCCAAAAGTCAAACTACCTTTAAAAAGTACAACTCTACTACAGTATTTTCTGGACTATAAGACAAGCTCCTAAAAAAGTAAGCCAATACCCTCCAAAAAATAGATAGATACCAATTCTAATCTCATAAACTATAATTCTAATTCCCATTATTGAATGAGCTTTGACTCCATCACCCTCGGGCATCTTTTGAGTGATCAATACGTATGCAAGGCGCAACCGATCGCTACCGATCCTGAGCCAGAAGGCCCGCCCGCCCGCCCGGGGGGGGGGGAAGGAGTCACCCCCTTACATAAACCCCCTCCCTCCTTCCCTCCCATTCGCTGTCACTTTGGATCAGAGTCACGACGGGGGCCCGATTCATAAACGGAGCGGCGCGTTCAATTAAATTCCTGATCAATATTTTGGCATTAATGTACTTTCCGGCAGAAGAAGAAGATCCCATTAAGAAATCCAGACATAATCGATAACGGGGATATGTTGATATTTCTAATGAGACGCGCTGAAAAGACAACAGAGATTGAGACACGCCCCCTTTGACAAACGGGGATCGAACGCCAAGTTTGGGATTTTTTGGGGGGGGAAACGATGGTTACGTTTGCTGTTAAAAAAGGCAAATAAATACATGACGTTTTTTGGGAAAATATGAGCTAAATGTTAGCAAAATTTTATACAATGGGATTGTTGTATTTGGAGATTTAAGGCCTGTTTATTTCAATTCTTTGGGGATTTTCAGTTATTTTTCAATGATAAAATAATTCAGTGCCCTCTTGTGGCGTTTCTGTACTAAGAAACTGTTGCATGGAATTAAGGAGGTTTTTTGAAGTGTCTGATATGTTTGCAAATAATGACTTTAATTTTTGGGATATTTGCCACATGCTGATTTTATTTATATATTTTAAATGTATTTATTTGCCTTTTTCATGATTTTGGATTGGATTGAATATTTGTGTGTGTCTTTGTGTTGCGGCAGCTAATTACGACATCCGTGTTGCTTTTTGATTCCATTTGACTCACCTGCCGCTGTTTAGGCGCCCACCGGGACTGGAGCGGGGGGGGGGGGGGGGGGGGGGGGTGGGGGGGTGGTCCTTCCTTCCTTCCTTGACTTGACAAGCGCCATTAGCCTCACTTCAATCCGCATTTAATGAAGGATCTGGAAAAAAGAACAAAAAACAAATAGTACACGTTAATCAGCTGCCAAATGTATCTTGATTGGACTCGGAGGCGGAATATTTATTATGATGTTAGTTGGCGGGAATGCTAACCACCTTAAAACGCTAGATTGTTCTGCACATAAAAAACAACCCCATATATATCCAATTTTTGGATGAAAACAACAAAATAGGCAAAGTTAAATGGAATTTTCCAAGTTTCGGTGCTAATGTGGCAACGCAAAGGAGCAAATTGAGAAAAGGACGCACGGACGGACGGGCGGCAACACGGGAGTTAAAAATAGACAATTTTGATGTCATCCTGACGAGGGAAGGAGGAGGAGGGAGTCACCTCTAAACACAAAGCGGTGGCGGTGTCATCGCGGCCCGATCGATACCTTCATCTCAAATTGGTGGCGAGCGGGCGTCAGCGCTTTGCCGCGCCCGCCAAAGAGAAGGGAGGCGTTCCCGAGGCGGGTGGCGGAGCGCCACGTCAAAGCGGCGCCGCTACAAAACTTTGCCACTTAGCGAGTGTCTGATGGGGGGGAAAAGGCTCGTCTCATCTTAGCGGTGGCGGCGGGCCGTCGGGAAACGCCGCCTTCCTCTTTTGAGCGACGTCAAATGTAAATAAAGGAATTTTCTACGTTTGTCTTTGAGCTAACGTTTGACTTTCTCGCTCACGTGCCAACTTTTATCCCCCTAATTCATTCCACACTCTTAAAACTTATTTTAAACTGTAATCATCATTTGCCAATCGACTTTGACGGGCTCCGACCTCCCGACCCCGCGCGGCACCCCCAGCAAGCGCAGCGGTCACGTCGCCTCGTGGCGCCGGCGGGAAGCGTTCGTATTTCGCACTCAGCGTTTTTGGGTGGCTTCACTTTGGCAAGCGCCGCCGCCGCCGCCATCATAAGAGGATAAAAATAAACGGGCGGCGCGGGGGGCTATATCGGGCCCACGTAATCTGCTATTCCGTGGCTAATTCAATTTAAGCTAATTTTGGCTATTTTGCTTCTTGCCAATTGAGCTGTAGAAGACAGAAATATGACATCTTGATAAAAATAAAGCTAGGACATTTTTCTAACTTGACACTTCTTTTTGTTGGTAAATGGGTCGAATCTTTTGACGGCAAAAACTCCCCCGGGATTCCAGTCTGTCTAACGGATGGCGCTCGGAATATTTGCCATATTTGCCGAGTTGAAGAAATAAAGTTACGCGGCGTATTAGCAGCGAGTGAACTTGCGCTAACCCTCCTCCGACTCGGGCAAAGCGCGGCGCCCTCGTGGGACCTTGAAATCCGGCACTTGAGCAAGCGGGCTTTTAGCATCATACGATCGCGGGCGCAAAAGCCTCCAGGAACGCTACGCCGCTTTTCCCAGCTATGGAGAACTTCCCGGCTCCAGGCTCCTTGCTTTCTTTTATTCTTTTCTTTTTTAATTCCAGCTAAACTTTTTTTTTTTTTTTGAAACACCTGGCCCGCGGCGCAAATATACAAATATGCCTTTCGAGTGGGAGGGGCCGAGAGAAGTAACGTTAGCTTAGCGCTTTTGTGGATTTAGTTTTTAAAAAAAGTACTGTATTGGACGTCTGCGGAAGTCAAAGTCATAAAAAGACAAACACCAAAAAGTGCTGATTGAAAAATCTTTCCACGTCACCAACAATTAGCCGTACTTTAGTTGGAGTGCTGCTTTACGGACGGGCGCCATCTTTTCCGCGTCTAATGTTTCCAATTTGGCGTCACGGGCGGCGCAGAAGGCGACGGGAATTCCTTTCTAATTCCAAATAATTGAGATGACACGGCCCAGCGCTTTTCAATCAGCGAGATCATCCCGCCGACGGAGGACCGGTCATTGCGTCCCACGTAAATAGATGGCGTGCGTTCCCGTTAATGGCTTGCGGGCGGGCGGGTGTCAGAGCTGCCACTCATCCATCAAATGCAATTAGGAAGAAACACATATGCATGGAGAGGGCTAATTAATAATTAGCAAAGCAAAGAAAACACTATTGGCAATTTTGCGGCACAATAGCGCGCCGGCGCCCGAATACCAATTGGATACAAACGTGTCAAAACTATTTCTATTCATTCATATTGTTATTATTATTTCTCTATATCGACCTATAAGAGAAATTATTTCAAAGAAAATGAGGCCAAACCAAAGCATAACAATTGAGCCAAAATGGAGGTAAGGTCCAATTGGTTTCCCGCACAAAAATAATGTCGAATTTTTCTTTTTCAAACTTCTATCGCCAGTCGGAGCGCCGTTTCCTCCATTTTTTTTTTTTTTTGGGCGCACGAATGAGATGTGACCTACTTTAAAGTTGCGTTATTTGAATATGAAAAGGGCGGCGGCCCGGGGGAGCCAAACAGCGACTCCCTCTAAAATGTTAATGGCTGGGTTAATTGAAGGTGTGTTCTTTGTCGGGTGGGGTGGGGGGGTGGGGGGTGGGGGGGGGGGGGGTTGCGCCGCAGTGGAGTGCGACGCTCGGCCCGCCTTTTAAGAGAACTTAGCCGCCGCGCTAAACAGGTGCACGTGTGGCGCATTTTTCAATTTCAAACGGGAGAAGAATTGCCCGTGGCGGCCCCCAGAGTGCCAAGCACACCCCCCTCCCCCCAACCCCCCAAATAGCGACAAAGCGTTACTACTTTTTCTTCAATACCAGTCCAGTTCAAAGATGAGGAGAGGGAGGATCGGATTGGACGTCTACTCTAGTCAATGGCATTCAATAAAACTCAAATTAAAAGGATCTATTTTTATTTTTTTAAATTTGCATTTTAGCAGTGTTATTTAGCAAGTGTAGACAAGTTGAGGGACATGACGCCAAGACTGACTGTCATTTGTCTGGCGTCCACTTGGGGATGAAGGGAATAAAAAAAAAGAAAAAAGAATGGACGCTCTATCTGGGACGCCGATCCGATCCGTCAGCCACCGCCGAGATTAAAAAATGGCCGCGCTGGGGGAATGAAATGCAAATCTTTGGCGCTTTGCATTCACATAAAAATGGAGGAAAATCAGGATGGCGGGCAGCTTGGCCACTCCACGCCACCTCCAACGCCGGCCTCAAAGTACTTATGTATTAGAATTGGGACTCTTGCTTTAGATTAGCTAGCATAACATTGCGTGGCGCACAATAGACAGAATTCGTTTAAAATGGCCGCCAATTCCCATTAAAGTCAATGTATGTGAAAATCAAGTCACAGTTAGCTTTTTTTTTTAACTTAAACATTACAACTCTATTTAATCATGGCAGAGCTGACGACAGACAGATGATTGGACGTCGCTCACGTAAGGCGTTTGTCAAGTATCGTAATGGAAGGCACGACAAAAAGGAGACGGAGGCTTTTCAATTGTCTTTTGAGCGCCGGCCCATGATGAATTGTGGCCACGCGTGCCGTTATTAATATACATCGGGGTGGACTCATTTGTTATTCTAATGGCACGCCATGGCCTCCACGCTGGCGGTGGCGATGGCGATGGTGGGTGGCCGCCGCCCCCAAACGAGGAAAAAAAAAAGTTAAACAAGAGCAATCACTAGAAGTGCATTTTAATCACGATTGTACCGCTTTTTTTTCTTTTTAGGCATTTGCATGAGCTCAAAGCGGAAAAGGACGCAAATCCCAACACAGCGTGAGCTCGTCGTCTGTCCGCTATAAAAAATGTGCTCAAAAGCGGGAGGCAAAACTAATAAGACTTTTTTAAGTGCTAACTTTTTGGCTGCCATTTCAAAGGGAAAATTACATTGGGAAATGTATTTTCTATATTAATTTTGTATTAATTCAGTCAATTTTCTAATAAATACGATTTGAATGTTTGTTCGATGCACGAGTCGGCCATTTTTTCCTCTCCTCCTCCTCATCTTCGAAGGAAACCATTTTAAATGCAAATGACCTAAATAAGATTAGCGAGCTAGGCAGTGTGCTCCCTGTTAATTATCGCACGCACTAGTCAATTAACAGCACTAACGATGGGACACTTAGCGAGCGTTAACCCAATTTCCCACGCCGAGAGGGGGGGTGCGCGCACGGTAATAGACATTTCTGGGGGAAAAAAAAAAACCTCGACTGACTAACATACGCACGTTGTCGGCCGCTTTCCGCTTAACGACGTTAGCCCCGCCACTCGGAGCGCGCCCCCATTTAACGCTCGTCACGAGGCCTCGACTCGGTTGAGTGACAGGTCGGGACCGCCGGCCGCATTCGCGCCGGTGGGCTTTTTGACCAGCCTGTCCCTTTCCGCTTGTTATTATTTGGAATTAGTCTAGCGTGGGCACGTTGCCATGGAGATAAGGTTTAAATGGGGGGAAAAAAATAACAAATATTCTCAATACCTAATCTGTAAACGCTGATATACGCAAAAATGACTAAAATTAATTCATTATAATGACTATAACTATACACACGGTTTAGTAATATGTACCCAAAGATGACTTAAAGATTCATATAGTTTAGTATAGGCTGCACTTTTACAAATTTAGCATCTGTGATTAGCTACTGACCGCTAGCTAGCTAGCTAGCTAGGTACGCTTTCCTACCTTTATCTTGCCGGTTCCAATCGTCCGCTCATTTTCCAAACATTCCTCCTCCTCAGTGTCCATTTTCATCTCTTTATCTATCGGAGGCTCTGTAAAGAAAAAAAAAACAGTTGGAATCAATAAATGACGACAACGGTTAGCTAATCACTGGCTGTAAAAGTGTATCAAATCTGCATTAGAGGGACGGCCAGTCAGATGCCTGCGTGCTGTTGATCTTTCAATCTATCGTCTTTCTATTACGCTTTTAGTCATTTGAAAATCTTCCCAAACGGGAGTTTGTCCGACAAGGTCGGCGCGTGGCCGGCCCGGCCCGGCCCGGCCAGTCTGGAGGCCTCAAACAGATGTCGGCGTGGCCAGCTGGACGCGGCGACCTTGAGGGAACCACCCAGGGCTTCTTCCCTGGCACCCGGCGGGCCGCTCCGCTTTGAATGTGGCGAGGAAGGTCAGCGCCCGGGCAAGGACGACTCGGGAGCGGCCATCATTGATATGGACGGAGCAGCTGGCTTTAGCGTACTACTTCACTTTGCCTGGGGCGAGCGACGGTGACGGAGGTGCTTGGGGACGCCTATCCTTACGTTCAGCTAACGCGCTATGCTAGCCATAATGAGACTTAGTGAGGCTATAACAAGTCGTTTCATAACAGAAATATGGAGCATGAGTGACATTTTTTAAAGCGTGTTTTTTTGACCATTCACCAAACCAAGATTTTACTTAGAAGTAATATGGGCAATAATATTTAAACGGATTGGACGTGTAGATCAAATGCCGTCACTCGTCTTTCACGCGTGTCAAAAATGCGCCGCGTCTTTAATTGTTTCATTTGGTCCTCCCTCTCATTTCACGCTGCGTTCGCGGCGGTCGTTCGAGGGGTGGTCTCGAGTCAAACCCGACGAACGATGGCGGCGTGCGTGGCTTTCCCTTGTTTTGAATTCTTCACGGCGGGAGGAGCTTCTCCGCATCGATTTTTCCATCAAACGGCAAAACGGCGTGGAAGACGCGGAGGTCAGCGGGAATTACAGCGAGTGGCGTTGGCCCCAAGCCCCGCCCCATTCGCCCCCACCCGCGTCCGTCCCATTGTCGCTCCCCGAAGGCCTCTCTGTTAAATTGCCCGACGGATAATAAGATCACGGAGGAGAGCGCCAGTGACGCTTTGTCTGTCGATTTTCGGGAACGGTCGCCGCAAAGTACACTTTGACGTACAACCAAAACACAGATTATTGCAGGTCAATTTAGAATAATAATAATAATAAAATCCAACCTTACCTGGCTTGCCTCTTTTTTGCACTTGAATTTCCCCGGGCCTCCTGCCCCAAAGGCTCATGGGATACAGACACGCAGTGGCGGCGCCTCCCCCTCCCTCGGGGAGCTCGGCGCGTTCGCCAAACGAACGTCTCTTGATGTCACTGGAAGGGAAATACGGCAGCGTAAGTGGGGAAAGGCGGCGGGAGCCTCTGGGGCTTCGGCGACGACAAATATTTTAATAACAAACACTTTCTTCCCGCTACTTATTATTCACTTTCTTCCCCCGCGTTTTGACTGCCAGCCATTTTGGCAAAAGTTTTTCTCTCTCCCCCCCTCCCATCCTTTGGAGAAGCGTCGTTAATCAAAAGTCAAAGTCACCTCAGATCTCCCATTAGAAGGGACCGCTTTGGCCGCGGACAACACAATTGCGCCGGCCCGCCCGCCTCACAGTTCTTGGTGGCCCCCGTCATTTCCGCCATCTTGCTCACCGCCATTTCCGCTCCTGGTTGAAACATACAAAGATATACATGAGTGTAACAAAGTCAATACAAAAATATTTCCAAATTCAGAAGACCATTGACATAAGAGCATGTCTTGTGCAGCCCCGCCCCCTCCTCGCCATGAGCCGTCCGTCATTTTTTTTCCAGCCGGCAACAACTTTCATCTGCCCCGATTCCTCTCTAGCAAGGACCATTCATCACGGGTCGTCCCCCCCCCCCTCGACCGCCTCGTTTATCACCTCCGCCGGAATGGACTTTCTCCCGCTGTCAATTTAGGAAATGGAGTGACGAGGCGCACCCCGGAGGGGACCCCTCGCGCTCATCCCCGGCCGCCGGCTAAGCAAAATCCAAACAAAGCGGCGCCATTTGTCGGGCCAAACAGTCAATGTCAGAGATCCACTCGACAGTCCACTTACACGACAGGTGAGTCATCTCGGACGTAACGTTTACGATGTAGCTAAAAATAGCATTTAAAAAATACAAAAACAAACCAAGACGGAAGAGTGGAGGTGCTGACAAAGGAGCGAGTGCTTAACAGCCGTGACCTTCCACCCCGCGACCTTTTGACTGACCCCGAGTGTTGTTAGCATGGACGCTAACTGCTGCCGTCAGAGCGGAAAGGGCCATTGAGCGTTTGATTGAATTATTCCAATAAAACGTCTGCGTTGGTAAACAACTTCATTTGCTTGACTTTAATGTCCAGACGGCAAAAGACTACAAATACGCATAATCCTGTTAAAAATAGAATTTGTATTAAAATGTAAGTCCAAATGGAAAATAATGCAATTAAAGAGCAAATAGTTTAATACTGTCCCCTAGTGGTCTTTCTTTCTTGTTCTTTATTATTTTATTTTGGATGATCTTGAACAGAAGGTTGACTTTAATCACCCAAAGATGCCTTTTGGCCCCTTTTAAATTTCCACTCGTATTCAGCATAAAATACACACTTGAAAAATATGGACGAGGTCAGGGTCAAGACATTTAAAAATGTTCCCGAGAATCAAAATGCTGCTTTTAAAAGTCACCATAAAAGACAAAGAAGCCCATTTTAATGTGAACCGTTATGTTATTTACGAGTTCAATTTCCAATGAGGTTGCCAGGTTGTGTTCAAATCCAGCCCATCTGAAGAGACACCTGTAGTCACACCGCTCGGGTTAATTGGACGGCGCGCTCGACCCGATAAATCACCCGAATTTGGCGCGAGGCCGTCGCCCGTTTCTACGGCGACAGCCCGGCAGGGGCCCCCTCATTGGACGCCACGCGACGCCGACCATTTGCATGCCAGACTATTTCTCTTCATCGTAGCGGCCGGCCACGCCGCAAGAATGGAGAATAAGGCGGCGCACGCCGCCGCACGCGTCCTTGTCCGACAAGGTTAGCGGTCCATTTCATCTAAGCAGACGGGCGCGGGGTTGGGTGGGGGTCGGGGACGGCGAGCGGGGGGTTCGGCGGAGGGTTGAATTCAAATAAATGATGGCTGGACATTTATTGCATTGAGGAGGGGAAGAGTGGGGATTGGACACCAGTTGCCGGGTAAAAAATTGGAGAGTAAAATTTGCTTTTTGGGAAGCACTGCTGTTTTAACTAGGAGGAAGTCAGTAGTAAGACGTCTGACCAAATGAATGGCGTTTGTGTTTCGGTTGGCCAAAACGCACCCCCCAACCCCCGTTTTTTTTTGTTTTTTTTTGGCGTCCACCGCCTCGGGGCTCCCCGGAATGCTGAGTCGCCTGGACGCGCTCCAATCGTCGCCGTCGTAATACGGTTATTTTTACCCGGGCGCTGACGCAAATAAATATTTATAGCCGTCGGCGGGTCGCGGCCAAACCCGCAGAGGCCGGACGCCAATGGCCGAGAACGGATGAACGACGCGGGTTCGATGGAGCGGGGACGGGCGGATAAACTTGCTTGCCGGGCAAATGTGACCCATAAAATAAGTGCTCATCAATAAAAAGAAAAAAAAATAAAGCTAAAAATGGAGCTGGTCGCGGATGGCCGCGCCAGAGGACGGACGGACGGGCTATTTTTTGGCCATGGCCTTGACCTTTCTGACCGCTTCTCTTCTTTAGCCACTCTATGAAAATTCCAATTGTATGTTAGCGTAAAGCTACAAGGGCATTTTATGTAATAATAATAAATGCAAACGTTGAATGAAAAGCGTTTGGCCCTTTAAGGCAGGAGTTGCTGCCCTCTGCGGGTGATTATGGGAATCGTTTTCAAATCCGGGTTTGTGAAGCATTCTACAAATTCATTTTAAATAGTATCAGTAGCTTAAACGGTCAACTTCTGAATTCATATTTTTTTATGATTGCGAGCAAATATAAAACTTAGATTTAAATATTTTTTAAGAACGTGCATCGATACATTGCCGCAATTCATGAATATTCATATCATCTTTCCATATTCATATTTACTGACATATGGATGGCAGAGGTCATACGCTCTGCACACAAGGACGAATTGACATTATTTGTATTTACGCTGGTTGATTTGGTGCTAATAAGTTCCATTTTCTATTTGACTTTGTCTATTGTTTTCCCGCAATGTCTACGAGCGCCACGAGGAAAGCGGATCTTGAAATTAGAAACAGACGCTGTCTGCTGTCTGAATTTACACGGCAACAAACGCCAACGGATTTGATCAAATATACGCTGGGAGATGACTCACAATGCTATAATTGATATATTACTACTTCAAAATGTGACTCATAATGCTATTGTTCATATATTTGTAGTCAAAACGTGCTCGAGCAAATAAACTGGTTTAAAGTTGGCGTCCGCGTGCTTTAGTCTAGACAGGAAGCCGGTCTATGCCAGATTAGGGTTTTTCTCTTTAGCGCGCTCAGAGCACTTATGATAGATGTCCAATCCATTGAACTGGGAGGGTTGACAGCTGGTACTGACCCAAAATGGCCGCCAAGTGACATTGCAAAGTGTGCAAATTATTCCTATTTTTGCAGAGACACACAAAAAGTGCATCAAAGGGCTGCAGAAAGACTTTGGAGTTTTTCTGGACATATATATTTTTTGGTCAAGTTGAAGTTGTCCTTCGCAAAAAATGAAAGCCAGGCCCCCCCCCAGCGCTCTCGTCTGCTCACCTGGCAACCCCGGACGCCGCCTTTGACCCGACGCAGATGGGGCTTGCTTAATAAGGCCAGATTTTGGCGGCGGAGCATTGGTAGGACGGTGAGGATGAATTTTTTTGGGGCACAATTTGAGACATTTCCCCCCTTGCGGCCTCTAAATAGCGTCACAATAACAAAGCGTGGAGACGTACCTTGAATTCAGCGAGATGTCCGACGTCCAGGGTGCGAGGGCGGTCCACCACCATGTCCAACTTGTAATGTTATCTTCACACATCTCGCCACCTGCAAGAGCAACAGTGAATCACACACATGGCAAAATCATCACATGACTCATTTGACTTGCATCATCAACATCAATGACTGGAAGGCTCTTCCAATGGTGGCTATCCCCCAAGTGTCCACAGGAAGGCACTAAAGACCACCTAAGCAATGATTTTGTAGCAGAGAAAACAAGGTAAAAGTCAGGAAATAAATACAAGTTCTAGGAATAGCAACAAAGTGAATAATCGTCTCAGAATAGAAAAACAAAAGCTCCTATTACGTGTTTGAGTCATTGTGGTTGTCTGCTAGTGTGGGTGGGGGGCAGTAGCACTCTGTGTGTGTGTTTGCGCGCGCACTTATGTGTGTGTGTAGGGGGGGGGGGGGGGGGATTCTAACAACGTCACAGCATAGCGTGAGCAGGCTGGAATAAAAAGCCCAAAGCTCACTTCGCACCAAGACCGACACAAGCATGCGTGGAAACTTTTCCCAGATTTTTCAAGCCGACTTTGTCTACATGGGCCCCGAAAGGCGCGGGTTTCTCAGGCGGGGGCTTTACTGAGGATGCGGGCGTGCGAGGCCGGGCTGCGAGCCCTCCTGCTCCTCCACTGCGCCACGCTGGCTTCCCCGCTCTCCACCTGCGCCGCCGTGGACACGGACCACGTCAGGAGGAAGCGGGTGGAGGCCGTCCGGGGTCAGATCCTCAGCAAGTTGAGGCTGAGCGGCCCCCCCAAAGCACAGGGGCCCGCCAAGGTCCCCCGCCAGGTGCGCGCGCTCTACAACGGCACCAGAGAGTTGCTGGAGGACCTGGCGAGACGACGTCGGGAGACGTGCGGCGCCGACGCCGGGCCCGGAGACTACTACGCCAAGGAGATTTACAAGGTGGACATGGTCTACGGGCCCTCCGAGAGCAGTGAGTACGCTAGTTGTTGCGAGGGGTTTTTCTACTGGATCTGAAATGTGTACCTTGTGGGCAAGAAGCTGGAAATATCAGAAGTTATTATTTTCAGAGAGTAGTAATATTTTGTGATGCCTCAAGTCAGTAAAAAAATGAAATTATGTTTAGGTTAAGGTGTAGCCAATGCTTTAAGAATATGAAAAAGTTGTGTAGTATAATAACAGTATGATATACTTAAACTATGAAAGTACCAAATGTATTGAAACAGCATGATTTTTGTCAAACAAGCACTTTTTGTAATAGACTATTGTATTGGCTGTCATAAAATACTGCACCTCCCCACCCCAATCAATACAAACAACAGGACCGGAAACTTTTGCTATCGATTAGCCACAAATCCATCCAAAGATTGCGCAACAAAGTACTCCTAACAACACGCAACGACAATGCCTGGTTGGGGAAAAAAACGACTCTGGCCCCACTTTTGCAGACGACCTGTCCCTGTCCTACTGCCCCAAGAGCTCCACGTCCAAAGTGTTCCGCTTCAACGTCTCGGCCATGGAGAGGAACGCCAGCAACCTGTTCCGGGCCGAATTCCGCGCCCTGCGGGTCCCCAACCCCGGCGCCAGGCGCGAGCAACAGCGCATTGAGCTCTACCAGGTGCGTGAAGGTACTGTTATGGTGAAAACAAGCTAACTAAGCTAACAACAAGCCACAATATTACTACTAGTAAAAGTACTCCTTAAAAGTCAAATAGCTTCCAAAATACAAAAATTCTGTGTTACAACGCAGTCCCGTGATTATCTTTGACGACCCCCCGATTTCTAGATCATTCGCCCAAACGAACACGTGAAGAAGCAACGTCACGTGGGCGCCAAGAACGTGGCCACCAAAGGCGCAGCCGAATGGCTTTCCTTTGACGTGACCGACACGGTGCGGGAATGGCTCCTCAGCCCAGGTGAGTGAGGACCAACTCAAAATAAACTCACGAGCTACAAAGTTAGCGGCGCTCTCCCCACGCCAGGGCATAACCTGGGCTTGGAAATGAGCGTGCACTGTCCCTGCGGCTCCTTCACCCCCAAAGGGGACATCCCAGACGACGAGGAGGAGGTCCTGGACGTCAAGTTTAAAGGTAACGTCCTCGCCAGAGACGCAAAAGCCAGCTAGCTAAGCAACGCTTTCGTGTTTTGGGCAAAGGCGAGGACGGCGGCGGCGGCGAGCAGAGTCGCTTGGACCTGGGTCGCCTAAAGAGGAATAAGGTACAAGACGCCCCCCACTTGATCCTCATGATGATCCCGCCCCATCGGCTGGATCCCGAGTCCTCGCATCGACGCAAACGAGCGCTGGACACCAACTACTGCTTCTCGTAAGAACTGAAGTCAAATATATCAATAAAATAAAATAATAAATCAAGAGATTGTCAACGTCAGGAACGCCGAGGAGAGCTGCTGCGTTCGCCGCCTGCACATTGACTTCCGCCGCGACCTGGACTGGAAGTGGATCCACGAGCCCAGCGGCTACGACGCCAACTACTGTTCGGGGCCGTGCCCCTACTTGAGGAGCTCCGACACCCCGCACAGCTCGGTAAGCTAACGCCGTGGCTTTGGCCTTGGCGAATGGAGTTTTTTTAGCGCTGGCTTTTGCAGTTGCTGAGCCTGTACAACACGCTGAACCCCGACGCGTCCCCCTCCCCGTGCTGCGTGCCCCAAGAACTGGAGCCCCTCACCATCCTCTACTACTCGGGAAGGACCCCCAAAGTGGAGCAGCTCTCCAACATGATTGTCAAATCCTGCAAATGTAGCTGAGGAGAGACAGATGGACTGATTTTTGTTTGTTTTTTTTGGGTACAAACTTTAAAGCGAAATTGAAGACCGGCCGAAGAATTGGTGAGGTTACTTAGTATAAACTTTAAGTTAAATTTGACATCAAGCATTAAAAAGGTTAAACTGTCACGTATTCCTGTTATTATTATTTCTAATTCAAAAAAGGCATTTTTTTTCTACATACATTTAAAAGGCATACTTAAAAACGGTTATACACGGACGGCGCTGGACTATAGCATTAGTGGAAAAGGCGCAGCAAAAATGTAAACGCTGGACGGCGGAGACTTAAACAAACCATTGGGAGGTCTGCCGACTTAACTGGCCTGTGTTGGGGAGGCCGGCGCCCGCTACCACCTCAGGCCTCCAAACGCGCCGCTTGCTACAAATCCCGCCCCTTTTGGCCGAATGACGGCCCGAGTGTTATCGATTGGCTAACGCGGCTCCGCTTTGAAAGCTCCGGGCGACCGAGGTCAAAAAGGTCACCGGATCCATCCCCTGTTTTGAAAACTGGAGCGTGCTACAACATTGGGGTTATGACTCAAGTGAATACTTTTGGAATTTGGAAACGCATTTGAAGTCGCCTCCCCCTCGTTTGACAAGCGTCCCATTTAAGGGAGCGGCGGGGCCGGCCGTCTACGGCTTAGGCCCCGGCGCGTTATCTTTGGCCGTCTCCCGTCAGGCGCAAAACGGCGCCTGACTGCGATTGTCTCCTGGGACGCGGCGCATTCCCCGGGCTTTTTGTGTTTTCAGGTGCTGGCTCAGGTTTCTGTCAAAAGTACTTTTTAGCTTTGGGAAATGACTTAGCTTCGGTTTAATGATTACATTCGTTTAGTTTTCAAGACCGAGTCCAATCCGGATGCGATTGTCAAGAAGAAAAACGGAGGTGGCGTGACGCCAATGGCATCATAACGTCTACGGTGAAAGACGCGGCTTCCCGCAACGAGGCTCTGTGGGAAATCGGACACCCCTCGCGAGACCCTCATTTCCTGGCAAATCCGAGTGGGAGAGCGCCGAAGACTTTGACGTCACGACGCACGGGCGGATTTACAGACGGCGCTGGACAGCGGGCATGTCAAACTATCTTTAGTCTGCCGAGTCCAGGCGTCGCTGAAAAATGGCCCTGAAATACAGCGTTTTCTCAACAAGAAAAAAAATCATCTGACAACGTGTCGGCAACGCCATCTGCTTGTGGTAGAAATGACTTGTTTTGCTTTCCGCTGCAACAACGAGAAGTCGAGAACATATTACTGTAAAAGTCGGAGGGCGGAGCCAAAGAGCTGTGCCTCGTTTGACTCGTAAATGACTCGTTCCACCAGACCTTTGAGTTTACTCGGCTAAACTTTGAGAGTTTAGTTTGACGTCGCAAGGTTACAACATTCGTGCGTGGGTAGTAAATGTTGAAGCTTTGTTTTGGGGGAAAACACTGGGGTGACTGCACAGATAAACTATGCAGTCATAAAAATGGGGCCATTTAATAAGTGAGTGCATTTTAGTGGGGAAGGGTATCAAACAAAAATATTTTGAATAAAACCAAATGGAAAAATATTTTGTTCATCCTTTTGAAGGGAAAATTATAATACTATTTTAATGTAATTTTTAATAAAACGGTTGACGGCATTTATTTCATTTAAATATGTATATATTAAAAAATGGTATTAATATGCAATGTGGTAAAGATAAATTTAACACCCTTGACAAATATAGTACTCTATAAAATACCTAACAGTCCGTTACACTTTACAAAAATACTAATATCAATAAATGTAAGAAAGTATTAATTACCACGAGCCTGAAGCCTTGTTGGATGAAAGTAGCTTTAAATCAAAGACGCCACCTGGTGGCCGAAAGAAGCGGTGCAATCAGCTTCTGTAAAGGGGGGAAGAAAACATGAGTCAAGGTCTTTTTCCATTGGTTTTTTTATGTCCAGTATAAACATGGGTTTGACAAATATACATTCATGTCTAAATATGTGTACATAATAAATCAGGCTTAATTTAGTCCAAAATACATTTTGATTGAGATCATTAATACATGGTTTCAATAATTTTGCCGGTCAGAAAAAAAAACAGACCATAGTCGACGAGGGATTGGAATTCATAAGCCTCGGGAATAAATGATTATGACAGGACGCGATAACGTATTAGGGCGGCGCTCTTGGCGGCCCTCTGTAAGTTTGCCGTCGGTTTAAAACTTGAATTGTTGGACGATGGAGGCGGGTGTGGCCGACGCGCTCACTCGGGGGCTGTGGGCCGGTCCCTAAGTAACCACACACAAAAACAAATCCAGTTACTTGGATTTCTTACGCCAATTACGCCGTTCCTTCGCTGCCAATTCACTTTCTCAATTTGTTTCTGCATAAATTGGAAGATTTATCCAATTTCTCTACATAAGTTTGAACGTCAATGTAAGTGTGCTCTGTCGCCCTCCTGTGGTACAAGAGAGAAGTACAAAAATACTGAATCTCCGTGAACGAATGAATGAATAATACAGCGCTTGTCGTAAATGACATCACGGCTTTTGGACGGCGGCCACAACGAGGGAATCACTTGAATGAATCAAACGGACTTTAAGCCAATCATTTGCGACAGCAAGCGGCGAAAAAGAAAAGGCAGGGCAGGGGAGCATAAGCGTGACATTCGTCATTACCTGGGGGTTTCTGTGGGAGACGCTGTGAGAGGGAGCGCCGATATAGCCATGGGTGTCCGAGACGTGGAAAGCAATGCCGTGGCGCCGTAGTCCATTCCCACCCTGGCCGCCTCTGCCTAAAATCAAAGTCAGGATGCTGTGGCAACTTGGTTTTCAGGACGTCGTACGCTTTATTTAATTTCATTTTTTTTGGCGGAAAATGAAATGAATCATGTTTTGATTGGCTGAGATTTGTCATTTCGTTTTGAGGAAGACATTTGCATGCGAGGGCAACACCCAAAAAATACAAAAAAGTTTGCTACTTACTTTGGTTTTGGCTAAGGCGTTAGCTTTCTGCCGTCTCAGGTCCGACTTGATGCAGCCTGTGGGATATTGGAAAGCATATTTTTAAACACATAGAAGCAAATAGGGACAAAATATAAATAAATGAATAAACAGTTCACAATGCTAATGATTAACCCGCATTTGGACTTGCAATGGGTGACCTTTGTAACTCAACAACTCAGAGTTGACTCCAAGTGTTTTTCTTGCACTTAAAGTGACTTAAAGGCCTACTTGTCCAGTGGCAAGATGTTCATAAATGGCTCAATTGACAATTTAAGGGGCTCATTTGTTGTGGGTAACCAATGAATGGATTTTAGTGGTGAAATGATTGCTCTTACCGGTCATGACGGTGCCCACCAGGAGAAAAACGCAGAGGAAGATGTTGCCCGGCAGCGTTCCAAATTTGTCAATGATCTGGCCTTGGCAAATTGTGAAGATGATGCCAAACACCTGCCACAAGGAAAAATATTATTAATAGGCACGGTAGAAATGTGCAAACAAAAAAGCGGTGCTATCAGGAAAATAAAGTCTGAATATTAATATACATATATAATAAAATTCCAAATTCCTTTAGAACATGACTTTTAGTTCATTACACATCATTTATTTTTTACCTGGGCAGAGCAATTGAGCAATCCAGAAGACGTCCCCTCCGATTCGGGGTACGTCAACTCCACGGCGTACTCAAAACCAAGTGGCAGGTAACCCGTCATGAAGAACCTAAACAGCCACACGCCCAAAGAGAAAAAGAAATTCATTTTCATAACATTCTCGAACAAAAATGTTCATTTTGAGCATTGTGCAGGCATCATCTTTGAATCCACAAGAAAATGGTGGCGTACCCGAGAACTCCGGCGGTGATGAAGACCACCCAAAGGTGACCCCGGTCGAGCGTGGCGGCGTACACGATCATCCCCACCAGAGACATTAAATAAACGGCCAGGGTGGTCTGCCTGAAAAAAAAAATCAAAGGAAAATCAACCAAAAAAAAAAAACAAGTGACACGACCTTGAATTTGCAAACCAAAGATATGTACATAGTTTGCATTTTTGGGGGTAGGTTCTCAATTTCTCCCAAAATCAAACATTACAAGTTTAAGTCATAGAAAGATAGGGCCAAATTCCTCTTTTTGTGAATACTATATTATATATGTATAATTTCTCTTTTCATACTAGGCTGGAGGGAGCACTCACTTGTAAGTTTTGGTGCGGTCCAACCACAGGCCGCAAATGAGGGAGCCCACCATGCCGGCGATGACGATAGTCAGCCCGATTCTGCCGGCATTCACTTCTTCACCCTAGAAAAAGAAAAAAGTCTTACTTTGGTTTATTTGGAAATATTAGAAGCAATAGTAGTAATAACAAGATTTGAATAGAGCAGCAAAATAACAACTTTGTGATTTTTTTAAAAATAAATCTCAGTTCATACATAATGTTTATGTCTTCAAGTATGGTTGCACAAGTCATTAAATGACTTTGGTTTTATTGTTTGTACATGTGTTTTAGGACTCATTTATATCGGCTGTCGTGTACACACACACTTCATTTGACCACCTGTTTTTTAACGAGCTAAACACACACACACACACGTACTGATAAAGCTTTCCACGTTTGTCACCGAGAACACGAGGAACGAGGAAGTGACTTACCGGGTAGTGTTCGATGATCATCCGGTTGAGTAAGGTGCCCACCGCGTAAAAACATCCCACGTTCAAGCCTGTCAAGAGACAAAAGGGAAAATCAATCTGTGAGCAATGGAACGTAAATATTCATATTTTCATATTTCCGTCGTCATCAATGACCGAAAATGTCATTTTGCAAAGGGGCGTGAAAGGTCAGGCGGGCGAGAGGCGCTAGCTACCGCGGAAAATGGCTTAATCATTGACTGCCGACTGTCAACAAACTTTGGACCAATGCTAACACATCCGTTCGTCCATCCACTTATGATTACTAATAACTTTTTACGAGATGGACAGATAAGATAGCGTGGCCCCGGACTGGAAAAATCATTTTTTTGGACCGCCAAAGGTCCATAAAAAGCATTCAAATTCAGTTTTTTTTTTTTTTTTTTGGACAGATGACTTGAAGAGAAAATCTGTGAGAAATGTTACCGTAGGTGACGATGAGGAGGATGAAGGGCTTGTTGCGGAGAAGACGCAAAATGGAGGCCGTGTAGGAGTAGTCCTCGGGCGGGATGCTGCGAGCCGTGGCCTGGGCTTGGGTCGGGGGGAGCTCGGGCTGTTCCTGAAAGACTGCCAATGCAACAAAAAAAAAAAATCAAGAAATGACTCCAAAATGCATTAATAAGCAGAGAAAAAAAGAAAAACATTTTACCCAATTTCAACCAAGCTATCCCAAGCCACACAAAAGTATTGGCACATTTTTAAAGGAATCGGTCAATTGGAAACAAATGATACTTAAATATTAGTTTATTATGAATCAAGCAATTAAAATGCTCTTTGTTCTGCAAACTTGGTTAAACCAGAAACATTTGTGGACGGCGCAAACAAACATTCTTGGGTCGGTTTTTGTTTTATGCAAATTCAAACTTTTTTTTCCTCTGTGATGACTTCCACATTAGTAATGAAACCAAAAAAAATTAAGAGTAGAGACACAACAAGAAGTCTGCAAAGACGCTTGCTCGCCGAGCCTGCTGGGCGGCCAGGCCACACGTTTTCTGAGTGAAAGGTCAACAAACAAAAATACTCAAACGACATACTGGGATTGTGCAAGTCTTCTTGTACAATGGCGTTTCAGAAGACGCACACTGAGTACATTTTTTGTGTACTCTACTTGCTTCTTAATAGAACTACGTAGGATTGATAAACTGTGCGTTTTTTTTCCTTCGGCCGTTTCGCCAGGAAGGAATTTTTAATGAGGGAGAACGTGGGAAGAATGGCACCACTATGGGAGACCTGGACAAGCATTCTTTTGTTTTGATAAGTACGGCATTCTTAGCATGCACTCTCCCTCCTTACATAATCTTATTCAAGATAAATACTGTGTGTGGTGCGCTTTGCGATATCTCCACTTTTTTCTTTCTTTCCACTTACCGATGATGACGAGCACAAAGAGGAACGTGGCCACGCCCGCCGTGATGTAGAACATGACGCTGATGTGTTGGGCCAGCTCGTCCATGTCCTCCACGTTGGGCACCAAGATGGGCGGGACCAGAAAGCCGATGGCGATTCCCAGCTGAGGAGAAAAAAGGGGAAAAAAATCAGTTATTTTCATATTCATATTTTCATATTCATATTTCATTCATTTTTAGCACCAATATTGACATTCAATTCCCAATTGAAAAACCAAATCAGTCTTAAGACCTCTTACGATAGAATTTTTACAGAACGCCACTAGATTTCTCAACGCTATGACAAGACGTCGGCACGCGGGCGCTAAAATACTCCAGCCAAGGGAGAGTCCCACCTGATTCCCCAGAACGCCGAGGCAACAAGCGGTGGAGACCTCCTCCTCGCCGAACCAAACGGCGGCCAAGTAAGAGGGGATCCCCAGGACGAAGGCGGCGGCGGCCGCGCACAACGACTGCCCCAAAAAAGCCAGCCAAAACAAATGTGGCCGGGCGGCGGCCGCCTTAGCCCAGGCGCCGGCACAGTTAAAGGCGGAGCCGGCCAGCAGGACGTCCCGCACGCCGCGCTGATCCAGCAGCCGCAGGACGGGCAAGATCAGCGGGACGTACGCCACCAGGTAGAGCGAGGCCAGTCGGTCGACCGCCGCGTCTTCCACCCTGTAGAATTTGGCAAAAATGTTCCCGATGACCCCGAACTGAAGCCACATGGAGGCGTTGCTGGCCGAGACGGCGGCAAACAACAACAACATGACCCAGCGCCGGCGGTAGATTTTCACGGTGGCGAAGGGGGGATTTCCATGCCGGCTTTCTGAAAAGATCCTCATGGCGGGAGTGCCCAACTCGGAAGGCGAAGCTTCTTCCCGTGGCGTGCTAAATGCCTTTGGAGTGTCACAAGGTGCGAAAAAGACGCCACTCGCGGTTTCAATTTGGGAAAATGGCTGATGGGGGGCGGTCCATAAATGCATTGATTGTCAGAGAATTACTTATTATGCGCTTGAACATTGAATTGTTTTTTGAGCTTCTTAAAATATATTCCCTTAGTTATTTTTTACATATACATTTAGGGGCAATTTAATATACATATTTTTGGAAATTTAAGCACTTTATGCGGCAAGGTTATGTCATTTTCTCTTAACTTCTATGTCAGCAAGAAGGATTGATCTCAAAATAGCATTTTTTCACCCCCCCCCCCCCATAAATACCAAATAGATGAAAGTATGACTCACCTGGTTCCCGAAGACGCCGATGGAGCACGCCGTGGAGACCTCGTTGGCGCCAAACCACACGGAGGCGATCCTGGACGGCATTCCCAGGATGAAGACTTGCGCCAGGGAGCAGCAGAACTGTCCAAAGAAGGTGACGGCAAAGAGGTGGCGCTGGACGCTGGCCACCTTCAGCCAAGTGCCGGCGCAGTTGAGCGCCGTGGCGGCCAAGGCCACCACCCGCAGACCCTTCTTGTCCAAAAGCCACGTGACGGGGAAGATGAAGGGGATGTAGGTCAGCATGTAGATCATGGACATCCAGTCGATGGTGAAGGCGTCCACGGAGTAGTACTTCATGAAGATGTTGCTGATGATGCCATACTGGATCCACTGGTACGAGTTGCACAGCGAGTAGGAGCTGAATAGGAGGACCGTCACCCAACGCCGTCTGTACAAGCGGGTCTCCCACACTTTGTCGCCCAAGTTGGGCTCGCTGGGGGTGGCCAGCTGTGGGGGGTTCCTCTCCGGTTCTTCTCCCGACCCCTGCTGGGTGCCCGGGTCACGGCGCTCGTCGACGGGCTTCTTCTCCTCTGTCTCCCCGCTCATGGTGAACTGTTCGGTTCGTGGTTTAGTCGCTCGGTCCAAGCCAAAAAGCACATAGGAAGTTCGAAAGATGTGACGTAGGAGACGGGGGACAACTTTTAAAGCCGGAGAGGAAGACGGGGATAACTTTGTAAAGTAGAGGAGGAGTCAAGGCGAGTCGACACGAGGCCAATTCGGCGTCCGTGTTTGGGGACGACGACCTTGTTGTCGTCGTCGTGGGCGTCTTGGTACAATTAGCGTTCCAGCGGTTAAGTAGCGAAAATAACCGGAGTTAATTTCAAACCGAGAGGAAGTCAAATAAGGCAGATAAAGTCCGTAGTGGCGTCATGAACGACACCCCCCAAACCTCCGCCCACCACCCGATCTCGGCTCTTCCTACCCGAGTGTCACAAACACGTGTTGGAGGAAAGGCGGACGACGTGTTGCCACTTACGGACGCTCCAAGCTGGATCTTGAAGCTCCTTCGCCGGGGGCGCACTTCCAGCTGGGACAATCCGAGTCACGAGGGGTGAAAATAACGGAAAGGACGGGAGAAATGAAGCATGGACGTCCAGCCATTTTGGAGCTCAAAGGCATCCACCGAATTGGTGTGGGCGCGGATTGGCCGGAAGTTTCTATGTCTATTTTAAAAAAGAGGAAAGAAAACAAGTTTTTTTTAATACTAATTAAATGTGCGCTCGCTACCTGGTGGCGACCTCGGGTACTGCACCTTTTCTTTGCCCATGCTGAAAAGGTCTATTTTGGGAAGGAAAGGAAGAATTGAATGAAAAATACGAGGACAAGATATGTATGGAACAAAATTTAAATGGATAAAACATCCACAATACAAGTGATATATTACAAAAATGAACCTGCATCAATATCTAATAAATATCTCTTCTCATTAAACTTTGGCTCCAGTTTACATTCGCTTTGTCAAACAATCAATTCGGTCAAAAATAAAAGTCCTGAGCTTTTGTTAGGTCTAGTTATACAAACACAAAAAATAAATGCTTCATCGCACTTGAAAAGAAAGTAAATAAGAATAGACTAAGCAATTTGGCATTGTAAACAAAGACTATGGGGCCGTCAAAAATGACATCCGGAATAAACCGGGTCAGTGCTGGTAGTGTGGCACGGCCATGTGCTGGTGGTACGTGGTATGGTGCTGGTTGGACGGGGGTTGGTACGAGAGTTCGGGGCTAGTCGGGGTAAGGCCCGGGCAAAGGGGTTCGTGGCTGCTCAAAAGGGACGACAGATACTTAGCTTCCTCTGTCAGCTGTTTGACTTCCTTCCTCAGGGCCAAGTTTTCTTTCTCCAAGTTCTCGCTTTCCTGAGGAACATAAAGGACAAGAGTTTAGCTGCCATTGACAGAGATAGTAAGTTGGATTTCCGGTGTTAGTCTTTTTTCCCCTCCCCCTGAAATTGCGTTGATAACAGTTTTTTTTGCCACCGCAAGTGATAGGAGGAGCGTGCACACTTCCTCTTTTTGGCTAGTTAAGGACGCCTCTGACCACATTGAGTCCCCTGATAAGAAAAAAGAGACTGTTTACAACCGTGCTACTAATTAAATGAGTCATTATTCTATGTCACATTTAGCATATTTTTACAAAAAAATGAATATTTTAACAATTGCATGTTTATTGCAAACATTTTTAATACTATACATATAGACTTTTTATTGTTTTAGCACTTTATATATACTGTATGCTCAACGACCCTCGGTTGAAAAGCTTTACATTAGCGCCCTCCTGTGGAATCTTAGTGTTGTTGCAAAATTCAATTTATTAACGATCATTCATTATATTTTTATTTTAAATAAATCTTTCAAGGCATTCATGTCTGAATTTACATGTTCTTTCTTGAAGCATGGGGGGAATAAAAAAGCACATACAAATAAAAACAAAAACTCGACAGTAATCGATTAAAAAATACATTGTATTCTATTTTTCTATAGAATTCTTTTTGGTATAGTTTTGGGCATTTTTTCTAGACCCAAAAGCGGTTGGCGAGTGGGAGCAATCTTCCACCCAGCTGCTCGGGGAAAAAAAAAAAAAAAAAAACTATCACTCGTATCTGCGTGTCGGTGCGAAATCCCCGGCCAACGCGTCATTTAGGCAAATAGCGAGTGGCTAGCCGCAACAGACGCCTTTACAAGAAGCGCGTGCTCTGCCGACCCTCCCTCGCAAAAAGGACATGACGTCGGCTTTCGACAGAAAATACTACTGAGGTGAAGGCAGGATGTCGGCGTGGGAAAATACATCTTCAAGAAATGAAATATATTAAGTGATTGTTTTTAATTGCGCATTGCTAATGAATCTAGCAGGTGGAATGAAAAACATGGCTAACTTTTCCAGAGGCCTATAAAAGCAGCGCGCTCACGAGACCTTCCACATACTCTTGTTCTGTGGCGCTTGTTTTGCAAGGGAGGTGCTGGATCCCGCGCCATGCCCACACGTGCTAATTTATTCGCGCAAACACGGCGAGCGGCGTGGCGTCCAAGCGCGCCCAACAGAAGCCATGACACATCGCCACATGGTCAGGTAGCATTATGCAAACGCAGATGAAAAAAAAACAACGGCACGACCTCAACTTCATCATGTAATTATTACATTTTGACATTATTATTAATATACAAAATATTGAATGTAAAAATATTAGTTATAGAGTGCATTTAAAAGCTGGCCTCTCTTCAGCCATTAAAGAAGGATCAAGAATGACTTCTGTAATGCTAACTTTGATGCTAACCTCCTTCTGAAAATTGCGCCCGAGGATGACCCCGCCTCTATAGAAAGCCCCAAAAAGCAGAATGGATCATCTCACCAAGTGAAGGCTGTCGGCTTTCTGCGTTTGTCTCATCCGGCTCTTCTGCGCCGCGACGCGGTTCTTCTCCCGCCGCATGACCTTCTTGGCGTCGTCCGACGAGCTCTGTGCAAAAAAGAAAATATGTTACGCTATCTTAGTTGAGGCAAAAAAATAAATATCAAAAAGTATCCTCCATATTGAAAATGTTGTATGTGGATATGATATTTAGCACCATCCAACTCGGGCCAATTAGAAGGGAGGGGGTCTCATCCCAATCTGGATCAGGGAGATCCGGCGTTGGCGTTCTCCGGCTTTTGCACAAACTGTTCCCGACAACTCACACTAAGTTGACGGTGGACTGGAGGCGGCTCGCGAATGTCCACGTGTGAAAGCGTGACGAGCCCAGCAGTTGATTTTTACCACGCAAAAAAATGAGTTAATAATAAATAAATAAATAAATAAAAAGAGGCTGGACTTACCTGCCTGCTGACCGGCGACCTGTAACCGGGGTGGTTGCCGTCGGAGCCCTGAGCCATGATGGACGGCCACAAGCAGCGGCGACCTCACAGCGTCTCTTTCTTCGTGGTCCGCTTCTGCTTTGTAGTGCGCGTGGGGGAGATGGAGCTGGGTAGAAATTGCAGTGAGTTGTAAGCGTGCCACTGCCTCTCTCTCTCTCTCACTTCTCTCTTCCTCCCTTCCTTTCTCTCTATTTCAAAGCCTCTGATGTGGTTTCTGGTAAAAGAACAACAGAGGGGGTGGTGAGAAAGAAAGGGTGGAAAAGTCCAGAAAAACACCCACTCTCTCGAGTGTGGCTATATTTTGAAAATAAGAGACGACGAGTGGCAGATTGGAGATTCCCTTTAGGTCTCGAGTAGAAACGGCACACGAGAAGGTTGAAACCCGGCGGCGGAGGCAAAATGTTTCCAGTAAAGGCCTCGAGGGAACCAAACGGGCATCCCAAAACTGTCCGTTAATATTTGCAAACGCGAGCTGGTGCTTTCCACGCCAAGTTCCCGTTTGCTTTTTATATCCACCACGGTGACATTTTTGAAAATGAGCTTACAGCTACACTAACAAAAATTTTTTTTAGGCACACAGAATTATAAAAAAGCAGTAGCAAAAAAACAGCTTTGCTTGGCATAAAGAGCAGCCCTCCTACACAAAAACATGTTCTGCCATAGCAGGGATTTTCAAGAGCATTTTTTCATTCCAATGAGTTTCATAAGAAAAATCACATTTCAACTACTTTGTCATTGGATTACTACTGTCTTGCTACACTTGTTGCTAGGCAGATTTCCTCACCTGTTGTCCTGGCATTGTTGATCTATAATCCTTGGCATAACAATCCTGCAAAACAATTATTATAATTACTAACTATGTTGTACTATTATGCTCTATATATTACTACTACTACTACTACTACACACATACTCACTTTTGATCCTGTTCTTCCAGTCAAACCCTGTGGAGAATCTCACCTATAAAATAAAATCCTATTCAACATAATAAAAACACAATTCCATTCTGATCATATGTGATGTTACATAAAGAGAAGATTGATGTTGAAATGAGATCTAAAAGAAAAAGCAAAATGGTGTTCACACATGAATTATTTTAATTGACAGCTTTGGCAGGGGAAGAAAAAAAACAAAGCTTAGTGATTCCAAAAAGACCTTTGAAAAATGGAACACCACAAATTAATGTTAATACAAATAGAATTCCTCCCAAGTGTGGACGGCACATTTGACGTGTCTTCATTAGCTAAGAAAGAGAAAGGGAAAATTACGTTAGCGTAAATATATCTCCTCAATAAAAACGTCTTTTGGCGTTTGTGGTCGTCACCTGCTCTGCATCTTGGTCCACTTGAGGGCGTGCCTGGGCGGCACCGACGTGTTGGGGTGGAAGAAAGTGCAGCCGTCTCGGTTGCACTGGCCGGCAAAGTGACACGGCTGAACACAGGGGGGGAAAAAAAATACAAATAAACAAATGAATCCATCAAAAACTAATATAAAGTTACCTTTGGGTGATAAAAAGCACAATCCGTATTCTTGCAATGGGGGAAGAAGCGGCACATGTTAGCGGTCGGTGCCGTTGGTGCAACTGGAAAAAAAAAAATAATAATAATTCAAGTTATTTGGCTCCAAAAGCCTGACGCCGAGTTTTTGTGTGTGCGGGCAGAGCACCTGGCCTTGAAGGCGGCGCCACGGCACCCCTGCGGCTCACGTGCGTGTAGGGACAGTCGGGCTTGCTGCACCTCGCGTCGTATTTACAGTTGGGGTGGATGAAAAGGCATTTGTCGCCAAATTTGCACAAAGGAAACGTCCTGCCACACAAAACAGAGATTTTTGAACCATGTTTTTTTTTTTCTCCTTTCAGGAGACAAAGCACTCACTTGCACGTTCTGGTCGGGTGGTGATAGGGACACTCGTCGCCGCTCTTGCACGCCGGCCAGAACTTGCAGCGCTCCATCACTTTCATTCTCTTGGAAGGCACCGAGTCCGTGTCCATCATCTCTTCGTCCATGGCCTCGTCTGGTGGGGATTTTAGAGTAAGACTTATTTACAGAAGAAAAAGTTTAGGCTAGCCACAAGTGTGTTAGCTGGTGTGCTAATGCTGCGCTAGGGCTAGCACTGAGAGTAATGTTTGCACCGTACCAAAGGAGGTTTCCATGGAGTGTATTTGTTCCTGCAGCCTTTGCAGGACGCCCACTTTGGACTTGGCGGCGAGCGTGCCCACCGTGGGCGGCCGGACGTCTTCCAGTTCGACGTCCAACTCCGTCAGGTTCCCCATGGGGCTGGGAACGCCCTCCAGCGTCACGATAAACTTGGGGCTGTTGGACACGTCCTTCTCTTTGCTGGTTATAAGCGGGGAAACCACACGGGTTGTCATTAAAGCACCACCGATGCATACGAAATGTAAATATGCGTTAGTTAGAGTGGGTCATATTACCTGGACTGGACAGTGCGCGGTATGGCCAGCTCATCTTTGGGCCTGCGATCCCGACTTCGGCTTTCGTCCGCCGGCGGTCGGCTCACGATGATGGAGCGCGTGTCGTACGGCTTTCTGCCGCCGCTGGCTGGACCCCAAACGCAAGAATGGTCAAACGACGCACGGGGTGGGTCGCCCGTCAATCAAAAGACACTCACAGTCCTCGTGCTTGTCTCCGTGGTGACGATGCGACGCTCCCGTAGAATCGGTGCCCGCAGATCTGCTCGAAGCTGACGAAAAAGAGAAAAAAGTTTAATGACATTGTTGCTGGTGTTGTTGTTGTTTTTTAAGTTACCCAGAGTTCTCCCTGGCTTTTCTTCAGGCGCGTACGAGCGCTGCCCTCTAGAGGAGGCACCATGAAAGTGGTGCTGCACTAGCTGAATGGCCGCCGTCATCTCGTCCTCTCTGGCGGAGCGAGCGCGGGGGGCGACGGGGACCGTCTGCCTCTGGGGAACTGGGGGCGAGGTCGCAAAATGGGCGTGGAGCCAGAGGACCACCGGGAACGCCGCACCACCTACGTATGGGGAACGTGGTGGTCTTGCTGATGGAGTCTTGAGCCTCGGAGATGGCCTTCAGAATCAGATTTCTGTTGGCCTGCTTGGCAGGTGGGAGGGTTGGTCTGAAATAGGACAGTTGACTTTTTTTTTTAGCCTGAACAAATTGACCGGTGACAGAAAAGGAGGCTGACTTTCGCTCGGGTTTGGACGGCAGCAACACCCGACTGGAAAGGCCGCGACCCCCGTGGTTGGCGTCGTCGTCATCCTCGTCCGCGTCGTCGCTCTCCTCGTCGGAGTCGCAGTTCACTCGCACCACGGAGCTCACCACGGGTGCCTTACGTTTCCGGGACTCCTCCTGAAAAAACAGCGATGATTATTGGATCGCAGCCATCACGGTTGTAAGTCTCTACATGAAGTTGGGTACCTTGCCGGACAAGCCTCGGGATGACCTGCTGCTCCTGCCATCTTGACGCCTTCCGTGCGACGACGATGCGTCACCAGAGCGTGATGTGTTGCTGAGCTTGCTCTGACCCGCCCTGTACAGTTCCACCGACGGCCGTGCGCCGCCACCGCTGCGCGTCCCCCTGTGGGCGACGGCCGTCTCCGTCTCATCCTCGCCAAACTCGTCGCCCATCTCCGGCTTGATCTCGATGATGGCGTCGGAGGGGAGGGGCTCCACCAGGGGCTTGACGGCGGACGTCAAGCGGGGGGAAGTCTTCTCGGCGCCGCCCCTCCTGAAAGGTAATACAAATCAGAACTTTTTAGCTCACCGCCATTATAACTTGTGCTGCACCAATGCTAGCACATTAGCATCCTAGTACCAAAATAGTGCTAAAAACCTGTTATCGTGGGCGGAGCTGCGGGATTCCGTCCTATCGGAGCGCGAGTTTGGCTTGACATCTTCCACTCTGGGGACGGAAGTGTCGCTAAATGGCTGCTGTTCATGGCTCACAGGGGCGGGCTCTGGAGAACATAAATCCACAAAAAATTAGAGCAGGCATTGAAAAATGCGGCAAAAGATAAGCGCCACCTACCAACTGCGACTGTTCGTAACTTCTCCAGGACGCCATGAAGCCTTAAAAAAAAGTGGTGTTGTTATGATGCACTTTAAATGGAACAGATGAGCAAAGAAATTATTGACATACCAGGCAGTGAACTTGATGGTGTTGTTTCCTAAAAAAAGTGAGAGATCGTCAGCCATCTGCTGGGAAGTTTTCTTGTTGGCGACCATGACCATGATGTAATCCGGGAGTTCTTCATCTGCAGAGACAGAAACCGTAGTCAATTACAGTAAATTGGAAACTTTTAAAAATTAATGAATAGAAACCGAATTAATAAAAACAGGAATACACTAGTAATGCCCACAATAACAATCCAATGTTTTTCATTTTATTAACATTTGCTCAAATTTTGCATTATTTCCTTCATATGATGTTTATATGTACTTAGTGTACATCATGGAACAATTTAGGCGTCAAATCTCTGCACACGTTTTCAACTCTTCAAGGAGTGTTTTACAAATAACAATACACATCTTTACACTAATTATGACTTTTAATACCTACCGTAAATTCCTATTTATAACTAGAACTTACCAATGTATGCACCGAGTTCTTGGAGCTTTCCCTTAATAGCAGCCTGCAAATAACCAACACAACACAATTTAAAACGGGGAATTCGTTCGCCACTGCTTATATTTAAATCAAAGTACACAAGTTATTGGCTCCATTTTGTCCGGCTAGCCGAGGTGCCGCAAGCTAGCTAGCCAAGTAGCAACCACAGTAGCCCGGTTCAACGACAACGTAAAAGTATTTAAATGTGAATGGTACTCACTCTTATTTTCTTGCTAATTTCAGCCCCTATCTCCATGGTTGGCCTTTGGAGTGAATTTAGACGTAAAAAATACAAGGGTTGCAAACAGCTAAATTGACGTGCTAACAGCAAAAAACAACGGAGGACGGCGTCACGTGATCTGTGTCAAGGAACTACGGGAAGAGACAAATTCAATTCGAATCTGCAAATGCAAATACAATAATAAACTAATTACAACAGGGAAATTTCACTTTGATGCAAATTCAATAACATTGATCACTGTTCATTTTTTTATCAATATATGTTGAGTGAATTTATATTCAGAATTTAGGACAAATATAATTTATTCTAATGTTGTTCACATAGTGTCTCCGACGTAAAATGGCCGACAAGTGACGTCGCCAGTTTCCATAGCTCAGAGGGCCCAGCAGGCATCTAAATTTACATGATTATATACCTACGTTTGATGGTGACTAATATTATGGCCCCCGGAAAAAGCTCAAAATGTTAATCTAAGAATGTAGTCAATATTGTTTTTAAAACATGCTATTCCTCACATTAAAACGTCAATGCATTTTTAGGAACAATAAGTATTTTCCCATGCATCTTGTACTTCTTGTGTTCGCCACAGGAGGGCAGAAGAAACAACGAAATACAAAAACAGGTCATTTGAGGCAAGGCTTGTGTTCACTAACTTCTTGATGATGATCTCATACTTTGGTCTGGTAAACAAAGAACCACTTTGAGGAATCCACATCCTTCAGAATAGGCACAATAAAGACCATCCATTGACTGTTTGCGCCCTTGTGCAAAGTGCCTTTGTGTGTCTCCAATACCTGTATATAATGCAAAGTGAAAGAAGAATGTTAGTAATATCCTTGGCTTTTTATCCCTTACAGTAAGATAGTTTCCTGTTTTGCAATTTTTGCCGAGCGGCACAACAATGGCGGGAAGCATCTCGCCGGCCGTCTAGACGAATGTCTAACACCAGCGCGGCTGTCTGCTCGCGCGCTTTGTTCGCACGCTGTCGGTGGGCATCAAAGCCAGGAGACGCTAGCTGTTAAGAAAAACAAATACAAAAACCACCTCGGTGGCTCAAACGAAAGGTGGCCCACGGGCCGCGTGTTGTTGATCATAATTCGAATAGCGGGGCTTCTGAAAAAATTGAACGGCTGCCAACGAGTTCACGGCAGGTGGCGAGGTACCGCTACGCCTGCCCGAAGGTATGGTGGCGTCCAATTTGGGAGGACCCCGCCCCCAAGCGCACCCCCAACGAAAGCCAGAAAGAAAGCTTATCGTGCACGTAGCAGCTGAGCAACCACTTGTCCTTTTTTGTTATCGTTGGGGCGATGATGGAGGAACACAGAAGCTATTCAGCCGCCATCAATGGCGTCCCTGTTGGCGCTCTTCACTCATTCTGCTACGCTTCAATGGCGTCCTTGTTTTAGCATTAGGAGCCTTCTTCAACTTATGGCCATCAACTGCAGATTAGAAGGAAGAAGTAAAACTGTCCAAAAACATTGAACCATGACTAAGCATCCCCTTTTTTCTATTTCTACTACAGAAATGCGAACTGGATGCTTAAAGTTATCAAAAACCCGAGTTTGCAAAAGTGAGCGAAAAGCGCCGAGTGGTGAATTTGTGCCGAGGAGGTGGGCTTAATGTAGGAATTATGGAAATGGCTGTCAATGAAAAGCTCTCTCGGGCGGCGCGCTTGGTGTCACCAGCGTGGAGATCAGCTCCCCGAGTAAATCCCTCTTGACAGGACTGCTGAGATAGCCACGGCGTCCGCTCGCTCGCCCGCCTCTTTTCCGTCCACACGGCAACAAGGCCGAGGCCGTCCGCCAATCAGCGCGCGGCCAAGGCGACGGGCCCGGCCGGTTCTTCCTCTGTCGCCATGGCTGCCGCTTTGGCGTTTTTCTCCTCCGGCGAGGGAGGCGCGCGCCCGCTCCGTCTTTTGGACGGAAGCCGGCCCACGCCAGACGGGTGTGATTTTTTTTGGAATTGGCGTATTGGCAGGAGTCTATTTGTCCTGCCGTCTGCACGACAGAGTAAGTAGACGTTGTGGCGCTTCGGGGTTTGGCCAATTTGCATCTTTGCGCTTACCACGACCAAAATGACGGCAAACATTCAATATTTGCTTTTCGCGCCGTCTCGACGAGATGGTTAATATGACGCACGTATACTTATACAAATTGGCTGGAGACTAAACCAGCATTTCTGTTGAGTGTCAGCAGATTTTAAGCGTGGTGCCATTTTCTTCTACACGAGTCCAAAAGTTGTGGCCAAGGGCGACCGAGGAGTTTGAAAAGTAGAAAGCGTGCAAGCAACTATCACTTCTCAAGACTAATTAACAAGATGGCTAAGATCCCCTGGCAGGCGTTGTTTTTTTGAAAGGGCGGACGCCGTCACAGCGCATTTATCGCGCACGTGCCCCCCGGTGACCTCGCCGACCCCGCCATGTGCGTGCGTGCGTGCGTGCCGGGTCCATCTGGTTCCCCCGTCGCCCCCCGCGTGTGTGCCAATAAACAAAAGCCCTTTGGTCCGGTCGCCTTCCCTGTCACGCCACCCCAAAATGCTAACGCTATTGCTAACAGCGGCCTTTTAATGAAGCGGTTTGAAGGAATATCTGTTTTTAGCTAGCGCGCTAACAAAATAATAAGCAAGGTCTCTCGCAAACATTTGTCACATGTAGCTAGCGGTAAATTTAGCTTGGCTTTTTCCCACGGCCGTCTGTCCTCGACAGTCGGTGGGTGGGACAGGTGCGAGCCCCCGCGACCTTCACGCTCGCCGCCGCTAACGTTCAAGCGGCGGTTGTTTACGTGGCCTACGATGCTAAAAAGGCCGCCACCGCGGGCGTGGCTGTTAGCGCCCTGTCGACGGCCAAATGCCAAATTTGACTATTTACGGTGCTAGGCGACCAATCTGACCCGTACAAAGTCATTTTAGCGGTTAGATACAAGTATGGCGAGCTAGCGACGCCCTTAATTCCATCTCGAAGCGATGGATGCTCGGAATCTGGACGCCATAAACGCGCCCCGGCCCGCGCCCCTGACGCGACCTTTCGCCTCAACCTTGGGGCGCCGTGCCCACGCTCTCCATTTTGCCCGGGTGGGAGCGCACGCCTGGAATTTGCAGAGCGTGGCTTTGCTTACCAAGCTAGGGCGTGCGCTTGGGGGGGTCCCGGCAGCTGCTGGCCGTACGTGAGCTTACTCTTACCGCTATCGGATTGTGGCCGAGCAACATTGTTGACGCAGCTTGAGCGGGGCTCGCACAAGTGTCGTCCCGGGGGACGGCGGGCAGGGGTGGGCTCTCCGTCGCTATTAAGCCACCAGTAGCTAGAGGCTACTAAAATGGATCAAGATAAAGCTATTAAAGGAGATATAATTACATTTTTGAATTGTAAACGACTTTTCTCCCTTCACGACTCCTACTTTTTTTGGCACGACGACGAGACGGCGACCATTCTGTTGCTCATAAACAAACAGAAGAATGGCCAGTGACTAATGAAACGTGACGACTCAAAGTTGGACGTCGCGTCCGCCCCAACCCACGCCGTCCTTTTGTTTGTGGCTCATGAAACTGAGCCACAACAGCAAAAAATCTAAACTCACTAACAAACACAGAATGTCGCCATTTTGGCTCAAGAAGCGCAAAGAAAATGGAGCTGAGCCTAACAGAATTTGGACGGATTCCTGCGGGACCAGGCGCTTTTTTTGTTGTTGCTCCGCACAAGAGCACTATTGTGGAACAAAATGGCACTTTACGCACAATGTTAGTGTTGCATTATGGGCCGCGGCGCTATTCGGGGGCTCGTAAAGGGAACGTCGCTGTCTTGGAAATTTGGGGAGAAGCACAAAAGGGGGACAGGTGGATCTATAAATTCTATTTATAGTCTTTAAAGTGACAATAAAATGGCCGAGTTGGATTTTGGGGTGGAAAAAAGGAAGAATACATTTTAATGAATTTCTTTTGGAGCAAAAAGGTTCAAATTGATTTTTTTTGACTGAGGAAAATGTTTTCTTCCTTTAATGTAAATGAAAATGGAAAACTCACATGTGACGTTGCTTGTGTCTCCATCTGGCAATTTTGGAGACGTCTTCCGAGGCGGACATCTTTGTTTGGGTCACTTCATCCGCTTTGAACCTGCCAAAGAAGGAATTGTTTGTTTTCATGCTGAAACACAATGGCCAAGAATAAAGTTGGATATTTACAAAAATATAAGTTACTCCAGTCTTCATGTATTCTTCTTGAAAGTCCCAAGGAGGTCAAGTTCTGAAAAAGTCAAGTTTTGTGAGAGAAAGCCGAGTCTTTGCTTTTCAGTTGTCCATAAAGTTTTAATAAGAAAGAAAAACAAAGCAAAATGAAAAAAAACAGCCAAAGTACCCATGGAACAAGTCAAGAAATGAAAAGATTGCTCTTATTTACAGCGTATTGCACTAGAAAGCAAAATGGATGGACGTCCTTCCTCGCTAACAACGGCTTGCTACATCTGGACTGGGCCTGTGGCAAAATGGCCGACAACCTCAACTCCTTCCCACCATTTTGGGCCAAATCATTAAGTACGGAACAGAAAAACAACCCCAAAAAAATGAGAAGAAAAAATGCGCCTCCACTTTTCACTTCATGTCAGGACAAGTGATGATCACATCATGATGGTTTTCCACTTTTTTAAATTACATTCAAAAAACCCCATCAGATACAGATTTCTTTTCTTTTCTTGAATTAGCATCATCTCACCGGCAGGGACGTCAAACATGCATTTTCCCCTTTTACGCCATTTACACGTGTTGAAAAAGAAGCCCTTCCGCGGAGAGTGACACGACACGTCGGGTGACTGCAAAAAATCTGATCCTAAAAAGAAATACAAATAAAAATGAGCCAGCGTCATTGGAAAAAAGCCAGTGTAGAAAAAAAAGAGCCTTCCGTTTGGCTCTTTTTGTCTTAGAAAAATGGAAAATTCCTCCATACAAATTGTGTCAAATTCGTAGCAAGCTGGTAGAAAATGAAAAATTGAATAAATAATACAAATCAAATTTTTTAAAAAAGACAGCAAATCACAGCACTTGACAGTTTGGACGCGCTGACCATAGTAAAAGACGGTGGTAGAAAAAGAGTAGGAAGTTCGGCACGGGAGTACAAAACCGCTAAAAAACAAAGCAGAACAAAAACCACCGGCCGATTCGGGTGTTTGTACGGCGCGCGGCAGAAAAAAGGCGGCCAGAAAAAAGGTCGCCCGTGCCCGGCTGGCCTGGCTGGCGTTCCTCGCAAGGCACCGTTTGCAGACATTTTGATTGTCTGTCTCGCCAGGCACGTACGTGGCTTTTGTCCGGGTGGGGGCGGAGTTTAGGGCCGGAACACTTCCCAATATTTCCACTTTTTCTAAGTAAAGGTAACATTCAAAATGAACAAAAGATAGGTTAAAATTTGGAAAAAGTCATCAGCAAGTCGCTTAAAAAATGCAGTTGTAAAATTAAATGTTTTTTGCAAAATTATTTCCCTTAAAAATACAAAAGGGATGCAGTGGAAAGATTAGGAAGAACAATTTTAATCTAGCTAGATTACAAAGAGCCCCCATGTTGTGGCCCCGCCCCCTGACCGCCCGCCATTCGGGCCCCGCCTTCGACGCCGCACTAGCGTCCGTCTGTACAGTAGCAAATAGACAGCCAAAATAAATATGGAAATAAATTAAGTAAAATTCCACTCCGCCGGTGACTCGACGCCATGCTAAGCTAGGCTAAGTCCCAAATGGCTCAAAATGCGGTGGACTGGTTAAAAAAATGACTTAGAAGTTGATATTTAACACAAGAGTGAAAGAATACATCCAACTTGGTGTCGTTTGGGCGTCGGTGATGTTATTCCCTTCAGAACAAAACATAAATAAATAAATGGCTTTTTGTGTAAAATTGGATTGAAAGAAGGTTGAATGGAGTCGGAGGGGGTATCTATCCACACTTACCAATCATTTCATCAATTTAAGGGAGCATTTTTGGAAAATGATCCCATTTCAAAGATTATCCTGAGAGTGATTATCATGCGGTGCGGTGTTTGACCCACACATAATTTGGGGCGTTTTGGGGGATTGTCCATTTTGAAAGATTATCCTGAGCGATTATCGTGTGCTGTGACATCTCATAAGTGCCCAATTGTCAATTTCATTTCCTTGGCGATGATCATGTGGCATACTCCAAAAACTTCGGGGGGTGGTGACAAATGGGAATGTTGGACTGCTAATTTTGGACAGTTTCCTCTTCTTTTTCTTCTTAAACAAAAAAAAAAAAAACATTAGTCTCAGTGGCGCCTCCCACAGGCCAGTCTCGGTACTTGTGCACCCCGCTTAAAGTCGTTGAAATATTGCTCCTCCTCTCGGTCGTCGAGATTGTCCCGAGAAGTGTGCTGACAAAAAATAAAAAATACTTCTCCATCTTCTTGATTGATTACGTTTCTCTGACCCAAAATGGTGGGCGGCGTTCTTCCAATGCCGTTGAAAAAAAAAAGGGGGATTCTTTTTGGGGAGGGGTTTTGTCTTGTTCCATCGTAAGGCATTGATCCCCGGGCCCGATGACGCCGGTTCACTTGCGAGAAGCAAATCAAAAGGAGCTGTACAAAATAGGTCATCTTACAAGTCTTATTTCCAAAATATCTCTTCAAACTTAATGGCTTCTTCTGGAGTGGGAGGGGCGGGGGGGGGAGGATAAAGGCCGGGGGATGGAGGGGGCGGGGCTTGAGGGAAAACAAGAAAACGTCTCCGTCCAGCGGCGACTACAGTTTTTATCTCTTCTTTATCATAAGATTTAAAAAGAAAAAATGAAAAAAATCTGAACCCGTGTTCCATCTTACAGTGCCGTATTTAAAAGGTCCGAGGCGGAGGGGCCTTCACCTGTGGGCCCCCCTGGCCCGGGGGGCCGGGGGCGCTCTGGGGAAGAGGAAGCCAAGCAGGGCCGCCGTTAGGCGCATCCACAAGGGCAAGTTTTGTCTTTGCTGCCTAATGATCTGAAAAAAAAATAACACGGAAAAATTAATACAAATAATTCCATTTTATTGTGTATTTAAAAACATATTTTAAGAAACTATTCTGTTAAAGGAGTTGTTTATCCCACCCAACCTGAAAGGTCAACGAGTTAAACAACGTGAATCCATTTTCCAAACAAGGGGGCGCTCTAACGCTCTTATCTAGGGGCTGTTTGTGGGCTATTTTTAGCTGAGAGGGAGGTTCCTTGCATGAAGCTCCTCCTTCTCTTTGTCTCCGCCACACACACACACACACACACACACGCTTTAAAGTGGGCGGGCTAAAAGCGTCAGCTAAGCCCCACTTGGATCGTCAACAAGCAAATTTGGCATCACGCGACTTGACTTCATATCGCGCGGTGGGAAACTTCCCCGCCTGGCTCCGCCCATCACGGCGTGCGTGTGCCATTTCAAGGAAAGAATGTGCTCGTGACGCGGCAGAAAACAAAGAAATCAGCTGATTTATGCCAAGTCTTACGTGGCTGAAATGTCCTCATTATAGTAGCACTCCATTGAATTCTTTCCCACTCTTGTTGTGCTCATCTTTTTCTTTATTTGGGCATTTCAAGGTACAAAAAAAGGAATAAAATCAGCTATTAAATGCCTTACCAGATCAATGTGATCCCGCTGGAACTGGTCTCCCATCTCCCGTAGTTTTTGTCCGATCTGGGCCTCGGCGCTGGGCCCCGGAGCCTCGTTTGACTCCGCCTCCTCCCGCGTGGCGGGCCTTTCCGCCATTCCGTCCTCCTGCCGACTCTCCTCCCCGTGCGGCACGGTGGGTCGGCGACCCCGGTCCTCCGTGGGCTCAAAGTGCGCCGGGAAGTGCCAGCGGAGGGCGGCGTTGCCTGTGTTGGATCGATGAGAAAAAGCGTCACTCACCATTGGCACCAAAACATTTTCAAACTCTACCGTTATACCCCGCCTCTTTGCAAACATCTGTTTCAATCCGCTAACAGCTTTTGTGTAATGTAATGAAAGCTAGCTTAGCGCGTCCTCACACAAACAGAAAAAGGTGCGTTGGAGCACACAAATAAATCCAGCGGCTCAACTTGTCTATTGTTTTACGAGGTGGTAATCAAATCGCCGTGACATCATCTGAAGTGAATTGCCAACGAGCGGCGACGCGGGTTTGTTTGTCGACTCAGCGTCACGCCACCGCCGCCGCCATTGTCCGCCCGTCGTTAGCCCCGCCGCCGGGCCCGATCTCCACTGGTAATGGGTGTCAGGCTGTTGGCGGCGTTCCACGTTGGCGCGTGAGGCGGCCACCACATGACATGATTTTTAAAAAAAAGACAACTGAATTCCCACGGAGCAAGACGCCAGAGGCAACGGTTAAACTCGGTGACTCAGTTTGCGCGAAGAAGGCGAGTTCACTCTGGCGTTAATGAGATGTTTTTACCCTCAAGTCAGGTCAATTGTTTCCTTTCAACAGACGGAGTCGGGAAAAATAGCACAATAGGGACGGGTTATTTTGGTCCGCTAGCGACTCATTTTTAGTCGGTTAAAAGTTTAAATGGTTAAAAAAAGTTGGATACGGTTTTTCGATGTTGGCAATAAGAGATTAAGATAGGGAAGTTAAGTTTGCAGGAGAGGTCACTTGAGGTCAAGAAAGATGGCGGTACATGCTCTTTAAAGTGCTTTTATTACTTGACTATAAAGTCAACTTTGGATTGAAAATTGCTCATAGTAATATTTCATAACTACTTTACTTTCAATGTTGTTTATACTGAGACAATGAATAGAGGAAGAATAGTAGTTTATTTACCTTTTTTTTTACTAGCCTAAAAACTCCAAATGAAGCTTTTGGAATGTATCTTGCATTAAATTTGATATTTTCTCCCTATTTCCATGTTAACTTTGACGGCCACCACCAGTGAGAAAAACCATAAGAGTGTCCTTACCGTGAAAAGGTAGGCGCTGCTGCATCTGCAAGTTACACGCCAGCACGCCAATGCTATTGTTGTTGTCGTTGGCGGCGGCGACGCTGGCGGTCCGCGGCGACTCCGCCGAGTGCTTGGGCTGGCGGAAAGGCGTTCCCCAGAAGAGCGAGACGGGCCGCGACGTGTCCTCCTCCTCATCGTCCATGCGGCGCCTCAGCGGTGAACTGCCTGCGGGACAAACGGAGCGCAATAAGGAAATGGAAACCGGCGCCAAAAAGGGAAACAGAAACGAAAAGCGTCTGTCGGAAACTTTGAGGGAAAAAAATGTCCCGGGCGGGTCCACCACCACCACAACAACAACAACCCAAAAAAATAGTCATAAATGGTGAGTCACCATAACGTCCGATAAGAGGCTTACCCTTGCGTGAGGTCACGCTAAAAAACAAAGGGCGCGCGGCTTAGCACGCCGCCCGTCCCTATCTGTACGGAAGAGCCCGCACGGGTGGCCACGTGCCCCCCGGCCGCGCATGTATGCCCAAGGTGGATTTTTTAGCGCTACACAAAACTTGCAGAGTGGAAAAAGTACGTTAGCGACGCTCATCCGGGCTATTTTGGGAGAAGACGTCGCCAGTGGAGGGCAAAACCGCACCCAGGCTGGGCTCCTTGCTCGGCACGCGTGGGGCGCTACCCCCACTGCTTGTTTTTCAGCGCTCCTTTCCCAAAGCCAAGCTGTTCTACCTGGAGAAAAAATCCAAGGAATCGAGAGAGCGTTCCGTAATATAAAAACCCGGTCCACGGCGTCAGATACGGAACGGACTACCTCGGCCGAGCGTGGCCCCCGAGGCGGGAGCGCGGTCCCGCCAGCCTCCACAAAGCTGGAGCGTGGAGCGTCACCCTCTGCCGCTCCATCTGCGCACTGGGCTGGAGTCCACAAGCGCTTCAAAGTTCGCAGAGGCGTACGACAACAGCGATAACCCAATAACCCAGTTGACTTGACGTCATCGCGGGTGAAATTGCAAAGCAAAAATAAGCCAACAAGTTTGAATGAACTGCGACGTGCTGGGGTTAAAGCGGTTCACGGGAGGGCGCCGAGTCCAAACCCGGTCGCCATTTCAGGACCATTAAACGGCTCCAATAGGACTCCCCAGACCGTGTTTACATTTAAAATCCACAACAACAACAACAACAAAATCTAATAATGCCATTTTGCCCAATTTGACTAGCGTTAAGAGAGTTGTTATGAAATGCTCTCAACAGCTTCCACGCACCAAAAAAAAGGTCAAATGGTCACCCCGGCAGCGTTCCCGTGTCCTTAGGTGACTTCTGATGGCGAGCTAGCTTCACAACTTTTAATGACAAAGGCAAAACGCCTGTGGGGAAAAGGGGGGGGGGGGGCACGGGCGTTGGACCGAGCGAAACTAACTCCACGACACCTTGGATAAAATTACTTTGGAGTCAAGGCGTCCACTGAAAGCACCCCCACCGCGCCCCCTCTTTGAGAATTCAGCGGCTGGTACCCCCCCCCGGACTTTGCCCGGGCACGCCCGGCCGGCCCACCGCTCCTCCCGTTTTCCCCCCCAAAAGTGTCAAAGTCAACTCACCGCCAGCAAAAGCGCTTTCCGTTCTTATGGGTGGTATCTTGACAAAATGGTTTGGCTTTCTTTCTTTCTTTCTTTTTTTCTCCTCCTGCGCCGTGGACAGATTAGCGTTAGCTCCGTTCCTGGCTTGACGGCGGCTCGTGGTGCGTTTGCCGAGGGGCGGGCGAGGGCTTTTGTTTTGCCCGACTTTCCCGGAGACTCCGCCCGCCTCCGTTACGTAAACACACTTCTTCCAGCTAAGGGCAGAGGGGAGGAGGGGGAGACAAAATGGGAGGGAGGGAGTTGTAGAGTGAAAAAAGAAAAAAATGCTAAAGGCAATGTTTTCGAAAAACACCACACATGAATAGCTCGATCAAATATATATATCATTTGCATCCTTTTAGGAACTTATACTTACAAGCTTTGCCTTCTTCATTTCTCTTGGAATATTTAGTGAGTTGATAGAATACGTTCTGCTTTTGCTTCATGTTGCAAATAAGCAGTGGTTGTAATGAGCTGAAATGATGACAAAAGACATTGATTATATATAAGTAAGTCATTGTGTTAGTCATTATAAAGAAATCCAATGAAGAAAATGAATGTAATTAGTCTGCTAACAACAAACAGGCGGCTGTGAAAGCTGTAAAAATGAGCACCTCTACTGGCTGACTTCTGACCTGCAGGCAGATAAATCTGTCAGCAATCAATTACTGAGCTATCGCAATACAAAAATCGTCCATTGGGCTCTGAGTGGATACAAACATCAATTAAACATGCATAATTTTATTGTGATTAGTCCTTAAAATGGAGATTTTTAAAGAAAACCCTAGGGTACACACCCCCTACTACAACATGACTTGGTGGATACCCATTTTAATTGAGAAAAGTCTAATTTGAGAGTGCAATAAAGCCCTTTGGCATATTCTTAAACAACTCTCGTTTCAGAAAGAAGATTAGGTTGAGATGGCAGCACATAAACCTTCACTCTGATTGGGCCAAAATAAATAAATAAATTAAAAAAGAAAACAAAAATAACATCTTTCCTACCCTCGCACAAACAGGATGGAAAGCTGACATTAAAGAGACTAAAACTGAATTGTTATTCGGGACGCAGATCAAATGTGACAGATTTTCTCTCATAAACGTCCTTCTCGCCTTCTAACGGTCGTCAATCGTCGCCTGATTGCGGCGGTGAAAATAAAAACAGTGGCTGCCCCTTTAAGGGAGCAATTCCTTCTTTAGCCGCCAAAAGCTGGCGACAGGGAGCGGGCCAATGGGGCGCTTTGTTATGGTCCCGCCTCCCGAGCGGCTCCGGCCCCACACGTGGCGGCGGGGCCAAAAACACAACACGCCCACCTTAGCTCGGGCGGACATGTGACGGACGACTCAGCTGATTGGAGACGGAGTCGCGCCACGCGCCCAATTGCCGGAGACGGAGAGACGGCAACGTCGGGTGCTGTCAGGGCGACAAATCCTGACTAGCCGCCATGTCTTTTGTTTTGCTTTTAATCGTGACTCATGAAGCAAACGCCATCATTATATTATTTAGCATTACGTATTTATTTTAAGACGATAATCTGGTGGGAGTGTCATGCAAAGATATGCCATGTGTACTTCAAATTTGACGTCAAACTTACCCTTTTTGTCAGCAGCAAAGCATTGAAATGACTGGATTTCTCTTCTTACTTGACAACTTTATTCCTTTAATCCTGGATCAGAAGAGACATTTTTACTGACTCATTAAGTGACAAGAAAATGTACAATTTACATATCCAACTTTAAGCTTAAAAATGTAAATTTTGCATTCCTATAACCGTTATAAATGTTTCAAATTCTCCCAAAAGAAAAGAGATATCAACCTACAATGCAAAATGTCCACAGTGATAATCGCTAGTAGTAAATGAGCTAACTTACTGGATTCCTGTTGACATGAATTTCTATTTTCCTGCAGAACAACATGAAAATAAATGAAATGATATCTGCTTTCTAGGCAAAGTTTGCCCAGCGTGGCGCTCAAACGGCGCAATAAATCCCCCTCAATTTGACACATCTAGCACACGGTTGATACTATCAATAGCAAACGCTGTAAAACAAAGCGGGTCCGTGTAGTTCAATGCCTGCGGGAAAAAGAAACTTACTACCGCGTGATGGATGGATGGATGGATGCGTGGTGACCGTCAGGCAAATGGCGTGCGTGCTCGCTGACCCTCACGGCGTGCCGCTATCGATGGGGAGAGTAAAAAAAAAAGAATAAATCAAAAGGTTAGCGAGTACAGTGGCATTTATTGGGGAACATCTGCAATAGAGCTTTTATTGAGGGTCATTATAGATAGTATTTGGGCAAATAGACGTGTGGTGTTTGTATTGTTTTCAAATTTTACCGGCCACTGAGTAGTTAAGGTGACTTTGAATTTGGATGGTCAGCTTGTTGGCTAATAGATGAGTCACTTGCTCAATTGCATCATGCAGGTCCACCTCAAGCTCCTCCCCCTCTGTGAAAGGGAAAACAAAAAATGGCAAATGGTCAATTGGGGAACATTATTAGAAATGAAATCATCATTTGAATGGAAACCATTGAAAAGAACACTTTAGAAAATGCATTTTATGTCTTTGGTGGTTATTTTTAAGCACACCTGAAAAGCGTATTGTTGGGAAATAGCGCTTTAACCATTCGTTTAATGAGTAAAACAATCCCAATAGAGCTTGGGTTTTGTAATAATTGAGCACAAAGGCACCGTTTGGAATAGGTGGGCCATTTCAACAACTCATTAGCGCATAGCATGTTTGTTTTCCCTCAGCTCATTTTCAATAACTAATTAGCGATCCCACAACTTCAATAGTCGTCTATTAAGCTATTTTCAATTGGCCAGGTCGTTATGCACAGAAATCTTGCTTGATTTATGAATTTTTGGGTTTGTGGCCATCCCTGGCAGACATAATTTGCAGTCTCATGCTTTTTAATTGGCTGTCATTTGTGACTTTGAGCCATGCTGGAAATTTGTCAGCTTTCGAATCAACTATTTTTGTTCCTAAGCGTCCGTTTCATCTGGGGCTATTTTGGATGTGCTGTTTCAAATCAAGTTGTTCACTTACCTTAATGAAGCGCGACGTCCAGACTGCCTTTGTTTTGCACTCTTCCCAAAACCAAACAAACACCACTCAGACTCCTAGTTTTGGGGGAAAAAAAACAAAAACAACCTGAATTATCTCCATTGTCGAATAATCGTCAGTACATTCCGTTTTTGTAACCTCTTAGCTATCAACAAGCTAGCAGTTAGCACGAAATGTAGCAGGTTAGCTCATGGAAATTAGCATTGACATAAACAAAGCAAACTATTTTTTTATTTAGTCTATTTTTTTTCAAGCGAGGGCGACCGGCCGCGGTTTATTGAACTCCGCCCAGCCGCCCTCCTGTCGCCACCTCCCGATTGAAAGCACGGGTACGAGCGTCGACAAACGCGACTGTCTGAGTTCAACCAAAGGTAACGCGTTTGAAAGTCAAAACGGCGTGACATTAAATGTAATCCTACACCCAGAAAAAAATATATATATCACCAGCAAAATGTGGCGTGCAAATGAATTGGCCGCCTCCCCCTCGAAGCCCCCCCCTGCCCGCGGGCGACATATATTTGAAGTCAATGAAAAGTTGAAGCGGCCTTGTAAACAAACCATCTGTCAGGCTGGCAGCTCGTCACCGCGCCGACACCTGCGCCCCCCCATGTTGGCGGCGCCAGCTATTTATTGAGGCCGCGCCGTGGCTATTGTTTCATATTTTTGCACTCAATTTATCAGCGGCGTATTTATCTGTGGGTCACGGTCGGCCGGCTTTGTTTGGCTAAGGTACCTGGGCCACCGCATTTGAATGGCGGAAGAGTCCATGTCATTGGACAAAAAGATGCTTTCCATGTTGGGACCTTCAATTCTCAATTGGTTCTGGGAGGGGACGTTTTATCTAAAAGAAAAAGAAAAAGTGCGATGTTAGAAAACAGCATTTTTCAATGAATTGTTGGCCCCATCAAATGTAAGGTTTACCAAAAATATTTTCTAAATGGCAGAATAACCTACAAAATGAGACTAATTAAAAATACGACGGCTTTTAAAAAATATCAAAGCCTTCACCCCCAGATTAATATGAAAATTGCACCCAAGGATAAAGTTAAAAGAGGGATGAATTTTGTGTAGCTAGCGCTAGCGTTCGTGTAGCTTTGGGCCAGAGAAGGCGCGGTGCGTCTCGCACCCAAAATGGGTAATATTATGATTTGAGGGGAAGAGCGTGGCGGATGCAATGACTCGCTGTCTTTCAGCTCCAATTGGGGAGGAAAACAAGCCTTTCTTCCTTCAGTCTTTTTGGAGCGCCGCAGGGGGAGGAAAGTGGATGTTGTTACCAAGCTAATCGGGCACCCTTCCTTCAAGTGTTTCGGGGGTGCCGACTCTACTCTCGCTCTCTCGCTGGCGCGCACGCTACTCTTTGCTTTTATACGCCGGCACTTTAAAAGCGCGCCGCCTCTCATTGGACGGCGCCGCTCAGTTGCCGTGAAAGAAAAAAAAGAAAAGGCAAGAAATTCACAGAGATACGGAAGCGGATGGAAATAGAGTCAGAGTTGCTCTTGTTTCTACGGTAACTGCGGACGGGGAGGTACCGCCAGATAAAAGCCCAGGCAAAACAAACCTCCCCTCCCCACTCCGCTGGCAACAGCGCCGCAATTGGTTAGCGTTTCCTGCGAGGACAGGAAGGCAGGGTAGGTGAGAATTAAAGGGGGGGGGGGGGGTCTAGAATAATAAAAAAAAAAAAACAAGGCCCCCCTACCCCAGGAAAAAAAAAAGAGAAACCACAACAATGTCCTCAAGTCGTCAGATACATCACAAACGCAAAGACGCTAGCTCGCTAACTGCCATTGGTTTGTTGTCTGGCCCGCCAAAACATCCGCTAAGCCTGCCTAGAAACCGGCGGGGGAAACTTCCGCCCCGCCGCGATTGGCCCGGCTCCCTAGCAACGGCGCGCGCCGCCGCAGCCAGTCAGGCGCGTCGCGCCAGGCACACTGACCCAATGAGGCGGATTATTCCGAGGCGGCGAGCAGGCACACTGACCTGGTAACAGGCGGAGGAGTAGGAGGGGGCGGGGGGGGGGTCGCCGCGGGCGGAGGCCGCGTCCGGGCTCCTCCCCCCATTGGTCACCGCCGCTCCCGCCGGGATGCCATTGGCCGGCAGAGTGGCTCTCTTCCGCGCGCCCATTCATACATTTTCCGCGGGCCGGACGGAGGGGTCGTCCGCCCTTGGCCGCCCCGGAGGGAGATCCGCGGGCCGGAGGTCGGCCGTCACGGGATTGGCTGGGCTCTGGTCCTAGTAACATGTGGGGCTCCTGGTGTAAACACGGGATTAAAGCGGCCACGTCAACAGCTTGTTTGACAACAGCGGCGGCCTTGATGAGCTTGTTATGTATGTGTGTGTGTGTGTGGCGGGCGGGCGGGGCCAACTTTTGGGGGTCAGCGGCTAATAAATGGGCTACTTTGACATCCACTAAATACATGTGCTATAATCTTATGTTTACATGCCTGGACTTGTAAATATGGAATATTAAAGCCATGTATTTGTACATTGAAATTCTTAAATTTGGGGCTTTAAACTGCTTTATTAAAAAAATCATTAAAAGTCATTGTGTAAGTGTATTTATCGTATCGATCACGATCCGTCAAATCGCCACTAATTTCAGAACGAGTGTGGCGGGCAACCCGTTTTTTTTGGAGGCTCGCCACGGTCGCCGCGCCGTTTTCTCGACGCTGGGTTTGTTTAGGAGCGCTTTAACATTCCAAATTGCTCGCCGCGCCGACGTGGGGGAATGAAAATCAATACCCCGCAGGTTGGGGAGTTTGCAGCAGCCAGTTAATGAGTTGAGCCGCAGAAAATTTGGTGAATTTAGCACGGCGCGCATGTTGCCAAATGCTACATAGCTGCGGGGCTATGTATTATAGAGGATGCCATTAGTAAAAAAAACATGAGCAGAGGCTTCTGTGTTGTACCAACCTTGAACCGATGCATCGACGCGGAGAATTTCAGTCCCACGGACGACAGTGGAAGTCCCAATCTCTTTGCTATCTCTTCCTCCATTAGCATAATTGTGTGCATCGGTGCATAGGCCTCGTAGAAATTCATCAAAGTGCACGTAGGAACCCAGAATTTCCTTCGGCATCCCTAGAGTGGAAAAAAACACCATTAGCGACGAGCCAAGGAGGATTTTATCGTAATTTACATTAATTGGGTTGGGGGTTCTGGTCCAAAAATCACCATTTGCTAAAGTCGCTGCGCTAGTTAATTAGTCAGCAAGTTTCATGGGATTCCAATGTACACAAAATGACAGCATATGTTGGTTAGCATTATCTTACACAAAGTTTAAAGAAGCCAAATTATTGATTTATTTGGTTATTGATGATTCCATAAATTAGCTTGAATTTTAGTTGTATTATTAATCACAAAATGAAAGCATATTGTTGCGTGAATTAGCTAGCTGCCTTCATTAGCACAAAATGGTAGCTTATATTTGTTAGCAAAAAACAAAAACAAATGAAGAATGACAAGGTACAATCCATCCCATTTGTTAACATCTTGCTAAATTAGCAAAAGAAATTCTCCCCAAAGCCGAGCTGTTTGCGTGAGAACTTTTAATTACAGCCCAGCGTCCACGGCAGAAGAGCGAGCGCGCGTTGCCATTTTTGATTTTTGCCAGCACTTCAGCGCACGTTAATCCCTTCCTCGGCGTTCCCCGCCAGCGCCTTCCTTCATTTGCATGATAATAAAACGCGCCGTGAAATCAAACTAGGAAACGTGAGCGAGCTTCTGTCGGTGTTTAATTTAACAAGGAGCGCCAAAAGAGAAAGAGAGGGACTTTTTCTCCCTCCTTTTTTTGCTGGCTATTCATAAATCTTTCATTATTTATGCAGCGGCTGGCGCTTCTCGTGATATGCCCCAACGTGTCCAAGGCGCCCGCTATTTGTTTCCCCTTTTTTCCTGGAGACAATGCCTTCATGTTTTATTTCCTGGTATCATCATGCTCCCCCCTCCGGGCCCCCCCGGATACGAAAGCCAAGCTCGGCCATGCTTGGCCGTATCCAATTAGCCGCACGCTGGCAGCGCAGGTGATCCGGACCCCAAAAAAAAGTTCTACGGGTCATTTGACGGAGGATTATTACGCCAAACCCCCCCTCCATACCTCCACCCGACAGTACTCACGGGTAAAAGAATCCCTCAAGTGAAGGGGGATGATGTCATCGTCCAAAATCATGTGACACATGGCGGCGCATCCAAGCCTAAAAGAAAACATTAAATCAAGTGAGTCACGTGATTTGTCTTTATAATTGTTTTTTTTTTTTGGTGTCTTTTATGATGCTTTGTCTGTGAGCTCAACCCTGAAATGTGCTATGAAATTCAGCAGCAATAGCAGGACATATTTTGGACACAAAAAAAGGCTTTAAAAAGGCTTAAAAATGGAATTAAATGCTAATTAGTCTTCCTTCCTAAGCAGCTTTGGCCCCACCTAACAAAACGATGTCACACTCGGAATGAGTTGCAGATTTCTGCTAGCATAGAACCGCTAACTAGCTAGTGCAGTGCAAGAAAGATGATACAATGCTTTTTGAAAAATATAAATATTTTTTTTTTTACGGCATACTCACTGACAATGTTAGGCTTATTAAAAGACGTTTTTAACTGATTAGCACTAAAACATCAATCAAACTAGCTTTGGGCGGCCATTTTGGAAGGGGCGCCAATTTTCCAGGGAAGACTAAGTGTCAAATCGCATAATGTATGTAATTTGGCGGCCATTATCCAATCAGCGCACGCTAGCTGGCTCCGTCTGACGTTTGTCAGTTTAAGCTAACGCCTACTTAAATCTTGTTGAATTTTGTTAATGTTATTCTTGAGGGCCCGAGGCAGCCAATTTGTCAATTTGGGTGATCCTTTTACGGCACGCCAAATTCTATTTTGTGGCTAATTTAACAATGAGCCGCAAATTGAGTTGGGCGTCTTAATGTTGGACTTTTTCCCATTAGCCAAGGGTGGAGCTTTTTTTTTTTTTCTTTGAAGAAAATCATTAGCGATAGACGTCCAATCCATCTAAACTGGAATAGCTGAAAACTGTCTTGGGATATATATTTACTTATGTATTAGTTTAAATCAAAGGCGTATTACTGCACAAGTCTGACTAAATTTACGGATATGTTGATTGATTGCTCCGATCTGATGACGAGGAAATGTATTAAGGAAGGAAAAAAAAATACATGTCATTTTCCCCACAATTTGACCAAAGCTATCCAACATGTAAGCCATAAAGAAAACTAGTGTTTTTGTATTTGATATTTTGAGGTCAGTTATATGGACTTTTTAATGTGATTTCTAAATGTTTATTATTAATGTAACTTTTGGGGGGGATTATATGGTATCCAAAGCTATATATTTTTTAAAAAATTAACTCAAAATGCTAACACGGGGGCTAAAAAGGTGGGCAAGCAATGGCCGCCGCCGGCCGTACTTTGGCCTATTAAACAGATGCGGCTTTGTTTGAAGGCAGACGCTTTAAGCAAACACTTGTGGTCAGGGAGGGACCACCTGCTTTTTGGCTGACAGCACATTCCTGCCGCTCTGCCATGTGGCTAATGGGACGCCGTCGACCCTTTGGCTCACTCGCTTACCCGCCTTAACCAGGTTAAAGTCAGTCTCTTTTGCTACAAAAAAAGGGAAACTAAAATGATCAAAATGTTTTTTTCGACTCTGTCCCGAACCCCCTTGAGACGTCCGTCGACAAAAGACGACAGACACGTACGTAAAAGACGGCTGGCGGGTGAGCGGGGTGATAAATCAAAGCGCGGCTGCTCCTAAAAGAAATCATCCAACCCGATGAAGCGAGCCCGGCTGGGGTCTAACAAGTAATGACTTCACACGTATGGCGCTGTCTATTTCCGCGAGACATATCATCAAATATTTATGAAGAGGTTTCCATCGCCGTTTTTATTTTTGCTACCTAATTGTAAAATCTTGGCGGAGGCTCGTTAAAAATCCAACTAACTTAGTCGCCGCCAACTATAACTTCCCACACAAAGTATGACTTTTTTTTTTAGCAAGTAGTAGCTCGTACAAATTGTTTTTTTTTTTATCAATAGCATCATGGGGTGTAATTGAAATGAGCCGCACAGGAACTGAGGTCATCCCCCCGCGACCGTCCAGAAAAACGATGATGTCACGACGTCTCCGGTTCCACTCGGCAGAGTACTTTGTGTAATGGGGTAATTGCGTCCCGGTTAAGCGGGCGCCGGGGAACGGCCAAACGACGGCTGTAATACGCCGGGGGCCATCCGAGCGCCACGTCCAATTAAATGGAAAATTAGCATATTGCTCACCTGCACCAAATGTGCTTTGGCAATGATGATAATGCAGCCGGCGATGGGATCATTAACGAGGCTCCCCTCGGGAAAAAGGGGGGGTGAACATCAATCATTTATAACCCTCATCAAATGTTTATCGAGCGTACTTTCAACGTTAATAACAACAAGTTAACTGCCATGGACGTGCGGACCTACCATGAATAAAAAGGCCGGCGCCCAATCAAATACGTCACGAGTTCCGTCCCAGTCATTAAATATCGTCTATTTTTACGTTGGGTATGATTTATGAACCCTTTTTTAAATGCGTCTGCTCTCACATGTTAATGATGACTTTATATATGGTTGAAAAGTCCCATTTCAATTTGGCGCCATTGTCTAGCGGGCGTGACATGCATTATCCATCAGCCGCCATGTCACCGCATATTGAATTACGTTAGCAAACCCGCTTTAACCTTCACGCTCGGTTTTGCATATCGAGGCCCGGATGATTGTCTCCGCCCCTTCGCCATTGTTTACGCGGCCGCCCCTCCCCTCCCCGCCCCCTCCGCTCGGGCGCAAGACGTCATGTAAACAAGCCGTGAAACGGGGGTTACGTTCCGCGTGGCGGCGCCGCTTAATTACAACGTGGCTAACGCAAAGTGGGGGCGGGGGCTGGCGCTTTATTGGCCAGCCGCCGAGGGCAGGTGTCCGCCCGTTATGCGATGATTACATCAATAAAACGCGCCGAGGGTGACATCATCGGCCAAGCGCTGCTACGGCTTTTAAAGTCTAAGGGGGATTAGAGGGGGGGCCGGGAAGGGTCGCATGCTTGGGATCACCTTTGACCTTGTTAGGGTGACCTTTTGTGAGTTGGCGGCTTAAGCTAACAATGAGGAAACTTTTCTTTGTGGTTATCTCATCTTTTTTTCTTTTTTTTTTTTACGACCTGCAATTACTTTCAGTAAACAACAAGTGCGCTGGCTAGTTTTAGATTTTCACACCATAAAAAGTTAAGAGATGAGCGCTAGGCAGGGGATTTGGAGGGCGGAGCTACTAAGTGGCATCAATAAATATTAATGTTTGGTTTGATGTTGTGGCCTGACAATTTTTGCAAATGCTAGTGCTTTTTAGACCAAAACCTTTTTACTTGGGCAAAGTTTAGGAGTTTTAGTATTTGAAAACAATTAAAGCTTTCATATGGCCATAATGTTGGATAGCTTTGTTGAATTTGGGGGGGGGGGGGGGGGGGAGCTATTTTTCGACCAAATCAGCCCCCACCCGAGAAGGACCGTTTGCAAAAGCTCCCCAAAAATGTGCCGAGTGTCAAATGGATGTTTATCGGTGCGGAGGTCACTTCCTGCTGTGCGCCATTATGATTCAAAGGTGGGGTGGAGTTGGAATGTGGCATTGATGGCATCAAAGAGTGCACATAACATACCTTTTGTCCACTGTGAATGCCCGCTTCTATTTTTAGGGTCCAGACTGGAGGTTAAGCCCACCGCCGCCCATCCGCCTGGGGGATTTTTTTCTTTTCGCAGGTGTCCCGCCAAGGGGATTTTTTGAAGACCCGCTCGGCTCCGATCAAAGAGACAGACACGGGGTCAATGTTTGCGCTGGGACACACCGAGTAGAAAGTAGGCAGATGGACTTACCGGACCCAAATAAGAGTACCACTTTCAAGTGATTGGCCACAACCTAATCACCATTCAAAGATGAGAAAATGCTCACTTTTTATTTTCACATTTTGATTTGACATCTGACAAGAAAATTGCAATGTTATAGCCATACCTGGGATGACAGCCAGGTATCGAGATCATTGAGTTTTAATTAGTCCTCCTCAATTTGGTAGCTTCCTCCTTGACGTGTTTTTAACATTTCATCACTGTCTTGTGAATGACATAAAATGGCAGTAGCAGAGAGAGAAAAAACATAAAATAAATGAGTGAAACTAAGTAGACGTAAGCATTAAAATGAATTGTTATGATCGTTCATTCGCCGATACTGGATAGTGTACTATATTCTGCCCAGCAACAAGTGGCCATGAAAGTAAACGATCGCCATATAAAATGAAAGCAGGTGGCTTCCCCGGCGATATACTATGAGCGTACTATATAGTATACATTGTTGATGCCCCCTGCCATATTTTGCCTATAAAAACTTCCCGCGCAATGCGGCGCGTTTTGAATTATGTATCCGCCGCCGTTCACCTTCCGAGCGAGCGAGCGTGCACGATCTCGTGACCGGCTCGCTCGCTCGCCTCGACGTCGGGGAGGGCGCCGGATCCCCCCACGGGGCAACGGACATGTTTTTCTGCTGGGCTTTTCCTCACCTGGCGTGAGAGATTGGCCACATCAATTATGGAGGCCGTGACTTTTGAGGTACTCCGTCAAGCGTGATCAGATATGCGACACGCAAAAAGTAGTCACGGATAGGAATCGTCGATCTTTGTTCTAGTAAAAAAAAAAAAATATGGTAAACAGTCATAACAATTACAAAAACAGTCATTTAAGATACTATTTAGTAGAATTAAAATAATACGACAACATTTTAAAGCAGTTAACTTTTTATTTTTTTAAATAGTAAGATCGAAATTTTAAAACTTTATTCAATTAAAAGTACATTTAAAGTGTTCTTTCTTTATATACCTAAATTGTAGGTTTAAAAAAACTTTACCATCTCAGAACAATTTAATTAAAATAAAAATCTTTCATTATTTTATCGAACAAGCCCACATGAAAAACAACGCCCTCCTGTGGTAACGGGGTGTCTCTCTCCTTCTTACCCCCCATTTACTCAAATTCGCAATGCGTGCTAGCTGCAGGTGGCATTTTTTTTCCGCGGAATAAAATCCAGGTCAAGCGAGAAGATACAAACGCACACTGGTACTAGCGTAAGAAAAAGAAAAAAAATCGAGCGAGCGTGTTAGCGCGTTTAATTTCTCGTCTCTTTGAAGAGCGTTTTGCGCTCCTAAGCCGAGTCGACGCCTCAAATCCCCGACACGGCTCCGTCCGACGCCGAGGCTTTGTTCCGTCAAACGTCGGCTATGTTTCCACCGGTGGAAAAAAGGTCTTTTTGCCCAGATACAGTACAGAGCGCCCGCACGTGCGCGCGCCGCGGCCTGTGAAGGAGGGGGGGGTGACTTGTTTACAGCTCTCGACGGGGGAAGAAAAAGACAGCGGCGGCGGCGAGAACTCCGAGGGCCAAAGTGCCACGGCGGACGGGATAAAAATACGAGCGGGGCGGAGAGCCCGCTGGGCTTCCAAGTAGGTTAACCCCGATCTCCGCGTCCGACCCGTTAGCCGAGATTTAACTTTGCGGAAGTTACCTTGAACTCCGCCGTGGTCTTTTAGACGGTCAATCCGTCGGAAGTGGGAGGGTCGGCAGCCGTGGTTCCATCTCAAAGGTTCACAACCACTTGAAGACTTCTGATTGGGATTTAGGATTTCACATGAGGATGCACCTGAGGTGGTAGAAAAATTCAAAGGTCAACCGGGTTCCTCCTTGGGTGCAATTTCCATGTGCCACAACAAGTTTTTTCTAAACAGTTACATTTTTATCATAGCTCCTCCATGAACCTGTAAAATCTTATTGAAGATTTATTGCATTATTTTTATATATTAAACATCAATTAGCGTTAGTGCAGAAAGTCAGTCGTGTCTGATTTTTGTCATATTTTTAACTGATTTTGTGGCGTTATGAAAGACGCTGGAGACCGCGGGTCAACTTATGCTGGTTTTGAAAGGGAAAATATTCCGCACGCCCGCACAGTCGGACGCCCACGTGACACCCACACAGGTTTTTGAGAGCCCGGTATGTTGCTTTGTGAGTTGAGCGAGCGCTGGAAAGGAAAGAAAGAAAGGAGGCGGGGCTACGGTGCGAGAATGACATCACCTCATCTGAAATGTCACCATTATCTCGGCCGTCTTCGGGGGTGACATCATCGCTCCGGCAGGCTCCTCCCTCTCCCCCCCGCGTTGGCTCGGAGGAGGCGGGACGTTTATTTGTGCCCGAGTGCGAGCGCTGGCTTTCAAGGGAAATTCACAGTGGCTGCAAAAACAACTTGGATTAGAATCATTGATGGCGGTGGCACGGTGAATTACATCAGACAACTCTCTCATATTTATAGCCCTGGAATTAATCTATAATTATAGATATATTAAATAAGAACTAATATGATGGTCCTTGAGTACTTTTATTGTGCTATATGGTCCAGGAGTCCCGTTTATGATCCGTGGCCTCCCGCTCCAAACCATAAAAGGTGAGTCACACACGCGCAAACGATGGCTTGGGCGGAGTCGCCACCGCCGTTTGCGACAAGTGCAAGTACAGGTGCTTTTGCATCCGCCAAACAAGTGCTTTTCAATCTATCACGCCACAAGTATTTGTTTTTTTTTTCAAGCGTTGTCTGGTTTAGAAGCCCGCCGGCTGTCCACGCGCGCCCAAACAAGCAAAAGAGTACAAGTTGCTTTTCTTACCTTTTGACGCTGGGCCGCTCAAACCGGTTTCAAGTTGCTTTTCCCCAACTTTGACACTAGTGAGAAACTACTCTGTCATCCACGTTGATGTCACTGGGGAGAGAGAAAAAGACCATGTTTTATTCAACAAGTGCATGACCTTCACGCTGGTTTGAGCATCAAGTATAAACTTTCATGGAGCACTTTGGCTCCAAACGGAGACCTTCGATCACCCTCGAGATTCACTCCAAGTCGGATTTTTACTTACAGAAAAAGTTGTTTTTGAATCCTTTTATTTGGGATATAATTGTATTTAATCTGCCTTCTCCTAAAATAGTGATTTTATTTAATTTTGGAATTTGGTAGTGAAGGTAGTTTAATAACTGAACCTATAGTGTTGTGCAATTAGAATGCAATTAATTGAGATTAATTAATGACTCTCGCTAATTCATTTTCTAACCATAGACAGTGTATAAATCATTAATTCAGTAATTAATTATTTCTTTTTTTATAGGAACCACTCCACTGATTACCTGACAGAATAATAAATGAAGTTACACAACAATTAATGTTTTATAAGCAAACCACCTCCACTCATTCCAACAGTCAATGTAGGGTCCAACTGCGCTTAACGGTTCCCGCAAAGGTCAGTGACCTTCTGACCTCGCGGGATGACCATAAAAGCATTCAATTCAATATTTCCCTCCAATTTGTTTTGGGGGCCAAATTTACCAGCAAACATAAAATTTCTGGCAGAGATGGAGGAGCACCAAAGCATTCCAGGTCAACTATTTGGCCACCGTAGGGCGGGGTCGCCAAGGTGGGACGGCGCGGCCCGGCCTTTTGGAATACTTGCCTAAAAATAGGGTGAATAGTACGTCCCACCCAAAATGTCTTTGAGCGGGAGTCATAAAAAGCACGGCTCGTTCCGAAGGGAGGGCGAAGGAGGAGAAGGAGAAATAGCAAAGCAGGTCATCGCTGGCGACAATAACAAATAACTCCACTTTCATTTTTGGTCTTGGATCCCTCTGGCGGACAAAAAGAGAACTGCTAGTGCAGATCACTACTATGTATGTGTCTATTTAAAGATTTGTCAGTTTCATTTATAATTAGCAAATAAATCGACATGTCAGAAAAACAATTCATCTGAAAATAAGTCATAATCTTTTATTTTAGGTTTTGAAATGTAAATACTCATTAACATGTTTTAAAAAGCTGAAAAAAATAGCTTAAGTCAATGAATATTTTCTCACTTAAATGGACCTGGTTATTGACAACAGAATAATTTCCCGTAAATTCTCTCACATTGGCGTCTCCGGATGTCTAATTTTTGTGGAATGGGATAACATAGCGGTGGCGACGCACCTGTCACGGATTCCTGGCCCGCTTGTCCCGGACGAGGGTGTCGCCCGCCGTTGCGCCCTGGACGCCGACCCCGTCCAGCTGTCAACGTGGCAGCTCGGCCAAGAAGGCTGAAGGATGACTGGCTGAAGAAAACAGAAAAACATATTTAGATCAAGATTAGTGTGCATTGTGGGGGACAAATAATAAAACAAACTTTATACTTTCTATATAACGGATTTGTCTGACAATAATAAGTGAATGTCCTTAAGTGAGCTAAGATGTTTTGTTAGTTTAAAATGCTCAAGGCCCATTTTCTAAGAACAACAAGAAATGTAAATAAAGTTGTACAACACGGCATAAATGAAATGTTACACATGCTATCCAATGAGAAAACTGACGCAGTATTTACGATTTTAAAACATCTCCAAATTCTAGCTATATTAAGTTGTGGTGCCCTCTGGCGTGCATGATAAATAGTTAACATACAAAAATCCCCCATATCAATCAAAATTCAAAAAATCATTTGCCAATGACTAATTTGACAATACGGACTGTAATAGTTCCAAATAACAACAGTAAGCCATATTAAATGAGTAAGAAAGCACAGAATGCAACATCACATTTACCACATTTAATTTACAGTCTATTTTGACACACAAAAGCCAAACTGACGTAAAACAAAGTGTGGCGGTTTTGCCTTTCCCTTTTCTTAATCATGTTTAAAATATGTAAGAATGCGCAACCATCGCCGAGCTGTCTGCTTTTCCTTTTTTTCCCCCTGACAATAAGGAAGTACATGATCCCACCTTCCTTAAACAGACGGAGTGGGAGACCAACATTCCATCTAATCGGGCTCTTTCGAAGAAGGGATTACCTTTTTTTCTATTTTACTCCTTATCAGATTTAACAGTTTCAGGTAAGTCTTTATTTTAATAACCAAACTTTGCTGTACTTGTAGGTTGAACAAATCTGTAAAAACATGCCTACATTCTACGAACGGGAGAAAACGTGCAGGTAGAGGCTACAAAAGGGGGAAACAAATGGAAGATTTTCCTAAAAAAATGACTTTTGCGGTCGCACTGGCTGTTGAAATGCACGTTTTTTAAGGGTGAAAATAAGTCAAAAGTGAGACTTTAGCAGCCATTTTATTCCAAGAGAACTTTGCTCGGTGCAAGTCCGTGCAGGTGAGCGCACGAGCCGCCACATTCCAGCGCTCGCTCGCGGCCCGCAGTCTACTTGACACATATTAACCCCTCCCTGACGTGGACGGACATAGACGTCCGAGCCATCTTAACTGGGAGGGTCGATGGTGCTATTGTGGCGTGAAGAAGACTTTTTCAGAGAGTATCTTATTTGTAACTTTATTTGGGGACGCAAAGTTCTCCCTAGAGTATTTTTTGTTACCATAACAAGTCCACTTTGTGTCCAAAATAAACAAGACATTAAGCAAAACATTTTTAAGCGACTATTTTTATTAAAAAAAATAATGATCAGGCCAGCACTATTGAGTATAAAAGTTACTCATCTAAACTATTACTTCTAATAATTGATTTACATTTTCAAATTAATAGACCTACTGCGTATTTTAATGAATCAAAATAGCTGTATTGTTAAAAATACTCTTTAAAAAAAAAAATGTAAAAATAAATTAGTCAATATTTTTTTTTCATTTGGATTGGATGCCCATCGCTCGTATCTCTTGAATTTTTTTGCTTTTCTTTTAGTTGCGCCCACGCCGGGGCGCCGGTGCAAAACACACACACTCAGCGCAGCCCTATCGGGGAATGCGCGGCCTCGGGCTAACAAAACAAAAGGCCGAGAGGAACGCCGCCGACGCCAAACCCAATAGAGAGAGTGGCTGGTTTCGGGGAGGGGGCGGGTCTTGAACCTGGTGAAAGGGTGGGCGCCACTCACCAGTAATGTCCGCTCAGGATGCTGTGAAGAGGAGCAGGCCGCCCCGGACCCCCGCCGACATGTACGAGGTGATGTCCGGCGACACCCTGTCCTGGAGGGCGCCCAGCCCGAGCAGCGGCGACGACTCTCGCCACTCCTCGGAGGCCGGCGACGGCGGGCCCGTCAAGATCCTCAAGGTGTGCTTCTGCACCAACAACAACCTGGGAAAGAATTTCAAGTTGGTCAAATGCGACGGCTCCTGGCAAATCAGGGTGAGTTGCCGGGGGAAGAGTTTGACTTGAGGGCGGATTTGGGTTGTGCTTTGGCTTTGTTTGTTTGCTTTGGAGCGCAACTCGTGTTTTTTAGAGCCGTAAAAATGAAAAATAGGATCGTCAATCAGTACAACGCACTCCCCGCACCACGGCTCAAATGGAAACACCTCACCACAACCTGACTAGAAGTAGTAGTGTGACAAAGCAGTCGCTCCTTACCTTTCAGGCCATCATCCGATCCATCCTCATCAGCGGTCGCCTGGGACCCGACGTGAGGCACTCGGGGTGCTTCGGCCTCCTCCTCAAGCACCTCAAGTCCGAGGAGCTCCACTGGCTGCACCCCGAGCTGACCGTGGGCGAGGTGGAGCGCCGTTACGAGAGCCACCACGTGGAGGCCGAGTGGAGGTAAGTAACGGCTCCCGTCCATCCGTCTGTCCTCCTTGGCACTCATCCCCAGCTCCTCCTTTGGTCCACAGGTACGACCTGCGCATCCGCTACATCCCCGTCAACTTCCTGGAAAAGTTCAAAGACGACAGATCCACGTTAGTGTACTTTTACCAACAGGTAATGGACAAAAGATCACATAAAATGCAAATAACAGTCATGATTTGCTAAGAATGATGGAGGGGTTTTGTGGCAGGTACGCAGTGATTACATGCAGTACCATGCTAGCAAGGTTAGCGAAGGGATGGCGCTACAGCTGGGTTGCTTGGAGATCAGGTATAGTTGGATTTCTTGTCTACCTGGTAAACATTTGGCATTAAATAAAGTTTCACTGTGGTTTCAGGAGGTTCTACAAGGACATGAACGCCAAAGGGCTTGAGAAAAAGTCCAACTTTGAGCTGCTTGAGTAAGTTGGACACTTTTTGGAGGCTTTTTAACAAGAAAGCTGGTCTTGATTCCCTTTTTTTATTTACCCATTTAAAGAAAAGAAGTGGGCCTGCATCTTTTTTTCCCTCCAGAGCTGATCAATAGTATGAAGGTAAATCTGTAAAACATTTGAGAGAAGTATTGCAATTATTTTTCAACACGACGTTATGTTTTCAGTCCAAACAGCTGCGCAAGCTGATCCAGCAAACGTTCCAGCAGTTCGCCACCCTCAAGGAAGACGACTGCATGGTGACATTTTTCCAGACGCTCAAGGAATTTGCCAGTTACGACGAGGAAGTTTTCCCCTGTGAGCTAGTGGTGAGTGTCCGTGCCACCTGCAAGATGGCGCCGTCATTCACGCTTGGGCCTTTCCACCGACAGCAAGGCTGGAGTTTATCCGTGGAGTTGGTTATCGGCGGGAGGGGAATCCGGCAGCGCACGCAGAAAAATGCGGCGGTGAGCAATCACTGGGAAAAAAAAGAATCTGCTTGAAAAATGCTCTAAAACCTCATTTTTTTGTCAGCCGGTGTTTCTGGCCAACTTCAAGCAAATCAAAAAAGTGCAATGTTTGCCCTTGAGCAACGGGAAAGCTCTCATAGATTTTGACGTGGAAGGTGCAAGACAAGTACGTACCGTAAAAAGCGCCGTCGGCTTTCGATGGGCCGAAGTGACTGACTTTGTGGTGGCCCCGCCCAGCGGCTGTCCATCAACGTGGCCTCGGTGGCGACGGGCGAGAACATGATGGATCTCATCGACGGTTATTGGCGCTTGGAGCACAACTCGGATGACTCCATTATCTTCAGGCCGGAAGGTGGTGATGCCATTCCGTTTTTTTGCCTTTCTCTCCAGTTTCCTAAAAGTATTAAGAGCAAAATTTCAATGTTAATTCATGGCGTATATTTTGCATTTTAGATTCCAGCACGCGGAGTTCCCTCCCCGAGATTCCAACGGGGTGAGTCTAACGTCCCATAACGTCAAACCATCCGTCCCTTTAATTCTGATTCTTCCCAATAGAAGAGACATCGACTCCACTCGTCACAGCATGGGTAGGTTTTTATCTCCTGTGCAGTATTTTTTTCCTGTAAAAAAAAAACACTGAAAATTATTGACAGGTTCCGAGATCTACTGTGAGATTCTGGACGAACGGCCCAGATCAGGTGGGTGCCGTGGCCGCCGCTCCCCACCGGATCGGAAGTCCGTTACCTGAACGATGGCGCTCTTGATTTGATCAAAGTGGTCAAGTACGGCATCGACCGCGGCGACATCACGCTGGGGCGAATCCTGGGGGAGGGCTTTTTTGGCCAAGTCTACGACGGCTTTTACACCTCCACGGTAACGACTCCCACTTTTGATGTAACCTACAAAACATTCTGAATCCAATTGGTGCCATCAGAGCGGCGAGCGGGTCAAAGTGGCCGTCAAGACCTGCAAGGACTGCTCACCCGACGTCATGGAAAAGTTCATGAGTGAAGCGGGTACGTTTGGCTGCCGCCACCGCCGTCTAGCGGGAATGAAGAGCTCATTCTTCACTCCTCATTGGCCAGTCATCATGAAGAACCTGGATCACCCCCACATCGTCAAGCTCATCGGAATCATCGAGGAGAACCCCGTGTGGATCGTCATGGAGCTTTACGAATATGGCGAGGTGGGACCGGGCGAGGGCCGGGCGTGACTGGAAGCCTCGGGTGTTAATGGGCGGGCGTGCCGGCGGACAGCTGGGCAACTACCTGACGCAGAAGCAGAAGGAGTTGAGCAACACGACCGTGGTGCTCTTCAGCCTGCAAATCTGCAAGGCGCTGGTCTACCTGGAAGGGGTCAACATGGTCCACAGGTCAGTAGTTATCGGACATTTGCCGCCGGTTTGCCATTCTTACCGTTTGGAGGAATAGGGATATCGCCGTCCGCAACGTGTTGGTGGCCAGTCCCGACTGCGTCAAGCTGGGAGACTTCGGGCTTTCCAGATACATCGAAGACGAAGAGTACTACAAAGGCGAGTGACGAGCCTGCCTCGGTTGAAGATGTCTTCTTTGTCTAGAAGGGACAGAAACAATTTTGATCTTTTTAAAAAACTACAGCCTCTGTGACTCGGTTGCCGATCAAGTGGATGGCGCCGGAATCCATCAACTTCCGACGCTTCACTTTGGCCAGTGACGTCTGGATGTTCGGTGGGTTGCCGATGGGATGGTCGGGACCTTTCTGACGGATATATCTGTGTCCGTAGCCGTGTGCGTGTGGGAAATCATGAGCCGGGGTCGGCAGCCCTTCTTCTGGCTGGAGAACCGGGACGTGATCAACCAGCTGGAGCAAGGCATCAGGCTGCCCAAGCCCGACCACTGCCCGCCGGCGCTCTACTCGCTCATGACCCGATGCTGGTCCTACGATCCCAGGGAGAGGCCCAATTTCACCGAGCTGGTGGTCAAGATCAGGTGGGCTGGCCTTTTCTTCTTCCGTGTGCGAAGGTGTGCTTTCTCAACTCCAAGTCGTGACCCCAACTGGCTTTTCTTTCCTAGTGACGTTCACAAGATGGAGAAGGAACAAGAGGCAGAGCGTGAGAGGGATCGAGCGCGCTCCACTAAATTCTTCGACACTAGGTTCAGCTTTGCCGAGCCGCCGCCCAAGGTAGGTTTGGTGGGGCGGATCAGTTGGTTTGAGACCGCCATTTTCAACCCTAACCTCTTATGGCCGCAGCCCTCGAGAAAGAAACCGGGCCGATTTGGGAACACGCTGAGCATTGGTTTGCACATTCAGGTAGCCAGTGGCCAAAAAAATCTGGACTATTTGTTGGTCGGCTGGTCCGAATGGAGGATTTGGCATTTTTTTTCTGTTTCCGCACAGTTGAACGAAGCCTTGTGCGCTAGCTCGCCGGACTTGGCTAGCCCGTGCGAATACCAGTCGCCCATGGATTCCGTCAAGTCCATGAAAACGCTACCCCTGCCCTTACGATCCCCGCGGCGACGCAGCATGGGGGTAAAAACGCCTCCAAAAAAACCCACTCTAGCCAAATTTGGGAATGACCCGTGACTGACCGACCCCCCAATAGGAGAACGAGTTCCCCAGACCGGAACCCAACAGCCCCGAGGACGCCCGGCGCCTCTGGCAGACGGAGCGGCAGAAAATGCACGACACGCTCCGACGCCAGAAGGCGCAGATGGCGGCCGACGAAAAGTGGCTGGAGAAGGAGGAGCGACTCCTGGTGGGCAAAAAGCAGCCGTCGGCTTGCCTTCAAATCCACGTGCCAAAGAGAGGCTGCGCGGTGATTTGCTATGAAATGAAGCTGCCCCTTCTTTTCCAGGACCCCATGGGACCCGAAGAACCATCCATAGAAAAGGTACCTTTTTAACTTGGCTCGAAGAGTCGGTCGGAGCGGGAATCCACACCAGGAGGTTTGCAACTGCTGCTTTTCTTCTCTTTTCTTTGTAGGCCAATGAGGAAGATGCTGAAAATGGTAAGTGGAGAAAAAAAATGAAAATGCAGGATAGTGAAATGTGAGCATGATGAAAAAAATAATGACATTATGACAACATTATGGAAACAAATGAATAAAATTCTATTGTTTTTTTTAAATATAGTAATAAGTACACAAACCTGTATAAATGAATTGGTATACATTGTAGGTAAAATGATAATCCTACAGATGGCATGGTTTTGTGAAAATATATGACTACATATTTTCGCAAAATCATATATAGAAATAAAACTAAAATTCACCCACTGTAATCTGTATATAAAAGATTTTAATGTAAAGGAGTTCAAGTCAAATGTGAAATTCAAACAAATTTGACCTGTACAGAAAAACTTTTTTGAATGATAAAACTAAAGCTACAGGAGAACATTTTAAATGTAATACAAGACTTTTTTCAATCATCCAATGTTTTGCGTTTGGCAGGACCACCGGTCAAGCCCCCTCGACTCGGAGCGCAGGTTCGATTCCCGCCTTACAACTACAATTAGATTTTTTTGCCGTTACAATTCAATTGACTTTCCCTCGCCATTTAGCCAACGCGCACGGCCGAGCTGGACCGTTCCGACGATCAAGTTTACAAGTGCGTGATGAACGTGGTCAAAGTGGTGGTGAAGCTCAAGAACGACATCCCCGATATTGCGCCCGAGCAGTACGTGGCCATCGTGCAGGTGAGAACGTTTTGGCGCTACTTGCCATTTCGACGCTAACAGAAAAATCTTGCTTTTTTGATGGCGTTCAGTCGGTGGGAATGGCCTTGCGAGAACTGATAAGCAGCGTGGACGAAATACTCCCCACATTGCATGAGTCTGTGCATACTGAGGTTCATGTTTTTTATTATAATTACAGTTAGTAATATTAAATACTGGAAAAAAAATCCCACTAAATCAATTGACCTCGGAAATATACACATATATATTTTTCCCTAGATCGAGGGAACCCAGAAGCTGCTAAACAACGACATGGCAGAGCTAATCAGCAAGATGCGACTGGCGCAGCAGAACGCCATCACGTCGCTGCGGGACGAGTGCCGCAAGCAGATGCTGGCGGCCGCCCACGGCCTGGCCGTGGACAGCAAGAACATGCTGGACGCCGTGGACCAGGCCCGCGTGCGCGCCAACCTGGCCAAGCCCGTTCTGCCCCCAGAACAAAAGACGGAATGACCACCTCCCTCTGTTGTAAATGTATTCTAGAACAGGCGCTATCGGAATAAAGTGGTTGAAAAAGTGTTTTAGGAAATGAGAGGGGTCCGTGCTTAGATCATGCCGGCCAGCCACGGCGGCAGGAAGAGGCCGATGGTGCCCAGCAGGCACACGATGATGAACATCCACAGGAAGATGCGGTCGATCACCATGGCGACGTACTTCCAGTCTTCTTTCACCTGGCAACGTACAAATTTGAGGTCAAAATGTGCTTACAAAAAACTGTTTTGTAAGTTTGTAGGAACATAAATCATACGTCATGATCTGTCTAGCAAAATACAGAGGTTTGGACACCACTGCTCTTCAGGACTACTGAGTCAACTGCTTTGGTGCATTTTCCTAATGGGATGGAACGTGGCCAAAAGGGGAGAAGGGTCGTACTCACACTGAAATCGGCATCCTCGGCCCTCAGGTGGTCGGCGATGTAGTGCACCCCTTCCAGCGCACGCACCACGGCGGGCGACAGGGAGAATGGCGAGGAGACGGCCGGGACTCCCCGGAGCCCGTCGGGCGCCAGGTAGGCGGCCAGGGTCCCCAGCTCCAGGTCCTCGGTCCTCCAGCCGTCGGAGGTGCTGAGCCCGCCGGGGAGCGCCGCTCCGCCCCGCCGCCTCTCGGCCACGGAGCGCCTCCGCCTGGCGTTGGGCGCCGGCCTCCTCATGAACAGCCACCTGGGCACGGCGTCCAGGAAGACGGCGTGGACCCAGCGGGGCATCTCGTGCGTGTTGGGCGAGCGGTGGTGCACGTTGAGGACAAAGACGGTGATGACGATGGAGAGCGTGACGAAGATCATGGTGAAGAGCAGGTACTCGCCGATGAGCGGGATGACCAGCGAGGTGGACGGGATGATCTCGGTGATGAGCAGCAGGAAGACGGTGAGCGAGAGCAGCACCGAGATGCACAGCGTGATCTTCTCGCCGCAGTCGGAGGGCAGGTAGAAGACCAGCACGGTCAGGCAGGAGATGAGCAGGCAGGGGATGATCAGGTTGATGGTGTAGAAGAGCGGCAGGCGGCGGATGATGAACAGGTAGGTGATGTCCGGGTAGATCTCGTGGCAGCAGTCGTACTTCTTGGTGTTGTAGGTGCCCACCGCGTTGACAATGGCCCACTCGCCGCTCTCCCAGTAGTTGTTCAGGTCCACCGAGGCCTCCAGCCGCTCCAGGTCGATCTTGGCCTTGTCGTAGGTCCACGAGCCAAACTTCATCTTGCAGTTCTGCTGGTCGAAGGGGAAGAAGGTCACGTCGATGCTGCACGAGCTCTTGTAGATGGCCGGGGGCACCCAGCGGACCGCCCCCGTGTGGAACAGGTGGGCTTTGGTCATGTGGGTCACCGCAAACTCGCCGTCGGCACTGTTGAGAAAATTGAAGTTTGCTTGTGCAATTCTCATGTGCTTTTCTGTACCTAATAAATCGTTCTCTAGCTCCATCATTTACGTTCACTAGATGGCGGCACAGTCACGGGGCTGACAATAATAATAGCGGATGAAAAGTTCTGGATTTTTGGAGGGGAAGATAAAGAGCCCTATTGTTCCTTGGTGTGTATTAGTGATTTTAACCAAACAATATGACCTCAAAACTGTTTTTGAAACCATGTTTAAATTTTTAATGTTCTGCAATGATGATTGTTTTCATTTTATTTTTCTAAATTGTCTCCCTGCTTTCCAAGAGAGGAGTATGTATATATTTATTAGTTCTCTGTTTAATATAACACATCCCACATGATACTAAAATCATAAACACTCACTTATTATAGAGAACGATATCCGGAACCCAAATGAGTTGTGCCGGAACTCGGATGGACGTCACGTTGTCGTAATCCGACGGCCTCCAGCGCAGTTTGTAATCGTTCCATTCCTGTCCCGTTACAGAGAATCAGTCAGACAAAAAAAAAAACAGCAAAGTACCAACTTTGTGATTTGTTTCCTCCCACCTGCTTGAGCCAAACATTGGTAGTCATCATTTGATTTTTCTCGTCCTGCAAGCAAATGGAATCAAATTGCAATTACAAAGAATGCAATAAAATAATACCAATTGAGGAAAATTTACCACATCGATGAGCTGCGCGATGGAAAGCCCAAACTTGACGATGACCACGTCGGAGATGTTGGGCACGGGTCGTGACCACTTGTTGTAGCCGGCGAACAGCGTCTTGAAGAGTTGGTCCTCGGCGTGCGAGTGCGTTTTATCCAGGCACAGCGCTATAAGAAAAAAAAATGTTTATTTTCAGAAATACCATGGGTTCCATATTAATTGAAGATATGTAAAGAAAATGTAGCCACAACTTTATATGCTAAGTGACAATGAGCAGCCTTACAAAAAAGTTTCAGATAACTACACAAAGCAGCATTGCAAGTAACCTTACTATGCCGCATGATAGTACAAAAGCGCATGCATTTTTATGCTGAATGACTAAAAGTAGTGTAACAAAGTAGTCATCCAATCTTCTTCTTTGGTCAAATTCAAGTGATATTTACGTCAATGTGCATTCTAATGCGCATCCGTGATTTATGGCTGATGCCAATGGCCTGGCCGCAGGGCTTTTACCGGCGGGTTGGCGCACAGGTGCGTACGCCAACCATGCTGCGAATTCCAAAGTGGCGATTGTTTGAAATCCACCAGAACGCCGGACACTCCAGATGAGCCAGCACCCTGGTACGCCGTATATATAAATATATTATTGGCGGCGCAACAATGGAGAAGGTTGCAGGGCGCAGTCAGCAGCTTTTCCAGCTAGAGACACTCAAATTGCTTAAATTGGATTGCCTGCAGGCTAGCAGCGTAAAAAGTAAAAATAAAAAATAAATTGCATCTTGACTACAAAAGGGAATTGTGACGCTTTTCACAGCATTGACGGTGATTGACGTCCACTAGGAGCTAATGAATAAAACATTGACTATCAAAGCAGAATAAACTAAATAAACCCTTAAATCTATTTTAACAGTAAGGTGTAATGTATAGCTCAGTTTAATTTTAAAAAGCATGTCTATAATTCATCATACGATAACTTTTTTTCTTTAAACTCACTTCACTAAAATAAAACTTACCTGTTTTGTCAGGAGATTAAAAAGTTGTGTCAAACATTCTAATGTACAATAATTAGCACTATAAATCTATCTACCTAAGGAAAATACATCTTTTAATTTATCAAGTCACATACCTGCGTGGCAGAAGAGCAGCGAGCCGATCCAAAAAAACGTCTCAGACAAGAAGCATCGTTTTGGGTCCATCTTGACGCAAAATGGTCCAAAATGGTTCAAGTGTTATCTGGTGAGACCCAAGTTGTCCTCATTTCCATGGGGAGACATTTTGGACAACTTTTACAGAGTGCCGCCTCCGTCCTGGACAACCGTCAATCCTCACAAGTCACTCTTTTGGTTTCGAAAGTTGGTCCAAAATATTTTGCAATCATTTGGACACAGGCTGTGGAGCATGTTGAAAAAAAAACAGAGGTTGCGCTTTTCAAGGAACGCAAGCTTGATTGAACCTGATCTCGGATGAGCGTCTGGTTGGTGCCTTTGAGGCTACGCCTACTTTTCTTCTCTGCCTCTCTCTCTCTCTCACTCGCTTGCTCTGTCGTAAACACGCTTGCGCATAAATGCAAGTGCTTGCCAAATTACTGACAGCCACCATCTATACTTTGACAGCGAGTGACTTTCATTCAGAGGACAAAGAGAACCCAAGTAAACATAAAATTGCCCTTTTTATGGGTGCAATATTTTGGTCGACGATCGCCTTCAATGGCAAGGAAATTTCAAATGCCATTTAAGAGAGCTCTTATCATTTCAAATGGCATCTTTGTGACAAAAAAAATACAAATTGTTGGCAGGAAAATGCAATTTAAATTCAGTTTGTTAGCAATGACATTTTCTTGAAGAAATGGCTGCATTTTGACAAAATGACTTTTAAAGCAAACAACTAATAAAAGGGAAATATTAGGAATCCAACCTTTTGAATGGCGTGGAAAGGCTGGATGGCACAGGTGTGTCCGTGGTTGGAGTTTGGAAGCAGATGGCCCATCTTGGCTTTCCCTCGGAGTCTAATAGCATCATTACGTCTAAAGGCTGACTCATAAACACCTGAGTCACCACCGTCCAGCTCCCATATGTCTCCTTTCCTAATTGCTGCAATAACGTATGGATGGAAAGTATTGCACAAAGCCTGCCCTTGCTTTTGCAGACTTTAACCGTGCATTTTGACGGCCTCTCTAAGTTGTCTGAAGCTTGATTGAAGGGCTCGCGATGAGCTCTCCAGTCGCTCGGCCGTGTCTGACGTCGCCTGAAGCATTTCTGCCAAAGACGCCGTCTCTTCTCGGATTCTGTCGGGGAAAAGGTCGAAAGATGAGGACCGTCACATTTTTTTTTTTGATGCTTAGTAACAATACTTGAGAAGCGTGAGAATAATGAAACTATGCTAACAAAAGGCCAACTTACCTCTGCATCCCAGCAAGGGTGTCCAAAACCCCGCCTTGGAGTTGCTTCTCCAAATCTTCCTCGGCTTTTTGCGCCACTTCTTGGCAAGCCCGGAAGTCCTCCCGAATTCCCTGAACGTTGGAGAGGATCACCTCCTCATAATTTTCTTCCCCCATCTCCGCTCCGACGTATTGCACCAAATTCTCCATCACTGCTTTGTTAGCGTGCTGCATGGCTTGCAGGTAGGCCACCTCTTCCCGCCGAGCCTTCAGAACCCGGGCCGAGACGCCTCGGGTGCCAAAGCTGACCGAGCAGGTGTCATGGAGGACGGGCTCGTCGGCGACTCCGTGACCGGACCCGCCGTCACCATCTCCGCTTTGGTTAAGTGTCGGGGTTGCCGTGAAAACCAAAGCTAGCAAAAAACCCATCCAGCGAGGCCGCATGGTGACCTGAAAGAAGACAATGGTGACAGCAAATTAATTTTCAGTCAACACATCTGTTGTAAAAATATTTTTGGGACATTCTTTTAAGGCTAAATCACTATGCAACTCCTTACTAATTCATTGTCTGCCATTAAAGCGTTTTTAAATGGGTGCTAGCCGAAGCTAGCGTTGGTCTCTGAGCGATATTATTTTTTTACGTGCAATTTTACTGCCGTGTCTGGCCAAAACATTAAACCCGTCAGTTCGGGTCTCCAGCTAACAGATGCTGCGTCGTAAACTGAGTCACGGCGTACGTTTCGCTTTGGAGTCGGGTGACCTGTCTGGAAGAATCTTTACGGGTTTGGGTCATCTTTTCAACGGTCACAATGGACGGCGAGTTGTTTTTTCTTTTTTAAACGGGCGTCACGCCGCGCTCGCTTGACATCTGGAAGTGTGCGAAAACATGAAGCGGTCTAGAGTGCGCTGCCAAGCCTGGCTTTCCTGTCCAAACCCCTTGAATTTAAAACACAGAAGCAGAGGCAGACTTGGAACGGGATGAACCGGACGCAGCGCCGCCGCTTTGTCGTCCTTGCTAGTTATTGTAATACACTGAAATAAACTAATATAAACTAAAATATTTACAAAAGTGACAACGAAACGACCTCAAATATGACACAAAACAAATCTAACTGCCCCAAACAATAAACTCACGGTAGCTATTCACGTTTAAGTGGAATTGACGGCCTTAGACGTCGAATCTGTTTTAAGTGGGACGATCGACAGCCAATCAAAAACGATTGGAAACCTACTTCACTTAATAGCTTCACTGTAATAAAGTAAAAGAAAAAATAGACTGCTTACCAGACAGCCTTCTTCCTTTCTTTCTACTTCTGTCTTTTTTGTTGGTCCCCAAAAAAAAATTGGTGTAACTTTTTTGTCCTTCTGTTTGAGGAAAAAGCGATGCGGCCTCACGCGCTGGCAATTAGCGGCCGACTGCACGGCACGGCGAGCGGAATGGGCTGCTTCGTCAAAGACGGATGGAGGGGTGGGAGGCCAAGGATTTCACCAGGGGGGGACTGACTAATCGAATTCGCATGTGTCCACCCACAGCCGACAATCACGTCCAATCCCTTTCCACTCGTACATTGCAAAGGGATTGGACGCCCAGAGCCGTTCAGTAAACTTTTGTTTTTTTAAATAGAGAATTTATGATTAGGACAAATCTTTTTGAACTTCCTACTCGGAACATATGTTCTTTTCATGTCCGAGTAGAGCGGGCGCTGGTGAGGTGCGGGAGTTCGCCGTGGAGTTTGGAGACGCCATCTGGGACACGTTTGTCATTGTCGGCGGGCGGGCGTCAAAACACAGTGGCGCTAAACAGACACGTTGGACATTAGTCATTTTTAAAAACGTTACTGGCCCACTCACAGCTGTTGCCCCATTAACATAATTCACACATCCCAAAAGTTGTCATCAGTCATCTATGAAAACAAACAATTTGCCCTCGCCCTAAAGTGATCGAAAATTGACAGTCTTAAATGTTGATACTGTAAAATAAAGAAGGACATGAGCCAAAACAAAGTCATTACTTACTTCCATTTTATTAACTTTGGGATGACTGGCTGTGAATGCTCATCCGAGATGTCCAATTCCTTTTGACTGGGAGATCCAATGACCAAATGCCATAGCTGCAAAATAAAGTTCACAGTTAAATAAAAATCACAATGATATATCTAAAAATATTGGTGAAGTTCTCAGATGGCTCAATCCAAAAACTCAGCCCGTCCCATTGGCCAAAGCTCAAGGACGGAGCACTTGACAACCGACCGGCTGGCACTGGCCAACGCCGATAACGCCGACTAATCCACTCCGGGGAGGCCCAACGCTGTCGAGATGAAGACGATCCCTCGCAATATTTAAGACAGAATTCATCTTCTAGTCACTTGCTGTCGACAAATGATTTTTTTTCTTTGCCGCCTCGGGCTACAAAGCGCCTGCAAATGGGACACATCGCCAGGAAAACAATGCTAATGTCCTTTGTGATCTATTTTTGATGGTTATGATATTTGAATAATGTGAATAAAAAGATGCTTCGCTAATGAGCAAAAAGTGTCCGCTTGAGGCCATGTTTTCATGAACAGAAATGCATTTTTTTTCATTAAAATAAATGGAACTAGAATATTTTGGGCAGAGCATTAAGATGATATGGATGAGTTTTCTTCCCTACCTGCGGAGTTCTAATGACCTTGCTTCATTCCCGTTGACAGCCATTGACGTCCAAACCTGAAGAGAAGAAATTAAAAATGAACTTTCTTTGCTGCATCTGCATTATTTTCATCCGCCTCCCGCGTTCCATCCCAAAAAAAAATGACAAGCGCGGGGATGCAATAAATGAACATCAGACCTTTGGAACTCAATGAGCGTAATATCGACGTCGGCGTAAAAACCGGGCAATATAAATAATGCATTGGACGTGGAATGAAATTGGCTCGTAGGAAACCGTAGGAAAAAGTCCCGTCGCAGCAAAGTGCATTTTAATCACACCATGAACGCCAAACACCTTTTACGGGCTATTTATGGTTCATCGATTTAGCGGTGGCCGTGCGATCGCCTATCGAGTGGCGCTTCCAGAACGGATTGGACGTCTATGGCCGTCAATGTCAACATGATCATTTAATGTTAACCTTACCGTGTTGCAATGGATTGGATGTCTATAACTGTCAATGGCGAGGCAAGGGCTACAAACAACAACAAAATATAGAGGTATATTGCAAAGAAAAATGTATATACAGTACTACCCTTTCTACTAACACTAAAAAAACAAACTTTGCAGAACAAAGAGAACATCTAAAGAAAGTACAAAAAGCATGATAGACAAGCATTCAATTCGAATGTTCCCCCTCGTCTTTCCGCATTAGTTGACGCGTCGACCTCATCGCCGCCGACTCGCACCTGAAAGCGGGATTTAAATATAGACGCCGGCCGGGGCGGCGTGTCACCCTGACTCAAACCCCGTCGTCAGCTACTTTTGCAACACGAGAAGAAGGAGTGAGCGTGGCTCCCGTCGGAGCCCTTGACCGACTCCGCGGACAGTCCATGCGGGTGCTGTGACCATCGGCGCCTGCTGAGCTCGTGCCAGAAAAATTGGACATTTTTCAACAAACACAAAAGGTAGGAAGGCAAAGACTGTACTATAAAACTAACATATACATTTAAAATTCACACAAATACATTCACAATTACAGTCTTGACTATAATTTCTATGTACTTTGATGCTCCTCACCTGGGCAAATATAAAGTATAAAACATGACGTGACCAGGCCTGATTTTTGAGCAGACGATCTGATCTAGGTATCCCTGTTTAAAAGAAAAAATCTACGCCATGGACACGAGAGCGGAAAGAACATGAAAGGAGACTGACGGCGCTCATCAAAGCAGCAAGTAATATCGGTCCCATCCACCCATAAGATTGGTTCAGGCGCACAAAGACAGCCATGTTGAATGGACTCTAATATCCGTGCTGATTACCACTGAAAAGTGTCTTTTTCTACAAATCCAGAAAGCGGGGCCTCATTCAAATATCACATTCGGCTGAAAAACCCACAATAGCGAGACAATATTGGACGGCGATAGACGTCCGATGCGTTTGAACTGACAGAGGCAAACGGCGAAAAATAATAAGGGGAATTATTTCCAGGAAAATTATTTTTTTAATAGTCTCTCAGAACAACAGGGACAATTTCAGGAAGCCATTTAAATCTTAAAATTTACTCTTGGGTCTTGTTCATAATTATCAGTGCTACTCCGAGACACAAATTGACTTTTTTACAAGACCGCTGTGGAACCTTTGCTCATATTAACCAGCAAAATTGAAAACAACATTAAATTTTATTTTAATCGTTGCCTAAACTAATAGTGGGGTTGTCAAATTCCTCTCTGACCTTCAATTTGAAAGTGGACAACCTGGTCCGATACGGACCAGGGATTTCCGCAAATTGCATTTCCAACCGATCCCAGGTGGGAATAGTCCCACTTTCTACCTTCCACTGTATTTTTTTTTTTTTAAATACTCGGAAAATATTGAATTTGCTTGACGGCATTCGGACTAAAATGTTCATTGCAGGCATTGGTGAATTTTGGGTGATAATTTAGGCAGATGTGTAAAATGTCAAATGGAAGTTTGATCATTTTGTCAATCTATCATCCAGCAGTTATTACGAGACTTTAGTCAAATCAAGCAGTTGAAACTGCATTTCTAAGATCACGGCGCCCTCAGGCTGACTTATTTCATGACGTAAATGAGGTCTGGGCTTTCTTTCAAAGGCGTCCAGACGTCCGGAGAGGAGCCAAGAGCTTCGTCTGCTCTACAAAAACGCCTGGAAGACAGTTTTTTTTTCTTTCTCTGCTCAGAGAGATGGACAGCATGGCAAAGGAGTGTTGTCACGTTTTTTGCGATGCTTATCGAGGGAAACTGAAGAGCAAGACACCCGTGGAGCTCAATGCTGGGGCTAATCTCCTGGACAGCATGTTGAGGGGGACTTCATGTGGTTTAAAGAGGTGCCAAGCTAAATTAAGGTCTAAATAGTTTTTCCTGACACAACATATCCTACTTTTTTACTGTAAAAGAAAGGAGAAAGCCCAAATGAACTTACTGTACACGGCAAAGTACAAAAACAAGAACAAAGCCCATCCAGACAGGAAAGAAGTCTGACGCAAAACTCGCCGAGTCTGTGGTGCGCGCTAATGAAGTAGCTACGCGGCTAATTCAAGCTAAATTAAGTTTAGGGACCGGGTTGGCTTCCTGTCGCGAGCGAGCCTCCTTTTCAAAGAGGGTCAGTCTGAAAAAAAAAGAATGAAAGCCCCCACAACGCTACTCTGTCCCACATCGTAATTGAACATTTTTTATGCGTCGTAATTGCGGCGGGTGCATACGCCGAGATTTAGCGCCTCGTAAATCGGCCGACGTGAAACGAGAAGGATGGGGCGCTAACTTACGTGAGACCTGTCAAATATTATTACAGCTAAGCCCCTCCTCCACCCTAAACACGCGGGCTTTTCATTTATTTTTACTCCCACTAAAATGGAGTCACGAGCCCCGGAGTTTAAATGGCTCGAACCCTCGGCCAAAAAGGGGCCAGCCCGTCACCCGGGAGACGTCGCCACTGTATCGGTCTTATTCAGAGCTGCGGGTGACAAAGGGGAACGTGATTTGTCCTCCTGGATGCCTCTTCACGCTTGGAGGCGTTTAAGAACGTACACGACGCACCTTTGACTTTGCCGTGGGGGAGAAGAAATAAGGCCACTTTTGACAAGAGTCTTGCAATCACTGTGGCTGACAAGCTGACAAGAAGACTTTCTCGCTCGTAAACTTTACTATGTGTGTGTGTGCGTGATGTCGTTTCAGCGTGATTTCATTTTTTTTTTTTTGGGGGGGGGGGGGGTTCTCAATCACTCTACTGAATATGGCCGTCGTTCGTTATGAATGTGTCTGTCGGATTTAATCAGAAGACGTCAAGCAGATGGACAGGTCGCGTTCCAATATTTTATCCTTGATCATGGGAATTCAATACATTGATTTTTTTTGCTTTTAAAGAGAGGTTGGAATATTAAAAACTAAAAACGACGTAAGATATTGTATTCTGAGGATTTTTTACATATCAAATAACTATACTATATTACCATAACTATGATAGCATCACTATAAAATTGGAATGTGAAAAATTTAACATATTTTTCTTTGGACTATGGAACACTATGGAGATGAAATTGAAAATACAAAATATCACTTTCAACCCAATGCATCTATAGACTGTAAATTGTATTAACTGGCTAAAAGTCATAAAGAGCTGTTTTTAAACGATTTAAAAAAAAAAGATAAGAAAGCAGTGACATGTTGCATCCCTTAGCAAAATTAGTATTTTTTTTTTTAATCAAAGCCAGGCTAAGCATAAAGCAAAAAATAAATAATAAATCGAGCAGCGAGGCATCCGGCCTGTGGCTTGTCACAAAAGATTAATGAATAACCTCGACTGCGTGACAGCGACCGCTCATCATCTGTTACTGTGTGAAAGCTCATCTCTTTGCGCATCACATAAATGACTCCCCTGACATTATTATTATTATTATTATAACTCACTGGGACCGATCCGGCTAGTGTAGAGTAAATCAATCTGACGACTGGAACGCCATTTAGCCCGACTTGCGTGAATTTGGCTAGGGCTAATTGCGCTAGCTGACTTTTCCTAAAAGCCTGCTCATTTGTTATTTTCAATGATTGCCTCCATCTAATCGACTTTTTTGGTCCACTGTTTGTTTTTTATACGGCACATGATTTAGGTCCCCAAATGTTGAACGGGTTTACGGTGAGAACGCTTCATAAAAGCGCGCTGTTGCATCTGGGCTTTTATTTTATTGATCATCTTAAAAATAAGCAGTAAATGTTTTATGTTAAAAGTTGTGGGGAGGAAAAACTTTAAGGAGGAAACCAAATACATTACATATATTTCTGTTATATAAAAAATTTATTAATTTGTTTTTGTTAGTATTATTTATTTACTCCTTCATTAAACGCACTGAAAAATATTAGTCGCTGCCAATATTTTTACAATGTTATTAAAGTCAAAATGCAACGTCGAAAAATACATTATATTCACATTGAACTCAGCGAACAGAATGTTTCGCTGCCCTCTCGCGGACAAAAATTGAATGACACCCATGACAGCTTGTTTAACTTATGACCTGCCATTTGACGAGGACAGACGTCCATGAAAATACAAAGGCCAAAGAGTTTCCTATCCTTTTTTTCTGCCCGCTAATCTAATTTTCCTCCTTAGTGGCCGAGTATACGCAGCGCGGCGCCTCCCTTCCGTCCCTTCCGTCCCCCCCCCCCCGCCTGCCACTGGCACATCCCCGACCTGTTTGCGTGGCAATCAATTTGAAGCAGCTGTCTTCGTGTTCCGCCGCACTTGACGAATCAGAATAAATGAGCAGAGAACGAGCGACGGAAAAAGACGGACGCAGATGGAAGCGAACCTGCTTTGAAAAGGAACAAACGCCGCCATTGAATTTTGCAATGGGCAATATGTCACTGCATCCAGTCTAAAACGGACGATACCATTTTGTTCTTACGTTAAAAGCATAGATGAAGATTTAGCATCGCACAAAAGTCAAATTTTATATTTAATCTATTCATCTAGAACACAATTTAAAGGCAAAAGTCCTCTAAAATTGGCTAGTGCCTAAACACTGATTCAGATTATGGTCATTATTTTAATTTTAGAGGTTCAGGTTTGTCATTTCTACTCTACTGGGTTGAAATGAGATTTTTTATAAAAAGGATACTACATGAAAGAACGTTTGTATTATAAAGTGAGTATTTGATGGACATAAATAACATGAATATGGTTGAATTAGCTAGGCCCGCCCTTGGAGATGCTAACAGCCGAAATGAATTGAAAGAACACCTTCTCCCCCAGGCTGTAATTATCAATTACTATCCGTCACGAAGGCCGAGACGCATTTCACGGCCGTCCGCTCGACGGCGACGGCGTGTTTGACGTCTGTTCAAAATGTTCGCACGGCGGTTATTCATCAAAGGCGACCAGGCGGGTATTTTGTTGTGGCCGGGAACTGAAGACGCACGAAGATGGCGGCGAGAGGGAAGGTCGCAAAAGGTCTTACTGAAAATGGAATAATTCACATTTGGACTCACTTTATTTCAAAATGTTATTAAGTTGCCCACAAGTCTTAAAACACATCTTGCAACATCTCAATTGTACAAATACACAAAACAGAATTATCAAATGACGAAATAAATAAACATGTCTGTAGGTATATCCCTCATTTATTCTTAAAAACAACATTTTCTATTTCATGACATAACCACCCCACATAAAAATCATATTTTTACACAAGCATAACATTTCTCCTTCATTTCTTCCCACAATAACACTCTTTTCCTCTAAATGTATTTTTTTATTGCTGTACCCAAATGTATTATCTTAAATTGTCTTACCTTTAAGCCTTTACGTCTTGTTTACTGTCCTTTGACCTCCGCCATTTTGTGAAAAGTACTGGAGCGGGGTTTATGCATTTGTTTCCTTCTGACATCAGTTAATGCATTTGGGGTTAATGCATTCATTTCCTTCTGACATCAGTTAATGCATTTATGCCTTTTTCCAAATTCCTATAAAAAGCACAAAAAAATATGATTAATATGAATAGTAATAAACCACATACTTAAAAACAAAACAAAACTAGGGGATGAAACTTTTCCTTCCAACCATAATCCTGTTTCCACAGTAGTCGATTTTACGATAAGACGCAGATTACTAATCGCTTTTGCCTCGCCCGCTATCACTTTTTAGCATGAAAGCGATACGAATGCCTTTAAAATCTCCAATCGCGCGCAACTGTCGCCACGTGAAGGGTTAAATACATAATATTTGTGTTTGGTTTTACAGCAAACGTCGACTGGGAGGGACGATAAAGCAAAGGGAAAAGATAGAAAGCAGAGCTTTGGCAGAACGCGCTCTGCGTGCTATTGATAAATGTCAGCGTCGGCGACAAGCGTCCCCGCCGACGCCCCAAACAAACATGACTTATTGCCACTTTATCTTGGCATAATCCCCGTTGTGGCCGGAAGAGGCCGCTTGTATTGGAGGGCGACGCAAACAACGACATGTGGGCGGCTTACTAAAGCCACTTTGGAAAGGCCAGCCATCCCAACGAAAGATAAACACAAGTATAAGGATTTTAGTTTGGCTGTTTGCATTAAAAATATTTCAAATACATCATCTGGTGTTTAAATTGTACTTTATTGTAACCTCTTTGGTGATCAAAATATCGCTGCGGAATTCCGGTCGGACATAAAAAGTCTGCGGGCGTTTGAGTCACACTTTGAAAAGTTTTTAATTTAAGGGAAGCAAAAGTGCTTAAGAGAGCTAATTGAGTGTCATTAGGGGGATACAGTAGTCACGTTGGGATTTGGATCTAAGATTAGCCTTTGATTAGCTAGCCGCGGTCGCCAGGCCAGCTAACCTGGTCACATCACTGCATTTTCTTCCGATTGCATCACCCTCATTTCACCCACGCGCTCCGCTACTTAATGAGCTCGTCTAATTGTGGAGTGCGGCAAAGATGCTCGAACCCTCGCATACATCGCTTTGCTCAATAAATCCCAACTTGGTGAGGGGGGGCAGTAATAAAAGCGTAATATTGTACTGGCACTGGCGGACCTCTTTTGAATTTGCATTTAAGTGGCTTAAACGCTTTGACGGGTTTACTTGGCGTCAAATCCTGCCCCCGTTCTTCATGGTATCGGCGCCCCCGCCTCTACACGCGCCCGCTGCTCAAATTAGAATACAGAGGTACAATGTGAAGTTGGCTTCTTGTCAGGAGTCGCTGGATCGCCTCTCCTGACATGACGTCACGGTAGTTATCAGCCGTGGCTAATTACGTGATTGGATTATTTTTGGTATTTAAGCATTGTGATTTTCTGTGGACGCCGTTGGATCGTCTGTTTTCGTCCTGGTGTAGTACTGGTTTAGTTCTGGTTTCGTTTCCTGTTAATCCTCTTAGTCATTGCTGTTTTCCATGACGCCCCGCCGCATGTTGTTTTCGTTTGTAATGAGTGGTCAAGCTAAGTTGTTGAAGTTATGTTACCCCGTTCAATAAATCAACCTACAAGAGCTACAGACCTGCCTCACCTTTCCATTCCTTCGGTGACTCTGCATCTGGGTTCAACTTCCCCTCCGATCGCCTCGCACTAAGCGGCGGCGATCGGAGGGGAAGTTGAACCCAGATGCAGAGTCACCGAAGGAATGGAAAGGTGAGGCAGGTCTGTAGCTCTTGTAGGTTGATTTATTGAACGGGGTAACATAACTTCAACAACTTAGCTTGACCACTCATTACAAACGAAAACAACACGCGGCGGGGCGTCATGGAAAACAGCAATGACTAAGAGGATTAACAGGAAACGAAACCAGAACTAAACCAGTACTACACCAGGACGAAAACAGACGATCCAACGGCGTCCACAGAAAATCACAATGCTTAAATACCAAAAATAATCCAATCACGTAATTAGCCACGGCTGATAACTACCGTGACGTCATGTCAGGAGAGGCGATCCAGCGACTCCTGACACTTCTAATTATTAGCGTGCCGCGTTGGGAGTTTGCGGCATGAATAATTCAACGCCGTCGTTCATTAGCCGGCCTGATAAAATGCTATCAAATAGATGATCTGATAATCAAGTGCTAGCGATGGAATTTAGATTTTATTTTGAGTAAAGATCATTGGAAGAAGAAGAATTGTGCTTGGCAAATATTAGGAGTAGTGGAGTAGAAACTGATTTTTTTAGGTCAGGTTTCTAATATTATTAGGTGCATTAAGTATATTCCACTCCTTGAAATTAATTCAAATGCCGATTGAAAAATACTGGGATACAATTGGAATATTTTTCTTAATTATCAGCCCAAAAGAAAACTTTTCTTGCAGAAAAATAGCTGTGACAACATCTACAGATAACAAGTTTACTGTCTCGACCGCCGACACTTAACAGTTTAATTCACTAAAGTCAGTAGATCGTAATTCAAGACACCATTTTATTGTTGAAGGCAAAGATAAGGAACCAAATTCAAAGTTCTAATTCCATAAAACAGCTTTCATTGTTGAACTGTCTTCCTTACTTTGGACACTCTCCTCTTTAGAGCACTTTGCTAATGAAAAGTGTCACGTTTGTACTTGATGAATAGACAGGTCACAACCTATGGAGGTGTTTTTTGGCATGAAAGGGACAACAACAATAACAAAATGGGTATTTACACAGTCTGGTCCATCCTGGCCCTAAAAAAAATCATTTAAAAAAGTCTGGAGACGTGATTGCATTCACTGACCTGTCGCATGCAGTTGATTCTTGGCACATAAAAACAGGCCCAATATGGGAAGGGGTAACATCAACTTTTTCACTGATGAAATCTGCAAAACATAATTTGGCTTAAAAATTGTACACCACAATTCAATATCGCTATTTAACATCTTCCAGAATTGTTAACACTGTTAACAAAATAATGAAGCAAGATATTTTGGGCAAAAAAAATGCTAATTAGCTTCCCTGCGTATGACAAGCATTTTACCAAAGTACCCGCTATGCTCCAGTTTTGGGCCTTTCACAATATGTATAATAAAAATCTACAAAACATCCATATGTGTCTTAAAATTGTGCATTACGAGTGAGTAACTATATTTAACAATGACTCACACTGAAAACATAATCCTGTAGTAGGATAGTATCATATTTTTGGGCGAAATATGCTAATTAGCCTACCTGAGTATGACAAGCATTTTACCAAAGTATTTGCTATGCTCCGGTTTTGGGTCTATTGACAATACATATTACAAACCGGCAAAACATGAATATTTGTCTTATAACCTGTGCACTACGAGTGAGTATCTATATTTAACATATGCGAGAATGGTTCACACTGATAACAAAAGCATGGATTAAGAAATAGTATCATCTTTTTGGGCGGAAAAAAATGCTAGTTAGCTTTTCTACGTATGACTGTCTTATGACCGAGGTACTCGCTTTGCTACCGTTTTTGGCCTTTTCACAATATATATATAATCGATAGAAAGAGGTTGTACGTTTTAAACTTCCTACCTTAGTTGTTATATGGTCAAAGAAAGTGTGGAAATTCATGTAAAACATCGTTTATAAAGAATTTAGCGGTCTGTATTTCAACTCACATTAATGGCGTCCTCAACTTCGTCGTCAGGATACAACCGCCAAAACTCTGATCGGTGATTGGTCCCTTTGGTTGCTGGGGAAGAATTCACGTTGATTGGTGAAGACCGATGCTGCCTTCACTGACCACGATATTGACAGTGAATGGCAAACTCGGTACAAACATAAAACAAAATGATAATAATGGCACTCTTCAAAACAAAGTTTACATTTTGTGCTTCCAGTATGATTAACTTGAAAACGAGGAGAGCTATGCTATTTCATATTCCGTCCGCAATTCAAAAATGGACAACGTATTCTATCATTAGCTTCTTTAATATCGTCATTTGGAGTTAAGTATGTATAATTGATGGAAAGAAGTTGTACACTGTATAGCTCCTACCTTCGTTGTTTTGTGGTCATATAAAGTGAAGAAATTCATGTAAAACATCGTTTATAAAGAATTTAACCGTCTGTATTTCGACTCACGTTAATGGCGTCCGCAGCTTCGTCGTCAGGATACAACCGCCGAAACTCTGATCGGTGATTGGTCCATGTTTGGTTGCGGGGGAAGAATTCACGTTGATTGGTGAAGACCAATGCTGCCTTCACTGACCACGATATTGACAGTGAACGTTGAACTCGGTACAAACATAAAAGAAAATGATAATAATGTATAGCTCTTACCTTCGTTGTTTTCTGGTCAAAGAAAGTGAAGAAATTCATGTAAAACATCGTTTATAAAGAATTTAACCGTCCGTATTTCAACTTCCGTTAATGGCGTCCTCTACTTCCTTGTCTGGATACAACCGCCAAAACTCTGACCGGTGATTGGTCCAAATTTGGTTGCGGGGGAAGAATTCACATTGATTGGTGAAGACTGATGCTGCCTTCAATGACCACAATATTGACAGTGAACTTGAAACTCTGGACAAATATGAAAGGAAATGGTAAAAATGGCACCCATCCAAGGAAATTTTTAATTTCGTGCTTCCACTTTGATTGACTTGAAATCAAGGAGAGCTTTCCTATTTCATTGCCCTTCCGCAATTAAAAACAGTTGACAAGCTGCCTTTAATATTCTATCAGCGATTGTTTTTCAACTCACATTGAACACAGTGACTCAAAATCATTATGGGACACACTACACATTTATATATTGGAGCTGAGGGAATGGACAAGATAGCCCCTATTGACCACTTGTCTACTCGCAGTGTACAAATCAAAAAGGGGCCTGCCTTATATTGAACACGCTGTCTACTGGATGCAAGATTCACGAGGGCCCTACCACGCCTTTGCTAAATCAATAAATAATTCTGACGGTCAGTGTCCCACAGAACAGTTTTTCTTAAACTTTTCATGTTTAAAATAAAAGTTAAAAACAATGAACTCTACTGAAGTCATGATTTTTCCATCGACCAGTGAAGGTAACACATGGATCACAATGGGTTCAGAAGTATTGGAACATTTGGAAACTGTAATCATTATTATTTTTATTTAATCGTCTGCTTTGTCTGATTAGTAATCAAAAAAGTGCATTGGTGTAATGGAGTAAAAAAATAATCAACAATAGTGCGTCCCTTTTCGTCAAAATTGGGAAAAGAACTCCCTCCTGTGGACAAAATCTGAGCTACAAGAGAAGTGACCTAAAAACACCAAATTGGCATCTTATTTAGCAAAATGCGAGTACATACATAAGAATACCTAATTATATATTTGCATAAATATATCTGAGTGAGAAATGTATATATTGATTGTTTTTAGGGAGGTAAACGTTAATGAATCATGAAAAACAACATTTTCAAGCAGATTTAATGATTAAGAATCTGTCTTTCTTAAAAAAATGAAATACATAAGCATAGAATAAAACTAAATTCTTTTAATTCCGAATTGAATGGTCATCAGCAGTACGTGAATATGAATGAAGCTGTCAAAACATGAGAGCACGTGTGTGTGCGTGTTTCTGGGTGGGTGATGGTGTATATGTGGGGGGATTTGCAGAGCCCCACCGAACGGCGACACCAGATGAAGACGAGAGAATACGTCGAGACGATCGAAAATCTCCTTCCAACTCACCTCCATCTTCCTCATCATCCGACAGCAGCTTCCATCACTGTTTCTTCCGAGCTGTTACGGTGCTGTTTTTGGTGTGTATCACTAGTCAAAAAACACATACGTACGTGTACTCGAACAGCGTGGGATGTGTATACAATGTAGTAACGTTTATGAATAGTAATATGGAGGGTAGGCTGACATGTTGATTGTTTTGGTTGTATTGGTGTACTATTGCATCGTATGGAGAGGTGCCCATTATATTTTCATATGCTTCTGGTGACAATTACATATTTAGATCGTGTACATACAGCATATGTATTCATCAAGCTTAATATATAGTTTCAGTAGGAGGAAAGAATTTTGTGAAAATGGGCTCAATTAATAGGTTTGAAGACTGGTACTGTTGTATTAAGACTATTTTTTTCTCAAGTAAAACACCTAATGGGTGCCTTGAGTGGTCGTCAGCCCTCCCAGTCCAAATAATTGGGCGTGTGTATTGTCGTCGCAGATGTTTGCAGACGGGAGTGATGGGAGAGCGCCACGCAGGCCAGAGGTCCGCTAGGAAAAGCTGGTGAAGACGCCAACGGGTGAGCCATGGGATGTGGCGGCAGCAGAACAGACGCCCTGGAGCCTCGCTACCTGGAGAGCTGGACCAAGGAGACCGAGTCCACCTGGCTGACCGGCACCGACACCGACCTCCCGCTCTCGTCCATCCGCGGCATCTCGTCCGACGGCTCCGTCTGCGAGAAAAACTGCAGTCCCGGTAAGGTCGACAACACCACTTTTTTCAGCTTTGAACCATGATTGTCATTTTCTCCAAAATGACTATGTTTGACAAAAATATTTTTTTCCCAAAAACGTGACACTTGAAGACCATCTAGTTGAAAAAAAATCAACACATGGTATTAATGATCATACTGGTACACCATAACGATGGTCTCTACCCAAATCTAGTACGACAAAAGTTAGCATTAAGCTAACATGACGACATTTTTTTTGCAGTCCCCGATTTCTTCGAAGATGGCCTACCGACTCCCGCTGAAGCGTACCTCAAAGTTTGTTCGGAGGCCAGCCTCGCCGACGCCCGAAATGACAGCGCCCGCCCGGATCCGCCAACCCCTCCGACGCAGCAGGGGGCGCCGTTGTCATCCGGCACCACCGTCCAACGCACAAGTGTCCTACATACCGAAGAGATTGTAAGTAACGTCTTACATCTCCTACGACGCCCGTTTTTGAGCTTGTCTCGTCCCCGTTAGACAAAATGGGAGGACAACCGCATGTCCACCAAGCAGGTGACCATCACAGTGACGCAGAGCATCCACCAGGTGGACAAGAACGGCAAGGTCAAGAAGTCGCTGACCACCTACGAGGTGATGAAACCCGCCGAGGCCGTCAAGTAAGGGGTGCTGCATGGCTGAAGGCCAAACATTTTGGAATATTTGAGGGTTTTGGGCACAAAAAAGTGTGCGTTGACGTTTTCATGGAAAATGGATGAGAAAAATGTCAAATTTTGGGTTTGCCCAGATACTGTATTATTTTGAAAGAAGTATATTGTAATACTTGGATGAATAGATTGATATTTTGTCAAGATACATAAGTGTATTTTATTGAAATGAAGCATTACACCAATAAAATTGCATATAAATGTAACAGCCCACTCTAAAAAAAAAAAAATCGACACAGGTGGTCCTCCATCGTTACGTCTGTACGTGGACGTGTTTTTGAGAATCGTAACGTATCCTTCCCGAGCGGAACGCCGGCTCCTCCGTCTCCAACCAGTCCTCGGCTTTAAAATCTGGGAAGAAAAACACCATTTCCCTCTGAGCCGACTCGACGGAATCTGGAAGGAGAAAAAATACTGGATTTGGAAAAAATACAGGCAAAAAATGTCAACTTGATCGGAGATTGGCCGCACCGGAGCCGTGAGTGGTGTTGCGTGTATCTGTGAGCCCGAAGCGAGCCCGTAAACAGTCGGGGGAGCTGTATCGAGCTTGGAAAACTTTGGTGGGTCCCATCAGTCCTCTCCAGTGGCGAATGGCGTCCTCTCGGGCTAAGATGTACGCACGCATGGGGCCACTGCGGGTAAAAAAAACAATAAAACACATCAATTAGGTCAACCAGGCTGTAACGGTTAGTTATGCTATCCTGCCTACCTTGACATGAACTCAACCAGTCTTTGATAGAAGAATCGCTCTGAAAAAGACATTGCCATGGCAACCACAGATCACCATTGGGGGATCAGATGGGGTGAAAACATCATTTGATTGAATAAATGTGGTATATTTGACCTCCTAAAACATAACGAGGCAGACTCACACACCCACTCACCTTGATTAATTGTATATGTTCTATTTTTGAGTGAAATAATAATTCCCCCACCTGAATGCTCAGCATAAAATTTCTGCGAGTCTTGCCGTTTCCACACCAGATCTTTGCGTCGAACAATAGCAAACTTGTTGTCGAGGATACTTTGGTGAAGAGCCTGGAAGACAAAAATATGACATTTTTGTGGCTAGAATTCAATATTTAGGGATGCTACTCCCATTCTTAGATAGAATTTGGTTGATTCATGGGAAAACAACTCTTACAAATGAATTGTAAATGCATATAATTCTATTCTAATCCCTAGAGTGGTATCTGGATAATTATAAAATGCAATTTTGATAGTATGTACCTCCAGAATGACAGGATTAGCCACTGCGTCTGGTTTTATGACCGCTAGGGTGAGCTGCAGCACTTTGGACAACCCTCGAGTAGTTAGCAACATTTTCTTTAAAAAAAAATAAAAGGGAAAATGAGGTAATATATGGATTACATATAATAAATTAACAGTTTACACGTTTTAATTTATCTTACAAGAATATTACTGTTAGCGCCTCGAACAGTCATTTAATCGTTCTAAACCTACCAGAAGTCGCCTTTTGACAGCTTTAGAAAATTCTGTAGATATTTACATTCTGATATAATAATATTTAAAGTGTCGTTTCATATAGAGCAATCAAAATTGGTGAATAAATGTGTTGTTTATAATCTACGTGACGAAAGAAGAATATTGAGTCCTTCACTCAAATGTGTCCCTAATACTCGTCCGTTTGTAATGTTCCTCCTACAAATCTGGCCTGGTATTTTATTTAAAAATCAGTTATCATAATTTCTCATCTATTTATAATTGTGGGATTTTTTGAATATATATAGCGATCAAAAAAGGTTAATATATCTGTCGTTTATAATTACGAAACGAGAGAACACTTAATTCTTCACTCAAATGTGTCCCCAAAACTCGTCCGTTTATGTTTTGTTCCTCCTAAAATTATAACCTGCCATTTTATTTAAAGGCTGTTATATGAATTGATAATACATCTAAATTCTGAAATATGTAAAGTTAGTTTCATAGAGCAATCAAAATAGGTTTATAAATGCGTACTTTAGAATTACGATACAAAAGAACATATAGTCTTTCACTCAAATGTGTCCCCAGTACGCATCCGTTTGTGTTTGTTCCTCCTACAAATGTAGCCTGGTATTTTATTCAAAAATAAGTAACCTTAAGTGCTGATATATTTACATTCAGAAATGTTTAAAGTGACTTTAAATTGCAATCAAAATATGTAATTAAATGTGTCTTTTTATAATGACGACACGAACAAACACTTAGTCCTTCACTCAAATGTGTCCCCTGTACTCGTCCGGTTGTGATTTGTTGCGCCTACAAATGTAGCCTGGTATTTTATTTAAAAATAAGTTATATTATATTGTTCATACGTTATAATACGGTGCAATGCTAAAATATATACACTTAAATGGTTAAAACAAAAAATTAACTCATGAATTAAACCGTAAATGTTCCAAACATGTAATTGCGTACTGATGCCACAGGAGGGCATTAAAGGAACAGAACCAACAATTTTAACTCATACTTTATTTGAATTTTGCTTGAAACGTTTTGAATAACCCTCGAATCAAGTTAGGTCGTCAACGACTGTAACACCTTTTTAGCCTCTATTTAAGTCATTTTTAATACCCAAGCTCATGTGAACAGCACGGCCCAAGTTTAAATATGGCAAGTGCGTGCCAACTGTGCCAAAGGGGCCACACCCCGGCTGTTCGTGGCGGTGGGGGGAATAAAAGAAGATGGAGGGTGAAAGTAGCACCAATCTCGCCCACCTGTCCCGGTTATGTGACTTTGCGGTACGACGCCACAGTTGTCAGGGTGTCGGTGTTCAACGATGGAAAAGATTAGCTAGCCGGGGACAAATGTTTCGAGGGAGTCCTTTTGGACTCAAATTCAAAAGCTGGAGTGTTGTAAAAGCAGTTAATCTTTTCATTCGCGCTTTAAAACTTTATCGGAGTGTCACGACGCAGCGCGCACAGTTGTCGCCGCTCCCTTTTGCTCGGGGCAGCTGAGCCGGCACCCCCACGGGCGCTGGCCAATGACACGCTCGTTGGGGGCCACAAGACTGGATCGTAACTCAAAAGTGGCTCCGAATGTCTTATGTCCACATATCTGAGGTATCCTGATTCTGAAGGGTGCACTATTGTCGAAAAGTATATATAAATATGTCATAAAAATCTCCCTAACGACTCTCTATTTTTTCATTTTGCCTGAAAATGAGTCTCCTATTGCGAGTTAAGTTCAACAAAGATCCAAGGGCAGTCTCTCCTGCTGCGACCTGTGGGTGTCATGTCGACGCCTCATTAGGACGCCACACAAAAGCCACACACGCAAAGGGTGCACCGTCAGATACATTGGGAGCCCCGTTTCGAGTCAACTAGCTTCAACGATCTGGCGCAAAATCCTCACCTGTTCCCTCTTTGGCCCTAAATGCTGGCGACCTTTGAACTTTCTCCTCACAACAGCTGCGTCAACTCGGCCGTCGGGCAACTGGCGAAGGACAGAGGGGGGATTAATCCTGCCGCGGTGGCTAATGAGTCAGCAACGGCGTATAAAAAAAAGATTGGTCATGTAACTCATTTTAGGTCATTTCATGCAATGGAGTCAAATAAAACGATTGGACATTTGTCATTTTTGTCCGGTGGAATGCCTGAAAAAAAAATGTTAATATGGTTGACGGTCAAAGAGGCCCAAATTTGACCGCTGCAAGGCATCCGCGCGGAACACATGGCCTCCGCTTCATTTTCCTCCGCCGCAAGCACAAGCCAACGCGCTAAGGTCAACACCTGCGTTCTAAAATGGGCGCACGGGGTCGCGGCGCGATAGGAACCCGGGCCGGGCTTCACAGAAAGCCGCGGCTTACATTGAAACCCGAGGCGAGCCAGGCCTTCGCCGCCCGCAAATAGCCAAGCGCTTAATTTTTTTCGCTCCCTTCCGGGACGTGTTCTAAACGGGACGGTCGTGGGACATTTCCCGCGGGCCTCAAATGCAACGTTTCCACTCGCGTCAGCTACGCGCCGGCCTATGTCGGGCTAGCCCGGCCGTATCGGGTGACCTTTGACAAATTGGAATCTGGCCCTTCCCGTGACAGTAAAACATTTATTTTATGGCCAGGTTGGATTCCCTAGTTAGTTTCGTGTCATTGACATGTTTGTAAGGTCACAATTGCCCCGTTTTTTTGCCTAAAAATCTGTTTTGGACGAGAATGCTAAACCAAAACAAAGGCCGCGTGCCATTTTACAAACTCATTCATTTGACCCGAAGGAAACCGTCAGCTGCGAACGCCGCCAACACATGCCCAACCCACAGTCGAGGCATTGTTCCTCCATGAACCCCCCCAAAAAAGAGAATTCATTGACATGGGCTGTAAAACGGAGGCCGGGTGGCGTGTTTGGGAGCAGGTGGGGGTGGGCTCCGGGTGTTGGGTGTCTCGAGCCCGGCGCCGACAGCTGAGAGCTGTGATTTCACAGGCCGGCTCGCCAGAGTCCGGCCCCCCGATTGGGTCGGACGGCGGGCGCGAAGGAGAGGCCTAAAGGACACCGACAGGTGGGGGGCCGCTCCGGACTCCTGGGGGCGGCTCGACTGGCCTCCCGCGTGTAGAAAAGGCAGAGCGGACGGGCCCGCCACTCTCACAACGCGGCCCGACCAGGACCGACTACAACGTTTTCTTTTTGCTCTTTTGATTTCTTTCTTATTTCTTTTGAGGCGTCCATGATGGGAACGAGTGTTTGTCGTGTCGTTTAGCCTGCGCTATGGTTAAATTCAATGACAAGTGACCATTTGCTCTCATCCCAAAGCTAAAGAAAAGGTTAGTAATCCAGTTTTTGCTAGCTTAAACTTATTGGACATGCTAAAATGCTTGTATGCTCATTATACAAGTATAAAGAGATTCTTTATGTGATAGAAATAAGGGAATATTAGAAATATTTTTAATAATCAATCTTTAAAAAAATAAGTAAAAATAAATATGTAGATATCCATTATTTATGTGAAAAAGAGAAACTAGGAAACTGGACATGTATGGCCGCCATTTTGTGTTTCAATCTAAATTTCAGTAATTAACTGCAAAGAACTTTACCAAAAGCTGAGCTAACTAGTTTTAGCTAATGTCCACATCTTGGACAAAAGGACCACCAATTATTTGTCCAATCCATCTTTTTTGTCATCTTTCTTCTTCTTCTCCTGGGAAAAAAAAACACACTTTCCATCCCACGCAGGATCCGGCGACCATTGCCTCTTGGGAGAACATGCTTCCTTATATCCCCATATTCATACAGCCACTTATGGAATGTAAGGAAGTGTGTGGTTCCAAGTTGGACTCCATCTCCAAAGGAAAGAAAAAAATGGGGGCTCGTGTCGGGACGAACAGGTGAAAGGAAGGCCGCCACTTTTAGAAAAAGGCCCGAGGATTGACGGGGCGCAGCTGTCGCCCCCTTTATAGCCGCCCGAAAGGGGCCTTCGGGATGTCAACTACTTTGGGACTAAGCAAAGATCTAAAAATAGGGATTGATGCTTCGTTTTGTGGATTGGGGACGTCCATTTTGAAACGTGTCTATGTTTTTTTTTTTATTTCTCTAGGTTTTTCTCCATCTTTTTTGACTCAGCTGATGCAACACCTTGCCGTGGCTGGTCAAACGGAACCAAGTCAGGTGATTCTGTGAGGTTTGGTCCCCTTCAACCAGCTACTGCGTCGTGAATTCAGTCAGCGGTGGTCGGAGATTTCATCTTTTTTTTTCAATATTTATGTATGTGGATGTGCATGTTAATAAAGGGTTGTCAATAAACCAATAAAGGAACACAAGTGTTGAAGGATTTATTGCACAAAGCGCACATTTTTTCCTATAAGAGGTGATAAAAAAATGATATGACAATATATTTCATTTTAGTGACAATTTTATGGCTGTAAAAATAATACACTTTGAATTATTTTTCCAAAAACCTATAGGTTTGAATATAGCACAATATACCCACAATAACCCCCAAGCACACACATTTTTTTACTTTATATGAAGATTATATCATGCTATATACATGTTAAAAACACATAAGGAAATTACATATATATTAAAGTGTTGTTTTTTCACCAAAGAACTCAATGGCTTGTTTAATTGAAAAAGAAAATGTCATTTTCGTTAATATACACTGTATCCGTGGAATGGTTAAAATCAAGTTTGTCTCCACTAGAGGGCGCGTCACACGGGTTAGGGGTGAAGTTTTGCGGTTACACCAGGAAACGTCACATCCTGGACGATGGCTGACAGCGTAACATCAGGTGTGTACGAAGCGAGTGTAAACTGTGCCTTTTCGGACTTTTTCCGCGTGGTTTTGTTGTTTGCAAACAAGTGAGGGGACGAAAACTACCATAGACTTCATAACTAGTGTTTATAAACCCCATTATCTCACTCGTAATTGTGTTATTTTTCCTAAGATAGCCGAAAAGCTAATGCTAATGATGGGGTTTCTTTGGTTTGACAGCATCATTGCATCATTCTGTTTGTGGTATTCCTTTTCTTCCACAACATACGAGTAATGTCAATGTTAGTTCTTTGACAAAATGTCGTTATTTAACTCGTTGGCTGTCATTAACGCCGCTAGTTGTCAAATCCTTTTGAACTGGGAAAAGGCGAATGAACAAATGTTCGGAAAGATCTGACGAATAGTGGCGCCAATTTCACCCTCAGATCTTTTTTCGTCAAATGTACAACCTACTCTTAAAGAGACAGACGTAAGACATTTTTCTGTATCTTCTTTAGATACAATTGCTGAAGAAAATGACAAGAAAGCAGAAATAGAGCGGACAAAGGTGATTCAATTAGTTTTTTGTTCATGTTAAACAAATGTATTCATTTATGCCGTGTCATTTGACGGACAGAACGAAGGCCGAGAGCTGACAAAAGAGGAGAAACAGCGATTAAGGAAAGAAAAGAAGCAGCAGAAGAAAAGCAAAGACAAAAAAGATGACGCCCCGAAAACTGACATGTCCCCCGCCGCGCCACCTCCCCAAAAAGGTACGTGACCTTTCTTATTATTAATATTATTTTCTGCCTAGTACTTATTTTACACATGGACATTTCAGCGCCTTCCACCGTGCCTTGCGCCGACGTTAGCATAGCGTCGGACAAAGCGGCTAAGAACAAGATGGAGGTCAAAACTGAGAGAAGACCCCGGCACGACTCGGACAGGACCAAACAGAGCAAAAAGCGAGACGGCAGCCAGCAGCAGGCCGCCATCACCGCCAAAGCTAAAGTACCACCTAGCGAGCTCCAACCCGGTAAGTCGCATGGGGGAAGCCGGCTTTCGTGGCATTTCCATGCTCACTGCTGTGTTTTTTTCCTCCGCAGTGGTCAAGCGTCTTCCTGAGCACGTCCAAGTGGACGACCCAGATGTGAACAAGAAGCTAGCCAAGAAGTTGGAAAGACAGAAGGTAGGTCGCGGCTAGCATAGCAGCTAAAGAGAACTAGCAAAGCACAGCTCGCATCAAAAAGTTGATGTATTTAATTACTCAGTTCACCAAAATGGTTTTTCGTGTATACTTTTGGCCATTAAATTAATTTTCCATAATAGCATGTGCTTTGCATGTGACGGTGCCATTTGTTTCAGACAAAAGAGCACCATTCATCACTAAAGGTACCATAAAAAGGCTTCGAATTTGAAGCCTTTTGCTGTGTTGCTTTTGTGGAAATTTTTCTTCAGGTGGATTTGCAGTGTTTTGCTATTCTTTTATTTGTGCTTGAGCTGATAGTGATAAATTAAAGAACACAACGTATACTTCCAGATTCCACTTCGATCAGACTACGGCTACAAAGTCAGCCTTTTTTCACATCTGCACCAGTATAGTCGGAAAGCCCCTCTCACGCAGCAAGTCAGGTAAGATTTTCTATTTTCAAGCAGTCCATTTTGAATACATTTAATTTTTTTCCCCCACTCCATTAGCATCCCATCATCAGTCATCCACCCTGCCATCGTTCGCCTCGGCCTCCAGTATTCGCAAGGCATCGTGGCGGGATCCAACGCGCGCTCCGTGGCCCTGCTGCACGCCTTCAAGCAGGTTTGGCTGCCATTGACGGGAATAGATGTCCAACGGCTATAAGTGAAAGTATGCGTTTTTGCCATCAGGTGATAAGAGACTACAGCACGCCGCCAAATGAGGAACTGGCAAGAGACTTGGTCAACAAATTGAAACCTTACATAAGGTAATAAACATCTACTAGTACTTAATTAGCCTAATCAAGTCTACTTAGTCAAAAACAAGTTTTTTTAAATATAATTTTATTTGGGAGCTACATAGACTTTAATAAAAAATATGATATTAGTTTTCAAATGAACCAATTCCTAGCAAAATGTAGCGTTATTTGTTTTAATTTTACTTTATTTTTTCCTTCTACAGCTTTTTGATACAATGTCGCCCTCTGTCAGCCAGTATGGGTAACGCCATCAAATACATCAAAAAGGAGATTTCCAACATCCCAAGTCACTGCAAAGAAGATGAGGTAAAATTTATCTCATTTAATTTTTTAAAAACATTAACAAGCCCTTAAAAATTCTTCTCAGGCAAAAAGCAAACTTCTCCGATGCATCGACGGCTACATCGACGAAAAAATCGTCCTGGCGGGCAAAGCCGTGGCGGAAATCGCTTTCGAGAAGATCAGCGACGGTGACGTCATTCTGGTCTACGGATGGTGAGGCGGCGTTACCGCTGGGGGCGTTCCCCGCTCTCACGCTTAACTCTTGACCTGTCCGCACCAGCTCATCGCTAGTCAACAACATCCTTTGCGAAGCCTTCGCCAAGGGGAGGGAGTTCCGCGTCATCGTGGTGGACAGCAGGCCCAGGCTGGAGGGCCGCGAGACCCTCCGGCGTCTGGTCCGGCGGGGAATCCGCTGCACTTATGTCCTCATCACCGTCGTCTCCTACATCCTTCCAGAGGTGTCTAAGGTGCTGTTGGGCGCCCACGCGCTACTTGCTAACGGCTACATGATGTCCCGCGTGGGAACTTCCCAAGTGGCCCTGGCGGCCAAAGCCTTTAATGTGCCCGTGCTGGTGTGTTGCGAAACCTACAAGTTCTGCGAGAGGGTGCAGACCGACTCCTTTGTGTCCAATGAGCTCGGTGAGGAAAATGGCGTCCGCCCCAAGAGGATCCCTCGGCCTAACTGTTACTTTTTCAGACGATCCCGACGACCTGATCGTGACGCGAAAGGGCAAGACGCAGCTAGCGTCGTGGCAGGAGGTCCGCTCGCTGGGGCTGCTCAACCTGGTGTACGACGTGACGCCGCCCGACTTTGTGGACGCCGTCATCACCGAGCTGGGGATGATCCCGTGTACGTCGGTGCCCGTGGTGCTGCGCGTTAAAAGCGTCGACCAGTAACCCGGATCGAGTGCTGTGACCATGCAATAAAGAGGAGTATGTATATACACGTATTCACAATGATACTTTTTCATTTAAGTGGGTTCGCGCATGGGGTTTAAATTATATATGTATAAATGTCTATTGAAAGCAGTTTGTTTTAAACCTAGTATATTTTTATAGTTGTGTTACCATTTTCAGGTTTTTATTTACTTTGCCTGAAATGCTTAATAGAAAAGTAGTACCTTTGCGCCCTCCTGTGGACACTATTGGAACCAAACAGGGGCTTTAAAAAACATTTTAATGACGCATGCAATACAACAACGTTAGTGTTTGCCAAACAGCTTTACAATACAGTGCATTTATGCCTCCGATTTAACTCCTTGGCTTCCATTGACGGTGGCAGACGTCCAAATAAATACAATTTACAAGTAAAACACTTTTAAAAGAAAAATATTCATTCCCTTTTAGCTGACAGTAGATAAATCCACTTTTTTTTTTAAAAACTACACACTAGGGAGACTTTGCTTTTCTCCTCTGGGTGACCCACAGCAATAAAGAAAGCACAAATGTGGACGCTCCCAGAGACCCGAACACCTGAAAAAATGGAAACTCCCCCTGTCGAAGACCAAATTCAACAACAATGTAAAAACAAAACATAAATTTGAAAAATTAAGAAGTAACGTACCTCTCGCAAACACTTGTAACCGTGATAGTTGTCGCCGCAGTTGCATTCGAAGAAGCCCGGCCCATAGGGACCACACCGGGAGTACTCGGGACAGTTAACAGCTGTGAAATGATATATCTATTGATTATTGTATTTAAAAATAATCATTTGTATTTGGTAAACTTACACATCTTCCCAGGCTGATTACACATGCTCCTCTGGCCTTCACAAAAGCGCTGTCCTTCACTTATCTCCACCTTATCCCAGGAAGAATTCCCACCAGGACATGCCATGTCTGCAGGTAAAATCCTAAAATATATATGTTTAAAAAGTGAAAATACACATATGACTTTGATAATTCCCAACGCAGTGCTTACAAATAACTCAAGTTGCGAAATCCTTCAAATAGCGAGTCGCTCATGTTGATGATGGGGTTCAACGACAGGTCGCTGCACAAAAATAGTTTGACAAATTCAATCATATTAAAGCAATGAATGACAAAGTGTTAAATGGGAATAAAATGTGAATAATTAATACATTATTGAAGCACCAGATGCATCTTGAAGATTGTCAATGTGAGTTAAGGAACAGTTAGACAAGTCCAGCCTAAAAGACACACAAATACAGCAAATTATGAATGTTATTACTACTTTGTATTTCACATAACTTGCGTATAATTGATTACTAGCTAGCAAAAACATCAAATGTACACAAAGTATACCCAGTGATGCGTTGAGGGTCCCTCGTTTCATTTTGAAGGCAGCAGCGTCCCGCAATACGACCAGCGAATGAAAAGCAAAACTGACCCACAAATGAGTCATTTTGCAAAATCCCGCTACACCTTTTACATATCTGTGAACACAAAGTATAATTACTACGAAAATAAGCTACTGATTGTCTCTGATGCGTTATTAACACAATGGAAAACTCAGTATAGTAGTAACGAATGCGTAATTACTGCTTCATAGTGACTATTGCGTCATATAATAATAGCAAATAAAAAATGTAGCGATTCTGAATGGTACCTGCGGTTCGTTTTGTTGGTTGCTGGGGTAAATGAACAAATATAGGATGAAAACAAGAAATAGATGCGTCAGTGGGACATGCCCTGTTTTCATGTTTTCCAACTGTAGTCACATGACCTTAGGATAGCGGACATGCGACCGGAAGCCCTTCCCAAACGTTTGTTTTACTTGGCATTTTTTTGTAAATGTATCATTGATGTAAAAGTGTATAATTACAAGATATTTCACATAACAGAAAACAATAATAATACTAAACCACTTAAATGTTTTTTTCTACAGTACACCTCTGTGACGCCTTTTCCCGCTGTCACTTTGGGTCGCACCAAATGAAAGGAGCGCAATTGGGTACGTGTTGATAATGTTCTTTTCATTAACTAACATGATAGAATTCATAAGTTTAATATGTCATATAGAGAAGTTATGTTTAATGTGGGTGTCCAAACTCAAAGTAAACACGCCGTTATCTTAAACGGTATTGGTTAAACCTCCCCCGAATGTAAAGAAAATGGTATATGTCAGAACAGTTCCAATGTGTGCTTACGTACACTAAACAATGTTTGTATTGATAAAATGACACTTTTTTAGACACAAGTTATTTTTCTGTGGATTTATATTCGTTTTAATATACATGATAAATGTTAATTTGTTCATTATAGAGGGCGAGAGAGCTACTCGAACTAAAAACATAGAAAAATAAACCCCCTCACGCAGAGCAAATGGTTCTTTCCATCGAATCTGCAGCAACCAGCTGCATCTCCCATCCAGTTAATGACATCTGTTTGGCGAAAGTGAGCGGGATCTCTATTTAGCATTTTAAACTCGTTTTAGCTCAAGAAACTCTCACAATTTAATGAAGAAAGGCTATTTAACCACATTCCCGTTTTTAATGGAATTACTCCACAGTCGCGACATGGCTGCTTTCGTAGTTTGAAAAGTTTATGACCGACGTGGGAGAAGTTTTCCTTTTTTTATGTGGAAGCTAGCTTTACCGGAGGTGGATGCTAACTCGGCTCTCCTTCTGCCTGACACGGCGCTAACGGACCGAGCAAGCCGTGAAAGAACCGTGTGGATGCCTCACGCAACCCATTTGTCGCCAGCTACTTTCAGTACGGTGTATTTGTAATTTTTGTTATTGCTATCATCACAACTGTGGCGCCTTGAGCCTCGTAAAGCGAGGGGGCGTTCAGGTACTGCTCAACATGCATTTTTCCATACCCGAAACTGAGGTTCGTTCGGGGGAAAATGGATCTACCTATGTGGTGAGTACGAAAAATTCTTCTATTTTTCATGTATGAACTTATTCCTTTCAAACTTGGGTGAAAAACAGCATGAGGTCATTGCAGGGTTCCTAATAAAATGAAAAACAGCTGTAGCACATCGCCTGAGGCGTTCAAGGACATAGTGTAAATACACTTTCCTGCTGAATATAGTAAACTTTTGTTTTAGTCGCTATTTTTAGGGTTATGTTCATGGGGGAAGCATTAAGTCACGATTAAGCGACCAAAAGTAAACTAATACTACTGTGAAATTCAGCTTTACAGATACCTCCTTGATGTCCACGCATCTCCAAGCAAAGACGTGACGGTGTTTCTTAAATATGTGAAGTTTAGTTGCTAGGGAACTGCCTGGCCTTCATCCTGTTGTGAAGAAGCGCATCGCTGTCATAAATTTCTTCACATTTGGCTGCAGTCAAAACAGTCTTTGAATGAGGATTGTGTAATGTACTAAAATGTTATTTCCAGATGTGAAATTTGATTGCAAAATCCCCAAATTGCTATTTTTTGCTCTACTACCAAAAAGTTCGATATAGCACTACAAAATAAAGGACATATTTTTTTCCATTGACTGCCATTGATATTGACCCAGCTTCAGGAAATCTGTCCGATTAATCAATGAGCTCTTTGGACTTTTGAACAAGTTGCTTAACTAATTTGTCATGTGGGTGTTTCACAATAGCGACAAGGTTCACTTTGGAACGCCCTTTAAAATGTTATTTCAAATCTAATTATGGCAATTCTTCAAATTGAGCATATGTCGGACGAAGAAAAAAAATAACAGTCATAAATAATTGCAGTAAGTATTTGTGTAATTAAGATGTCATGAAAATGTCAATGAGTAAGAATTGTGTCATCAAAAAATTCCCACAATGCACTGGTGTGTGTTGGGTAAACAAACACTATTATTACTAATACTTGACTTTGCTGTGATTTCTGTGGTGTTGGGTGAATGCAGCTGCTTTTGTGCAAAGTCACTGTTCCTTCCTGCCCACTTGCAATGACTCCTGCGCACTCTTTCACCTCGCAAAATTAGCCACGTGTCGTCCTCCCCGCTAGTATAGACAGACGGACAGGGAGTCAAACTTCCTGTGTTCCATTTCCTTTTTTTTAAAAGTCCAATTTTGTTGTTCCTCTTGATAAAAACCTGTTTTGGTAATCGACAGCAATTGACGTCAATGGAGGAGTTAATGTTAACTTGTGTATGTGTCTATCCCGCAGGCCTACAACATCCACGTCAATGGCGTCCTGCACTGCCGGGTTCGTTACAGTCAACTCCTCGGGCTTCACGAGCAGGTGAGGCCAAAGTAGGGATGGCCATCCCATAATGCACTGCATGTAGACATAACAAGGGGACGGTATAACAATGTTGGTAGTCCAACAAGTCATGTATTCTTTATTAAAATAAGCAAACGTCTCCGTCCGCGCATGTCCGTGTCATCTCTTCTGACAGTTGCCCGGCAACGGGACGTCCTCGCGGCGCCCCCGATTACCTTTTTGTGCGTGCAGATAAAAAAGGAATATGGCGGCAACGTGGTGCCCTCCTTCCCCCCAAAGAAGATCTTCACGCTGACCTTGGCGGAAGTGGAGCAGAGGAGAGAGTTGCTGGAGAAGTACATGCAAGCCGGTTAGTTTTGGATCTGTCTGTATGTGTGTGTGATTTCTTACTTTAAAGTTAAAATTATACCTAAAATGGTGAAATCAAGTTGACGTTAAAGTGACTGACAGCCTTGCTTTAAAGGAACTGAAAGTGGATCTTTTGCTGACAGCATTAAGTGTCCCAATATGTGAATGTAGTGGTATTTTGTTGGGAAGCGGCCATTTTAGGCCTAGACAAGTAAACAGCGCTTTAATCCTGTTTGTGCTCATAAAAACACCCCCCCCCCCACTTCCACGTTCCCCACCTTGCTCCAAAGCGGACTTTCATCCCGCACTTTTTAAGCATATTACCCTTAATCTGAACCTTGCACGTACACAAACATGTTTGCAGAGCTGGCCACCGGACTCTTTTTTTTAATCCTCTCAGCGCCGCCGCGGAACAAGGGGGCGTTGTGGGAGCTCCTATTTGCTTCAGTGGCGTCACCAAATCCGCCTAGGAAAGAAAAATGAGCACCCCACCTTGTATGTATACATGATTACCGTGGGTTGAAATGGTGTATTTTTTTTTCCCGCAGTGCGCCAGGACCCGCTGCTCGGAGCCAGCGAGTTGTTCAACAGCTTCCTGAGAAGAGCACAGCAGGTCGCCAGACATTCTTTTTTTTAAATTTAAAAATTCATATTCACTTCACTGTCACAGGCGGTGCAAAAGTGCTGAAAAATTTTGGCAATCCATATTGCAAATGATGCCCAACTATTGGCCTGAATGAGTTAATATGAAATAAGGACATAGTTAGGAAAATAAGTGACTGAGAATCGGATTTCAACATTTATTTCAGCACTTTTTACTCTAATTTTAATTTGCCACCTTCCATGTCATTAACAGGAAACTCAACAGATCCCCACAACAGAAGTGGCTTTAGACATCAGCCTATCCAACGGTCAGAAAGTGACGGTGGACATTCTCAGCTCCGATCAAACAGAAGACGTGCTGGACGTAAGCCATCTTTCTTTTTACATTTATTCCCTTTTGATTTTCTCCAAATGACTCCAATCTTGTTTCTCTGTAAGGTGGTCGCCAGCAAACTGGACCTCCCCGAAGACCTGGTGGCCTACTTTAGCCTCTTTCTCGTCCGCGAAGGAGAAGATGGAGGCCTCACGTGTACGTGACGATACATCCGGGATGTCAAAAAGTGTTCACAGCAAGCTCATACTTATTTTTTTTCCTCTTAGTTGTTCGCAAGCTTCAAGAATTTGAGCTTCCTTACGTCTCCATCAGCAGCCTACACAACTCCGACTATCACATCCTCTTACGGAAAAGGTACAGTGTCCACTTTTCTCATTCATAAGCCAGCTTCTCCGTTTAGGAGTTTGTTTTTTTTTCCGCTTGGGAGTTTGGGGAATTTGAGCCTTGGCTGGCTTTACTCTACGACTGATGTTGACTCGCTTTTGCGCCTGGAGGGAAGCCATCCAAGTCCTCCTGACCTACTTTTGCCGTGCGTGTGGGACAGCGGCGGGGGGGAGATGGAATGCGAAAAAGTCGCCCCAGTATTAAATGAGGCGAGCGGGATTTGAAAAAGACGATATTTTCTGAGGTACTCATTGGAATGTTTGTTTTGGGGCAGCTACTGGGACATGGTGTACGACGGAGACGTCATGGACAACAGAGTTGGACTGAATTTGCTTTACGCACAGGTGAGTGAGGGAAATGGTACACATTACTATAAGCTGCAGCAAATGTAATTAAATTGAGGTAAGAAAAAATGCACACCCCCCACAGAGTTTCCTGTTTTGAAATGGGATCTTGACTAAAGAGGGATGAATCTGCTCTCACCATTTCTAAACCAGACTAAATGTGTTTCTGGTGTATTTACACCCAAAAAATTACCATTTCAAATATTATATTTTTTATTTTTATTTTTTGCTCTTTCCATCCTTGCAGACAGTGTCCGACATCGAGCGAGGCTGGGTTCTCGTCAACAAAGACCAGCACCGGCAGCTCAATTCTTTGCAGGAGAAAGGCTCCAAGAAAGAAGTAAGCATCCAACAATGCTTTCACCAATCCGGCCCAAACTTATTCCAATGTTTTTTTCCATTTCAGTTCATCCACTTGGGCCAGACGCTGAAGTATTACGGCTACATCAAGTTTGAGCCGTGCGCCACCGACTTCCCCGAGAAGGGCTGCCAGGTGATCGTGGGCGCCGGCAACAACGAGCTCAACTTCCACGTCAAGCTGCCCAACGAGCAGATGAAGGAGGGAAGCTTCAAGGTCACCCGCATGCGCTGCTGGAGAGTCACGTCATCGGTACGTTGCGTCCTTTAGCCAAATCCCGCTCCCCTCCCGCTCTCCCAATCAACGCAATCCGAGCTCATCAAGCAATTGAATTTGTCACGCGCGACAGCTCAGCTCATTACAGGGCCCTGGCGGCGCCATGAATTCCTCTACTCCATCATTAGCCTTGTTCATTTAGTCCGTATCATTTTTCTTCCATGGTTTTGCAGCAAGTCCCGACAGCCAACGGTAGCAACAACCCGTGCGCTTCCACCAAGTCTGACGTCAAACTGGAGCTGGCCTTCGAGTACCTGATGAGCAAGGACCGCCTGCGCTGGGTCACCATCACCAGCCAGCAGGTGAGTTGCCAGTCTTGTGGGATCGGACGTCCATGGCCGTCAATGGCGGCCGGCCAAGCACTCATTTCCATGACTCCCCCTTTCAGGCCATCATGATGAGTATTTGTCTTCAGTCGATGGTGGACGAGTTAATGGTGAAGAAGTCGGGCGGCAGCATTAAGAAGGTTTCTTACTTTTTAACATTTAACAGCTTTTTAAACAATTATTTTCCAATTAAAACTCACTTGCTCTTTTCCCTCCCGCTCAGATGTCTAGAAAGCGCCACAACGGCTCCGCTCGGCACCCCGATTCTCAGCAATCTGTGAAATCCCCCCCTCTGCTGGTATGAAATGGACCGGTCCGCGCCACCCTGCCACGACCCCTTCCCGACCTTTTAATGAACTTTCCCGTTTCCACGCAGGACTCTCCCGACCAGGGCCGCGAGCAAATCATCAAACTGTCGGTAAGTCCCACAAAGCACAAATCCGATGGACGTCCTTCTAACCCCGCCTCCCTCCCCCCACAGACCAAGCTAAATTCCGTCTCCCTACGAGGAATCGGCGCCTCCAGCGACATCGGCGGCGGTGGCGATTTCCACGGCAACTTCGCTTTCGAGGGCATCGGTGACGACGACCTGTAGCTCCGCCCCCAAACGTCATCACCTCCGCAGCGGGGTTCGTAGCCACCTGCCCAGAAAGTTTGATTTTTTTCCCCCCCACTTCACATCGCTATGCTGCAAATCGGTCAATTCCCGCGACCGTTCGGGCGACCAGTCACTAGTGAGAGCCTAAGAATTTTCCCGGGGAAACAAAATGAATGTTCAGATATGTACATACGTGCCAAAATAATTGTTAGTGACTCGCAGCTACATTTATATGCTAACTGGCCACCACAGAAGGTACATGCTAATTTTACATTTTTCTTTGACTAAACACCACAAAGCATACTCTGCGGTCCGCCATGCTTATTATTGGACTTCTATCGCTGTCAATGGCAGCCGGTGTACCCGACATCTTTTATTCGCGATGCCTTAATTTTTATTTTTTATTTTTTAAATCCACCAGCATAACATTTCTTACAGCAATCATCCAGCCTCTTGCGTGTTGCACACTGTAAAAAGTTGGGGGCGACGTCTTTGAAACTCCATGGCTGTTTTTATTTTTTTTAAAACAAGATTTCTCATAAATGCCAAATTCTAGTTTACTAAAGCGTTTTGCACAAGAATAACATGACGACGTCACTTTTAAAAAAATGAATCTATATGTGTATGTATGTTATACTACGTATGCAAAGTATTGGCGTTTACTAACACGGATCTTTTACTCGTAGTGCCGCCGCTTGTTTATCCTCCAGCAAATACAAACTAACGTGCCGACCGACCGCCTATCAGTGTTTACATTGTTTATTCTTTTTGAGTTGACAGACTTTTGTGCCATTGTCGCCATCATCTCAGAGGAGGACAAAAAAAAAATTGCAAAATAACAACGTTCATGCATTGCTGGCGACGAAATGAACAAAGAAGCATTCTTGTCTTAGTAAGTGCTTTGTTTTTCCATTTTTTTGGGGGGACGGGTTTATGCCTTCATCCGTTTGATTTTTGACAAATGTAAAAACTCGGGAAGCTAAAATGAAACATCTCAATTGTAAGCAATATAGTCAGTCATGCTTGGACCAACAATAAATGTTGTTATTCATCTGTTAAAGAGCTTCAAATGTTTGTTTTTTCCTTAAAAAGTATCTTGAAAAAAGGTAGAATTAGTTTTAAATGCTGTAGCATAACATTGCAGGTCAAATATTTCATGAAATAACTTTATTTGCTTGAAAAGTCTTGCTTTTTAAGGCATTGATGAAACAGACACCAGTTCACAAACGTGGTACAAAAAGCGTCATTCTTCGCCATCTTCAAGGACAAACTCTCAAGGGGAGGGGCCAAACCAAACAGACAATCAGCCTATATCCCGTGTATGTATGCATAGCTATATAAATTGTATATTTATATATATTTATATATTAACTTACATACCTCTAGTAGTGGAGTAATAGCATTATAAAAATAAAGTCATGACATGCTAACGTTCTAATAATGCCACCTTTTCCTTTTCAAGTAAACCACGGGCTAATTTCACAGTGAGAAAACAGACGGCACGCACAAATACATTGAAGATCTACACACCCAGGACAAGGGAAAAAAAATGCAATTAAATTAAAGAAAATGGCCAAAATTACTTTTTTTCACAACAAGTAAGAAGCACTTGGCTCAGAGTCCGTCGCTTTAAAGGCACGCGCCACATGCAAAAACTCGGGAGGAAACTTTTCCACATTTTTGGAAGGTAGTAGAGTTTGTGACACGAGCCGGAATCGCAAAAATGGGGGTGTGGAATCTTTTCCAGTGTCAATCACTTCACATACTTTTTCCTCTCTTGTCTTAGTAGTCATGTTTTTTTTACAGAAACGCTTTGCTGCCATACCCCAAAAAAGATAGCAGAAAGATGATATCTAAAAGGTTTATTGTAAAAAAAAAAGGTACATGGTGTCATGTATTTATGGGGCTGAAATAAGGACAGTTATTTACCATCCATCTGAACTTAAAGTAACATTTTAAGGTTAACAATCAATTCTGCAGGTCATCCATTTTGAGTGACAAACTGTTTTTTTTTGTATTTTTCAGCATCGGCTAATTGACTTAGACCATTTCCAGTTTCCAGTTGGGGTGCTGTAAAGTCTGAGCCCCCTCTCTGGCCGCCGCGTAGGACATCTCCGCAGAGGCGGAGGCGGGCGCGTCCTTGCCCAGGGCCGCCCTGGCTCCGCCTTTAGCGTCCCGGGTCCCGGCGGGCGCCTTGACCCAGCCGTCTGTGGCGTGGCCGTGCTTCTTCTGGTGCCGCTTGTAGTTGTCCCAGTGTCCGGTGGTGTAGCCGCACTCCTGGCACTTGTAGGGCTTCTCGCCCGTGTGGCGCAGCATGTGGCGCTTCAGGTTCATGCTCTGGTTGCAGCTGTAGTTGCACACGGCGCACACAAAGGGCTTGGCGCCCGAGTGCACGCGCTGGTGGCGCTTGAGGTTGGCCAGGTTGCCGCAGGCGTACTCGCACAGGTGGCACTTGTAGGGCTTCTCGCCCGTGTGCACGCGGTGGTGCCGTTTCAGGTTGTCAAAGTGCGCCGAGGCGTACTCGCACTGCGGGCACTTGTAGGGCTTCTCGCCGCTGTGCGTTTTCATGTGCCGTGCCAAGTGGTTGGGGTAGTGCGTGAGGAAGGGGCAGGCGGCGCACGTGTACACCTTGTCGCCTCCGCCCCCACCGCCGCCGCCCACGGGGGCGGGGCTGCCCGCCGACGAGTCCTTGGTCAGCATTTCCAGCGTGCACTTGGCACAGATCTGCGCCGACGAGCCGTCTTCGTCTTCCAACGGGGCGCCGCACAAGCGGCAGGTGAAGGGGTAGAGCGAAGGCCGGCGGACGGCTGACGGCGGAGACGACGACTTCAGGCTCTCGAAGGCCGAGAGGTAGTCGGCATTCTGCGCCGCCAGGGTCAGGTGAGCCGAGGCCGCCGCCACCTCTGAAAGCAAAGTCATGTTTTGTTAGCAAAGATTGACTTTTCTTTGTTTCCAGAGCAAATCCTACCTTTGGCCGCCTCATCTTCTTCCTCACTCGCCCCGTGGGGGCGTGGTCCCGAGATGGGCGGTCCCCGGGCGGGCCCGCCCAGCGCCTCGGCCGGCGCGTGCATGCGCTGGTGCCTCTTGAGGTTGCCCAGGGAGCTGCAGGCAAAGGCGCAACTCTCGCACTTGTAGGGCTTCTCGCCCGTGTGGATGCGCAGGTGGCGCTGCAGGTTGACCAGCTGCGCCGAGGCGTACGCGCACACCGGGCAGTTGAAGGGCTTCTCGCCGTTGTGCGTCTTCATGTGCCGCTTGACGTGGTTGGCGTAGCGCGACGAGAAGCCGCACAGGTGACACGAGTGCAGCTTGTTCTTGTCCTCGTCGTCGCCGCCGGGGCCGCCGGGGCCGCCAAAGGCCGGCTCGTCGTCCGGCGAGGCCTCGCGGCAGCGCGTGCAGTAGTAGGGGCCGGCCGGATCTAGCGCCGCCGGCTCTGCGCGCAGCCGGCCGCATCCCCGGCACTGCGGGTAAGACGGGAAGGGTGGCTCGGGGCGGCCCGGCCCGCCTTCGTCGTCGCGCCCGCGGTCGGGGGTGCTGCCGTGGGAGGTTTCCGTTTCGCTATCCATGCTGCCGCCGTGGTCGGAGCTGTCCTCATCACACAGGGGGTACACGGAGAAACCGATCTCAGCGGCTACCTCTGCAAAACAACAACAACAAAATAAATGTTAGCATGGGCTAGCTAAAAATAGAACTTTTGACTAACTGCACCCCCCGGCATGGATTCCGTCTGGGTCATTCCTCTTACCAACATTTTCAGAGCTTCTCACCATCGAGTGAAACGCGCCCACGGAAAAGATCCGACGACAAGGCGGCGACGAAAAGGCGTCCTCTCCTCGCAAGACGTGCCGTGAGTATTGTCGGCGAGGAAGCAGTTTGTCTGTCCCTCGTCCGTCCCACCACCCTTCACCCCCTCTTTCTGATGATTACAGGGCCCTGTGATGATGATGATGATGGTTGTGAGGCCTGTTGATGGTAATGATGATGATGATGGGGTAATGATAATGGCAGCTGCTCGGGCTACAGCGCATGATGATGATGATGATGAATGTGCTGCCCTCGTAATGGTGTCCTTGGTGGTAATGGTCATCCCCCCCCCCCCCCCCCCCCACCTCATACATTATGTCTTAGTCATAGCGAACGATGAGGTGTCCGTCCCTTTGTTCATTTTTTGCTAAGAATGTCAAAAGCACTAACCTGAGAAATTTTCCAGGCCAAGAATTTTGCCGTTGCAATACGGAGGGCTCAATTGAAGGCGGCGGTCCAGAAGGAAGTCCGGGTGGAAGGTGAGCGTTCCCGCGTTTCCGCCACTTACAACACTTTTGGAATCCACTGGAATAATAGTAATACAAAATCAAATCAACTGCATATTGCGTGTTAGCCATTTATTAAATATTTTGATTGTGGAAATCCCTCTTTATGAATCATTTCTTTCTAAAGGTCCATGTTGTATATTTTCCAAATAATGAGTGTGTACTTACACTTGACTGGCTGTGGATGCTGCTGTTTTTTCCTTGGCATCTTCCGGTCTGCCTCTCATTTGGTGGCAACGATTTGGCGCATATTTTCGCAATCATTGGCTCGTACATCTGCAAGCAATTTTGGGAGAATTCTGCAAATGGAAGGCAAAACATTCAAATAACCACTGACACATGGGGATAGTCTTTGGAACCAGAATGACTCAACGGTCTCTTTAAATGTAGCAGCAGTGTAATATGTCATTTTATTTATATTCATATACTTATTTATTTTGAAGCAACTCTAGTTCGTCCGTTCAATAAGTTTTTTTTTTTAAATTAAAACTATATGTGTATTGCCTTTTGAAAAATAAACTTAATACATGTCGGTTTCCTGAACACAACGAAAATCTCCGAAATACGACACACCGGCTGACGTTGTAATTATGCGACAAAATGACAAATTCACTTGCAGTGCCCGAAAGCTATTTTCCGTTTAACTTGATCTATTTGTATGCCGATGCCTGATCTATCTATCCCTTATGAGTGCAATTGTGTAAAAGGGAAATGCATTCGTGTCGAACCTTTCAGAAAACGATCGCATCCAAAGAAAGCGAACACTTGATCACAAGCCGTCCACAAAAGAACATGCGGCTAGCAGGTGGAAAAGGCTAAAAGAGCCTTTAATTTAGTATTTGTATTCACTGTTTAACATATCGGCCATCTGGCGAGTCCCACACAAAAGGATCGGCGGAAAAGATGACGGGCGATCGACGTCAAAGCTCCGCCAAAAGCCACAACAAGCACGGATGGAGGTAGGTAGCACACGTCAACTTGTCATGCTAACTTACCTAAGCAGAGAAAGTAGTCCGCGTCCACACCACATCTGCGCACCCCGTTAAAAGAGTCCCGATGAGCCGCGATGTCGCCACTTTGGCATCTCCGCCATTTCTTCGCGAGCCGCGGCGACAAAGAAAGGCAATTAATGGTATTTTTCATAACTTAATTGATTTTCTGATTCGCCTGTGTGATCTCCCAGCGAGAAACAACAAGGAGACTTCCGGCGGAGGGGGATGGCGGATCTTCACATTTAAAGACCGCATCGCTCTTGCGCTCCTTTTGACGGCATAGAAACGTTGCTATTCACAAAGTCAACGCGCTAAATTGACATTTTACGTCGTTGCATGACGTGGCTATTGCGAAGGGTCTTTGTTTTCATTGTAACATGAAAGAAAACTGCAGCAATTTAACGGCGATTCAAAGGCAACTCGTTTGTTGTTTTTAAATCGGCACGATGGTGACATCATTTAGATGCGTATGTTTTCATGTTATCTTGAGACGTGTTTCTTAAGTGAATTGGTGAAGCAGTAAAGTGGACGATGTATGCTTATTGAACTGAATGTTTAAAGCTGGGGCTTTTATTTTGAAACACATGGCAGCCCTCGCCGGATGGTACGTAAGTGTCGACCTGTCTGTTGAAGGCTAGGGGAGGAGTCTGCCTTCGTTAAATAGCTATACCATCCAATCATGACATGTCTTCTTTCTTAAAGCAAATTAACGTGAAAGAACACATTTTTCCCCCCCACAATGTAAATAGTAGATATTTAGCTAGAAGAAAGAAAAAGCTCCTCCTTGTCCAAAATGCAGTGGACGTCTATTGCCGTCATTGGCTCTGAAGCATCATCTATTCAATGTCAGCCATCCCACTCAAAATAGATTTGACGTCCTTGTCAGTTAATAACAACGATGAACTCATTTAATTGTGTGATCCCCTTTCCATTGGGAATATGTAATTAGGGGAAAAAGCACCATGCAATATAATATTCGCCCCTTTTTTATTAGATTTTTTTTTTTAATGAATAGGAGAATCCTTGTCTTCCTGCGTCATCTCATTGGTCCATGTCACCGCAGTGTGCCAGCCCTCCGGGCCCGTCGTCAGCGAGCGCACGCCGGGCCAAGGCTCTCCTCTCATCGGCACCGATCGTCCGATCGCTCGCCCGACGCCGGCCTCTTCTCCACGCCGGCTTCCACGGCATTCGACGGCGGCTTGGCTCGAGAGAGAAGCCGGGGCTCGCCCTGCCGTCCACCCGGTGGGTCGTGTGAGGATTTTCCCCCGGCTGTTTTAGGGGCGGAGCCATTGGTCTAATGCGCCGCTCACAACGAGGTAGGAAGCCGTTTACGTAATGCATCTTTGTGTACATTTATTTTGGGGTGGTCTTCGCCTCTTGTTGCTTTTTTTTTAAACGATTGGCGCTTCTTAAAAAGGACATTGCCTTCTGGGGTTTGATTGTAAGGTGCTCAAAGCCAGTCATTCTGAGAGAATGCATCATTTAGTAGTGATGGTGATGGGGTTTTAGATTGAATAATGTGCTGCAGCTGCAACAGTGCATCTTTTTATTTAATTTGATTTCAGTACGTGCTTCAGTGCCATTGACGATGATGGACGTCCACCACATTTGTACTGGGAGGGGCTGCTGGTGATCAGCCCCTCCCAGTAGAAATGGTCGCCATCATTGTTTTTTATTTTTTTTTAGGTAAAAGTTTTTTTTTCCACAGCACTTACTCTGTGATTTCTACCTACCTTCTGAAGTTTTCAACTCACTCACTGCCATGCCAAAATTATTGGATGTTAATGGCAGCTAAGGACTTAATTTGGTGATGATAATTTTTCAAATTCTCTTTTAAAAAAACGTTTTATTTGCCAGGAAAATCATCTATAGAGACAGCCAATGAATTAAATACTATCCATATACTTTTATATATATCTATATACCCTTTTTATGGTTATTTTTAAAGTATTTTATACGAATCATGTAGCGTTTACAATGCTGCCCTCCTGTGGTTATACTATGAAACGACGCCATTGAAATACCTTGTGCTACAGTCATATTGAAGTCAAATGTGTCCTAAGTTTTGCTGTAGAAACGTGAATATTATTTGACATTATTATGATTTTTGAACATAATTTCATCCTCCCAAAAATGAGGAATTGCTACATCCTCAATAGTTAGCATGGCTATAAAAAATCATCCCATCCCCACCCTCGCGTGAGAGGATGCTGCTGAGGTCACCCTCGTGAAAAGCCGCATTGCTGCTGTGGGATGGAGTCCGGCGAGGGTTGCATGTGCAGGGAGGGTGCCGCAGCACTGGCCACCGCGTCCTCGGGTTTCTCTCCCGCTTTGAGCCGGGTGGAAAAAAAGAGGAAAAAAATTGAGCGGCGTAGCTTTCATATGCTTTTTGCTCTTTACGCGGCAACAGCTGTCTTCGGGAGAAAACACCTCGCGTGTGAGGGGGGAGGAGAAGGGAGGAGAGAGAAGGAGAGAGAGAGAGAGGTGAGGGGAGGATGTCCTCTCCTTTTTTTCCGGAAGGCTGGGTGTCCAATGTGGCCATCTGGCACCGATACGCGCACAAATACTGTCCCCCATTACCTTTTTTTTTCAATTATTGATGTACCTTTTACTACTTTGAGTTGTATTTTCAATTAAATTGACAGATTTATGATCATTATGACTATTTCAATCTACTTTAGTATTCCCACATGGATGGGTTAAAGTACTAATTGACTGGAATTCATTGATTTTTGTTTATGCTAATGCTAATTTTGACTACTTTTGTCCTCACACAGGCGGTGTAGCCCAGACGTACAAAGTCCAGTCCAAAAAAGTAGCGTGGGAAGAATGAAGTGGCACTAGGGTCGCCCTCCCCCCTCACCGTCAGGGGTGGCCTCCTCCCTCTGGTCTCCATCACCCCCCACCCGGTCGCGCCCACCCGCTCAGCCGGCCGCCGTTCCGTCAGTCGGCGAGCATGAAGAGGCCCAAGCAGCAGGCGGGGGGGCCGCTGGGCTTCCTCAACTTCTTCAGCCGAAAGCCCAAATCGGAGAAGCCCGCCGAGGCCAAGACGCCCAAAGACGAGGTGGCCCTCACCCTCACCCTCAGCCAACAACCCGAACGGGTAAGTCGCACACCCTTAAAGATGGGCTGGGGATCTGTCATAGGGTTGTAACAATTAATTATTATGGATCAATGTATTGGTTTGTGGAGCACAATTTAATTCAGTGGTTCTAATTTGCCATCTTGTTAAAAACAAGATATTGAAGAAAAAAAAGTCAATTTGTATTGACGGAATTTTCCTACACATCTGATTAGAATTTTTTAGGGCTATAGCAAAATTGAACGCTGTTAAATGTGTTCATCGGGCTGTCGATGATTAACTTTGGACGTCTCAGCTGCCCAAATCCATTAGAGTGTTGACTTAATGAAATGCTAATTTGCCTTAATGAGGTTGCCTAGCAACCAGAGGCGGGTCTTATCGTTAGCGTTCGGTCAATATCGATGGCGGAAAAAATCTTTTTGACGGCAAGCAATGATACTAGCGCCGTGTCATTTTCTATATTTTTTGCTGCTTTATGTCAACAAGGGCAGAGGTCAAAGGTCATAATGTTGAAATTTGTCATTTCCCCGCTCAGGATCAGACTGTAACGGACCAAACTGAGGAACGGATTCCCCCCGGAGCGGATAGTCCATCCCCGGAGTCCCCGGAGACCCAGGAGGCCCCGGCGGGCGCCACGGGCCAGGCCCCCTCCCCCTCGGGCTCCGACGGGGACGATCGCCTGGAGGAGTGCCCGCTGTGCCTGCTGAGCCAACCGCGACGGCACTTCCCGACCCTCCTGGGGTGCCCCCACCGCACCTGCGGCGACTGCCTGCGCCGCTACCTTCGTCTGGAGATCTCTGAGAGCCGCGTGGGCATCGCCTGCCCGCAGTGCCCCGAGGCCCTGGCCCCCCCGGACGTGCGCGCCATCCTGGACGAGCCGGCTCTCCTGGAGAAGTTTGAGGACTACCACCTGCGGCGCTTCCTGGCCGCCGACCCCGACGCCCGCTGGTGCCCGGCGCCCGACTGCGGCTACGCCGTCATCGCCTACGGATGCGCCGAGTGCCCCAAGCTGAGCTGCGGGCGCCCCGGCTGCCGCACGCACTTCTGCTACCACTGCCGGCAGCTGTGGCACCCCAACCAGACCTGCGACCAGGCGCGCCGACAGCGGGCGCGACACGCGCTGGGCGCCGACGACGCCGCCGCCGCCGCGCCGCTTTACGTCTTCAACGAAGAACCCGGAGCGGGTGAGGCCTCTTAACAATTATTTTTCGCCCAAAGGGTGTCAAAGTGGCGGCCCGCGGGCCAAATGTGGCCCGCCGCATCATTTTGTGCGGCCCAAAAAAGTAGCATCAAATTAAAGTAGTAGAGTATAGATGAATACTACATTTGATGATTTTCCCCTTTTTAAATCCATAATTGTCATTTTTTAATACATTTTTCCTGTCTTTAGTTCAAAAATAATTTTGTAATATCTGAAAATATATATATAAAAAAAGCTCAAATAAACATTGTTTTAGAGCTATAAAAAAACGGAATACCTGACGAATTGTCCGTCACCGAAACGTCCGGTCAGGGTAGGAAACCGGTATGGACAGGCAGTGCAGTGCGCTAACAAAAACTTGAATGATGGGTTGAGGAGACAATCAGAAAGATTAGAACCGCAATGGCAAGGAAGCCAAATGAGTAAAAACGTCTAAGTAGCCTTTTGTCGCTAGCGCAGACGCGGAAGAGATCAAGGCGTGTCCTCGCTGCGGCGCTTACATCATGAAGACCAACGACGGCAGCTGTAACCGAATGAACTGCACCGTGTGCGCCTGCCAGTTCTGCTGGCTCTGCATGCAGGAGATCACCGACGTGCACTACCTCAGGTAAAGGTGGCCGTCATACCGAGGGGCGGAGTTACCAGCCGCTAGGAATAAATACTACTGGGCAACATCCACCTGTGGGAGGAACCAAAAAAATGAATATAATGTCTGTATTTATTTATTTTTATTTTATTTCTTTCTTTTTAGTCCCTCGGGATGTACCTTCTGGGGCAAGAAGCCATGGTCGCAGACACGTAAAGTTCTATGGCAGGTGGGCATGTTGCTAGGCGCCCCCGTGGTCATCTCCCTCATCGCCGGCCTCGCCATCCCCGTCATCATCGTGGGCATCCCCATCTACATGGGCCGCAAGGTAAGACCACGTCACCCCCGGTCCGCACTCTTTGACTTTTCCTCGGCCGCGCAGGTCCACGGTCGCTGTAAGAAAAACGATATCTCAGGAAGCAAGCACTACTTGACGGTGGCCAGCGGCGTGATGATGTCGGTCTTTGTCTCGCCCGTCATCGCCGCCGTCACCGTGGGTAAGATGGCGCTCTTGGATGGGGGGGGAGGCTCTAAGGGCATGACGTGGCTTTTGTGCGCAGGTGTGGGCGTGCCACTCATGTTGACGTACGTCTACGGCGTGGTACCCATGTCGCTGTGCAGGAACGGCTGGTGTCGACCGCCCGCCGACGCCCCGGACACGCTGGAGGATTTGGCTAGCTGTGAGTATTATGCGTGTCACGGTGGGATAGGCTCCAAAAATAAGATCCCTTTTTCTCTTTTTGCCAGATCTTCTCTTCTCCCACGTAGTGGCCGACCACTGGCGGGCCCAGAACGGCCCGGCGCTAACCGACACCAGCCTGCAGGAGGTGAGCACCCAAGAGGCCGGCACCCCCTTGCCCGCGCAAGCATCCCAGCCTCCACCCGAGGATCCCCCTGAACGACAACCGGTCCACGACATCGCTTCCAGGTAACCTCCACTGACCGCCCTCACCCACCTCTTAGTATGCTCTTAAAACTCGGCCTCTCACGGGCGCAGGGACGGCACCAACATCGAAGTGCGCGTGGAAATCGAAACGCAGCGACGAGGCGCCCGCCAGTCCAGCCTCAGCAGCGTCTTGTCCGGCCGCAGCCTGTCGGCCGAGTCGCTGGGACGGCGTGCGGACGGGAACGCTTTGCCCGTCTTCGAATCGGACGACGCCTGAATTGGGGCGCCCACGGACCCAAAAAAAGCCGCTTCCCTCCCACCAGTTGCCTTTAAGCGCCAGGACCATTTGCGCGTCACATGGTTTTCCCCTCCCCCCGGGAGCGTCCGCGTAGCATTTCCGCATGTTGGGCTCCCCTCATTTAGCACCCCTTTAACAATAAAATCGGGCCCTAGCATGCGTATCGGAAAGATTTGACACCCCTACCTATGATACATATATCTATATACAAATACTATATAGATATGTAGGTTGGTGAATCGGTGCGGGCTTAAAAATTTGCAGGCTGGGGTCGACTTTGGTTTTAAAAATGCTGTCGGAAAAAAAGCCGTCCGTCCGGACAAAAGTATTGGGACACATGGGATCAATTAGGAGAATACAATTTGAAGAAGACTAGATGAATGACAATCAATGCGAAGTAGAAATTTTATTGAGTTTTTTTACATGAGTCTTTTCAAAATAAAGTAATACATTTTTTTTTCTTTAAACAAAAAATACTTCAATAATACTACACCCGGTCAAAACGGACCAGCCGTCATTGGCCGCCCATGCTAATTTATGAATGTAGTATCAATATTGTTCGCGTTTATGCCAATTTTGACTATTGTAAGTGTTGATATATATATACCAAAGTTAGTGTGGGTGTCTCAAAACTTTTGTCCAAAACGTGTGTCTGTTCGTCTTCCACATTTTACACATGGATACACGTAGATGATGTGTATTTATGAGCACCTGCGGTTATTGTAGCAACAGCATGATAACGCCACCTCCTCAGGCCAACACTCCATTAATAACGAGCAGAATTATAATAATTAATCATAATAAGGTGACTGTTCAGGCACTGCTTTGCTTCATGAGTGTGACAAAATGATGGGTTAATAAATATCACACAATGTTAAAGTGCATCTTTGTGCATTTATTGACGTTAAAAGGCATAAAAATATCAAAATATAACATGTAGAATATGCCAAATAATATATTTGCAATGACGTACTAATACCGCTAGACGGCACTAAAGTACAGAAAACACAAGTACTACGTAGTGCCATTTGAATTCTATATTAAACATTTAACACTATATTTGTACTGGATAAACAGATATTATAGTGTATAGATTTATTTATTTATTATTATGTATCGTATATGTTTGTAAATATTGTTTTTACTAACATTTTCAATGTTCTAAATGTTAGATGTATTTTTCAATTAAATTTTTAAGATCTTGTTTTATCACTTAAAAACGAAACATCGGGACAACTATTTTCTCACAGAAATGATTTGATAAGATTTTTTCTTCTAAAAACTACAAAAAGACGTACATTTGGAGGACGGAAGTCGCCACCAATCAAGCCTTGGGAGACACGCCCTTCACACCCAGCTGTACGTAGCCTTGCTCAATGTACACTTGCTCACCAGCTGGCGCCACCGGAAGTATCACCGGCTGTACCACCGGCAGCACCAGGGGGAGGGAGCGGGACGATTTGGCGGCAAACCGAACGACGGACGAGGCGAAGAGGGGCGGGGGTGTTAATTCGGTCTTTTCGCCGCTCCATCTTTCTGGACGCCTGCCCGTCGAGCGTCGGAGGGTTCTTCACCGACTACTTCGGCCATGGACGCCTTAAAGAACGCCGGGAGGGCAATTATCAAGAGCCCCGGGGTACCGCGGCACACATGGGGAACTTCTAAGCACGAAAGTAAGTGAAAATTCAAGTTATTGCCCCGACATTAACATAGCAAAAATGTATTAGCTTCTTCCCCCTTTAGCTTTGCCTTCCCGCCAAAGTAACGGGAATAACTTTCGACGTGTTTTCCTTAACTGTCCAAAAAGTAACGTTTGAACTTGGCCAAAAAGTAACGTTTCAACTTGGTTTTATCTCACAATTTGCATTTACGTCAAAAAGTAACGGTTTAACTTGGTTTTCATCGTGTTAATTTGTATCGCGTCATGTTCGTGAGACGACTAGCTTGTTTTTCGAAAACATCTGAGACATCAAAGGTAGCAATGGACGACTAATTAGTTACTACCTGTTTAAACGATGTTTTTATCGCTTAAATATGCCTGTTGTTGTCGTCGTCAAATGAATTCTTTTAGGTGTTTCCAATATAAGATAATAAACTATGACTTTAGGTTTCATATTTGATAGATGAATTTGGTTGGAGCGAAGTGAAATTTCCCTTTAAAAAAAAAACGTCTGTATCTTAAGTATATGCTACAAATACGGAGAAATTCTCATTGAATTTCTGTTTGTTTCAGGTTCTAAGTTAAAAAAATGTTAATTTACTGTCAATTCAGTAGTTTTGGGCTTCAGTCAATATATTTAGTGGATGTTAAAACACCACAAATATATGTATTTTTAAAGAGGCTGTTTTGCAAATGAAAATTTCATGCTCCCTGTTAACCACATCATTGAAAATCTTTTCTAGTGATTATAAGACTACAATTCTTTTTCAAAATCCTGATCGTTACCTGAAAACAAAATGAACCAGTCCGTTATCTGTGCAAAATTGTAGTCCCTTTGTTTTAGATTCGTGTCCGAGCGCTGAATTATTACTTGAATTATTATGACAGCCGCCGCCATCCACAAAAGTCCAATTAAGAGAGAGGAAAGGGAAGGCGGCTTGCCAGCATGTGGTGTCGCTCACAATATGCAAATGAGGCCAAGGCGCTGTGGCGCATGTTTTAAAGGCTATTAAAAAGGACTCTGGAGGGTCGTAGAGCAAAATTGGACAAGCGTAGCAGTTTCTGTCCCGTGGTAAGTAATGCTTCTGTTTGATTACGTTTTTGAATGCATTTTTGGATTCCAGGTAAGTTTCCTTAAAGTCATTTGTCAGGTCTCCCATGCAGTTGCCATTTTGTAATTTTCTTAGAATGATTTGCATTGCTGTTATTTACCTTCTTTGCAGGTTTTCAAATTTTTACCACTTTCGGGGTTTAACTCTAGACGAAATACCATTCCTTTTAATTATATTTCTTAATTTTTACCGCCTTTACGGGAGTAAACGGGACGTGCTGTGGTGCCCAGATGTTCTCGTGAGGGAATGGGCCCCCCTCGGTCGAGCATAGACCGGGAAACAGATGGGAAAGTTGGCGTTTAGGTCGGTAGGCGCTTTATCCCCCGGGGCTCGCTGTTGAATTATGCAACGGCAGGAAACGCTGAGAAGCTATCTTTGGCAAGCCAGAGTGCCGCGGCGGCCGAGGTAACGTTGCCTCCGACCGGAGTCCGATGCGCCTAAAAATAGCAGCTCTGGAAAGAATTGTGAAAAATCAATGTAGTTTTGTGCCGCGCTCCCACAGCAGAGAAAACGCTGTCTTGTAACCTCTAAATTAACAGAAACAAGCAGCAAATATTTAGCTCTTTTACTAATAGAAAAAGCCAAATGTAACCCCTATTTATCATACATATACTTTTTAAGCCTGGCATATTTATAATTTTGCATAATTAATTATTTCAGATAACTTGACTCAAACTAATTCAGGCCCACCAGTTCAAATGGACGTCTATCCCCGTCAGTGGCGGATAATGAGGCGAATACGTTACCCGTACGCCCGATTGACTCTTCGCCAAAACATCCAAGCGCTTCGCTTTGTTAACTCCGCCCCCCTCTACCTTGTTAGCCATTCCGTCGCCTAGCAACGCGAGATCCCACGACGCCTCCTTCCTTGTTATTGTTGTCAATTTTTTGAGCGGCCTCGCCACTCCCCGGCCTCGTTAATACTGGAAAAGCATTTTAATCGATTCACTTTTTTCCCACTTTACTGTACTATACAGGCGCGCTTTGACGAGCTGCCGCCGCCATCCCCGAACGTGCGGCCTACTTCCCCTCGTCAAAGGTGGCGCCCCATATTTCCAAGTAGGCTCGGATGAATAAAAATGTCAACGCAAAGAGAATATATGTCGACGTTGGGTGGGGGATGTGACGGCGCTGTGGCTTCGACTGGGGTGTTTCGCATTGATTTTATGACTATAAAATGGCACCAAACAAAGCTGTCGGGCATGTTTCTTTGTTCAATGATGTATCTGATAGAAATAAATGTTCACCTTTGCATTTCAACTTGGTCCTTAGTTTTCTCAAAATGGCTCCTTAGGAAGAAAAAAGTCATTTCCATGGGTGCTTCATTTGGACGTGCTAAATTTGCCAAGCGGGCTTTGGCCGGCCGGCCGGCTAACATCAAACGCTTGCGAGCGGCTGGCCAGGCGCGATTGAAGAGGTGTTAATAATTCAAAGATTTATTGGAGGGTGGTGGCAAGTGTGCGGCTGACAGATGGCCCGGCCTCTTTGCACCCACCAAATTGAGATAGGGGCTTCATTAGATACTATCTTGAACACTTAATCTGGATTATGATTTGCGAGATCTACTTTGTTAGAAACATCTGGAGGTGATTTTGGTTGTAACGTTAACAGAAAAAAAATGTTCTTTTTGTATATATCTTTTCAATTGTCTTGCATGCATTACTCACCTATGGCTTGGAGGGGGAGGCAATTGGCTAAAAAAGTGACTCTTTTCTGTGTCGTTTTGCAGAGCTCTAATAATTTTTCTTTCCTCCAAAACAGAGCTTCCGGAGAATTGGACAGACACCAAAGAGACGCTTTTGGAAGGCATGGCCTTCCACGTCAAATACTTGGGAATGACCATGGTGGGCCAACCCAAAGGGGAGGACATGGCGGCCGCCGCTATCCGCAGGATCGTCACCATGGTGAGAAATGGTTCGGAAAATTATTGCTGTAAATTGCTAATTCATTTCAGTGTTCAAAATGGTCATCCGGCCAAATAAGTGCAGTCAAAGTCAACAGTTTCATTTTCAATGTCAACGGCAGCCAAAGAGTTAAAGGTCGAAAACGTAGCCGTGTGTGTAATGGGAATTTATGGCCGATGACAAGCCAGTGGAAAGTCAGGAGGGGGGAAAATGGGTCATTTGCAACCCGGAACGAGTGCCTGTCATGGGGCTTGGCAGGCCACGCTTGACCCCCCCCCTCCTGGGTGCTCCATCTGGGTCCTCCATTTACCCGGAACGCTGCCTCAGCAAGGGCACGCCGCCTTGACCCGCTTGTTTCACCGTTAGCTCGCTACTACCGCAAGCACTTTGTTTTTTTTTTTGTTTCTTTTTTCCACACCAAAAGTCTGTCACTTGGATTTTCCGGACGTTAAGTCGCAAAATGAAAAACCAAGCACTCTGAAATGAATGAAAAGTGCAACGCTAGCATTCAAACGCCTGTAAAAAATGCTAGCCGGCACATTTTCAACCACGATAAAATCCAAAACAATAGCGCGTGTGATTCAATTAAGAAAAAACACTTTCCTTTCGGGTCGATGCGTTTCCAAGGGAACAGACGGAGACAAGCGTGTGCGGGTGGGCTGCTACAAATCAATTTGCTCTTAATCCGGATGTTATCTTTAAGGAGGCGGGGTCCGTCTGTAGATTAAACGACAGCTCCCTTCTGTCGGCGCTTTTAATTATGCAATAATTCCCCTTTAAAAAGTCGTAATTGTGTTCATCTTTGACAGGACTTGCCAATGAGTTCATTCATTCATTTGATTCCATTTTTTTCTCATTTTCAGGCCAGAGCCGGCGCCAAAAAGTTCCGCAAAGTAACGCTAACCATTTCGCCGAAAGGCATCGTCATTACCGACACGGACGCCGGCGACCTGGTGGAAAACGTCTCTATCTACAGGTGAGCTTTAGGACCAACTCTGGTTTTTACACCCAGTAAAAAGCCCATCTTTCAGGTACCTCACCACCATAGGCCCCGCCCACCGAAGCCACAACAAACAGCTCCAATGTCAGTGTTTTGTCGAAAGCGCCATAGCCTTTTCTTTTTGCATAATACTTATTAAATCCTTTGGAGGCAAATATCAAAAGGTTGCTTCTATTAGAGGAGGAGTTTCTCTGATCCACCTTATCTGGCGAAACAGACCCCCGAGTGGGCAGGATAGTCTCCCACTCGTTTGATCCGCGCTCCATTTTCTACCTTCGTTTAAAGCTAATTAGCTCATTCAAAGCTAGCATTGGCAGTTTCTACTGATAAAGTGTCACAGGTGTTAAGAGGCTTTTGTTCATTGAATAGATCAATTTTTCGGGCGTATATTCTTTATCCTTTGCAAAAAAATGGCTCAGGCGTTGCAATAATTTCCAGTCGTTGAGCAAATTTGCGCCATCTCCTTTTGTACAATTCGTAAATACTTTTTGCTAAGCTTCTTTTGTTCCTGAGCAGGTTCTCATGAAATTGATATTCCTTTTGGTGGTCGCTCATCTCAGCCGTCAGATCAAACGCTTTCTTTTCACGTTGGTGTGTGCGTACGTGACAGCTAGCGTGCTGTCAATCTTCTTTCTTTTGATCAAACTAAACCCAAAGGCTGTGTTGTGATGTGAAATCCTATTGCAACATTCCCAACAAAGAATCCAAACAATATGGAGCCATTAAAGTCATGTAAAATGGCGTAAAAGTTGTATATTTACACAAATAAAGGTAGAAAACCATTGCTTACGACAGTGTTCGCGTTGGGGTGTCCTGGGCTTTGCTATGTGGGTCACTCGCCATTAATCAACCCAAATAATCCCCCCAAATGCAAATTCGCGGCTGTATTTGTGCTCCACAAGAGAATTCCCTTAGAAAAAAAAACAATAATAAAGCCCAGCGCATCTCTTTGAAGTAAAAGCGCAAATGAGTTTAAAATAAGTATACTGCATGATGGGAATTACGCACGCCCACTCATAACAAATCATTAATTCAAATGATATGCCATATTTTGGCCGCAGCGAGAGACCGAGTTGCGAATTTAAAATGCGTGAAAATCAGGACGGCTTTCAAGAATGTGTCCATGTTCCCGCCAGCTCGCTCGCTCGTTATTCCAAAATCGATGGTCTCGCCAGTCAGAAATGGACTCCTAATGGATCTAATTACAGCTTCTATGCACCAAGGTCACCATGTGGGGGGTGGCAATGTTGCATTCAAGGGATTTTTCTCTTAGAGCTTTTCTTCTCTGGGAACCGGCACAACAATAAAATGTCATCGATTGAACTTGTTTTTTTTTTGTGTGTGTGCAGAATCTCCTACTGCACAGCCGACAGAAGCCAGGACAAAGTGTTTGCTTACGTGGCTCAGAGTCCTTTCAACGAGACGCTGGAGTGTCATGCTTTCCTCTGTCAAAAGAAGAAGATTGTAAGTTTTTAAAAATGTATACACATTGTTTCCAAAAACAGATCTTTCTCGACCAAAAAAACAGCCATAAAATCCCACTGGCAACATTCAACGACACATTATTGTTGCACATCACTAACACACATGCTTATTTTCACATCTTTAAAAATATATATATACATACATATATATTTTTTACCTTTTTGACCGAAATAGGGCTTAAATTGATAAGATTATTCATTGTTTTTACCTAAAACGAGGTCTAACAATTCAAGGCTCACATTTCAGTCACTAATGAAATTGGTAGGAGCTTTGGTTCCGCCTTGTGGTAGTCTATAATAATGACACGACGTTGTACGTTATTAAATAAATTATTTTTTCCCCCCCTCAGGCTCAAGCTGTAACTTTGACAGTTGCTCAAGCCTTCAAAGTCGCTTTGGATCTCTGGGAGATTTCTCAACAAGGTAATATAATCAAGACTAAAAATGGCAATTAAAATCACATTAAAATATTTTTTGTGTGTGTGTCTTCTTATTTTTAGCCAAAAGCAAAAAAGCGTTGAGCACGTGTTGCTCATGTCCCACAAGCAGTGATGGCCTCGGACGGATGACGGATGATCCGTGTCTTCCTTCAGGTGAGCCAACTCAAAAAGGACCTTTACAGTTTTTTTAATGATGATTTGTGGTTTAATTCTCTTTTTAATTTTTTTTAGAAGCAAGTGGGTGCACATCTGGCAGCGCCGATGACAAGAAGCTCTGTCGGCCGTTCTTGTCCACCTCCATGAGTTCGCCGTCCCCACGCAGCAACCCCGCTCGCCGGCGAGCGTTCAAGCACGACTCCTGGGTAGGACGCCATCTCTATTTTTAACCCCTTGTTGCCCGAGTTTAGTTGGTAAATGGTTTTCAATGGTGGCTAAGCTAATCTTGGATGCTATTCCCTACTTTCCCCCCACTAGGTGACGTCAGAGGCTCAGCCTCTTTAAAGCCATGTTGATCAAACAAAAAAAAAAACTTTTTGGGTGTGTTTTTATTTCTATTCAGCCACATATATTAATTTTTCTTTTTGATATGGACAGGACGTGGACGACAGACTGGACAAGCAACTGTCAAGGTAAGATTCCGGAAAAACGCGATGTCTTTCATTTTGGATGGAAATTGAATTGCAATTTTGTTGGATTGTATTTGATTTTTTGTGTCTATGTGGGGAAGGGTTGTCTTTTTGAATGGAATTGAAGTGTATGCTTTTATTGTCACTGTATAAGTAGAATGAGATTTAAAAGGTTCACAGTGTAGCACACAAATAAACCGACAATTAAATAATCAAAATGTTGCATGGAAACAAAAGCAAGAAAAGGCTCCTCGCTCGCGCAGCAAAAGACTTTTTGACTTCGTCCCGTTGACTTTGTGTGGTTTCCATTTGGAATGCAGCAGTATGGAAGCGGAGGAAACGTGCAGCGGTGAGTTCAAACTTTTAAACTACTTTTATTTTCATAGCTAGCATCCCTTTTAACATTTTTCCCCTTTGGATGTAAACAGTGGTGCCTCCTCCTTGACTTGCACGTGTAATGTGATATGATGCTAATTTCATTGTTTTACTCCAAAACTTTTTCTATCGTACTGGAACAAATTGAATGTATTTCAACTTTATTTAATACTTAAACTATACGTGGAGGCACCACTAACACCACCCCCTTATAATTGAAACCTCAGCTAAATAAAACCAGTTTATCATCATTAAATATCACCCCTATTTGTGCTATGTGGCTCATTAAAACAGCATCTTATATCATCTCATTATTTTTACTTTACTACATTATAACATACATTCTTTACTGCAAAGTTCATCTCTAATATGTCCCCCTTACTTCCAACAGAATGGTCCAGTCCATCTCTGGCGATGCAGCTTTGAAGACATTCAGGACAAAGACAATCCGTCATTGGCTAGCAATGACGGCGATAGACGTCCAATATTAACGTCCATAGCAGCTAATGAAGCACAGATTGGTGAACAAGGGTAATTCTGCCTTTTCTTCCAAACCACCAGGGATAGAGAGATATTATTTCCATGTACACACCTGTTAAATATCATTTTCACATGTAGTTTATACAAACGGTTTGCTTTCTTACGTATTTATGCACAATAAACCAATTTGTACAAATAAGACTGCACTGCCATTTTGAATTATTCAACTCTAGTGTTGCCTGCCACGTGTTGCCATGGTGACACTGACAAAAATGCGCTTTCAAATGGAAGACTGGAATCTAAAAGACGTTAATTAGATATTGATAAGGTTTGTTTGGCATTGCTTCTATTGATAATAACACAAATGGTTAGAAATGGCCATGTTAGAATAAATATTTTTAGATTTGCGCAATGTGCATCTCTACCTGCAGATGGTGCGCATGCAAGTATTGGGAAAACGGGTACAGTATATATTTACAAACAGGTGAAGTATGGAGAAAATATGACACTGTTGACTCCTTTTTTCCCTAAACTTGTATTTACAGGACCACCTCTGCACTCGCAGAGTTTTTGTGTGTTGTATTGCTACATGTCTGCTAGCGGCGTCTTTCCGTGTGCCTACCTATCCTTGACATGCATGGAAATCGGGACTGTTTGACGTCGTCGGCCGCTAACGAAGCGGCCGGCGTCGTCGTCACACCTCGATGATGTTGATAGAGGGCACAGATGGGTGAAACTGCGACAAAAAATTAGCATTAAAATGGTCACAAATATAACAATATAGAGCTAACTAGTTTTAAAACTGTCTGATAAAATAGTCACCAAATTTCTGCTACTTGACCAACTTAGTTATCACAAAATGTATATGATGCATGACTATACATAGCATTACAAAATTGTCACAAATGTATCAATGTATATATATCTAACTGTCTTTAGAACTGTTTTATAAAAGTCACCAATTTTCTGTTTATGCTGCATGACCAGGTAAGTTATCACAAATGTATATGCTGCATTACAAAGTTGTTATTCATATCTTTGCTTCATAGCTATCCGTATCTTTACAAAGACAAATAACTGACTATAACTGGCCCTACAATGTAGCATGACCATTTCTTGTCTACATTTTCTATAGGTAGTGTTAGCTAGAGCAATGTGTACGCTTCCCGGGGTGGGTACCTTGCTCCTGAGCAGGCCTCCGCTATGGTGCTCCGGCGTGCTCCTCTCAGACAAGGGCTTGACCTTCTCCTTATTGTTGCCGGAGTCGTTGTCCTTGATGATGTCGTACTGGCGGCAGAACAGGGCGATGACGGCTAAAACGCAAAAGTCAGTCCCTATCCGTCAAAACGGATCGGACGACCAACCAGGTCATGTGGGAACTAGCTACAAAATGGAGGCTAAATTTAAGCTCTTTAGGGGGCCACATTCAACGCTGTTGTCGTCATTTTGAATTGAAATGAAAGCGTACCTGCCCACATGAGTAAAACCACCACTATGATGATGACCTCGCCCGTCTGCAGATGGCGGGACTTGTCCAGCCCTTCCACTGTTGGGTCATCTATAAGATAGAGCGCGCACACGCATGCTAATGTAGTGACCATTGAACCGAGTCCATATCCATCTTGTAGTCCGACTTCCATGGAGCAGACTTTGAATCCACCTCATGGAAATCGTCCAGCACTTCACTTAGCCCGATTGCCCAATAGCTAAACGTTACTTTAGCTCACGTGACGGCCATTAAAAGTATCTTGGCGCTATGTGAGCGAGTGGAGAGTCCAGAAATAGCCATTAGCGCGCCTTTGAGTTAAATTTACAAGTTTTGAACCTGACTTTTTGGCGCATAAATAATCCACTTTGGAGCCATTTCAAATGATTTGGTTCAGAGTTCAAACGTGGCACCATCTGGGCCGTTTAAAGGAATATGCTTTCAAAAGAGGCTAACCTCTTGCGGTCACTGAAGAAAACTTGCTAACCTTGCCTTAAAACGTGTCTTTGATGCGTGTCTTTGTCCGTCTGACTCAGCAAAGGACAAGTCTTTGAAATACTGACTAGCTGTCAAATCTGGGGGAACCTTCTGCTTGCTCTTATAGAATCCTTAGCTTAGCATTTATCTAAAACTAAGGTTGCTTTTCTTCCATCAATACTTGAAAAGTCAAATCCTACCAAAAAGCATTGAAGAATCTGAAATGATGTCAAATAATTCATGCATTTTCCCAACAGCTTCTCTCATAGGTCCTGGGGGGGGTGCTGAAGCCTATCCCAACTAACTACGGACACCCCGGTGTTTTTGGGATGTGGGAGGAAGCTGGAGTTCCCAGTTGAAAACCCACGCCCTCCCAAACATGCCAACTCCCACAGAAAAAATCGTAGGCGACCCCAAGTTGTCCAGCAACCAACCTTGATTGGAACTGTTGGAAGGAAAGAGATCCGTCTTCTTCAGCGTCCTAAAGTGGACTTTCTTGCTAGCTTGACTTTCCCCGTAGAGCCCGATGGACTGGACCTGGACCACGTAGTCCGTTTCCTCCTCCAGATCCCAAAGGACGCAAGAGCGACTGGTGGTGTTGACCTCTCGGATGAAACGCCGTACGTGGCCGTCCTGCTTCTTGAAAGGAAGGAAGGAAGGAAGGACGGTCAAGGACGAAGACACCGCCCCTTAGCGATTCAAGCTCACCTGCTGTAAGACAGAGAAGCCGATGATGACGTCCCCCTCCGGCACCTCCCAGGAGACGGTGGCCGAGTCGGCACGGAGATGCGTGACGGACACGTTGACGGGAGCCGGTGGTCGATCTGGAGAACAAATGGGTGGAGCCAAATTCCAGTCGGCCCAGAAAATATCAAGAAATCACCTGAAGAAATATTTTTTGCATAACCAGGACATTAAAAATGGCCTCTACTTAGAGCAAAGCCCAACTTTAACCTGTTTAATGGCACTTTCTTCCCCTTTTGTTGCAGACTCCGCCTACAATACGTTTGATTTGCGTACTTGTTGCCAGACAAATTGTTGTGGCGACAACGCCACTTGTCTTTTGTCCTCCTGCCTTGACAAATTGGGCTATTTAAAGCCACCCTCGACTGAATAATAAAAGCGCCAGTTCGGCCTAATCGACAACGGACAGCTGGGAAATAATTCACAATTTCACCTGTCTAGATGTCCAGGAAAGCCATTGGCTGACAAATTACAACTTGTCCTTTCTTCCTAGTGAAAACATGTTTTAGTCAATGTCGAAAACTGTTGAATTTCAAGTGTAAATATGGCAAATTTGAATGCATGTATATCACAACCATTGATAGTTTCAGATCTAGGCGTCCAATCCAATTGGGTTCGTCTTATCCACAAATTTGGTGGCCAGCAAATTTGAAGCGTGGTGTTTAACATTTGCGCTAATTCTATCTCAGACGTCCTTTGTAGTCAACAGCAGGCAAAGAGTTAAAAATCGACATCTGCCTGCTTTTTTTTAATAATAAGAAAAAAAAACTGGCAAGCAAAAATAGATGATTATTGCCCTTTACAGCTAGAATTTCTTGTACAGACACAATGTAACGACTCTTACTTGCTCCCACCAGGAGGACGTCGCTGGCCAAGAGCAACAGGAGCGCCCAGCGGACCAGAAGCGGCGGTCGAAACATGGCTCTCCTCCTTGAAAAGACGCAAAGGAGCTCTCAAGTCCGACCCCCACGCTCCTTAGCGGGATGGGAAGATGCGGCGGTGGTGGCGACTGGAGCGGCGGCCCACGCCATGGGGATACAAAAAGCACCAGACATTTGCGCAGCTCAGGTGAGGAAGACCGGTCGTCGGATGAGTGTAGCCCGTTATGACTGACGCGCGGCTCATTTGGAGCGCCAACGCTAGCCCCGCCCCCCCTCTTACATTTACACTCGTTTTTTTATCAATAGAGTCTCGAATCTGTCAAATTCCTGCATTGATGCAGCACTTTTTGGCAGATTAATCAATCATTTGGCCAAACCGATTAGGATCGTTTTCAGTGTCATTAACAGAAATAGATATTTTATTCATTTAGACTCGTTTTATTTTTGGTCTGGAGAGGTTAGGAAAAATTAGATTAAACATGAAATGGTGTCCAAATATATCCTCAAGCCTAAAATATGTCCTCAGGTTATTTTTTTTGCATAAATTAATGAATAATTAAAGAATTTGATTTTATTCATGTGTCAAATCATGGCGATGTGAAACTACTTTGGCGATGACGTAAGATTTCTAATGCCAATGGCGGCCTAAGAACTGCCCAAAACGTGCTCGTCAATTTGTTTTAATTTCAGCTGGCCGGCACTTTTACGATTTAAAAAAAAAAATGGTACTTTGAGAACATGGAGTCCAAAGTGAGTCAGCCAAAAGACAAAATGAGCAATTCCTTCAACTTTTTCTTTTTAGTTGAGAAAGTCGGCTCGCTTTGGGATCTCTGATTGGCTTTTCTCATAACTTTAGAATCCTATGGAGTGTTAACTTATTATTCTTTTTTTTTTTTTAGCCAGTCATTCAAGGAAGAAATAACGAGAGTTGACCTCGGCTCAGGAAGGTTCTGAAAGTTAATTGCTAAGTGTTCCAAGGTCCATTAAGCAACTGTTGAAGCGCGTTGGAGAGGGTGGGTCTTAATCATGAGTCATTTTAATAGCGCCGACTTGGAAGCCAAACGACATTGCGTCTGCTACTTTTTGTCCGTTACGTCGCATAAGTGGAACACTTTGGCTAAAGTATAATCTTCTAAAACTCAAATCGTGGCTTAAAATAGGGACATTTTCATTTTCCACTTATTTCAAAAAGTCAGGGAGAACCATAAAAAAAATCCTAAATCGATTATAGTTTTTCTGTAGATATTAAATCATCCAATAATTAATTTGAAATGTCTTCCATTGGTCTCCCTGCAGGATGTTCATAGCGACTCGCTGCCCTCCTCGGGACAATAGTGGTATTGCAGGAGTATTATACAGGTTTAACATAGTGGGGAATGTTTGGAGCAAACGTAAATATTTGTGCGGGAGGGAGGGGCACAGTGTGTGGCATTTTTGGAATGCTGAGCAGCTTTTCCTGTTTCCTGTCCATCCAGGAAATGGCGGGCTTTCACTCCAAAGACGTTATCTTCCCGATGCTCTCTGGCCTTTCGTGGGGTGCCGACAACCCCGCCAAGACTTTTCCCACACTCTTTTTAAAAATAGAAGCAACCTAAATTGCCCATAAGGTCTTGAAATTAAGTTATTCTGATGCGCGCATCTGAACATTTAATTGAATTGTTTCATTTGAGTGCCATTTTTGAAATTTAAGTATTATTAAAACACTTTGTTGCTGAAACAAATCCATCTTTATTGCCATAAATAGAAGCAAAGTACATTTTGACCAGCAGAAGGTAGTGAATGTTATGTGTGCCATAGTCGTAAGAATTTTGTCTTAAGTCACGTCTGCATCTCGTATTGTCCTTCCGTGGCCACAAAATAGTCTTCCAGGAAGTTTTGCAGGAATTCAAAAGTAGGCCTCTCGTCCGGACGCTCCTTCCAGCAAGCCGCCATGATGCGGTAAAGCTCCTCGGGGCAGCCTTCTGGCCGCGACATCCGGAAGGAGCGCTCCAGGTTGCGGACCACCTCCGAGTTGCTCATTCCTGGACGTCCAAGCGTCTCTCTCGTTTAAAAGACAGCCGCTTCTGAGAACTTTTTGAAATGTAAATATGGCTAACCTGGATACGGTACTCTTCCGTAGGTGACGATTTCTGTCAGGAGAATTCCAAAAGACCACACGTCCGACTTGATGCTGAAGGTCCCGTAATTGATGGCTTCGGGAGCCGTCCACTTGATGGGAAATTTGGCACCTGCCGTCACAAAACACAGTGAGTACATCAATTTTATCTTTATAGAAGTGCTCTCCACAATTAGTCCAATTTTTTTAAAAGCCCCAAAAATATGTACCGCGCCCAGCCAAATTGGTGGCCGGCAAATAGTTTTAAAAAAAATGAGGCACCTTCTCGAGCCGTGTACTCGGACTCCACCAAGCGGGCCAGTCCGAAATCTGCAATTTTGCAATGCAGCGTCTGGTTGACCAGGATGTTGGCCGCCCGGAGGTCGCGGTGGATGGAGTTCTTGCTCTCGATGTAGGCCATGCCCTCGGCTATCTGTCTTCAATGAAACCGCGCCGCCACCCGTTAAATTACCAGCAGGATGTGCATGATTAGATCCGCCGAGGACGCCGAGGCTTTTTCATAGGGGAATTTTCCCTTTCGGGGAAGTGCGCGAGGATGGAAAAATAGCCACGTTTCCTCTGCGGAAGCTCGTAATTGGAGCGGCGTGCTTACCGTACATGGGATATCATCAAATGTTTTATGACAGAGATTGGTTTCCCACCTGCGCCGACATGTCGATCAGTTTGTTTAGCCGCAGTTTCTTTCCTCCGTCCGTCTTTAAAAAGTCCAGTAAGCAGCCTGTAGTGGCATAAATCGGATATTGACCACAATAACATAGCTTGAACCATGCTAAATGCTAAAATTAGTCACAAATGCTTTTATCGTTGACAGTATTACACAGTATTTCTGCCTCAATAGCTTTTGCAAATTACTTCAGAAAAACCATCCCACCGTTGATCATAAACTCTGTGACGATGAGGATGGGCTCCCGGGTGACCACGGCGTGAAGTCGAACCAGCCTCTCGTGCTGCAACTGCTTCATCAAGTTAGCTTCTTGCAGAAATGCTCTGGCCTCCATGGTGCCCTCCTTCAACGTCTTGATGGCCACCTTCAGTGCGTTCTTGTAGTAACCTGAGTGAGGACATCCATCTTGAATCCTCCCACCCTCGTCTCAAGCCCTCTTTCAACTCACCCATCCAAACTTCTCCAAACTGTCCAGCCCCAAGTTTCTTCACCAGGGTCAGCGTCTCTCGCGGTATCTCCCACTCGTCCGGCGCCCACGGCTGCTGAGGCGCCATCTTCTTGCAAGGGGCGTACAGACGCTGGCACAGACCGTCCGCCGTACCTACCGGCGCCAAACGCGGGTGAGGACGGCGGATGGCGGCCAATGGACAATGCTTCAAACCACTCACGTGTGTAGTACTGGACCAGTTCCCGCAAGGACGGAAAAGTACTGGAAGGCGAAATGTAGTAGCCCCCTTTATCCAGAGAGCGGATCTTGTAGTGTTTGACCACGTCGGACGTCTCCGCCGTGAAGTCTCTGATGGACAGCGAGAAGGAACCTAATCCCCAGGAGGCCATTTTAGACTCCACGGTCAGACAAAATGGCGGACATTAGATGTCACCTGGAAATGTTTCGCTTTCCCTGATGACAAAAGCCCCGACTTTGTTGCCGGGCGCCAAAAGCAACCGTTCCGTCTCTCGCCTGCTCAAGTCCTTGAAGAACCATCTAGAAGAGAACCAGCCAACTAAGTACAAGCCTAGAGCAAACCACTTCAATGTCATCCTAATTCAAGGATAAAGCAAAGAGCTTACTTTTCCACCTCGAGGGTGTCCGCCCGAACGACATAGTTGGACGGAATGAAACCTTCGGAACCCGTGGCTAGCGAGCGAACCAACCACCAATCGCCATTTCTGATCCAGAAGATAAAAGTCCAAGTCAAGACGTGGCTCCAGTTTGGTAATTTAGCTTCCACTTACTCTTGCAACACCTTGAATCGATCCCCCTTCCCGAAGGAAAGTTCGCTGTGATTGGTGGGCTTGAAGTCATGCTCGGCCACAAAAACCACATCTTCTACAACAACAACAACAAAATCAAAAATGTTAATGATCTGCTGTAGTTCTAGAGCTTTTGGACCAATCTTGTCCTTGGCAAGAGTTATCTTTTGAAACGGGAAGTAAGGCCAAGATGGAATTCCCCACAGATTTCCGATAAATGCTTCCTCCCCCGGCCGTCTGCCCAAGTCTACACAAACGGCAGCTGGCAGCTCGGCAGAAAGTAGTCAAAAAAAACAAATACATCTTACTTGTTTTTCTTTGTAAAGTATTGCTCTTAACACGGTTCAAAATAAAAAGTTTAATTTGGCGCTCACCATTTTCACAGTGTGTGTTTCCATGCCAAATCTAGAAGATACAAAAACAAGTCTTTACAGAAAAAAAACCTGTTTTTAAAGTATTTCATTGTACTTACCGAGTGACTTGGGCTTGTTTTTTTAGTGTACAAGTCGTCATGGAGCGTTTGACCACTGCACGTGCAGCCCATTCTGAAGAAAAGACTCTTATGGTATGTTGGAATGATCCAAAAGTGAGTAGAAGTACTTGACTTGAGGCTCTCTTTTCTAGTATGCCCCTCCAAGTCTTTTTCTCGTTATCCCGATGAGCCATTATGGTCCACTCTCTTGGGCCGCCTCATTAAAGTTTGCCAGCCTCGCCTCGTGAATACTTGACTTTTATATACAGTTGACAGAAATTCAAATTTTAAAGGGTGATAAAATGTAATTTATACTTGATACTAGGCACAGTCTTGAAAAGATGTATACATTTTTTTTGTAGATTTTTATTGGGAGTCAATGTCGTATTTATGCACTGGAACTTTAAAGTACTCTGACTGCTGTTGTTGTAAATTTTAAGAATTGTTATCTATTTTAATGAGATTTTTTCTTTAAAATTCACTCCTAACCTTTAGACTTTTCTTTTTCAGGGGCAAATAAACATCCGAGATCATTCCCTTGCACAAATGTGGACACCTTCCTCAAACTCTGGATGCAGTTGTGTTGACAATGAAGCGATCAAGATGGCGTCCACCGCCTCCATTTAAGGTGACTTTCTTTCTTTCATTTTTTTTTTCCAACAATCAGGTAGAACGCATGACTCTATTCTTTCGTCCACTGGAGGGAGACCAACGCTATAATTTCCAACTCCCCTATCATGACATTATTATTCTATATATGATATCACCATCATGAACCCGTTATGGTTCATGAATGAGGATGACGATATTATAAGCGGGTTGGGGGGGATGACGATCAATCTTACAACAGTGGCGGAAATGTTTGCTTCCTATGCGGTAGCGGCGGGGGCCATTGATCCAACGCGCAAAGTGGGAGGGGGGGATTATTGCTCCACAGGGCACCGCTTCAGAGAATTTGCCTTGGACCACCTGCATGTGGTAATGGGGGCCCACGGGGGGTCCGGTATTGTACTCCTACTATTGGCATTCTCACGCCGCAGGTGCACAGAAAGTCTTGCGCTAGCTAACCCAGTCCCTTTTCCTCTTCACTTTCCAGGCCGCCTTGTTTTCGTCCCAAGATTTGACGGATGGCGTTGGGCTCGGGGGGTCCCCAGACGCCGCGTCCTGCTCGGAAGATGACCTTAACCACGGTGGGAAAGAGAGAAAGACGGGCTCCTTGGTGGAAGTGAAAAAGAAATGACCACCGAGAGATGGAGATGGACGTCCAACAAGACAAGGTTGGCCCGCATTTTTATATTATTGTTACGAATACTGAAATGACAAGAGTCAAAATCATTTAGTTGGAAAAATAGATAAAGATGTAAAACTATACGAGTCCAATTTAAAAATAATAATAATATGATTGAATATTAAAAAGGCCATTTTTCCAATAGTCTTGCCTAATTCCAATTTAAAGCGACAAAACCACAGCAAATAATGTATACTATATGTCCATATACACATGTGGACTTCCCCCTGGCGCTTCCTGCCTGTGTGGGAACATTCCGTGGCCTCTGTCACACACGGAAGTGATGAGAAGCTCCCCCTCAAACAAAGCGCTCGTCAATAAGGAACAATGCGTCACGTCCCCCTCCCCTCGTAAGGCCCGTCGTCCTCCGGGACGTCGCTCGCCGCCGCTTGTCCCCCCTCCCGAAAACGGCGAGTCGAAGGAAGACCGGCAGGTGCTTCCTCGGCCACCGTCTTCTCTCGGCCGGCGCTCTGGGGTCACGTGACGGCCCCTGGACCGGTGCGGTCAATCAGGGCGACGCCAATTATGGGTGTCGCGTACCCCGGGGAGAGCGGCGGCCCAGGCGCATCCATCAGTTCCGCCGTAATGGCGGTCTGGGATTTGCGGGGCACTCAATTTAGGAGATGTCTTTCATCAAATGTGCCATCGCTGTATTTTTAAATGACATTTCAGTCCTTTTTGGTAAAAATAATAATAATGGCCATTTTGTCACAAAGATAAACATCATGAATCCGTCCATATTTGTAGTAATATAATGTAAATAGGAAAAGAAAAATCCACAAACAACCCATTTAATTTTTGGGGGGTAGTCCAGATAATGTGGTAAAATAATCACTGGCATATTTTAAAGTGCAATTGCGTTTTATTTCCCGACAAAAATGTGCTTGTTACTTATATCACCCTCTATTATACTCCTCATAGTATACATACTAAAATGTTATTTTTTTAAAAACATCAAGGTGACTAGAACATATTCTCCCAAAAAGTACTTCAAGTAGAGACAAGAATTAACCGGTTACGTACGTATCTGTGCAAAAAAAAAAATACACTGGTAGGCCCTTAAATGCAAGAAAAAGAAAAAATCTATAAACATCATTTGAGCTTTCCACAGAACTCAAACTGTTGACATTTTTTGACTTGTTTTGAAGCAGTTTTTTTGTGTCTCGTACTAGCTGATTTGTGTTGGAGGTCTTGACTTTTGAGCAGGTCTACGTGGCCCCAAAAACAGCGTCACGCATCCGAGTCCTCGCCGTCGGCGTCCACGCCGTCTTCGGATTGATCTCTGGCTTTTCTCAAAGTGCCGTCCACCTTCAACGTTGAGGCTTCGGCGGCGACGGCGTCACCCGCGTCTTGATGGGCCGGTCGGCCGGGGGCGGAGTCCCGGCCCCCGTCGGCATCGGCGGTGTCGTCTGATTCCGCTTCGTCCTCGCCGTCCGCCGAATCGCCCACCACGCGTTCTTGCCCGTCTTTTTCAGACGCGTCGAAGGTTCCTTCGTTGGTGTCTTGGCCATCTCCGTCTTCCGCTGGGTCTTCTTGGTTTTCCGTTGGCGGTTGGAGCGTCTCAGTTTCCAGCTCAGCCACCTCATCTTCATTTTCTGGTTTGACTTCAGGTTCTTCCTCTTCTGCGCCGTTCTCGTCAGTCACTTCAGGTTCTTCCATTTCTTTTTCAGATGCTTCCAAAGTCTCCTCATTGGCCTGTTCTTCTTCATCTTGGTGTTGATTGTTTTCAGCGACATCATCCAGAATTTCCTCATCTGGGATCACTTCAACTTCTTGTTGTCCGGGATCCTCGTCTTCTTGGTTATTTTCCTCATTGGCCGCTTCAGGTTCCTCTGACTCTATTTCAGATGTTTCCAAATTCTCTTTGCTTTCTTCTTCCTCTTGGTCCTCATTATCGTTTATTTGGTCTTCTTCAGCAGCCTCGATGGCTTCTGAATTCTCCAGATCGGTCACCTCATCTGGTTCTTCTTCTTGATCTTCATCTTCAATGTTGTTTTCCTGATTTTGGGATTCCAGATCACTTTCATCTTCTTCAGTCTTATGGTCAACTGGATTTGGTTCTTCGTTTTCACTCACTCGATTGCTCTCGTCATTTTCACAATCCTCATCTTGAAGGTCTTCAGCGCTCGCCTCGGGCTCCTCCTCATTTTCATCTTCTTGTGGGTTTTCCCCTTCTTCACTGGGCTCTTGATTCTCCACGCTTTCGTCATCAGCGGCTTTGGGTTCTTCTTCTTCTTCCTCTTTTTCAGTTACTTCCGAAGAATCCATATTTGTTTCATCTTGATCATCCTCTCCCACGTCCTCTTCATTTTCCGCCTCACTCCCGCCATCCGGCTCCTCACATTGATCCTCCTCGTCAACTTGGTCTTCTTGGTCGTTGGCACCTTCTTCTACGGCAGCCTCTTGGTCATCTACTGCTCCTGATTCTTCCTCTTCTGGCTCTTCACACGCTGATTCATTTGTGATGGCATCTGGGTCTTCAGAATTCTCCTCCGATTCTTTTTCAGCACCTTCATCGTCATCTGGGTCTTCTTCACCTCCGTCATCCTGGGTTCTGTCTGCAATCTCGTCTTGGCTTGGGTCATCCACGTCGGGATCTTGTAAATTTTCACCCTCTTCTTGACTTTCAGTGGCACCTTCTGCTTCTTCTGCTCCAGTCTCAACAGGTTCCTCATCTGGGAGTGTCTGGCTCTCCTCTTCATCTTTGTTGTCATCTTCACTGGTACCGGGAATGTCCTCCTCTTCATCGACGGTAGCTTCTTCTTCTTCGTCCTTGGCGGGTACTTCGTCATCTTCAATTTCCTCGGCGTCCCCCTCCGGGTCTTCGTCGTTTTGTGTTGAAGCGGCACCATCATCTTCATCCCCACTAGCGGCAGAAAGTTCCTCGCCAACATCTTCACATTCAGCTTGGTTTTCATCTTCTGGGTTGACATCCTCATCCTCACTAGCGACAGGAGGTTCCTCTTCACTGTTGGCTTCCAATTCTTGGTCGCTCGTAGCTCCCTCTTCAGTGTCTTCAACTCCCTCGGCAACCACGTCTTCATCCTCATTTTCTGCCAGATTCGAAGGCTCTTCCTCGCCACTCACTTGGCCTTCATCTGATTGACCTTCACCTTCTACATCTTCAGCATCTTCAGCTTCACTTGTGGCTTCTGCTTCTTCTTCACTGGCCGCATCAGCCTCGCCATCTTGATCATCTCCGCTCGTAACAGAAGTCTTTTCGTCTTCTTCATCAGCCTCAGATTGGTTTTCGCTTGTAGCTTCCGTGGTCACCTCTGGTTCTGAAACTTCATCTTCTCCACCTTCACCCGCAGAGAGCTCGTCCTCTTCCTTTAAGTTGTTGATGGTGGACGCATCATCGTTCTCGTCGCCTCCTTCAACTTCTTGCGTTTTTTCGTCTTCTGAAGCTTGGGCGCTGGCCTCCTCGTTTTCTTTGGTAGACGGGTCGTCAATCTCTGTCGGATCAGGTTCTTCCTCAACTTCAATTCCTCCTTGTTGGTCTTCCTCAGATTCCTGTTGACTTTCAACCGCCTCCTCGTCTTCTCCAGCTTCTTCGGTCATCGCATTTTCAGCCTGTGGGTCTTCCTCGACATTGGAGCCTGTCGTGGTGGATGCCTCGTCACTTTCGTCCTCGCCGGAATGTCTTTGAGTCGTTGGATCATCTTCAGCCGGTTCCTCCTCTTCATTTTCAGACACAGCTTCTTCATCTTTGTCTTCCACGTCTTCCACGTCTTCCACTTCATCTTCCACCGCTTCCATGCTGGCAGGGTCCAAAATCTGCGCCACCAGCGACGCCGCGGCAGCTTTTGCTACGTCTCTTCCCAGAAATTCCTCGCCCGGATCGTCATTTCTCTTCTGGAGAATCTTCTTCAGATCGAAATCCATCAGAACCGGGGCGGCGTTGGGCGTTTGGACCGGGAGTTGAGCCCTCCGCGACAGTCTCTTGGCCACGCACGAGTCGCACGGGCAATTTTCGTCGTCGGTCTCTCCGCGCTGGTCGCTGAACATGCTGCTGTTCACCGATTCGTCGCTCCTCCCCGAGCGCTTGGTCTTCATCCGGAGTCGCCGTCTCCTCTCGTCCGTCTGGGTGGTGGAAGGTCTGGATTTTGCTTCTTTGGGCGGTCTGGGCGCCCCCGCCCGTCCTTTAATCTTGCACAGTTCTCTGTTGATGCTGGTCTGAATGCGCCTGTGGATCTCATCTCGGAGTTCGCTGACCACGGCGTCAAACTGCTCGCTATCGTCGATGCTCCACTGGTCTTTGAAATCGCTCATGGCTTCCGCGTAATGCGCCATGAACTGCTTTTCGATTTTGCTCAGCAAACTGTGGACCCACAGCGGATCGGGGTCTAGAGACGAGCGTTTGCGGGACAAGACGGAACTCTCCGAAACGGCCTCCGTTCCCGTCCTCCCGTCGGTCTCCGAGCACTTGTTGGAAGACGACGGACTGTCGGAAGGTTCCGGCGGACCTTCTCCGCTTCCGGTGGTCTCGTCTGTCGGGGGATCTTCCTTGGGGTTTTCCTCACAAGGTCCTTCTTCTTCTGTTTGGCCCACATCTTGGTTCTGGTGGACCTCCGGCGCTTTCTCTTCCGTCCCCGTTGGGTTCTGCGCTTGGTTCCTACCGTCGCTGCTCTTTCCAGAACCCGTGGAACCGCTGTTGACATCCACTCCAGAGGACGACCCCTGGTTGAAGTCTTTCTCGGATTGGCGGTCGGCTTCGTTTTGGATGCTTCTGCAGAGCCACAGGGACTGAAGGATCTCCATGAGGGCTTTGTATCGTTGACATTTTTCATCTGCATTTTTAGGATCCCTGTCAATCAACTGCAGCTTGGCCAGGCAATCGAAGAGACCCGTGGCAGAGGTGCTCAGTTTTCGTCCATATGCCGGAGAAACCTCCGGTAGACTGTGGCACCTGTCCATCCTCGGGTTGAGGAGGACTTTCATCACCTGGACGGTGGAGTGGAATATCTTGGCGTCAACCTCGCCGCAGTTTTCCGCCTTGGCGTCCCCGGCAGTTTTCGGACATTCGCCCTCCTCGTCCAGTCCGTTGATGTCGTTCTCGGCCGGAGCGTCTCCGCCGTTGATTTCTTCTGCCGCGTGGCCGTTCAGATCTTCCATTTGATACAGTTCTCCCTCAGGTGGGATTTTGTTCAGCCACTCGTTGACGACTTCGGTCAGCGACGCGTTGGGCAGGCTGGACGGAACCAGAGCTTCCTCTTCTGTGCCGTTGGGTTCTGTCTCGGCGCTCTCGTTTCCGTTGACTTGAGTCTCGCAGATTTGAGGAATGGATTTTGGTGGGCTTTGGTCCTCTTCGTTCACCAAGACTTCGGTTTTCCTGGACTTGACAGATCTTGCAGACGCTTTGCTTTTCCTTTCCAGAACTTCAGAGGTCACCGATGTTTTGGACTTGGATGACATGGCCGTGGAGGCTCTCCCTTCAGGTTCCTCGACTGCCACCACCGGGACATTCGACTTCTTGGACTTTGCCGAGACGTTTGACATTGCTGTTTTTGCGTCAGACAATCTGGAGTTTTTTCCAGACTTTCTGCTTCCAGAAGAGCGAACAGATTGGACTGATAACGCACCTGATGTCTCTGGATTTTCTTCAACCCTGCTCCCGTCCGATGCATTGGATGTCCTGGACGTGTCCGTCATGGCACTGTCCGTTTTGACTTCTTCACTTTCAGTTGGAGGTCTCAAAGACAATTTGGAGGATGCTGACAACAAGGAGATGGCTGCAGAAGAATTGGACTTTCTGGATTTTGTGGATTTTCCAGAAAGGTTGCTCGGTGCTCTCTCCAGGTTTTCATCGGTTTCTCGCTGAGCAGCTGAGGATCTGGACTTTGCCGATCTGGCAGATCTGGAGGACTTTGCTGAGACGGCGCTCCGTGGCCTCAGTGCCGCTTCTTCTTCTGACGCTATCTCACAAACGGATGGGCTCGGCGATCGAGATACGTTTGTGGTGACCGAGGATTTGCTTGCCGATCTCTCATCTGGATTCTCCCACTCCGTTTCTTCGGCTTTGGAGGACGGAGAAATGGCGGAGGTCTTTGTCTTTGCAGATCGCTCGGAGTTGACGGACAAGGAGCTAGCCACTCTTTCTGAAGGCACAAGACACTCGGAGACTTCTTCGGTAATTCCCGAAGACTCGACCACCTGGCTTTCGCTGCATTGGGAGATTTCTTCGGCCGCTTTGGACTCCCCCGATCTGTCGGATGGAACCGAAGACACTTGTTCTTCGCTCTCATCTTGGGCCATTTCTGCGCTCTGTTCGCTCACGAGCTCGGAAACATCTCTGGATGATTCAGAGTTCATTGCAGATTTACCTGACAAATTGCTTGAAGCTCTCTCTTCTTGATTGCCATCCGAAGTGTTTTCTTCAGCTGACACTTTGGTTCGGTTAGAATTTGAAGATTTGACTGACAGTTGACTCGCTGCTCTGCTTGATACTTCTTCAGATATCTCGGAAGCATTTGACTTTGGCCTTGGGACTTCAGCCGAGCGCTTGGACCTGTTGGATCGAGCGGAAATACTGGATCGGACGGATAGTGAACTTATCGATGCCCTCTCACTTGGTTCCTCCGAAGCAGACATAGCGTCTTGATCAGAAATCACATCTATGACTTCATCAGTTGCTACCTTTGACACATTGGTCTTCTCTGACGCAGTTGACTTTGGCCTCGGCACTTCAGCTGAACGTTTTGACCTATTGGATCGAGCAGAAATACTGGATCGGACAGACAGTGAACTTATCGATGCGCTCTCGCTTGGTTCCTCCGAAGCAGACATGGCGTCATGATCAGAAATCACATCTTGCACTTCTTCGGTTCCTACATTTGACACATTGGTCTTCTCTGAAGCAGTTGACTTTGGCCTTGAGACTTCAGTCGAACGTTTGGACCTGTTAGATCGAGCAGAAATACTGGATCGGACCGACAGTGAGCTCATAGATGCGCTCTGGCTTGGTTCCTCGCAAGCTGACATAGCGTCATGATCAGAAATCCCATCTATGACTTCTTCACTTGCAACCTTTGACACATTAGTCTTCTCTGAAGCATTTGACTTTGGCCTGGATATCTCAACTGAACGTTTAGACCTATTGGAACGACCAGAATGACTTGATCGGACAGATAGTGAACTTACAGATACGCTCTTGCTGAGTTCCTCTGAAGGAGATGCAGCTCCATCATCAGAAATCACATCTTGCACTTCTTCGGTTCCTGCATTTGACACATTGGTCTTCTCTGACGCAGTTGACTTTGGCCTGGGCACTTCAGCCGAGCGCTTGGACCTGTTGGATCGAGCGGAAATACTGGATCGGACAGACAGTGAACTTATCGATGCTCTCTCGCTTGATTCCTCCGAAGCAGACATGGCGTCATGATCAGAAATCACATCCTCCACTTCTTCAGTTTCAAGCTTTGACACATCCGTCGTCCCTGAAGCATTTGACTTTGGCCTGGGCACTTCAGCCGAGTGTTTGGACCTATTGGATCGAGTGGAAATACTGGATCGGACGGACAGCCAACTTATCGACACGCTCTGGCTGGGTTCCTCGGAAGCTGACATAGCGTCATGATCAGAAATCCCATCTGTGACTTCCTCAGTTGCAACATTTGACACATTAGTCTTCTCTGAAGCATTTGACATTGGCCTCGGCACTTCAGCCGAACGTTTGGACCTGTTAGATCGAGCAGAAATACTGGATCTGACCGACAGTGAGCTCATAGATGCGCTCTCGCTTGGTTCCTCGCAAGCTGACATAGCGTCATGATCAGAATTGCCATCTATGACTTCCTCAGTTGCAACCTTTGACACATTAGTCTTCTCCGAAGCATTTGACTTTGGCCTGGACACTACAGCCGAGCGTTTGGACCTGTTGGATCGAGCGGAAACACTGGATTGAACAGACAGTGATCTTATGGACATGCTCCCGCTGGATTCCTCCCAATGAGATTCTGCTCCGTGATCAGAAATGCCATCGTTCACGGAGACGGCCGATTTGGCTGACAGAGCACTGGGCGACCTCTCGCTTGAAATGTGCGACTGGATGGACTTGACACAAGTGCACCTGGATATCCTTTCTGTCTTTTCACTTTCTCCATCCTCGGAACAGTGAGATTGTTCTGCCGCGGAACCCTCGGACGCAATGGATTTAGCGGAGGGCGCCGACGGCTCGGATATGACACTCTGGTCCCTCTCGTCTTCGTTGGACTTTGAACCGGCGCTGGACTTGGCAGAGCTCATGGACAGGCTGCTTGGCGTTCTGGAGTTTGCTTCTTGGCCGCTTTCTTCTTGCTGCGATGCTCTGGAAGATCTCATCGATTGAGCGGAAACCACACTTTCTGTGGCTTGGACACGGCCGCCGTCTTGCCGTCCAGAAGCTTTCGACCTGCTGGATATGGCAGACGATACGGATGCGGTGCTTTGAGGCCTTGATCGGGTACAATGTTTCCGGATTTCAACAGGTCTTTCGATACCATCGTCCTGGTCTTCCATTCCTCCATCGGACGATTGCGACTGGCAAGAACTTGCCAATTTTACCGATGGGATTGCCCGTTCCGGGCTGTCTTCGGCCCCCTCCGTCATATCCGAGACGGACATGCCGTCTGGGCTTTTGGATTGGCCGGACCTCACAGAGTGAACCTCGCCATCCAATTCTGAGATTTGTGACTTTCCAGATGTGGCAGACCTGGCACTTCTGGATCTTTCTGGAGTATCTTGGCCAGTCTCCGGTCTCTCTCCAGCGGATCCCGTCTCGGATTGAGGTGGTTCACTTTGGACCTCTGACGCTCTTTCATCGCCCGCTAAGAAATCCGCATCGCACCGTGTTGAGGTATTTGATTGAACTGACATGGCACTTTTCGATTGCTTCTCTTCTCTGTCTCCAGATTTGTCCGACGTGGCGCTCTGCCGTCTCTTGGCTTGACCCGTTCCCGGTGGATATATTTCCTTGTCAAACTTGGACGCTCCGCAGTAACAGGGGTAGATCTTTTTACATTGAAGGAGCTCGTCGGGCCAATTGAGGTCGCCGGATGGCAATGAGGAATTCTTCGCCCTCGACGATTGGGATTCTCTGGGCCCGGAGACGGGACGGATGGCGCGGTACTCCACGCTCTCGGAGGTCCGGACCCGCGTCTCCCGCTCCAGGGCGTGTTCCTCCCCGGATCTCTGAACCACGGTCCTCCTGGAGACGGCAGCGTAGGAGGAGGCGCTGGAGCTGGAGGTGGGGACGCCGCAACTGTCCGTCCTGGTGGCCCTCCAGATGTCGTAGGACAGGGGATAGCCCGAGTCCTGAGCGTTCTTCTGCCGGCGCCCGCTCGGGTAAGACTCGGTCGGCTCGTGACCGCAAAAGTTCTCTGAGCCGGAGCGGCTTCTGTTGGCGGCCGTCTCCTCGCCGGCCTTCTTGGAGGACTTTCTCAATTCCGTGGACCAAAGTAAAGTCTCGTCGTTGTCCAGCCGAAAGCGCACTTTCATCTTCATGGACAGGCTTCCGTCTTTGTTGACGCGGACCAGCTTCTCCACGTCGTCCCCCGATGTCCCGGCGACGGAGGCCGGCGCCGAACCCACGTTCCCCGGGGATTCGTTCCCGTCGGCAAACGACTTGTCGGAAGACGCCGAATTCCTGGCGGACGTTTGCTTTGGTGGCGCTCCGTGTCCTGGTTCGACAAAGAGAAGAAAGTCAGCGGGTGCCTTTCCCCGAAGCCCCCCGGCACTTTTCATACCGTCATCGACGGTCACTCCCGCCCGGGCGCTCAACTTGGGCAGCTTCTCGTCCTGTCCTTTTCGAAACCTCTCCAAAATGGCCGGGTGGGTGGCTTCCCTTCCCACGCAGATCAGGACATGGCAGTGGAGAAGGCTTTGGATATTCTCCACCTGAAAGGCAAGGAAAATGTTGAACAACAACGTGTTGGCGGCTGCGTCCGTCCGTCCGTCCGTCCTGGTGTTGTGCCAACCAATGGGGCTTGCTTTAAAAGAAGACTTGATGCTTTGGCCCCTCCCTTCCTCGTGCCACTGAGTCCCTCTCATCCCTGCCAAAGATAAATGTCTTAATCCGGCCGAGATAATCCCAGCAACCCTTGCAGGTGACGCTGCGGTCCCGAGGGCCAAGCTTAGTCAGCACAACGTCTTGCGCGTCCTGCCCATGTGCTCGTGACCAGAAAATGGACATTGGTCTCTTGTTTTTTTTCAGGTTGAATTGATGGAGTTTTGTTCAGATACCCAAATTTGATCCACAAATTAAGGTATTAAAGATGATTTTAGACATTCAAATCATACCTAATCTTTTTTTTTTTTAAGAAAATGTTTACTTATATGTTTTTCTTCCCCCAAGATATGTTGCTTTTCATCTGTGTTGTCCTCTAAAAGGAAAACCAGTAAATGGTCTTCCTTTTTTTTAGTCTTTATACAACGTCACTAAAATATAATCCCTCCTCCCTGTGACAGCAGATTGACCTGATTGGATCAAACCAGTGGGCACAATGACTTTGTTTTGTCTGGCCTCACTCGCCTATTGCCTGCCACAGGTGGCTAAGCTAATGCTAGTTTTCGAATAGATGTCCGCTATGGTCACCACCAGGGTTATGAAACCCTGTCAAAAAATCTCCCATCTAATCCTAAAAGCATTTGAAATGTAGTCAAGAAAGTTGTAAGTTTGCCTGCCTTAATTTTTTAACCTACCTTGTTTCCATCCAGGGTGCACAACTTCCTGACGTGGTATCCCATAAGCTCGGAGACCTCCTCCAGGAACAACGCCAAACTCCTCAGGCCCTTGCGTTGGAGCGCCACGCTCTTCTGGAAGGACGGCTCGCTGTTCTTGACCAGCAGAACCCGCTTGCCGCGAGGCGCCGGCGGCGGCTGTTCGGGCCTGCTGGGACGCCGCGGGGGATGCCGGTAGGGGCACTGCGGGGGACAGCCGTAGTGGAGCGGCGAGGACGACGACGCCTCGGCCACTCGGCACTCTGAGCACAGGTAGCGGGCTGGGACGCGGGGGAGTCCACGGGGCGCCCCGACGGCGTCCGAGCACCGGAAGCCACGTCTTTGGGAAGACATGGCCGACGGTGGCGCCTCAGTCGGCCCTCGCCGCCGGCTTTCCGGGCGTCCCTGGTGACAGCTTGTGCCGCCCTTCCAGGTTCTAGAGGACCAAACGAGAGACTTGAGTCGGAGGACCACTACACGACGTCCATTCCCGTCGACGGCGGCCAATGAAGGCAACCGACCCACGGAAACCAAGATCTATCTGGCAAGATTTTTCATCTGCGACACACTCATCCGTCAGGTAAAAAAAAACCTTTTGTTGATTCCCATTTACATCATTTAAAGCCATTTTGGTGAAACAATACTGCCATCTTTCCATGGTAAATTTGACGTTCCACTCTCTGGCCTTTATGGAATGGAAGGGATTATTACATGACAAAACACGTGTTGGCGAAGGTGTCCGCAAAGGCCCAGATAACCGAGCGCAAATCCTTCGCCCGGCTATAAATAAACAGCCAAAAAACACGGCAAAAAATGTCGGACGTTGCTCGTCAAACGTCAATGTGGGATTAACGCTAAAAAGGCGTGCTTTTTTTGGGGCAAAACATTGAAAATAGGCCAAGCTTGACTGACATTTTAAAAGAACAGCTTTGGCGCTTGTTCTCTCCATTGTATTAGCACATTGTTCTCTCATTCAAATACTGGTAGATTTTATTTTTTGGGAGGATTTCCTCAATATTGGTGTCATGGAAGGGCCTCCACCACCCAACAAACACCAAAACACCAATCCAACACTGCTTATATTACTTTGATGCATTGAAATATTTTTGGACATCTCTTTCAGATTGGTTTGGTTTCACATTTGAAAGGCTTGCAAAAATGGCTGCACATTCACCACGAGCCCAGCAATCACTCGTGACAATTTTTTATGGTCTAAACACATCCATTGACCACCTTTTTCAACCATGCTCCTCCAAATATAGGAATACGGTGCTCAGGACAACCACAAACATCACATTTGCCTGCCGCAACTCATTCAAAACATGACATTTACCTTCCCTATTGACAAATAAGTTGGAACAATGACTCTCATTCTGTCCTTATTTGTCAAAATGATCAAGTTTGGTGCATTCACTCACCTTCTCCATGTCACAAATCCCACAAGGAAGTATCCAAAATGTGGCAAAAGGGTTCACAAAAGACTTTTGGAGACACGACAAGCATTTGCATCCACAGCGCGACGCGACTGGTTGGGCTTGGCCTGGCCGCTAATCGCCAGCACGGGGAGGCTAAGGATAGCTTGGAAAGCCTTAAGGCTAATCACCGGCCAAGATGGCACTCAAATCTGCTGGGCACGACTTACTTGCACCGTCCGCCGCGTTGCGTAAACGGCCCTGACATTTATATCCAACGGCTTAACGCCCAGAAATTGGTCACGTCAACGTTTGGCCTGCCCGAGTCACGTTTACATGGCGGCCGCCGGCGGCCTCCAAAAAACATCATCACATACATTTTCAACTTCATTTGGTTCCATCTTAAATCCTCTTTGTGTCAATGGGTACAAGTGTGTATACTTGAATTGTAACAAAAGGTTTTTTTTCTGTTTTTGCAGAAGTTTACACTTTTTAAAATGCCCATTTATGTGGGAAAATGGAGACACTGGCAAGTCAACAGTCAGACATTTTCAACATTTTATTCACAAACACAAAACATTCCCAATGGGAAAAAGCCATGATAATGTTGTGGCTGGGTACAAGTGTGACATGAGCATGCATTCAATATGTATGCTGTACTATGGTATTATCTAAGACTATCTAACTAAAGTCAACTGGTCTTTTGTTCCTTGCCAAGGCAACAAAATTTTGAGTGAACAGGAGGACCTTGCGTCTTAATCTCACACAAATGAGATTAGAATGGCAGCAGATAATGAAATCACTCACTGGCTGGACAACTGGGGGGGACAAACGTCCATTCCCATTCCCATGTCAATCTTTAAGTACATTCTGACAAAACAAATGATATATAATAACACATTTTTCCTCCAAAAAAATCCTCTTGTAGGGTAAGTCTTTTTAAGACAATGAAAACCCATACACAGTAAATCTTTTTTTTTTTAATGACAAATAAATGCCTCTTTCTGGGTAGAGGACAGCTCTTGTACTCCATATATACACAATAAAGTACTAAGTATGATCTGGGAGTGAAAAGAGACAAATCAACAAATACTACTGCTAATCTATGAGGGTGATGATGGCCCAGTGGATAAATCATAAGTGTCCAAGTTCCTGGGTTCAGATCCAAGTGCTTGCATACATTTCCCCAATATTATTCAGAAAAATGAAAGTGATAAAAGTATAAGTACTACTGCTCTCTCTTACAGGGAGGGTGGTGACCCAGTGACTAAGTCATAAGTCTTCTGCCTCTGTGATCCTGGGTTCAAATCCAAGTCTTTGCAAAGATGTTTCCATTATCATTCAGGTAAATGAAAGGGATCAAAGTATAAGTACTACATTGGTGGCCCAATGGATAAGTCATAAGTTTTCCACATCTGTGGTCCTGGGTTCAAATCCTAATGCTTACAAATATTTCCCATTATTATTCAGGTGAATGAATGAGATAAAAGTATAAGTATTACTACCTTTGCTTACAGCTTGGTGGCCCAGTGGATAAGTCATCAGTCTACCACACCTGTGGTCCTGGGTTCAAATCCAAGTACCTGCAAAGATTTTCCAAATATTATTCAGGTAAATGAATGAGATAAAAGTATAAGTATTACCAAATTCTCTTACAGCTTGGTGGACCAGTGGATAAGTCATCGGTCTCCCACACCTGTGGTCCTGGGTTCGAATCCAAGTGTCTGCAAAGATTTTCCAAATATTATTCAGGTAAATGGATGGGATAAAAGTATAAGTATTACCAAATTCTCTTACAGCTTGGTGGCCCAATGGCTAAGTCATCAGTCTGCCACCGGTCTGGTCCTGGGTTCAAGTCCATGTACCTGCAAAAATTTTCCAAATATTATTCAGGTAAATGGATGAGATAAGAGTATAAGTATTACGACTTTCTTTCACAGGTCAGTGGCCCAATGGCTAAGTCATCAGTCTGCCACCGGTGTGGTCCTTGGTTCGAATCCCAATGCCTGCAAAGATTTTCCAAATATTATTCAGGTAAATGGATGAGACAAAAGCATAAGTATTACTATATTGTCCCACAGGGTGGTGGCCTAGTGGCTAAGTCATCAGTCTGCCAATGGTGTGGTCCTGGGTTCAAGTCCATGTACCTGCAAAAATTTTCCAAATATTATTCAGCTAAATGAATGAGATAAAAGTATAAGTATTACTACCTTCTCTAACAGGGTGGTGGCCCAGTGGCTAAGTCATCAGTCTTCCACCGGTGTGGTCCTTGGTTCGAATCCCAGTTTCTGCAAAGATTTTCCAAATATTATTCAGGTAAATGGATGAGACAAAAGCATAAGTATTACTATATTCTCCCACAGGGTGGTGGCCTAGTGGCTAAGTCATCAGTCTGCCAATGGTGTGGTCCTGGGTTCAATTCCCAGTGCATGCAAAGATTTTCCAAATATTATTCAGCGAAATGAATGAGATAAAAGTATAAGTATTACTACCTTCTCTAACCGGGTGGTGGCCCAGTGGCTAAGTCATCAGTCTGCCACCGGTGTGGTCCTTGGTTCGAATCCCAATGCCTGCAAAGATTTTTCAAATATTATTCAGGTAAATGGATGAGACAAAAGCATAAGTATTACTATATTCTCCCACAGGGTGGTGGCCTAGTGGCTAAGTCATCAGTCTGCCAATGGTGTGGTCCTGGGTTCAATTCCCAGTGCCGGCAAAGATTTTCCAAATATTCAGTGAAAAGAATAAGTTAAAATGTCTAAGTGTTTAAGTGTATAAGTATAAGTATTCAGTGGTGAATGAAGCATTTTAACAAAAAAATGACTAAGTGTTTCACCCCATTTCCTTGGATGTAACGTTTCAACACCCTTGTATAAGTGGGGCACGAGTTGGTGTTGTGGGTTGCACACTCGCCTTTGCACCGAGAGAACGTGAGTTCGCTTCCCGGTGTCGGCGGTTCACTGACCAAGCAAGCGGTCGAGGGTCGGCCGAAGGCCGACCCGAGAACGCCTTTCGCACATACAGGTCCATCAAGTGTCTTCCGAACTGCCGAAGGCAGTTCGGAATATAACCTTTTGCTGAAAAGTATGACAAAGTGTTTGATAAAAATTAAAAAGTTTTTCTTTTTTTTTTCTTCTTCTTATTCCATTTTCCAGACCACTTGGTTCGGTGATCAGCCAAAGGGCGACAGCGGGAAGCGAACCCAGGTCTCCCACACGGGAGTCCAGTGCACTAACCTCTGCGCCAACCAAGTGGCTACACTTTCCTTTGTCATCATTTCAGTGTCTTGAGTACCAGTCCACAGAAACAATTAAGGGAAAATGACATGTCCCAACCGGGATTCGAACCCAGGTCACCTCAACCAAAGACGGGTGAGTTAACCTCTATGCCACAAGTTGGCTATACTTTCCTTTGACAGCAGTGGATGATCTGGACTACAAATATACAAGAAAAAAACGACATAGTATAGTTAATCTTTTATTCGTTAAAAAAACAACATAGTATAGCAAGGCTTATTTCCCCCCCCAAAAAAAACGACAGTATAGTATAGCTATTTTTTGCTTAAAATACAACATAGTATATATAGTAAGATATTTTTATAACAAAAAATATGACAGTGTATAGTAAGGTTTTTAATTTAAAAAAAAAATCACATTGTATAATATGGCTTTATTTTTCTTCTTAAAATACGACCTTATAGTTAGGCTTTAATTTTTTTTCCATGGACATTTAAGCACATACCTGAGTGTTTTTTTGCTTATCGAAAGTGTCTGAGCTTAAGTGCATCTTGCATCCTGTTTTGCAGTTGACAGAAACGGCGTTGGCGGTGGCGTTGGCGGCCCAGTTGAGTCAATTCCAGCCGTCTGTGTTACGCCAACAGGAAGGGGGATTCCGACGTATGGCGCTGAAAGGAAAGGAAAGGATGAGGGGAATGCCAACGGCGCTCTCAATTCACTTTGAAGCCAATCACGTCACCCCCGACACGCCACGGATGCTTGACTCATTTTTGTGCATGTAAGGCACTTTTATCCACAAAAAATGCAACCATGTTTAGTAAGGCATTTTCCTATTGTAGTCAAACTTTTCTTTTTTTTTAAACCACAATAACAGGTTTTCATTCCAACTCAACAAGGAGACCTATTGTAAGTGCAATCAGGTAATTAGAGCCAGGTGCAAGGATACTTTTTGCAGTTGATTAGAATCAGGTGCTACTTATTAGACACCCGATGTGTTCTTGCCATACATGGTTGTCTTTTTTAGGGAGGGAAAATAACATTATATTTAAACATTATTGGAGAGTAAAATGAAAGACCTGAGTACTTATTACAGAATACGTTTTCTTTTGTTTCCCCCAAAAACAGGAGCGCTGAAGGAGAAAAGGTCAACGCAGGTCCGGTCCTTCCTCCGCTGGCAGCCAGGCCTCCTCGCCGCGTATCTGTCAGGAACAGGTGCGGCGGCGCAGGTACACGGAGGGGACGCTTGGCCGGGGGCCCCCTTGGCGTGCTCCTGCAACCGGTCCGAAGGGGTCGCCATGCATCTGCGGCCGTCCAGCGCCATTTCTGAGGCCGGAGCGGCGGGATCCATTCTTCTGAGATGTCACAATGGGATGAAGAATGGCGCTGGTGGTGGTGGTAATCCTCGCTGTCCATCCGTCCTCTGGGCGAGCTCCAAGCGCCAATTTGTAAACGGCTCCTGGTGTCCGGCTGTTGGCTCTTCTCCGTTCCGGCGACCGTCACCACAAAACGAACTTTGCAAAGACTCTGCTCGGACTTTGTGCGCCAAACTTTCTTCAGCCTGCAGTCCTGGAAAATAAAATATATATGTATATATATATGTATACATTTTGTTTAGAAAAACATCAAGTACGTCACTGAAATGAGATGTATTGCCTTTGTCATCGGTGCACTTTTCAAATGACTTTTCAGATTGAAGCCAAGAATAAACATGCATTGAAGTAATCAAGTGTGTTCTTTGTCCAAGTGCAACAACCAAGACAAACATTCACTTAGCAGAAAATCGGACTGAAATTTGGGAATTCAACTTCCAATTCCATTAAAGCGCAGTCTTAAAAAAACGACATAGTATAGTAAGGCTTTTTTATGGCCAAAAACGACATAGTATAGTAAGGCTTTTTTATGGCCAAAAACGACATAGTATAGTAAGGCTTTTTTATCGCCAAAAACGACATAGTATAGTAAGGCTTTTTTATCGTCAAAAACGACATAGTATAGTAAGGCTTTTTTTATGGCCAAAAACGACATAGTATAGTAAGGCTTTTTTATGGCCAAAAACGACATAGTATAGTAAGGCTTTTTTATCGCCAAAAACGACATAGTATAGTAAGGCTTTTTTATGGCCAAAAACGACATAGTATAGTAAGGCTTTTTTCGTCAAGAAACGACATAGTATAGTAAGGCTTTTTATGGCCAAAAACGACATAGTATAGTAAGGCTTTTTTATGGCCAAAAACGACATAGTATAGTAAGGCTTTTTTATGGCCAAAAACGACATAGTATAGTAAGGCTTTTTTCGTCAAAAAACGACATAGTATAGTAAGGCTTTTTTATGGCCAAAAACGACATAGTATAGTAAGGCTTTTTTATCGCCAAAAACGACATAGTATAGTAAGGCTTTTTTATCGCCAAAAACGACATACTATAGTAAGGCTTTTTTATCGCCAAAAACGACATAGTATAGTAAGGCTTTTTTATCGCCAAAAACGACATAGTATAGTAAGGCTTTTTTATGGCCAAAAACGACATACTATAGTAAGGCTTTTTTATCGCCAAAAACGACATAGTATAGTAAGGCTTTTTTTTCGTCAAAAACGACATAGTATAGTAAGGCTTTTTTATGGCCAAAAACGACATAGTATAGTAAGGCTTTTTTATGGCCAAAAACGACATAGTATAGTAAGGCTTTTTTATGGCCAAAAACGACATAGTATAGTAAGGCTTTTTTATCGCCAAAAACGACATAGTATAGTAAGGCTTTTTTATCGCCAAAAACGACATACTATAGTAAGGCTTTTTTATCGCCAAAAACGACATAGTATAGTAAGGCTTTTTTATGGCCAAAAACGACATAGTATAGTAAGGCTTTTTTATCGCCAAAAACGACATACTATAGTAAGGCTTTTTTATGGCCAAAAACGACATAGTATAGTAAGGCTTTTTTATCGCCAAAAACGACATAGTATAGTAAGGCTTTTTTATGGCCAAAAACGACATAGTATAGTAAGGCTTTTTTATGGCCAAAAACGACATAGTATAGTAAGGCTTTTTTATGGCCAAAAACGACATAGTATAGTAAGGCTTTTTTATCGTCAAAAACGACATAGTATAGTAAGGCTTTTTTTATGGCCAAAAACGACATAGTATAGTAAGGCTTTTTTATGGCCAAAAACGACATAGTATAGTAAGGCTTTTTTATGGCCAAAAACGACATAGTATAGTAAGGCTTTTTTATCGCCAAAAACGACATAGTATAGTAAGGCTTTTTTATCGCCAAAAACGACATAGTATAGTAAGGCTTTTTTATCGTCAAAAACGACATAGTATAGTAAGGCTTTTTTCTTCGAAAAAACGACATAGTATAGTAAGGCTTTTTTTATGGCCAAAAACGACATAGTATAGTAAGGCTTTTTTATGGCCAAAAACGACATAGTATAGTAAGGCTTTTTCCTTTAAAAAATGTCATTACTTACATTTTCTTTTTATAAAATGTTGGCAGCCTGATTGGCGGCTGGCGACGTTCCAGCTGGAGTTAGGTCATGGGGGTCGTCTGTTATGTTTCCTCTTTCCTCCCGTTCCGTCACGCGGCTTCCCCGCCGCCGCCCGGCCAAACAAACAAGGCGAGCGGGTAAAAAGGCGCTGCTCCGACAGCTGCCCAAAGGATTACGCCTCCGTCCCGTCCGCCGGCCTTTCAAGTGGCCGGCCGGCCGTCGTCCCGAGGCGCGCGCGGGAGGCCGACTGTCTGGCGTTGGCGTGTCCCAAAACATCACGTCGCCGCCTCGCATTCCTCGCCGCCGGCGTGTGACGCATCAACGTTGGAATGGGAGGGATGGCGGCATTGGCACTTTTGGGGTCATCTAAAAGCACATTGAAATTGACCCCTCGTTAGAACTATTACAGAAAATAACAGTGAGAAATGCATGGATCATTAAAACTGACCAGCGGCTGCATGGCGTGTAGAACGTCCATCTTCATTGGTTGGGAGGAAAAGCTTCACTTGGACACCTATTTGATAGAGGGGCAAATGTAGGAGGCACAAAATGGCGGTCAGAGGTCAACATGGTTCATTCTTGTAATTGAATGTGATTGGAGAAATCTGCTACTGCCAAAATGGATCATCATCTGCCAAGAAACAACTACAAAAAGAGCAAACATTACAGGCACAAAATGGCGGTCACAGGTTGAAAAAAAAAAAATCAATGTCCAAGTGAGCCCCCTTTTTTTGAGGACTGGACGCTGGGCTTCCCATTAAACCCACCCAGGCCCAAACATCCTGACAACGACGTTTGGCCATCTTATCGGGCAGGAAACAGCGCTCCTCCGCCACTTCCTCTTTGCGAGAAGCACGACTGGAGTTCCCCCCCCCACCAAAAAAAATCCAGGAAGCGCAGCCAGACTCTAGGATCGGTCGGTGGTGGGTGTCCCTCCCTGCCTCCCTCCCTCCGCCCCAAATTCCACTGGTTTCTTTGGCCATTTTCTCCGAGGCGGCAAACAAAGGCTTTTAATCCTTTGGCGTGGGCGGCCGTCTGAAAAAAGGGAGAAAAAAAATAAGGGCAAAAGACGCCAGACGTACATTAACATTGGGATTTTATTGACAACTTTGCTTTGTACAAGAAATAACAATATCCATTTTTTTTTTACTTTTAAATTACACTTGAAAGCGGCATACATTTTGACCCTAGTTTTGGTCCTAGAGGTGACCCTATATATTGATATTGGTCAGCTCGGGACGGCCAGTTTAAGGACAAAAAAGGTTGAAATTATCTCCTGGCAAGCGCGTGTCTGTCTGTCAGTCCTTTTGTATTTACAGACATTTACAAGTGGAGCAGGTGAAATGTACATGACGACCAAAAGGGGGTCCGCTAGCCTTTCCAGAGGTGTCCCTGCCTATAGTCTTTTGGAGATGAATTTGTTCATTTTTAGAACCTCTTCTCCTCACCGGGGTTGCCGTCATGGATGCGCATTGGAGCATGACAAAAACACAATTGGTGGGGAACACATTTGTGAATTCCTCCATCAATTTGTCCATCTTTTGTCAATTCCAACGCCGACATTGACTCTCTGTGCGCTAGTATGTCCTCCTTTTTCCCTCCTCAGAGGACCAAATGAAAATGAAGGGACGGACGGGTCCCTGTCTCGGTCCCGGTCCGGGTTCTTTTTTCTGTCAAGTTCACGAAATTCCATAGTTGTTGTAGTAGGCGGCGGTGGCGTCGGCCAGAACGGAAATCAGACTGTTCTCCGTGGCGGACACCTGGACGTGACCCGTGACGGCGACCCCGCCGCCGCCGCCTTGCTCGTGCTGAAAGCCGCCCCCTCCGGCGATCAGGTATTGGTCCAGCTCGTTCCGGTCCACCTCGCCCAGGAGTTCCGCCTGACTCAACTGGTCCAGAGTCTCCATGTGACCTTGCGCCTCCGGGGGCGGGGACAGCTGACCCAGGTGGTGGTGCGGGACCCCGCGATGGCTCGGCGGGAACGACGAGTCTGCGTAGTAAGGGACGGCGCCGTGCGAGACCCCGCAGTGAATCTGGCCCTGACCGTAGTCCAGCTGGTACGTGGGGCTGCCCATCTGGTGGTGCTGGTGCTCCTCGGGGGACGCCCGGTAGTACGAGGGGGGCGCGTGCTCGTGATCCACCGCGTCCAGGGGGGACATCTCGGGGGGCGTGGGGAGGCCGTAGGGGTAGGCGTCCATGGCCGGCTCGCGGAAGCTACGCACTCCGGGCAGGGAGGGCGCCGAGGACGAGGAGAAGCGGAGGTCGGCGTCCTTGTCCATGGGGCGGCAGAGCGCCCGCTGCTTGGGCAGGGCGTTCTGGTCGGGCGCCGGCGGCGGGGGGCATCCCAGCAGGAAGGAGGGGTCCACCCGCTTGCAGATACGCTTGAGCTGCTTCTTGCGCCGGGGGCGGTACTTGTAGTTGGGGTAGTCCTGCATGTGCTGCACGCGCAGGCGCTCCGCTTCCTCCACGTACGGCCTCTTCTGGGGGGGCGTCAAGGCCTTCCACGACTTGCCTGAAACAAAACAAAACACTAATTGTGGAAAGGGAAGAATTCTGCCAATCAGTCAATCCCACTGGAGACATTTTTTTGCCATTCTTTTTGGGAATAATTTGGTCACCAAGTCCGTCATCACTAAGCTAGTAAACTCAATTTCCTGACAGATGACTCACAAAATGACTCTTTCTGGTCATTTTTTTTTCAACCAATTTCATTCCCCTTTAATTTAATCTATATGTATATAAAGATGAATAAAGAATTAAGTGCTGGCCAAACGCTTTTTTTAATTTTAAGTCATGTTTAGAATTGAAAGCTTTCTCATTACAAAGTCAAATGGAATTGAGTGACCCCCCATTTTATTTTAGCGTAGTAATATCAAACATTTTTTAGAAGAGAAATTAATTTGTTGGAAAAATTAATGACAAGTGTAAATTATATGTAACTGTAAATACATTTTTGTTGTTGATCACAACCCAACTTTGGCAGTAAAATTATATTCATTCAATAAGGTAACAGCTATTATTAAAGGGCCTTTAAAAAGCAGCAGATTTCCCTATTTAAAAAAAATAAATAAATCACAATTAATAGAAATAAGTTATGAAATGTTGTACTCACCCAGCATCTTGCTCAACTCGGCGTTGTGGAGGTCGGGATTCTGCACGGCCAGCCTCTTGCGTTCGTCCTTGGCCCAAACCATGAAGGCGTTCATGGGCCGACGGATGCGGGGTTCCGCCGTCTTGTCCACGCCGCCGCCGCCACCGCCGGCAACGGCACCCCCTCCACCTCGGCGCGTGTCCCCCGCCATGTCGCCGTCCACCGGCATTTGCGGAGGCGGACACTCGAAGGAGTCGGGGGGCCACGATGAGTAGGCGCTGACCAGGGCGGCCATGTGGACTCTTGACTTGTTGGGGGATTTTTCCTTGTTTTTCTTCCTAAACTGGAACTCGGAAGTGACTTTGTGAGCTTTCGAATTGAATTTTTTTTAGAAATGAAATGGATTGGAATTCCAAAAGAAGGTACAAGCGAGCGCTGCTGCTCCTCCTCGGCAACGCCGCACGTGTGTGAGACAGAGACAGAGAGATCCAGGTTGTCCTCCGTCAAGAGAAAAAGGGGGCTTTATATCTCAGGAGGAGGGGGCTTTCCTTTCCTTGCCGTCGTTGCCTTTGCTTTCTTCTCTCTCTTTGCTCGAGCTCCTCCCGATACCACAAAGGTGACGCCCGCCCGCTCGCCCGTCCACCCGCTTGCTTGTTCAGGAGCGGACCAGGAACGTGGACTTTTTGTCTCCTGCGAATGGAAAGGCTCCGCCTCTGGACTGGCACAGGCGGTGACGCGCCCCCAAAAACTTATCAAACCTGTTGAGGTGCCTTCAGGTGTGGCCAAAAAGGGGCCACGTGACTAAAGGGAATCTACTGACTTTTTTTTGCAAAAGGTGGCATTTTAGTTGACTGTGGTCCTTGTCTATAATTTTGGGGGGTCGTCTAGAAATGATAAACATTTTAGTTTTTTCTATTAAAGTACATTTTAACCAAGGAAGGAAAAGCTGATTTTAATTGCCCCTGCTACCCTAAAATAAAAAGAGCACTATATAAATGGAAAAAAACAACTTGAATTTATTTTTCCACAAGCTTAAAAATCAACAAGATTGTCGTCTAAATGTCAGGAACCAAAACAACTATTTCAGGAAATAAATTGGTAAACAAAAAAAAAAGCCCCATATTTCGCAAATTGCATAAACGCCAATCATTTTTTTTTTGGAGGTGGGACTTTTTGGTGACAAATATTAATAAGGATTTGGCAAAAAAAGTCACCTAAAAAGGAGACGTTAATTTTATGCAATCAAGTCCATTTGGTGTTCCAATTTATGTTAACTGCCGTGAAGACCTTAAAAGGAATTCTTTCATTTCCCTCATAGTATAAACCATTTATTTTGTTGTTGTTGTTGTTGTGGCCCCATTTGAGTCACAAAGGCATGCCGTCCCATTTCCAGGTTACCGGCAAAGTGACTCGAACGTCACGCAAAACCGGTATTTGACGCCGGCTGCGATTGGTTGGCGACCGCTCAGATGTTTTTTTTTTTTTTTAAAGAGGAATTTGCGAGCGGTCGCTATCAGAGCGCTTCATTATTCTTATTATTTTGCAATTGGCGGAATGACTTGTTTTGAAAAAGGCAAAAAAGCAGCCAGGGGTAATTACTCCCGTGGCCACGCCCACAACTTTCTGATTACTTTAACCGACCGGTCTGACGATGAAAAAAAAAAATGATAAACTACAACGGTCAAAATATCTCTCGGCGTTAATGGCTCTTCTTTTTTTTGGACTTTTTGGGCGGGATAGGCTCCGCCTCTTCGCCGCTATTCGTTTCAAGTAGTAGCGCTTGGCTTTCGACTGCCATTTTGTTTTTTTGCTTCTTTTTCTTCTTTTTTGGGGGCGCTTGGTCCTCCTCACAGTCATTTTCAGACCCTATCTTCTTTTTGGAACACTCACCTTCTTCGTCTTCTTTTTTGGTCGATTTCTTTTTCTTGGCTTTCTTTTTGGGGGGTTCTTCTACCGACGTGTCCTGGGGGGCGTCGGCATCGTCGTCGGTGGCGTTGGCCGCCTTCAACGTGGCCATCCTTTGTGCAAAGTACTGGTTCATGGTGAGGCTGCTGGTCACCGTTAAGGAAGGCGGAGTCTCGGCCTCGTTGCCATGGGAATGTGCGCTTTTTTCCTGGAAAAGACACACACACAAATATTTTAAAAAAATTCAAAATGTAAACAGTAATACAAAAGAAACCGTTTTTTTAAAGAAATGTTTATGAATTACTGTACAATTAGCACTTAGTAAATTAGTATTAGTATTTTTTTTTTTCCTAATGAAAATAGTATGGCAAGGAAATATTAATTTCCCAAAATCAGACTTGTAGTAGTTCATCGGAATCAGATTACAATTTTTGGAATGAATCCAAAGGAGCAAAAGGTCGACTAAAAAAACAATTGTACATAAAGAAATAGTCCGATTTTTCTTAAATGATATAATGCATCGACTTAAAGGAAAAACAGACTATGATTAATCAACAAAGTTTAAAAAGACGAGGCCCCCAGACCCCCACCCCTCTTAAGTTTACACAGAGATGGTCGCTTGGGGACCCCCGGACGCCGATGACCACGGACGGGCGAGTTAAAGGATGAGCCGGCGACACGGCGTGCATTTAAAGACGGGCCTTGGGGACTAAATAAGGCCAAACAATAGCTACCCTTTAAAAAAAGAAATACTATAATATGATTGAATTGCTGAATATGACAAAAAGGGGAAAAAAATGAAAGTGAATGATGAATTCTGTCATGGGATAATGAACAAGTTTCATAGTTTATCACGATAAGTCCAACACTTACAGGTTTCGCAAGTAAATAAAAGAGATCCAGAAAGTAAATAAATAAAGGACTAAAATTTTCTAGTGCATTTAAAAAAATAATGATCCATGGATAATGACTTGGCATTTTGCAATCGCTCACTCACTCCCTCACGGTCGCATTTGGATTCCAGGCCAATGTAATAATCTGGGGTTAGCCATTGGCCAATTGGCTCTCTGGTCGGTTGCTAGCGAGACGAGGCGGCGGCTTAATTACGGGTTAGCGACGCAAAGCCGTCCGACGGCTCAAGGTGGGAAACTGGATCATCCAAAAGACGTTTCCAAGTAACTTGTCACCGCAAACACACGCACGCACGCACTTTTTTTTTTTATTTTTCTTGGCTTGGATCCCTTGGGCCGCGCCAAGCTCACCTTACCACTTTTCTGGCCTCACCTTTGTCCAAAGCGGGAGGCTCATTTCACAGTTACTTGTAAAGCCACCTCCGGCCATCATTTCTCCCAAATCCTAGTTTACGTGCTGTCAGCTAGCAAAAAGATTGTTGGACTTTCCCCCCCCCCCAAAAAAAGTTTGGCAAAACAGAGTCAACTTTGTAGTTCAACTTTACCAGTTATTTTGCCCTTGTCAATCAATGTATCAACATTTTGGATTTCCAGTTATTAATCTTATCTTTTTTTTAAGGTTGAAGCCAGCGTACTTTGGGGAAAATGATCTAGTATTATGCCAGTCAATTGTCATGGAAGTGGGGGCATGCTAAGTGCTAATTGGTGAGCATAGTAGCCAAGTGGTGGAAAAGGTTAGTGGAAGCAGCCACACTTGTTTTCCCCCTCCCACCTTCCTTCTCCTTCTTCTCTCCGGCCAGGAAAAGGATGCGCTGAGCGCAAACCGCGTGCGAGGCCGAGATAAGGCTCCTTCGGCCGAGGAGGAGCGGCCCGGCTGGCAGGCCGGTCGGGCCGCCTTTCCTGCGCCCTCTCCCCAGGTGGGGGTGGCGCTGGAGAGGCCGCCGGGGGTCCGGCTGGGAAGGCATTTGACGCTCTCTCGCCGCTAACGAGGCCCACCGCTAGCCAGTCGGCCAACACTTCCAAAAGACTAAAGCGACTGTTGGAGTTTGAATGAGGACGCGTGCCACTAAGTATGTTTTTTGGTTATTTTGGAGTTCCCAATTGAGTGAATTATAGATCAACCTGCCGACATATTTTTTACGAGTACTACAATGTTAGGTAGTGGGAAAGTGCTTTTTTTGCAATATTTCCGTTTTTTCCCTTTTCCGATAAATGGTCGCCAATAACGGCTGGGGGTCCGTAATTAAGTGGGGGGGGGGGGGGGGGGTTGGGTCACGCATTGTCCTGCCACAATAATAAATTTGGCCATAGTCGGGGTCTATGGATCAGGTCCCGATGAGCCAGCCGTCTCTCCCACGTGAGCGTCGGGATTCGAAAAGTCATCCTTCAGCACGTTGATGTGGGCGGACACAATATGAATCAAAAGTGGATGTCAAAGTCCCCGCTAAGTAAGGCCACCTTTCACCTATCGCCGTCAATAAAAAATATTTCCAATGAAGGATGAAAGTAGCTAAAAAAATGGGTTGCTACCTCTCGATTTTAGCATTTAAAATTTAGAGTAAGTTTTGTGGAGGGAGGGCGGGCAGGGTGGCGTTCCCAGACAAAATAAATCACCTGGCCTAAAAAGGCCGTTTATCACGGGCAAACAAATGAAGATGGCATTATGCATGAGGCAGAGCTCATTTATTTAGCTTGGGCGCACGCTAATTAGCCTGGCAGCATCTTAACAGAGACACACAAACCAGGGTTGTTTTTTAACGTCTCTGGCAGGAAACCAACGGGACGCTAAACGTGTAGCCGTGCTTTGGCGGGGTGTTGACGTGTTCTGGCGTTAAAGGGTGAAGCCCCCACCCGCCCCCCTTTTTTTCAGACAAAAGGTTAAGCCTTCAATTAGATGTTATCTGAGAGGGAATTGGAGGGCTTGACTTTAAGCGTGACGCCCTGCGCGCGGGTGCAGTCGACCGACCGTGACAACGCCGCCATGGTGCTAACTTTTGTTTTGTTTTGGAACTTTTAAATGCCTCGAGACGCTTTTACGCCGTTACATTGCGGACGATCACTGGCGACACTCAAAAGAAGAACAAACGCGGGGAGCCCCTGGGTGACCCCCGCGAATGTAAGAGTGAGTGGGAGAGGCCCCAGGGGCGGCCAGGGGTCACATCGACCCCGAGAGGGCCGGGCGGCGTGCCCAGCGTCTGACTCAAGCCAGAGAGACTAAATCATCTCTGAAACAATTTCAAATGTCTGGGAAAACTTTGCTACCACTTTGCCTAACAATCTAGACTAGTGGTCCGGCTAAAACGGCCATTTTGGTTCTATGTCAAAGTTAGAACGGCCATTTTGGGTCCGTTTAACTCGAGAGTCAACATATCAAATTTAAAGGGCATCTCTTATGGTAAAATACAAATGGAAATTAAGGAATTTAATTAGTTTATTTTAATTTTTTTCCACATCCCTTTCTGCCCGGCGACCAATCAAAAAGAAAGCCTACCCCTTTAGCAATCGAAACGTTAGCATCGCATCTGTCCGTCGGCGCCCCCGCGCCATCCATCACCCTTCCCACGCAAGGCCCCGCCCCCTGGCCGTCCCCCGCCTCGACGCAATTACCGCCTGTGTGACAAACGACGGGCCGGCCAGGTATCAGAAACCCGGCCGGCGTCCCTTCCGCCCCCCCCGGCGGTGCCCGGGCCGTAACGCGGCCCCACGGCCGGCCGGCCCCGGACCTCCTCGGGGGCTTCGCTTAGAGGAGCCGGCGGGAGGCCCCATTTATCTCGGGGTCGGGGGGGCCGGCGACGGGGCCCCGGTCGGGGCCGGAAAAGCCCGGCATTAGCTGAAATAAAAGCGCCCCGGTGAAAAATGTGCCGCCACTGGCTAATTAATCAGTCAAAGGGGAGCGCGGCGGACGGCCACTTGAGGGAGCCCAGCGGGCCGGCGCCGGGGGCCCGCTGATAAATCGACTCCCCCGCGCTTCATACATCAACTAAAGTTAGTCATTTTTTAAAAAGCGCCGGCTCGGTGGAAACGTGGAATCCAGTCAACGGGCCGACGGGATGCCGCTAAAATCTGAGCGCTAGCTTTAAATTATTTGCAATAACGATAGCCAAGTGACTTTACTTTGTTTATTTATGTCGATTTTTTTGGTAGAAATGGATGAATTATTCAAGCCTATATTGATACATACATATTTTGAGCAGTGCATTTATATATTATGTCTATTCTATTAAAATTCTTTTTTTTTATTCCGAGGGACCGTTAAATGCTCACTTTAAAGGATTTTAAAGTATTTATTGGTTTCTTAATTAAAAACAAGTTCATAGTGGGATGAAGTCATTTCAAAATTTTGAGCATTTTTTGTGCCACGTGATTGGACGCCAAAAATGTCCCCAAATCTCAGGTAAGGCCTTTGATGAGGCGCGCGGTTCGGGGAGAGCATTGCGAGCGGCGATAAGAGGCCGGCAGGAAAGCACACGGCCGCGGAGGAAGGAAAAAGCGCTCAGATTCGTCGTCGGGGACGGAAGGGAAGACGGGGGGGGGCCGAGAAACCCGCCCAGATTCCCCACCGTCTGCGTGGATGCAGATGCGCGATAACCACGGGAAAATGCTTTTACTCACGTGTTATGTTAGGCCGATACTGATTATTTAGGTATTATTATTTATCAGTTTATGGGTGGCTTTTAAATCTCTGTATACAAAATTGATGCAATTCAATCCTTTCCACCATTTTGATTCCTGACACAATCTTAAATTATTCAATTTGATTGAAAATAAACTGCTGCTATGTAAAAACATCAACGAATGCGCGCCTGTTGCTTAGAATTGAACATGACCTACTTTAAAGGTCAAATGTTTCTTTATGCTTTTGGGTACATAAAAAAATGTGACTCATACTCGAGTGCAACATATGTTTTCTTTTTGTTTTTGTTTTTTTCTCCCTCTTCATTGTGCATTCTTTGGCAGCTGCGAGCGATCCTCGTGCGCCACTTGTAGTCCAAACAAAAAAAAACGGGGTATTTGAAATGTAAATACGGCGACGGCGATGCTGCCTGGCGAGGCCTCGCGGGGGTTCATTGTAATTGGGTCTTAGCCCCCCCCCCCTTACGGTCAATGGCATGCGTCCCTGTCGGCCGAAAAATAACAAGCGCCATAACGGAACGATTACGGAGCGGCGCCTTTTCCCAGGGTAATGTGCCGGGGAGCGGCGGCAGCGGCGGCCATTGTGGGGCTCACCTGCGATGCGAGGAGGGCTCTGCTTTCATTCTCCCGCTGCATTTTGGGAAATTCCCCATGCCAATTTTACACAGACAAACGGCCGAGATAAACTAACAAAGGCGGCGAGGGAAAGAAAAAAAACGAGGTGTGGAGGTTGCTTTCTGCTTTGGCTTTTATGCAACACAATACTTAACGGCCAATTCGAACATTTTTAGTCATGAAAAAAAATAAGTATATCCTCCATTTAAGTATTGTTTAAAGGTTTTGTTTTTCTTTATTTCAGAGTAAAGAATTGGATATACTTTGGCTATTATATACGACATATATTAAGGGCGAAAGATGTCCAATAATTTGATCTAGTATAAAAATAATGGACCAATTAATGAGGTCATCCTAATATTTAATACATAAGTTTTTTTAAGGAAAAAAATGCACTGCTCAAAATGTATGTATCAATATAGGGTTTTGACAGAATCTATCGTTGACTTGCCCTAAAACGTTTGTATTGCGCTAAATGGGATTGGCGACAAACTCAACTTTTTTTTTGCAAACGCAGACATTTTTTTATTTATTTTTTAGCCGCTTCCCGCCCGATGGCGGCCGGCGACGTGTCGGCGGTTGGGAGTTCAAATCCTTTAAGTGGATTTGTCCCCGTTAAAAGCCGCACGCCGCGAGCGGGCTAATCCTAAACGCTTAGCGCAGCAAACGCCACGGGCGCCGCTGCTAATGACTACCGAGCGAGCGAGCGAGCGGGCGACCGATCGCCATGACGCTTTTGCGTCCGGGGGTCCTACCTGCTCCGGGACGCCTTTCACTCTCTTGCCGAAGATGCAGTTGAGGTCCGTTGCGCTTCGGGAAGACAAGTCCTTTCCTGAAGAAGAAAAAAAAACAAGGAAATTAAATCAAAATATCAAGAATAAAGTATGAAAAGTCTTTAGAATTGAGGCTAGGCAAGTGACCTCCAACGTCAATGCATGAAAATAGGAGAGAATTGATATGTTGGACAGTCCATTTAAAACATAAACAAGAAAATGTTTAGTTTTAAGATTTTTTTTTGTCCTCCTATTATTTTTATTTTATGATTTTTCTCATTTTCACCTGCATTTGTTCAGTTTTTAGAAAGAAAAATAAAAGCGGTCAGGCCACAACCCCCCCCTCGCACTCCCACTTGAAGGACCTCAAAGACCCGCGGACGCTCGGTCCCGAGTCCTGTTCGTACAGCTGCATCCTCTTCCTTCGGCGCGCCTCTGATAACATTTGGTTATTTATTGCCCTAGCGGCTGGCTCTATCGCCCCCGCGCCCCCTTTCAGAAGCCAGCCAGAAAGCCAAATAACAAATATGCCGGCAAAAATAAAAAAATTAAAAAAACGGGTACGGGTGAAGGGTCAAAGGGCAAGTCATCGGCGGATAAAAAGCTGACATCCAAAATATCACTGTTTGTTTTTGTTTTTAATTTGACGATACGCAACTAGGCGGAGGTAGCAATTACAAAGTGTGGGGGTGCCGTTTTAAGGGGTGCCGCTGTCACCATGTGGCGGAGATTTTCAAGTCAGCCGGCATTTTGGAGCGCTAGCAAACAAACAAACACGCCATCAATCGCGGCAGAGCTAACAGCAAGTCGATAAAATACAACAGAAATAAATTAATAGGCAGCTAAAAAGTGGGGAGGGAGCTTGGAAGATTTAAAACAGACTTCCAGTAAAAGACAGCTTTAACATTCAGGTTGGCATACAAGAGAGCGGTGTCAAAGTGGTGGCCCGGGGGCCAAATTTGGGCCGCCAAATTATTTTGTGGGGCCCAAGAAAATCTAATTCAAATTATAGATGTATATTATATTTCCTGATTTTTCCCCTTAAAATCAATCAATGCAATTGTTTTAGTTCAAATAGCATTTTGTAAAATTAAAAAAATATCAACATTTAGTTTTAATATTGAATCTATTTTTTTGTTTCCTTTTGAAATGAAAAATGATTAAAAGATGTTTTCCCTTACTACGACGAGTCCTGCCCGGCAACAAATTGGGCGAGCGCCTTCACGTGTATTGTGATTATTTTAGGTGGGTCACGTGACGGCGGTTAGCGTACGGGAACGGGGAGTCTCGTCGCCAGGATCCCAAACTGGACCTACTCGCTCGCGTGCCTTCCTCAAACGTCGCCTTTGGCCCCGCCCCGATTGGGTGGCGGCCAAGTGCGTGCGGCAGCGGAGATTTCCAGCGCTAAAGCTCGTTAGGGGCGCCCCACGGGATTGGCTCCTGACTTCTGAAGAAGGTCAACGCCGAGGTCACGCTGAACTCGGGCCAGGCGGGTCGCCATATATTATTTCAGGAATATTGCGGTACATTTAAAAGGATGCTAATGACTACTTTTGGTATTATCACATCATTACAATTACAACAAAAAAATCCCCAATTTTTAAAATTAATTCGACAGACTGTTTTGCCATTAGCAGTTATTATTTTAAACCCAAAAATAAAGAAGTGACTTTCCCCAAAATGAACAGGACGTCGGGAAGTGAGTGAGGAATGCTTAGAAATCATCGGAAAGTGACCCAAAATCAACAGAAGGCGACCCGGAAATGCTCCCAAGTCAACAGGACACCAGTCGTGGACATAAAAACCCTGCGCAAAAATGGCCTCCAATGAGAAGGAAGCCATCAAAATGTACAACAAGCGCCTTTGGAATACGGCAGAATGTACTGGAAGTGCGCCAAAATGGACAGGAAGGCTAAGCCACTACTTGAAAATTAACCATGACTTTCGCAGTTTCCTTATTGGTCCTCATTATCCTTGAACAAAACATATTTTTGAGCTTAGAAGAAAAAGATTGTTAGCATGAAGTCGTCATTGGCCTCTATGGGCGTCCGTGACTCATTTACGGCGGAAAATAGCAAGTGGGGTGCTCAAGTCGTTCATGGGAACACGTCGGCGTCATTCTTCCCGCTTCCTGTTTGCCTGTTGGCCGCATCTGGTGCCTCCATTTACAAAATAGGCAAAGTCCGCGGCAAATACACGCGGCCGTTTGGCTAGCAGACGTCCATCTCTGTCACCCGGCGATAAGTGCCTCTAACAATAGCCTCCCTCCTCTTGAGTTTTGAACGCTGATGAATGCGAACGTCTATTTGCTGTTGATTGGCTTCATTGTCTTTGCCCCAGGACGTGTTGGCGTGTTCGTACCCCCCGACCTGTCATCCGTGGGAGACCCCCCGGGGATTTTTTTTTTTGTAAGAGTGGAGACCTTCTACAGCTGCTGCTAGACGTCGGGGAAAAAAAAAGAAAAGAAAGAAAGAAAAAGGAAGCACCTGATTTGACGGCATACTCTGTCAAAGGAACGGAAGGATCATTATGGGAAATGCGGCTAGCATGTGGTCACACGTGGAGCAAAGGCTACATTTTTATTCCGATTTTTGGTCATACTTCTAGAGTGGTGCTATGTTTGTAGGGTTAGGAAAAATATTAAGACTCCCACTTCAAATGAATTGGACATTAAAGTGGGTCAAAGGCCAGCCTGTTTTTCCCAAGCCAGGTGCAAACGTTGAAGAAATACGACGAAGCGCTGAGTCATTTTGCTCTCCAGTCATCCCTAACGGCAAGTTCCTCATGGTGCCTATCGCTCAGACGGCTTCCTCATATCCCTTCCCTCCCAAAAATAAATAAATAATCAAATAAAAACACCTGCCCCGACGGCAACCGGGGCCCGGTGACCTCGCACGGGCCGACGGAGACGTGATGGGTGTCTGAGGCCAGAGCCAAAATAAAAAAGGGGGCGCATCAGAAGTTTTGACGGAGGATAATTTAAGTGAGAGTTGGAGGGAAAAAAAGTAGAGTTTGAGAACGCACCTTTTGCAAATTTCATGTAATGGACTCGCTTTTTGGATGATTTGGATTTCTCTTCCAGGCTGAAGCTTTTCTGTTCCTCTGGTTGGCTTTCTAAAAAAAAATAAAAATACAATTCATTCAAAAATAATAAATAAATATTAAGTCAAACAAATAGGTTTTGTTTTTGCAGTTCTACATGATTCCTGGGCTTTACAGCAGCACCCTCCTGTGGCGAAAACTGGTAGGACATGACAGGAATAGTAGCAGAATTTGATTTGTAATTATGATGCTTTTTTTTTTTTTTTTTTTTTTAAAGGTTTTTCATCTTCTATGCAAAAATAAAAGATTATTTTCTTTCCCACGCATCTGAAACTTAAATTTTGACTTGGAAACAAGAATAAAAATGACCTAAATAAATCACAGTGACTTCAAAATGGGCCATTTTTAAATATTTTTAAAAACAGTCCCAAAATGTTTGCATGGATTACCAGCGTTGCCATGGCACTCATTGAGCTGAGCGAGTAAGTCATTGAAATCGTCCTGGTGTTTGATCCATTTGTCCTGGGAAAAAAATTAAGGAGGATGAGTATGACAACCCGAGACAAACGCCGGCCAGTCTGCCATTTTATGGCTTTAAAATGAAGTCACCTCGGGGATATCCTTAGTTCCGTCACTTTTAGTTCCGAGGCCGAAGCCGTGAAGATCCTTTTTCATTCTGACTTTGACGATGTCGACTATTCCTTGCTCACTTCTGCCCAGGCCCTGAGAAAAAAAGCAAAAGTGGATTAACTCATTGCCAGGTGGATTTAATAATCGATTCAAGCTAGGAGCGACTTAATATAATAAAAAATGGACATTGCCAGGAATGTAGCACCTACCAAGATGGCCGCTCAGAGACCAAAATACACACCCATAACCACTTTAGTTTGATTTGTACAATCAAATGATTTACTTTTCTCAGTGTCAGTTATGAGACACTCATTGTCTGCCACTGTGGGTGATAGGGTCCAATTCATGGACGTGGAAGGGTGGCAGCGAGGGCAATATACCGTACCTTGCCTTTGGACCAGCCCATGCGTTCCAGCATCTTCTGCCCAATCTTGGACTCGTCATTGCTCCAAGCAGTGTTCCGAGGATCCACCACCCACTTTTGTTTTTTACGGTCTGAAATATGGCATAATTCGTTCAGAAATCAATTATGATACAAATAAAAATGTACTTTTATAAATGTACTTCATCTACAGCTGGGATATTTCGGGCTACTTTTCCCAGTGTTTATAAACACTGCCTGCTTTGTTTAAGTTTAAAAACATGACCCAAATATAATTCACATCAACGTTTATCACAAATAAGAAAATACCATGCTACGTTGCAGTGAAAATAAGTAAGAATTGTCTTTTATGTAACGCCAAAGCCGTAACTTGATTAAACAGCACATGTGTCGACGATGACAGAACATGCTAAAGCTATTGCTAGCTACTGGATGTTTTTACTTTTTTCCCCAACAATGAAGAGCAATTATTGGGTTGACATTAACTTTTACGAAGACACAAACGCTTTTAAGAGTTGTCAAAGTAGGTCATTTCGGACATTTATGAGGGAAAAATAACGTAAATAAGATATGATTTTTCTTACTTTCGGCAAGCATGGACATCTTTAGGGGTCCTGGTGATATTTCCGTTGTAGGAGTCCTCTTTGCCTGAGGTAAATATTACGGTAGCTCCAGATAACGTTAACATAAGACTAAAACAAGTATTATATCTTCATAATATATTTATAATAAATACATCTCATTATAATTGGATAATGACATGAAAATCATTCAATTTAAAGATGACTTATGTCACGCAAAAAGAAAAGGCACTCTTAAATCTACCTCATGCTCCATGATTGCTAATTGAGAAATCGACCAGCAGAGGGTGCGTTTACCCGAGAATAATAAATGTTTCTCCACCTCTCTAGTTCAATAAACTCAAACACCCTTTCTTGCTTATTTTGTCACATATGCTGCTTGTTACTTTGAAAGTTCGGCACATTTGACATTAATCAACGCCAAACAATTTCAAAACTATTATGTATTACTTTGAAATAAATTAAAAAAGATTGTAACAGTTTATCAGCATATTTTCTAAGTACTCCATGTACGTGGCATCGTAGCCAGAAAAGCTTTAAAAGGTTTAAAATTTGAGGAGACACATTATATAACTGAAAATGTGATTTACAGATTTAAAAGGCCGATCTGTCAGTTTTCATTTTGCTGCAACATATCATTATACTTTCATGAGAATCAAAACAATGACAACAACATCACCTTGACATGATTTCGTTTTGATACATCATATGGGAATGACATGAACTTTTTGTAATGTGGCATTGCATAAAAATAAAAAATGCAGGGCGATTGTGACACCTAATTGTTGCATCACACTTGACCAATTGTCGGTGAGAAAGTACTCGACTTTTTGAAGTGAGTTGAGCGACCGCTTTGTCCCGTTTTAATGATCAGGAATGTCACTCCGTCGGTACTTTTGCGCATCGTCGCCGTCCTTCCTTTTGAGAAAAGGATACGCTTCAAGTTATGTATTATTATAACTACTTTAACCGGAGTGAACTGAATCAAATGTGACCGAGTTCAACTTGACAAATTCAAATTAAAAGCAGACTGGTGTGTCTTTTTAGCTTTTCTGAGAAACAGAGGGTGAGTGCGGCGCCCTCGTGGTTCTCAAACAGCAACAAAGGCCACCCCCCATTTTTGGAGGGGCCTGGCCCTTCCTTTTGAGGCTTCTTATGTAACCCGCGGGCTTGCCTCCCGTCAGCCAATAGGAGGGCCGTTATCATATTCCCACAGCGCGGCCAAGGCGGAGACGAGACGGCGGCGGCACGGGGGAGCGCGACGGGTTGGAAGTGGGCTTGAGATCCGTAACATTGTGTGCCCGAGACCTGTTGCCGTGGCGACGCCTACCGACCATCATTGGTTGACCTTTGCGATATAAAAAAATGGATGAGTTCATGTCACGTTATGGAACTAAGGAAAACAACTTGGCCGCCATTATGGTTTTTACTAGAAGTAGTCATATAGTTTTTGTTATGGTCCCGTCAGACTGTTATGGAATTTGGAGTATTTAAACTACCATTTTCACAAGTTTAGACTTGATTAAAATATGCATTTTAGGCTAAAATTGACTTTTTTGAATTCCTTGTGTCATTAATTTAGGTTTATATTAGTCACTAACAATTTGGAGCAAAACAAAGTGAGGCAAACGGCACATATTTCTTTCCTTTTCATTTGATTTGTGGCCGGCACAGCAGGATTAGCCCGTCATTCCGCCTGAGAAAAATTCAAAACGGGCCTAAAGCCCGACCAAGCCACCTTTGTAAAAACCTTTCAAGGTTCAGCGAGTTTCTTTTGTCAAAAACAAGCCCCGCCTCCGCGACCCGACACCGCCAAGCCGCCATTTAGCGAGTCATGGCTTTTGGAGCGGCCCGTCGGCATTCTTTGGCGACGTATTCCCGTTTCGCACGCGCGCTCCCATGCGCCCGCCGCGTCAATTCAAAATGGCCGATTACATAACGGCCAGGCTGCCAAATGCCACAAAGTCAAAATAGCGCCACATGCAAACCTCGCCTCGACAACTCCTCCTTGCCTGTTTTGGGAAAAAAAACAAACACAGCAGAAAAATAAGGCCTATTTAAAAAAAAAAAGGAGTAAAACAAGTCTGCAGAAAAAGTGGTTTATTATCAACGCAATTGTAACAGCAGAAAAAGAACCCTTTTTTTCCTAGAAAAACGAAACTAAACCTCATATTTCCACATCATCCCTAGAAAATAAAAATACATCAGCAACTAAAAAAGAAAAGCTGTCAAAGGACACCGATAGAAAGAATAAATTATGTGGTGGAATATACTGAAAAGAATTGCTCCCCAAACCCCCTGAATTCAATTTTAACATTATAAAATTTGAGCATGCGTCCAAAGGCACTGACATTGGAATTGAAAACAATCCTAGAATGACTCCAGTTAGGAGAAAGGTTGCAAAAGTCAGGATATTTAAGGTAATTTTACAGGAATATTGGAGGTTAAAACCCAACGCATTACAAATGTTAAACGTTAAGTGCTGTTATATGAAAGTTTAGCTGCTTAAATGCTAAAAATTAGTTGTGTAAACACCAAAAATGACCTGCTCTAACATTAAAGTTAACTAATTAACCTTTATTTAGCCAGACAGAACCTGTAGTTTGTTATAAAGCCACTAAAGGTTAGCTGCTTCAATGCTAAATGTTAGCCATTTAAATGTTAAAAGTTGACTGCTTTAACATTAACTTAACCACTAGGAGTTAGCCACTTTAACGCTAAAAGTTAACATTCTAATCTATAATGGACACTAAGTCCAATTTGTAGTGGGAGGGTTGGCAGTGAAGTGACTGACACTAAAAGCCATATTTTGGTAGTTTATGTTTATAGTACTTCCCGACATTTTGCAACCCGAGTCAGGCAATCGTCGGCGATGCAGCGAAAACAACGGGTTTGGTTTTTCCCCGCGACGGGCAAAACAATACATCCCGCCCGCCCGGGAACTGCGAACTATGTACACGGGGGCGCCATGTTCCCCATCCCTCTTTGGTCATTCTATACACTATGTACAACAACAACAAGAACAAAAAGGCTATCTTAGCTTAGCCGAGCACTAGTTGGCGCGTGCCATGCGCGTCTCGCCGCTCAGGTAGTTGAGCATGGTTTGCACCAGCTCGGGCAGGTCGTAGTCGTGCTTCCAGGCCCAGTCGCGCTTGGCGTTGGAGTCGTCGAAGTTCATGGGCCACGAGTCGGCTGGGAGACAAAATGGGAAGCGGTTAGGCCACCGTAGTTTCAAAATCTCTTTTATGGTCCCCGGCGCCGACTCACCGATGGCCTGCCGGACGGGGTCCACGTTGTAAGACACCTCCAACTCGGGCACGTGCTTGCGCAGCTCTTGCGCCAGCTCTTCGGGCGAGAAGCTCATGGCGTTGATGTTGTACGTGCGCATGGCCAGCGAGTCGGCGGGCGCCTCCAGCACCTCCAGCGTGGCGCGCAGGCAGTCGTCGATGTACATCATGGGCAGCCGCGTGTCGGGCCGCAGGCAGCACTCGAACTTGCCCGTCTTGATGGCGTCGTGGAAGATCTGGACGGCGTAGTCTGTGAGAGAACAAAGGTTAGAAAAAAAGGGCCTGGGTAAAAACCCGTCGCCATCAAATCTCACCGGTGGTGCCGCCGCCGGGCATGGAGTCGGCGGAAATGATTCCCGGGTAGCGGAGACAGCGGAAGTCCAAGCCGTAGCGGTGATGGTAGTACTAGTGGGGAGAGAGTAGAAATATTTTTGACTTCAATTTCATCAGAGGTTTCGGTCACATTTTCTGTCCAAATATGGCCGCCAGTGAGTTGCACTAATTCATACCAGGTTGCCATTACTAATTTTTTACCAGTATTTTTAGCAAATGATGCCCCCACCCATCCACGTACTTCTCCCATGAGTTCAGCGTGGACTTTGGAGACGCCATAGATGGTGCGGGGCCTCTGCACGCAAAGGTCGGGCGTGGGGTCGCGCGGGGACGTGGGTCCGAAGGCGCCGATGGTGCTGGGGACGAAGAGACGTAGGCCGTGCTCCGCCGCGATGTCCAGGATGTTGTGGAGACCTGATTGAGAGAACCAGACGTTAGCCAAAGAAAAAAGGGAATCAAATGAAAGAAAAAAAATAAAATTAAAATTGCTCGCTCACCAGTGATATTGACGGATCGGGCCAGCGCCACGTTAGCCTCGCCCACGGCGCTCAGAAGCGCGCTGTAGTGGACCAACCAAGTGATTCGGTTGTTCACCACAATCTCCCGCAGGTTCTTGTAGTCCAAAATGTCAGAGTAGATGAAGGGGCCTGTAGGGGGCGACACAGAAGACGTTGACAAAGACGGAAGAAGAAGAATTGTATGCAAATGGGATGAATGACAAGTAGTGCACACTTACCGCTGTGGAAAACGTTACTGGTGGGTTTCCTGATGTCGGACAAAATCACGTTGTTCTTCCCGAAGCGTTTTCTGTAAAAGCACAACGTCGGTCGGGTTACTCAAGCGACATGCTAACTTTCTAATCAAACAATGTTGGCCAACTCGCTAAGCAAACATGAAGGCTACTGACGCACAAACAAAATGACCCTAACCCACTTGGTTGCTTAATCATACTGTACAATTAAACCCTCTCATTTTGACATTTGTAGAGTCACATTGGTCTCCTGTCAGTATTTTTTATGTACCCAGCTATAGGTTAAATAAGAAAGTGAGGAAATGTTCACATTTCTTGACTGTATATTAACCAAAATGTATATATTGTTGTGTTTCGGCCCATCCCCCGCTGGTCTAATTGTCTGCTGAACAAAAAGTTGTCACCCACAGCGGCCTCCCACGACCGATTTGCCCCTCCCCCGACTGAGTTTGACATCCCAGGCTTACACAGCAGCTCAAAAACAAACTCAAATGGCAAAGAAGGTTACCTCAATAGTTTGGCCAGTCCCACCCCGAGTTGTCCAAGGCCACCTGCAATTGACACAAGTAACCATTGTTAGTGGAGGGTGAATGGAGTAGCTTGCTAGCTAAGAGGGGGCGGGGTTAGGGTCTTTTGTGTGGACCCTCCGTGCCAGACTAGTCCATCTCTCCATCCCAGGAACCTCATTTCTTTTTACAAAGTCAGTCTCATTTACACATATCACTTTCATTTTCGTTCCAATTCAGCCGCACCCACTAAATTGGATTTTTTTTCCATTTTAAAGTGGCGCTGGATTGCCGCACGAAACGGAATTCCCAGACGAAACATGCCAGAAAGTCTTACGTGACTACATAACTGCTGTCTCTAATTACAATACTTAAGCATCATTTACAAATTTCCATTCCGACTCTGTCATTAAATGCTACTTTTATACTCAAACTGGACAAACTGGATCTTCTCGCTTTGAACTCACCCGTGATGAGCACTTTGGGGTGGTCCGTCTCGGAGAAGGACACCGAGTGAAAGCTGGCGTCCGACGTCACCTGGCGAGGCGAGAAGCTGATGCCGCGGACGGCCGCCACCAAGGAGCGGCAGCCGCAGGCCTGGGCCGGGCTGGCCGCCAACGCCGCCTGCTTGACTGCCTTGCTGAGGGTTCGGAAGACCACCATGCTTGATGCCTGTGAAGGGAACGTTCATAGTTTGTGTCAATAAAGCCTCAGTTGACGAGCACTATCCCTTTTTTCCCAAGAATGCAAATATAGTGACGTGCACTGCTGTCAAACTAGGGGTGGGGGGGCTGAGGTAAACAAGGCGCAGCCGCAAACAAATTAAACTGGCAAGACGGGAGGACACGTAGGCAGTGTTTATACCTATTTTATGGAAACATTTGCAATCCTTCAAATTCAAGATTTCAGTCTTTTCCATTTAGAATACACCTAATTGTTTATATTGACTCATAGTTACTTTAAAATGAGCTAATTTTCATTTACCACACCGTAACTTTGGCCGACGCCTACTCATAACATTTAAACCCAAAAAACATTACTGTTGAAATGGCTAGATGAAAATTTCACAAACTAACATTGACTTCCATTGACAACGATAGACGTCCAGTTCATTTGGATTGGGAAGGGCAACCCTTCCCAATCCAAATTTTGCACTGGACGTCTAACACCGTCAATGTAAAAAAAAAACATCAACACTCACCGTAATGTTGTTCAGCTCGAAAAGGAAAGAAGAGAAGCACTTGGAAAATATTTATACCAAAATGCCCTGCCTTCTGCAGCAGCCAATCAGCGAAAGAGGGCGTTTTTACTCGCTTTTCCTGGGAAAACTACAACATATGTTTTTTCCTCGTCTGGCAAAGGTTTATTTTTAATATAAAAGACATGTGACGAGTTGGAAAGGGTGACGAAGTCGGTTCGAGGCCGTTAGAGGAGAATGCTCCTAAATGCCCCCTCCGGCCATGTGCGCCGCTTTGTTGTGCCAACATATCGGCTTGTATAACAAGCATAAGCGGGGTGGGCGACAGAATCGTGACGGGTGGATGTTTTATACTATTCCGTGTTGTTATGAACGAGATTCGAAACGTAACTATAAAAAACGACGACAGTGAAGCCGGCAATGGTTTTGGCGGTGACTATGCTGCCTTCAGGTGCTCTAGGATAGGGGACTTTTACCACTTACTATTTTTTTTTACCTATTATGCACATAAACTAAGTATTAATATTAAATGAAAACTACTTTCCCATCATAACCAATGGAATGTAAATCTGGAAAATTATCACGAGGACTTTCGATAACAAAGCAAGCATAAAAATACGTCATAAATCGACGTTCTTTTGCAATTTTCGACTGAACAACTGCTATTTCCCTTTATTACAACATCACCTGAAGGCAGCTTTAGCCTATTAGCTTGTGGTTATCCAACGAGACGCCAATGAGAATTATTATAAAAAAAAACAATACTTAAAAAACAGACATTCGAGTTTTAAAATCACCATTAAGTACTATGGTTATAAACTGGATTTAGAAATACATTTCGTGACCCTAGCCATGAGTTCCGAAACAAGCTAGTTCCTAAAAAAACGCGATTCAAAGCAGAAGTATTCTTGACTGTTTAATTGAACTACAAATTAAAAACATTAGAGGAGAAATGTAAATAGTACTTGCCGAAAATGTACGCAGCCCGGAGGTTGTGGTGCTTTGTCGGAGGCTTGTCGTGACGCGCTGTGACGCTCGTAGTGTTATCTGAAGCCGGTGTTGCATCAGCTGCTATATATCAGCGGCCATCTGCATTCTGGAGAAGCCGCTCTGGTCGCTGATTGGCCCACGCCCGGAGGTGCGGTGGAGCGCGGACGCGCCCAAACGACGTCACTCTGTACAGCCCTCCATACTGTGCCTTTTGGCTTGTTTACCATCCACGTGGCCGGCGAAGACCTTCATTGGATTTGACATTCGACTATGACAGGCTAAGATGAGGTCAATTGAGGGTACTTTCCAGAGGGACAATCTGCGGCTGTTTTGACACAGCAGTGACACAATTTCCGCTCCTAGAAAGCTGCATTTTTGGATGGAAGTGCATTGTTAAATGTCAGGGAAAAAAAATAGGAATCAAGACATAATAATCAAGTAATACGTTTTTCAGAGTAAAGTATTTCAGGGTTGTTGCCTTTTTTCCAGAATATTATTTGATCATAATATATATTTTAAAATGTATAGATATCCTCAACAACAACAAAAATGAGGAAAAAACTACACACTATAGTCTGGAGACTGGCGATTTGTCTTCGATAGCGGTCAGCCAAAAATATGTGGCGAGCAAAGTGGCGCGAACATAAGTGGGCGGGATTAAAGTCCACGCCAGCGTGTGACTGGTCGGCTCGGCACACCCGTTTCCTTATCACCGCGACTGCAAGTTAATAATTAATCTGACATACTTTTGGCAAAACAAAGTTGTAGAAGCTATTGGCGCCGTGACCTTCATACAGGAACTCTTAGTCTTTTTTTATAGTATCTAGAGGACAGATTGACGGTAAACAGCAGCAATCACGCGGGAGCGGATGCATGACTATTTATTGTACTCTCACCTTTTCTAATGTATCACTCACTGCAGTCCAAACATATTTTGGGTGGCGCCCTAATCACGTGCTATTGTCTTCGGGGAAAGAATTCAGACTACTTTTATAATCAGAGATTTTAACTTTACTTAACAAGGGTGTGTAGACTTTTAATATTCACGGAAAGAAAACTAAAACAGTCAAACTGACTCACAATGTTTGACTTTTATTGACTGTGACAATCAGAATGATTCCAGTTTCATTAAAAGCGCAAAATAAATCAATTTTGGCAAAAAACATGCGCAAGAGAATTCTAAACGCGTCATTTGAATATAAAGTTTGCATTGATATAACAAAAACAAATATAAACGTATTTCTTAAATAACTTAGCCTAGTTTCTCCTTACAACATAAAAGGTGAGGGAATGTATCAGTTAGACACGTATTTCCCTTATTTGTGCATGAATTGGTCGATAAACAATCTGTAATAATGCTATAGTGTCGTGCAGTGGTGCCTTAAAATAGGAGTAATTCGACTTAAGAGATTTTGAGCTTTTCAGGAGATGAACGCATGAAAAGAGAGGATAACACGTTAGCTTAAAGCTAAGAAATAATGGCAAACACCATTGACCAGCTAACAATTAGCACTTAAAGTTTTGAGTTGTGAAAATTCTTGTGATTTCACCCAATCAACAATAAATATGTTATCATTTCTGTTGTTGTTAAAAGCCACAAAATGTGGCATTTGTATAAGACACGAGGCTTAATGAACTCTTATCTCAAGGCATCACACTATCATATAAACCTGCTAACCCATTTGCGATGCAAACAAAATCACTCAAAGTGCAATTTTTCTTCACCATAATTAAAAAAAAGCATACTGCGAAGACATTGTGTAACCACGGCAACCAAGCCGTCCAATCCAGTCCGCTCCACGACTCTTAAATCGAATACGGAACGCTAAGTGCTGACCCCGCCAACGCTTGTTATGCTAATTTGGCCCCCACTTACAGCTAGCGCTCGCTTGGTTGCCACGGCTACCGCGCGGCACATTACGGTATGTACAAAACGATGTCCCGACGTGGCACGATGTACGGCTACGAGTAAAGCTAGCTGCGAGAGATGTAAACAAATAAAGGAAGAAACAAATAGAAATGCTAAAGTGGTTGATTGACTTAGGACCGAGCGACCTCCGGCCGGGTTCTACCTGCTTCTAGGGCGTTTGTAGGAGCGGGTCTTGGGTCTCCAGTTGGGCTAGCTGTCGGCGCAGGAGGTTGACTCGGTTTTGGAGCTCCTTGTTGTACTCGATGACGTGCACCATTTCTTCGTAGGCTTCGTCCAAGCACTTGGACGAGCGATTCCAGCGAAGGAACACGCCTGAAAATAACAAAGGCAGAGGTTAATATTCAACAAAAAGTGCTGGTGACTTTTACATACCCCTAAAAAATTTAATTAGCATGTGGAAAATTTGTGTGAAATGATGCCCTCAACAATTCAAATGATTTTTTTGGCTTTTATTGACTTTATCAGATCTTTGTTGTGGTGGCCTACTTCCTCGTAATGAGAACAATGAAGCAATAAATTGCAATAAATTCATTAAAAACTAGACGTTGCGCAAAGGGGAACATTGTGAGCTTACGGAACACGAGAACAACTTAACTGCGCACGTGCTGATGCCAAACCCCCCGCCGGGCTAATGCGCAAGATAGCACAACGCTAGCAATGCGCAGCATGTGAAAAGCGCCAAAAGCGACGCGAGGGTTCGGTTACACGAGCCGCGAGGTCACATGCGTCGCCTTGAGCTTTTTTTCTGTCACGTGATGAAAAGTTTTTTTTTCTAAATAGTACTTTATGTACATATCCTCGATAAGAGACGCATCTGGGATTTCTGGGTCATAATTAGACCATAAAATTGCTACCAACTCATGTTCAATTATTATTATTATTTTTTTAAACACATGAAAAAAAAACGATTCAAATTTATTGAATACCATTAAATTGTTATCATTAAGTATTCATATTTTTACACTAAATTACAAAAAGACAGTAAATATCCTATTTTGCTATTGTTTAATAAATAAAATGCTAACGGTATAAGCTAGCTATGACACAGCATTTTGTTGATTTTAACAAATTTCACCGGAATTGCCTGCATCCCATAATAATAGGACTTCAAGAGGACAATACTGACGCCCTGTGGAAAATATAACACATTTTAGGCAGTTTTTTTTTCTCCACAGAAAGCCTGCAGGGAGTTCAAGTTTGGGCCCGTTACCGTTGAACTGACTGACCTCCAAAAGTCTTTAGCATTCCACAAATGCTAATTTGTGACGACGCGCAATAAACTTGCACCTGGCGTGTATGTAAAAGTGGAATTCAAGTTGGGCGAGAAGGCTTACCCTCCCAAAGCAGAAGGCTCTGAGGGGCCACCGAGGGCCAAATGACCAGCCCGTTGGCCTCGTAAAGCGGGTTGGTCAAGCGCTCCACTTCCTCGGGACGATTCACCCACGACCACAGGGAGACCGTCTTCTCCGAAACGGACAGTTTAGCCCTGGGGAGGAACAAATATTTGTTGACCGCGGATTGCCTTTGCAGAAATTTGACTGAGGACAAACAAAGCATATTTAAAGGAGTTATTAACATGACATTAGCAAGTCAAGTGTGCTAACAAGAGTGAACACGTTGTTGCCAACTATCCCAAAATTAAAATGATTTTATCAAAATTATTTAATTATTTATGACGCAGCGTTTTTCCAGACTTTCCTTACCTTTCGGCCGCACCGTTGCCCAGAAAAGTGCCAAACTGGGAAGCGTAGGCGTGCTCAAAAAGCAGCACCAGGAAGGCCTCGCCAAACTCGAACGAACACGGGAACTGACGCAGGATCTGCCACACGCAGTCCAGGAACAGCAGGAAGACGGGAGCCTCCTGGCGAGGTTTACTGCTGGAGTAGGCCGACTGGGCGCAACGCTGCCGGAACGGGTGACCCGCCTATGGAAAAAAGGGGGAAAATTCACATTTTGGTGTCCTGACAAAATGGCGGCGGAACATCTCACTTGGAGCCACTCGCGCTCCACCAGGCCCTGGAAGCCTCGGATGGTCCTGCAGCCCGGATCCAAGATAATCTGCGCCAAGGAGGTGATTTGGAGGGTGGAGTCCGTGCCTTCTGCTCCGTGCACCAGCACAGACGCGCCCTCCCTGCGAGACATCAACGCGAATCAAAATGTTAGCTAGCACATAGCAAAATATAACCAGTTATTATCCATTAACATAAAATTCCAACCTGTCGATGCATTGCGCTGCCAGGCAGGCAGTGGTCAGGATTTCCTTGACGTGCGCCAGCCAATTGGAGGCCTCCAGCTTGCTGAGCCAGCGGTCCATGTTGTGTGACTGGTCGTTACACGCCTCCACCAGTTTAATCAGACTCTCCTGCAGCACCCCAAACCTAATTGAGCGACAATTTGTTTTGTCAGGAGCTGAAAAAAATAACTAGTTTGGACTTTTACCTTTCAATAGCTTTGTGAATCCGTCTCCACTGTGGATAGTTAGCCTCAGACTCAAAACCTCCTCCTTTAGCTTTAGCCTGCTGAGCTACGCTAATGGCACGCGTGTCAATGATGTAGCCGCGCTTTCCCGGCCTCAAAGTGGCGTTGATGAGCTTCTCGTCTTCCTTGCAGCGCCGCCCGTTGGTGCCGGTGAGAGGTTGAGACGCTCGCATCATCACCTGGGATGAAAATAATTAGCATTTTGCACTGTGTGGCGTCTATGCGCCGGGAGGCTAACCATTCCGTTCTTCTTGTGGTAGTAGCTCAGCACGGGGAAGCGGCCGCCGTGGCGAAATGTCGCCGCCGCCTTTAGCGCGTCGTCGTCCAGAGTCTTTGGTACCGCTACTAGCGGAGGGTAGGAAGGACACACGCTGAAATCTTTGTTGACTTCGCTCAATCGCCATTCGTCTGTCTGTGAGAGGAAGGAACAAAAATAAAAGCATTGTTATCTAATCATTCTCAAGCCAAACAAAAGCTCTCATGAAAACTTTCCCACCATGGACTCCAGGTCTTTGAAGGCATCTTGAGGACGAAAACAAGTCCAACCATCATGGACGACCTCAAACATGGGTCGGTAGAAGAAAGGGTACATCAGGGAGACGGAATCAAGTGTCGAGAGAGCCTAGAGAGCAAGAAACAGTTATAAAATGGGACTTTTTCTTGATTAAAATTGTGTATTTCTGTACCTCAGTTGAGCTAGCAATGTTGATACATTCCTCCATACCAGGAATGTCCAGCTGAATTACTCTCAGGTCTTTGCATTTAACTATAACCCTGCCAATAGAGCCCACAAACCTGAAAGACACATTCAAAACAAGTTAGCTCATAGTGTGTCGAATTTGTTTTCGCGGAGCAGAGCTCACTGTAATGGAAAAAAATGTGACGTCACGATTTGTCGGCATCTTCTAAGATCAAATTGGGCGGGAAGATAATGTGCTTCGAGAAATTTCTACTTTCGACGGTTTTACCTCTTTTCTATAGAGTCAATGTTTGAATGAAGAAGCCACAATTCCTCCGTGTTGTCCTGCCTTGATGATAGAATGAGGTGGTGGCCGGTTAAACACAAAGTTCCCTCAACTTTGGGCAAAAAAGGACGGTGAAGAACAACTCCGTCCACCCGCGGGGTCTTAATTAGCTCGGCGAACTCCATAATGACGACACCGAACCGCCTCTAAAACACACAAACGATTACTCTTAAACAAATTTTACAACACGTCTACGCTTTATTGAGCAAAATACACCCGAACATACGGCTGTCAAACCTGGAAAACAAAACTAAATAGAAAATTAGCAAACCATAAGCAGGTGACAGCTAATGCTAACTAGCCAACAAAACCAGGAGTATTTGGAACAAATAAACTCTTGTTCAAGGATGACGGAGATAAATATGTATTCAGGAAATATTAGTTTATAAGACACACGCGTATAGTCATGTTTAAAGTGCATTTAGTGTGTAATTACCTGAATGTTTTGGAGACTGTACGATGGTGTGACGGGTGTTCGTGGAAAAGAACCTCCCGGTTCGAAACAGGAAACGGAACTATTTTCTTGTTGTTATACGAAAACTTTGGAAAAACTGGTAAAAAACAATATGGTATATTTTAAATGATTACTTTTGTCATTAATCAGTTTTCAAACACATTTTAATTGTATTTAAGTTTGTATTAGATTTGTAATAAAAGAAACCCACGCCGATACTAAACACGTCCGCAAGAGGGCAGCTTTCTCAAGATAACCTTAATGAGGGCTGAAATTATTTTTAAAATAAATACTGTTTACATTCTTTGTTGTCATTTTGTCACACCTGACATTTATGTTTATGTTTGTATGGTTGGTTTTGAGGCATTAAAATCCCATTGCATTCAAAGAGCAAAAGGAGTACCTGTAAAGGTTTAAAGAAATTCATAATTAGTGTATAAAAGGGTTAATTAAATTCGAAATATTTTTGGGTCTTGTTTGGCATTCATGTTGTAGAAATCAAACCAGCGAATGGAATTCTTTTCTCTATTCTCAGTTTCATGTTGATTTGATCACATTTCAAAATCATAATACCTAAGGTCATTCTGCTTGATGCTTTCCATAAATGAATGATAAAAAATCCTTGAGACTCACTCTAAAGCTTTTGTCAGCCTTCTTTGGCTGCAGAATTGAGTGCAAGTCAAGTACTAGTTCGCATAGACAGTTTTGCTAGCATTCTAAAGATTATTGCGGTCATACCAAATGCATAATGTTGTTGTCATGCGATCTACCGATAGTACCTCGACAATCTACCGGTAGATCGCGATCTAGGTACATATTAGGCACCCCTACTCTACGTTCATGGGTTTAAACGAGACGCTAGATGGCAACCGCGCAGAAAGAAAGAATGGGTGCGTGTGGGAGGAGGAAGGGGGCGTGTGGGGGGCGATAGAGGTAGGGGATGAATTACGTCGGTGAGGACCAGCGGAGGGAAGCGCTCGGTGGAGGCTCGCAGCTGGAGGAGGGACGTGGGGTGGTCGGCTGGAGCAGGAGCAGGAGTAGGAGCAGGAGGAGGAGGAGGAGAAGGAGGAGAGGGGCTCGACTCGACGCCATGAACGTTTAGTCCGAACATCTCTTTTTCTTGGGATTTTTTCTTCTTCTTCTTCTAAATCTTCCCTTGCCATCGTCCGGATCCCCCCAGCACTCGAACCCGCAGATTAGTGGGCGGGGGTTGGTGGACGCGCGAGGGATGCGCTGCGTCCGCGGGGCTCGCCGTCCCAGCCCGGAGCCCGGGTGAGCCGCGGCGGCTCGTACATGGCTCCGGGGCCGCGGGTGCCAAGCAGGTGTCCGGGGAGAGACGTCGAGAGGCCAAGATGGCAGCCAAGTCCGACGGCCACGGGGTCGTCATCGGCGGCGGCGGCGGTGGTGTCGGTGTCGGCGGCGGAGGGGGCGGGGGCCGCTTCGCCCAGCTGCGCGACCTGGACGATGTGGTGGACAGCGGAAGCTCCTTCCACATCTGCCACTGCTGCAACACCTCCTCGTGCTACTGGGGGTGCCGGAGCGCCTGCCTGCGCTACCTGCGGTCCCGGCGGCGAGCGAGAGGGGGGCTGTCCGACCGTGACGACGGCATCGAGGGGTCACCCGAGCGGCAACGCCGACGCCGGCGTCTATGGCTCGACTGTCTGTGGATCATCCTGGCCCTGGTCGTCTTCTTCTGGGACGTGTGCAGTGACGTGTGGCTGGCCGCGCACTACTACCGCGGCCGCCACTTTCTGTGGTCGGCCGTCACGCTCTTCTTCGTGCTGGTACCGTCGGTGCTGGTGCAGATCCTCAGCTTCCGCTGGTTCGTGCAGGATTACACGGAGGGCGCCCTGGGCTCCGTGCAGGGCCTGAGTAGCCGGCGGGCCGTGGCCGTGGCCGCTCTGCGCCGGGACCGATGCTGCCGGATCTCCGTCTGGCTCTGGCAGAGTGCTCTGCACGTCTTTCAGATGGGACAAGTGTGGAGGTAAGGCAGGAAAACATACTCTTTGGACGTCTAACCCTTTCAGTGGCAAACGACAAGAACACAACTCATGGACCTGACCTTGAAAAAAAAATCAACTATACTTTTAACATGGGTTGCCATTGACAGTGATAGACGTCCATCACTATCCAATGGGAGGAGCCAATGACGAGGAAGCGAACCATCAAATTAACCAAAACATTTCCATTTCATTGAGAAGCCCGACACACCGATTCATCAAAACCGCTCACTTATGTCGGCGCTAGACGTCCAATCAATTTCAACAGGGAGGGGCTAAATTTGAGGACATTTTTTCCTCACATAGCCATTGACGCTACTATACGTCCAATCCATTGCTTCCCTTTCAATGCCATTGACGGCACCAATCGCCCCTCCCGGTCAAAATGGATGAGGCGTCTAGCGCCGTTACCGTTAGCCAATGAGTTCACGGGGGTGTGTCGATTTACCGTTTCCATCCGAGTGCGCCATTGCGCTTGTGTGTGTGTGTGTGTGTTGGAGATCCCACCTTCTCCCTCAGCTGCATTGAAGACTCCTTCACGCAATTAGATTTTGCAACAATCTGTTCTCACGCTGCAGTCCGGCATACTATGCTCCGCCCCCTTCGTTACACCCAGCCGTGGACCCCCCCACCGCCAAGCCAGTATACGTACACAGACATGATGTCATTGAGTCTTCTGCAACGCTGGCACATTTGGTCCCCGCCCCCCTCCGTCCTACTCCCTCACGCTCAGGGATGGACGTGGTCTTTCCCAAGTGCGTATTCATTCCGAGACGAAAGAAAAAATATGAATATGATACAGAGGAGTCGGGTACTGGGCACGTTTGCAAAATGGGTCAAATGAGGCCTCAGTGTGGAAAAATCCAGTCGGCGTTCTTAAGTAGAGGTGAAAATGCAGTCAAGGTGACTCCAAAATGGAAGCTGAAGACACTTGTAGTGTCCACACAAAATGATTCGGCCGGCCGGATTTGGCCCCCGGGCCTCCACTTTGTTCATATCTCAAGGCAGAATTCGGCCTTTGGCTGACATATAAACGACTTTCTTAAGCGAGGCGCTGTTTATTCGGCGTGAAATCGCAACCCGCTGTGTTTACGGGCCAGCCTCTCGTGGCAAAATTGCAATAATTGCCAATTATTCCGCGTTTCCGGCCAATTGTGACAAATTGTCGGCGGAGAAAAGAAAGGCGCCAAGATTGGTCCGTCGGGGATTTCCCCCCAAAACTTCTCTCGCTCATTTAGCTCGGCGCCGGCGATTAAGCCGTCCGTCCCGCCGTCGGGATTAAAAGACGGGCGCGCGTCGTTAAGGAAAAAAAAAAACGCAGCGGGGCCACCCCAATGCATGCTGGGAAGGCGGCTAATTGATTGTGGAGGTGAAGATGAAAGTGAGTCATGAGACGTGAATCCTGTCGCCGCTCGACTGAGATTTTCTTCGCTAATCAAGTCGCCAGATTGACGTTGAGAGATGACGGATACCCGAGATGGAGGAAAACTGGGGTTTAGCTCCGCCCCATGGACGGAGATAGACGTCCAATTCATGTTGTGGTGGTTGGTTAAATGTAGTTTATCAAAACACCCTTTAGCATGGATAAATAATAATTAAATAATAAATAATTTGGGGAAATCTGTATTTAAAGAACATTATTTTATTATATTATATAAGAAAAACAGTTTTTTTTACAATTATTATTCTTTTTTTAAAATAAATTTATTAATTGGACATCTCCTACCATCAATAACCCCAAAACAATCTGAAGCTACGTCAACAATAATTCGAAAACCAAAAAAAAAAATACTCGCCAAACTTCTAATTCTACCTAGCAACAAATGACAAACACGGGACATCATTGGTCAACAGAATAGCCCTTCTTAAAAAAAATCAAAGCAAAAACTCCCTTCCACCTTTAGCCACGTTTTCTATGAGCATTCCGTCCATCTGACTTTTGGAGGTCGTCGCCTTGGTCAAAGTCTGTTTTGGTTGCTAAATTTAGCCGTCGTGATTAAAGCGCTGATGGTCGCCGTCGCCTTGACGCCGCGCTCCGGCCGAGGCCGGCAGACCGCCAGAATATTAAGCGGCGATGGGCTGGTGAGCATGCCGCTCACATGCGCGCCGTCTTTGCCATCGCGCACCTTTTGCATTTCCTTAGGGGGGGGAAAAAGCGGCGTCCGTTCCATTTGAAGTGGGAGGTTACCCCGTGAAGGACACACAAAGTAGGCTACATCGCATATCTGTATTTTAGTCTTAAAAAAATAACCCTTATGAAAAAAAGAGGGACTTATAGTCCGGAAAATACGGTCCTGCTTAAATTAGGATGCTAACCCGTGTAGCGGTGCACCAAATGATTGATCGCCATGGCAACAACCTCAGCCGACCCCACGTCGCAATGAACAACAAATGTTAGCCGCTAGCCACCCGCTCGCTATGCCTTTTCCTCTGCTAGTGTCCCCCCAAAAAGGAAAATAAAACATCATAATAGTTAATTTTTTTCCTAAATGGATCCCTATTTGTCACGGCAACGTTTTGAGTGACATGTACGACTTGGATGTTCTCTCAATTGGCTTGTTAGCGTGTTTACGGCGCTTTGTGTTCTGCCTACATTTGTCGCATGCACGTTTTGTACAACTTGGCTGCTGAGGCGGATTTATTGACTTTGTAGTATGGGCTGTTTGTTCCGCCAATGTGTGTGTGAGTGAGTGTACCCTCTTTCAAGTGTGTGTGTGTGTGTGTGTGTGTGTGTGTGTACGTTGGCAGCTGGAGCGACCGCATCGCTCCCATTCGCCGTCATCAGCAAGCTGTCGCTGATGCTATTTCCTCTCGTGGCTAACGTCTAAAAGCGCAACGGGATGTTTTTCAGTGCAGGTCGATCACTTGCGCAAAATACGTAGACTTTACTACATTTGGGGTCCCAAAAAACGACAAATGAGGTCCAAAAAGGCATTTTTTTGGCTCCCCCGGCCGCCATTTTGACGTGTGTGGTCTAATAGTTACATATCCATCCGATGGCGTGCCAGGATTTGGGACGTCTCCTTTCCTTCAAACTGTCCCTCTAACTGGATTTAGTTGCGCATTGGCGAAGCGGCGATGAAAAGAGCGAGCGCAAGGTTGACTCGGCTGCGCGGCGCTGGCCTACTTTTGAAAAAATGGGCCAACTCGCGCTCACTCTTCAGTGAGAAAGGCCGGCAGCCAGGCGCGGGACACGCAGCCCAAATAAAAGCGCCCTCTTAACTCCACACGCGGCCAATTTGCACCTTCTTAATTTCTCAGCCAGCGCTAACAACGTGGCCTTTGGGCACAGCGCTAACGCTAATGCTAATACTAGGAAAAGCCATGAACGGGGGCTAGGGCAAGCGGGGTGGCTTTAAAAACAAACTATTTTTCTTCTGTGAGCACATGAGAATGTGCTTTTATTTTGATGGGCGCACGCCAAGAAAAAAAAGCCATCTTTGCAAAGTGAGACGAGGACTGGTCCCCGAATGTTGCACCGCCAGCATTATTTTTCAACAAGGCGGCGCGGGTATGAAAAATAGCTTCAAAGAGACGTCCGACGTGACGCCCCGACATTTTTCGTCCACTCGGGGAAACCGAGAGTCGTTTTTGAAGGCGTCAATAGTCATTTTACGGTTCATTCATCAATAGCGAGCGGCCTTGGGAGCGCCACCTAGTTCAACAGACGAGACAGCATATAATAGCGCTACAACTAGCATCAAAAATGGTCGCAGGGCGCGATGATTCTGGCTCTCGGCGAGAAAATAAGCAGCTGCTCGGCTCATGTTTTGGGCAGCGCATAGGTGTTACTACCTTTTCTTTGGCTTTGGTTTATTTTTTTCTATATTAATCTAATGTGGAGTTGTTCATGATTTCTAAGCAGCGACTTATATTTTCAGCCGGCGTGTCTGAGTGGATTAGACCAAGACGGACATTTCTTTGCCCGCATATAAACGAGTTAGAGCACAATTAAGCTAACGTAGCGGTCCTGGCGTTCGCTATGCTACCTCCAAGGGTGCTTTTGGAGGTCACGTGTCTCCATTACAGCCTCCGTGACCCATTTTCAACCTTCGTCGACGTCGTATTGTCATTTCCCCACCTCCAAACATTCGCCGCTAAGTGGATTTGGACGCCGTCGAGTTTTAATACGCAGAGATTAGCGGGATGTCTAATCACGTGGCCTTTTCAAATGAGCTTCATTTCTCCCGACGCACCCCAAAAATGCCGGCTTTCCGAATGGGATCATCCGGGGCCCTGTCGGCAAACGCTTTTAGCCCGCTTTACGGCTTCAAGTCGAGATGGGAGTCAATTAGGTCGTTTTCGGGGCCAACTAGACATTTGAAATAGTGGCGGACAAACAAGAAATGACGCTGGCTTGCAACACGCCGCCAGCTCCGTCTCCCGCACGTGACTTTGAGAGCAATCACTGCGCGCCGGCTCGCTTTTAATTAGCGCTTTGCACGACATCTGCCCTTCTGTCTTTCAATTAAAGATATCTGCCACCCGGTTTTGCTAACGTCGTCATTGCCACAAAAAACACAAACGCCGAGCGACATTCTCGCAAAATGTCGCTCCGTCAAAATAGCTTTGTGACGTTGCCAGCAAAGTCAATGCATTGTCTTTTAAATGACTAAAAAGATTAGAAAGTCTTTTAAGTGACATTAGGAGGAGGATTGGAGTACAGCTTGGTTTTGATAGAACGCCGAGCAAAAGAATCCACCCGTCGATGCGAGCTCTCGGCTAAGTAGCGGCGGCGCGGCGGCGGCCCGCTGGGCGCCGTCTCGTCAAAAAAAGGCTGGGGAAACGACTGCGCTCGGACCTCGGCGGGACGCCCCAGAGCCCGGGAAAGGCTGCCATGGAAACCACAGGCCAGACGTCAGAAAAACAACCGCCACGACGGCGCCTTAACTTGACTCTTTGTGGTTAGTGGTGCGCTAAAAAATAATAATAAAAAGCTACTATACAGTATTTCATGTGCGATAACCTCATTCATCATTTTTACCTCCTGTGCACTCTGTTACTAGGCAGAATTTGAAAGGGCAAAATCCTCAATTGCTAGTCCCATGAAATATCTTGATTATTATTAATTATTGAACAGAAAAATTCAAATGACTGAATCCCAAAGTTTTTGAAAAACATGGTCCTGTTATTTTTAAATCAGGGTACTTTAGTATATTAATACGTTTTTTTTTTCTGTAAGGGGGTCTAACATTTCATGTCTAATGGCAGCAAAACGACTGGGCCCAACCGCAACATTGTACTTTAGCACCACGGCGTCAACGAGGGGATGGCTAAGTGGTTGTAACCGGACTCCGACGTGTTGCAGTCTGGGAAATGTGATGAAGTGGAAGTCCAGCGGGGACGCCGTGGAAGCGGCGGCGAGCCCAGCCGTCCGCTGACAAAACGCAAACGATAATGATTAAATTCTCCTACGTACACGTCCCAAAAAAACAAATAGATTGGGCGTCCGTGAACGATAAAGTCATTAACCATTAAGACAGCCCCTTACCAATATGGCCGCCCCGTGACGACCTTCCTATCAAAGTCAATGCATGGCCATTAAAATGAAGTCCCAACTGTCTTAATTCTCAATGAACACAAAGCCGGCGGCGGCCATTTTGGCTCAGGCTACTATATGTAAAAAGTACTAAAAAGTGTTATTTCCTAGTTTCATTTGACACTGTTGATACTAATTACACGAATGATTCGACTATTATGTTGATTGTGATCGCATATTTCATGAAGCCACATAAAAAAACAAGAGTTAAGGCTGTATAAATGGCCTTTTTTGGGGGGGCCGAATGCGACAAACAGGCAATCGGCGGGCAGCCGTCGCCTGTCCCTCGCAGGCCCCGGTTACCTTGGCAACCCCTGCATCATTTTTTAGTACCCCCACTGCGGCATGAACCCCACGTAACCCCGGCGAACCCCGCTTTGACGCGGAGTGATGATGCGTTACGTAACAAATTGATGGAATTGTCAAATAATCGTGCTAACAGCTCACTTTCTTTAATCGGAAAATGGCCCTTGACTTTTTTCACTTAGCGTCGTCTCTCTTAGCATTTTGACACATCGTCTTCCGCGCTACTCGCGTTAGCCGATAACGCCCGAGCGCCATCGGAGGAGATAAGCGATGGCGCCGGAAATGGAGAGGAGGAGACGGCCACTCCACACAGCCCAAGGGGGAGTCGCTAAACTAATCGGCCGGAGCGCCCGGCAATTTTCCGCCCGCGTGCTTCCTCTCCCTCTTCTTGCTATGCCGCTCACGCTTGCGGGCTAACGCCCGCTAACGTTTGGCCTGCGTCCCGATCGTCGGCCATTTTAATGAGGCCTGCTAATCATTCCAAAATCGACCGGATAATCAATGGATGATTATGCCAGTGGATGAAAAACAGCTAAATAGTCTTTATTATTGTTGTTTTGCTAAGGAGTTGCTAGCAGGCTACGACTAAAAAACACATTTCTTACATAAAAAAGGCCAATTTGACATGAGCTAGCGAGGCAAATGCAGCTATCTTGCACTTTCTTCTTCTTTTTTGTGTGCTTGGGCTCCCTTTGAAAAGCAACTAGGTCAAAGCCTATTTCTTCTTAATCCGCCACATCATGCTCCGTCCCCCTTTCCCGGTGTGGTGGGAGCGCGGCCGCCAAACTGGAGCGGTGAGGGAGGGTCGGAGGGAAACATTTCACCCCTGGCTCGCCTCGCTCCAAAAGAGCCACGCAAAAGCCTGACGAGAAGCTAATTGCTCTGGATTGAGCGCGACCGTGGCTGAAAAAGGCCTCGAAATATTTTCTCATGTCGCCATTCTTCTTCCTATGAGTTTATCGTTAGTATATTTACGTTATTTTTCGAGTAAAGTGAGTTGGAATGGCTATTAGTGGCTGGTGCAAGTCCCACTTTATGCTAACGTGGAATGACAGGAGACAAACGAGCTTGGCTTCTGAGAAAAATGCAAATGGCGCCGACGGCGCCCCGAGGCATCGCGTGCGATTAAACGCTTTGCGTCGGAAGTTAAGCGCAGTCATCCGTCGCTCCGGGGCGTCGAGCGGCTTCCCTGCTGGCGCCGTTCCCGTCGCAGAAAGACGCTAGCATCGCAACAAATGGGATTTTTAGCTAAAGCTACGCTAATATTCCCAAATAAAACTGTAACGGGGTCGACGTAGCGTGCTACGAGCTAGCTCGTACGGCTACTAGCCAACTGCCAAACGAGCCCTGCGGTGTCCAAGTGGGTTTTTGCGCGGCCTGTTTCCGACGAGTGCTAGCATCAGATATGTCGTTATCGTCCCCGCGGCAACGATTAGAGCAAAGCCGATACGAGCTGGCGGGAAGCCGACGCGCGCCGTGAAGGCGCAACGATCCGTGACCGCCGCCCGAGGCCCAATTGCGGGAGGCCCGGCGCGATGGAGCCGTGGTTTGATGACAGCTAAAAGTCGAGGGCCGGGCCGGCCTGGAAAATGGGCCTGCATTTTAGCTATTATTATGCTGTGGTTAGCTAAGTGTAGTAAAATTTATAAAAACATGATGAAATAAGATTTAATCAACACAAAAATGGTATTAAAATGGTATTAAAAGCTCCGTTAGGGGACTTCAATCATCCCAAGTGGTTTTCCTGACCCGAATCGAACGGAATTTGGAGTCCAGCTGAGTTTGCCAATCTAGCCCAGCCGCTCTTTTGTTACCATTAGCGACGGCGAGCACGTGACGCTCAAATGGAAGCCAACGGAAAGCGGGGGAGCCACCCCCCGCCCCCGAAAAGACGCTATTGATCACAGGCGCCGCTCGTTAAAAGCCATCAGAGGCGGCGGGTCACTCGGCCAGTAATTAAAATGAAGGACAAGCTTAATTAAATGATGGATTTCACGGCGCACGCCTCGCCTGTGATCAGCGCTATCGCCAAACTGCAGCTAGCTAGCATCAAATCTTCAAACAAAGAAATTAATAAACAAACGTTAGAACCAGGAAGAAATTGTGAAATGGGGAGATTAAAGTTGCCAGGTTAAAAGATATCCCGCTATAGTTGACTTTTTTTGGACATAATCTCACATAAATGAAAAAACTCAACTATTAGTGGCAACATTATGAAAAATGACATCAAGGGCGGCCATATTGGTACAGACAACAATTCCATCAACATCAGTTGAAATGAACATTAAGATAGCTTTTTCTTCTTTAAAACATGACGTTAGCATGCTCAAAGCATCCGCTCGTTACGTTGCTAACGGCACATGACGTCCCATCCATTTCAAACGGGAGGCCCGGCAGCGAATGAACAAACACTTCAGGAATTGGCGTCGAGCCGTTAGCCCGCAGACAGCTTGCGTAGAGATGACGATCCAGATGATGCTTGTCGATGTCTCGACAGCAGACGCTTGAGCTACACACACACACACACACACACACTAGCGGCTTAACGAGCCGAGAGCAAACGGCTACATTCGCGCCGCAAATAATTCACGAGGCGCTCTACGGAAGAGTGGCGAGACGTGAGGGAGGGATGGCGTCGAGGGGGCGCCGCAGCGGGAGATTCCCTCTTCGCCCGAAAGCTGACGAGCCAACGTGCGTCTTCGTTTGTTTTGGAAAGACGACGCAGCGGGAGTGTGATGGTGCGAGGACACATTTTTGGGGCGCCGTTGAGAGTCTTACGCCAAGTCGTCAGTCTTTAATTGCGTGTTTTTAGGGACGAAATTCATCCTAATTTCAGTCCATCGACTTTGGTGGGACGTTGCCCCTACCAATATGGCCGCCCTTAGGCCTTATAGTTGGAGTCCAATCAGTTTGGAGTGTGAGGGATGGCGTGGAATGAACTAAAATCCACTTCATTTGAAGACCGTGATCTGCCGACCCCCGTCTTCGATACACCGAGGCTAATGGAAGTCAGTGGGCGGAGACCTTGTAAGGTCGTCGGAGAGCATCCTCGCTATTCCGTTTGACATTTAGCGAGCCGACTGCAAATGTCAGAGAATAGCCGCTTTTTCCCCGGCGTTGGCGCCCGCCGTATCACTTGATACAGTACACGCTCTGATGTCGTCCCTAGGTACGTCCGGACCATGTACCTGGGCGTCCAGAGCCACCGGCAGAAGGAGAACCAGCGTCGTTTCTACTGGGCAATGATGTACGAGTACGCCGACGTCAACATGCTGCGACTGCTGGAGACCTTTCTGGAGAGCGCCCCCCAGCTGGTACTGCAGTTGTGCATCATGATCCAGAGTAACGAGGCCCAGTGGCAACAATGTAAGTCATCATATTTTTTGTCCGTTTTTTTATTATGATTTTCTTTGTCAACGTCCCCAAAATTGCACTTGCACCAGACCACCGCTAGAGGGCACTGCTGTGCGTATTGAACCGTATTTGACGACAAAAATTCGATTCCATCCGTTCATCTTTCTATTTTTCCACCTCCGTCCCGCAGGTTCTTCGGTCCTCTCCTCCCTCCTGTCCCTGGCCTGGGTCCTGGCGTCCTACCACAAGCTCCTGCGCGACTCTCGCGACGACAAACAGAGCATGAGCTACCGCGGCGCCCTGGTGCACCTGTTCTGGCGCCTGTTCACCATCTCGTCGCGGGTGCTCTCCTTCGCCCTGTTTGCCTCGGTTTTCCACATCTACTTTGGCATCTTCGTGGTGCTCCACTGGTGCGCCATGGCGTTCTGGGTCATCCACGGCGGCACCGACTTCTGCATGTCCAAGTGGGAGGAGGTGCTGTTCAACATGGTGGTGGGGGTGGTGTACGTCTTCTGCTGGTTCAACGTGCAGGAGGGGCGCACCCGCTTCCGGATGGTGATCTATTACACGGTGGTGCTGTTGGAGAACGCCCTCCTCAGCGGGCTGTGGTACGCGTACCGCGACCCGGCCACCACCGACGCCTTCGCCTCTTACGCCCTGGGCGGCGTCTTCCTGTGCTTTGCCTCGGGTGTGGCCTGCATGGTCCTCTACTACGGGGTCCTGCACCCCGTTGGCCCCCGGCTGAGGGTGCTGGCCGGCTCCTGCTGCGCCGAACTGCTGTGGGGGCTGCCCCTGCCCCCCGAGGCCGAGCCCATGGCGCCCACTCCCGGCCCCCGGGGCTCCCAGGCCACCCCCACGCGGGCGGCGGCCGGGGAGTACCCGGAGGCCGAGGACGGCGCCGCCGACTCCTGCCTTCCCGTTTTCCAGGTGAGGGCCACCGAGCCGGTGGACGCCTCGGGGCGCCCCGAGGGGCCCCTCATCAAGATAGACATGCCCAGGAAGCGCTACCCGGCTTGGGACGCGCACTTTGTGGACCGCAGGCTCCGCAGGACCATCAACGTGCTCCAGTACGTGAGTCCCAATGCGGTGGGCATCAGGTACAGGGACGGCCCCCTCCTCTACGAACTACTACAGTACGAATCGTCCTTCTGAGGGGCGTTCCCTCCAACGCCGGTCCTCCCCTCCGTTCCATTTATGCCAGATTGAACACTCACCGTTTATTTTTGGAGAAACCAACAGAGAAAAAAAAGATGACGGACCTCCAATGGCAGGGGTCTCCTTAGCGGTCCTTGGGCTAAAAACGAGAAGCCCTCGACCGCAATGGACGCTTGGAAGTCACCAGAAGAGGCGGAATGAAATCTGCGGACCCTTCCGGAATAGTCCGTCCGCGGTTGTGTACGAGTGTCTCGTGAACATATGAATGTCTCATTCCCAAATGAGTCTCCCGCATAGCTCCGATTGGACTGGCGTGAAGGACAACTGTTACGGCCCGAATGTCCGGAACTGCGTCGGAGGGTGCGGGTTTTTTCTCTATGTTTTTGCACATCCTGACTTTTACTGCCATTCTTTATGTAAATAACACGACGCGGATGGCGTTTACCGAGAACCAGAGGGGGGGAAAAAAGAGGGAACGGATGGACGACGGCGGTTGGGGTCTAACCGGGCCGTGGCTATTTCGGTTCCAAAATCCTCAATCGTAATCACATCATGTATGGCGAGCGGAAGAGGGGGGGGGGGGGGGGGGGGTAGCAATAGAAGCACACTGACCTTCAATCAGTTCCACCCATTCATGAAATCTGTTCAGTGCAGATTGCCCTCTGGCGGAGGGTGAAGGAACAGCAGCACAATTTTGAAAGAAACCTCGGGGTGCTAGATCGCAGCCATTGGGGGCCGCTAACCGCGAAGCTAACTTCCTCACCTTTGCACGCGTCTCCGTCACCCCTCCGTTACAGTACATAGAGCATTTTCAACCCGGTGCTGAACAACCTCAGAGGTGCTAATGCTAAGTTCACTTTTTTTGGGCCACAAGGCCCCAAAATAACAACAACAACAACAACACTCGTGAACTCCAGCACCTCAATGGAAACACTCCGTTCTACCGCAAAACTTTCTATGGTGCCATTTTTGTTCTGCACATGTCGTTCTACCGTTTAGACGTATTTTCTTCGGTTTTAACTCGGGTCAACAAAGTCGCATTTTGGAGCACAAACTGTGGATGGAAATGTAAAAAAAGAAAAATGATAAAAAGAAGTCTATATATCTAGAACGTGATTGCTGTGTTGTAAATTCCTGTCATCTAAATGTCCTTTTATCTGTGTGTATCTATTTATTATGACATAGCATTAGCGTCCTAACAAAGAAATGGAAAATAATAACACCATGAGAATCAAGTCACGAGATCAAAGTAGTAATAATGTCATCATGTGAGGTTCAAATTGTAATATTATGTGACGTTATGAGGGGGGGAAAGCAGTGTGGAATTTTTGACTTGATTGTCGTTGTCTTACATTCTTCTTTCTTTGCTCGGCCCTAATCACCTGTCATCAGTTATTTTGCGATTATCGTAGATTTGGCTGTGAATTTATGGAAAAACGGATTTGATATTGCAACAATGCAACAATGAGTGTCGAGTCAATTGCTGCTAATTTGAAGTTGTCACGGAAAAAAATGTTGCTTTTGTTGATAATCCCTGGAATTCTAGGTTGTGTTAGCTTGTGGGTGTGTACTTAATAATCTCTCCCTGATTTTTATGGATGCTGTATTGCAAAAAAAATTGGCTTAGAGTGCGGATTTTCTATGTGGTGGTTCAATATATTAAAAAAAAGTATAATTCACGGGGAGGAGAGGAAAAAAAGCAAAACTGATGTCCAGTATTGTATGTTTTGCCCTGTTTTAGGGAACAATATGAATATTATTAATAACATATGGTGCTAAAGTTCATTTTGTATGGTTTATTTTTGTTTGTTTCTAGAGGAAATAATGACTATTATGCTGAAAATATAATGTTAAGCCTTACTGTAGAGTCATATATGAGACTGTTCATCCCAGAAGAAAAAATAAATATGGTATTTGAAAGTGCAATATACATAGTGTTTACATATGTTTATGTCCCATCCCAAAAATGCACGGTAGAGATGCCACCGCTTGGGGCGCTGCTGTGCGTGTTGTACCGCATTTTACGCCCAAAATGGCGGCACGGTTAAAAAGTTTGGGCTGTTTTGTTCGACTTTGTTTTCGGGTAATTCACCGAAGCCTGTAGCTAAAAACACGCGTCTTCTTAACGTCCGTACGCTCGTATTTCACCCCCACGCGCAACGACTTTTGGTAGCGTCCAAAACTAAGAATGGCGCGAAAATTCAGCCCGACTTCACCCAAGCTAGGCTAACGAGCTAAGCTACCGTCGGAAGGAGTTCCCCGGTCTTGGAAAAAGCTTCGTTTATGTAATGTCGTGTCTTGCTTGGGCGTCGGAGAAGACGACGAGATGAACATGAAGAAGACTATATTGTCCTAGAAATGGAGGAAGATGTGAAAAAAGTGAAAAAGGTAAGCGAACACTTTATATTTCTGTCGCCCACCTGCTTGCTAATACTAGTTAGCTCGTGGAACGTGTTGAGATTGAGACATAAATTCTACGTGGCTTGTATAAAAGACATGTTAGAGTGCTTTACCTGTGCCAAATATTATAAAATTACAGTGTTTATTAGTCAATAACAACATGTTTAGTACTGGTGTGCCGAAATTTAGCTTTACAGCACTATGGTCATATTACCCCATTCATGCTAAATAACGCCCTCGTCGTGACCTCTGTAAATGTGTATTTTTTACATTTTCATAAGGCAATAAATGCTAATTATGCCCTGTTTTGTCAGCAGGCTTATGCAGTGATGTCACCGGTGCGTGTAGTTTTCTTTTTTTTCGCTAGACGGCGACATTGTGTTCTTGTAAATAACAGCCGTGGTAATGTAAAGCCAATAGCACTATTTTAGCTAATCAAATGTCTTACCCGCCCTGTGTCATTATCAAATTAGATTTTAGTTGATGACGAGCCGCTGCCTAATAAATTTGGGTCACTTTCAGATGACTTTGGTGCATTTACCTGCTCCTTTTGGGGTATTTTGAGTCGTTTTTAAACAAAATAATGGACAAATAACTGGAAGATAAACCATTTTGCTATTAAACTATTTTCCAAAATGTTGTCTTTAAAAATAGTAGTATTCTAGCAACTTTCTTCTTGCCTTTTAAATTGTCGTGTGTGTGATGAAATACAATAAGTGCGCTCAAGTTTCTTAAGATAGCATACAATGTTAATGCACTAGCGACGTTTAGCTGCACCGTATTAAATTATGCAAGGTAAACTCCTGTCGTCAAGTTTGAGCGCCGCTGTCGTCACAGGATGCTGCAGCGAGCGACTTCCCTTTTTATTTTTTAACTCTCTGCGCAATTTTGCCGCTGTTGGCGCTCATGGATTATGAGGTTGGGTCGTGTTTTTCTTTTCATTACAATTTTTAGCTCAGCCTTGACTCACTTCTTCCTTTTTAGCCCACATTACTTACTCGTGCTCTTTTTTTTCAGCCCGGTATCGTGTCGCCCTTCAAGCGGGTCTTCCTGAAGGGCGAAAAGGGGCGGGACAAGAAGGCGCAGGAGAAATCGACGGAGCGCCGGGCACTCCACACCGTCTCGCTGTCGCAACCCGACCACCACATCGACCCCGACGTCCTGCTCAACGACTACATCGAGAAGGAAGTCAAAGTGAGGTCGAAATACTGAAAAATACATTTTTTCTGACTCCAACTTGATGGACATGCTTTTGTGTTTTGGCTAGTATCTGGGCCAGCTAACATCCGTGCCGGGATACTTGAACCCGTCCAGCAGGACCGAAGTTCTCCAGCTCATAGACGACGCCAGAGTAAGTAAGCGGCGGAGAAGATTCGGCGAGCCTGGTAGGCCTCGCTCACACTATATTTTTATTTTTTTGCAGAAATCACATCAGTTGGCGGGCCAACTTACGTCGGAGCAGGACGCGGTGGTCAGCCTGTCGGCGTACAACGTCAAGCTAGTGTGGCGTGACGGCGAGGACATCATCCTGAGGGTGCCCATCCATGACATCGCCGCCGTTTCGTACATCCGCGATGACTCTTTGCATCTGGTCATTCTCAAAACGGGTACGAGGAAGAAAATGGCTGCCGTCCCTCCTGCTTCAAACAGATTGGGCACTTAACTTTATCAATGGCCATTAAAGAGTTGACAAATTGGCCAGTTCATTCAAAATAGTCTAAAAATGTAGTATGCACCAAAAAAATTCAAATGAGGAGTGACTTATGTTTACAAGGAATTTGGTAGTGTTGATTCTGGCTCAAAATGACCATGGCTGCATTGTTTTCTCAGCTCAAGAATCCGGCGGCTCCCCGTGTCCCAGCTCCTGTCCCGACCTCAACAAATCCCAGACGCTGAGCTCCTTGTCGGAGAGCGGCGCCGTGCTGGTGGAAGTCTGCTGCCTGCTCGTCCTCGCCGTCGACAACAAGGTGACTTTGGCTTCTTCTCCTGGAAAAAAAATGGTCCTCACGGTTTGTCTTTTCTTCAGGCGGCGGCAGAGGAACTGTGCCTCCTGCTCAGCCAGGTCTTTCAAATCGTCTACACCGAGTCCACCATCGACTTTCTGGATCGGGCCATCTTTGACGGCGCCACCACGCCCACCAGACATCTTTCTCTCTACAGCGGTGAGCCTCTGGAAATTGGCGCTGGATAGATAAATTAGCATTTTCTCCATGTTTAATGTTAGCATATTTTCTAATAAAAAGAAGACTGTAGAATGAATGTGAAATTGTTTCCCAGATGATTCGTCAAGCAAATTGGACATTAAAGAAGTACCAGAAGACGACAGCGGCCCTTTGTAAGATGGACTTTCCTCACCTTTGTCGCCAAAGCGCTCCATACTCTTCTCAGAGAGACCTTTTCTCCTCGCCAAGTCCTTTCCAGGCTTCGCCGGACGCCGCCACGCCCGCTTCCGGCCCCGCCTCCTCTCAGGCCGAGACGGCCAGCGAAGGGGACCTGAGCGCCACGGCCGCCGAGCTGCTCCAGGACTACATGACCACGGTACGGATAAACTCCCCCCGAATAGGGCGGACCTTTTGTCTCTGTCCGTGCCTTAAACTCCACCCACCTTGCGTCCCCCAGCTCCGCACCAAGCTGTCGTCGCAAGAAATCCAGCAGTTTGCGGCGCTGCTGCACGAGTACCGCAACGGCTCATCCATCCACGAGTTCTGCATCAAACTGCGCCAACTCTACGGAGACAGCCGCAAGTTCCTCCTGCTCGGTAGGATGGCTCCTTCTCCAAAAGGGGCGGGCCATAATGAAAACTAGTTTGGCAACTTCTGCTTTTGTTTCCTCAGGCCTGCGTCCCTTCATCCCCGAAAAGGACAGCCAACACTTTGAAAACTTCCTGGAGACCATCGGGGTCAAAGACGGACGCGGCATCATCACCGACAGCTTTGGCCGCTACCGGCGGGCGGCGGCGGCCTCCGCCTCCGACTCGGCGGACGCCGACGGGCCGGCGGGCGTGGCCGGGGACGACGCCGCCTCCGACGAGGGCCCCGAGGAGACGTCGGAGGGCGACGAGTGGGACCGCATGATCAGCGACATCAGCAACGACATCGAGGCGCTGGGCTGCAGCATGGACGGCGAAGGCGCCGCCCCCTAAGGGGCGGGCCCAGGTCAGTGGTCACATCCAGTCCATTCAAATGCACTTACATGCAGTCGACACATTTGTTTTTACTATTTTGGTGCTCACTTATAGGCAGTATCTGCCAACGCTGTAAGCCACTGTAGCCACAAACCCTCACAAAATGGAGTCTAGACTGACACAAAATATGACTTTATTCCCTCCCCACTTGATTTTGAGTGTGCAGTCATCTTTTGAATCGTCACCATTTGCCCAATTTCTACCTTTGATGCATTTCTACTTTGTTCGGTCCGCCCAAAATGGAGACAATATGGCCGCTTGTTTGTAGCTCCGTACTCACATTTGTGTCTTGACACGGCTGCCCATGTTGATTAAAGAACAGCTACTTTTTCAACATTTTTTGCCCTTCTTATCTTCTAATTGTCAAATAATGGCAATAAAAATGTTCACATTTAGCAAAGAAATTGGCCTCCATCAAAATGGAAAATGTCTTTTATTTCATAAGAGAATTTGGTTTAACAAAACAAATGTATCCACATACTATAAACATTAAACGTCATAATATATACACAATAGTGTCCAAGAAACGCGCTTTAGTGGTTGTTTGGTAAGTGCAGACCAACTACTTTCTTAAACGTAAAAATATCTTATAAACACTTTGGTGGTTGTTTAGTGAGCGAGGAAAAAGTCAAGGAGAGCTAGCAAAAAATAACACTAACAAAACAAGCAGTAAACAATTGCATCTTTTAATATTTATTAGCTGTATTCATTTTAAATAGCTGTAAATTTGACAACAATAGTTTAAAAAGAGAAAAATACCGTTTAAACATAAACCTGAGTAATTTGCGCGTTAGCGCGTCCGCTACAACGTCAGCTCTTCGATGTCCTCGTCGAAGGACGCCACGGCCCGTACGGCGGGCCGACTCTCCACCACGTGGCGAGACGGCGGCGCGCTAAAGCCCAAGCGCCCGGACGCCCGCGAGCCTCCCCGCGCACTGACGTCGCCACTGGCCACGTGGTCCAACAGGTCAGTCTTGCGCGCCGCCTCGCCCGAGTCGGCCGCCGCCAGCGTTCCGAACAGCTGCTGCATGAGCGCCGACTTTTTGCTCTTTTCCTCAGCCACCGCCGCCGTCTTCAGGCTGAATACGCCGATGGCTTTCAAGGCGCGGCCGCCGTCCTCCCCGGCGGCGGCGGCGTTCCGCCCCGGGCTCCCGAAGGCCGGCGCGTAGCCTCCGAAGGGGGTCTCGTCGTCGGACCTGAGCGAGCGCAGGCTCCAGCGGCGGGACGGCGCCTCGGCGCTGGACGCCGACGAGTTGACGAAAACGGGGCCTTCGTTCTGGAGGTCGATTTCCCGCATCTTGGCCAGCAGCTGGTCTTTGCGGCGGCGCGACTCGCCGGCGTCCCCGCCGTCCGGGTTGGTCCTCCGGCGTTCCGCGTCCTTGCGGGCGCTCTTGAGCGATTGACTCAGGAAACTGACGAAATCGCCTCCCGTGGCTTCCTTTTCCCAATCTGTGGAAATATGCTTCCTTTAATCTCATTGAATGTTCTTGCCCCGCGCCTTTTTGTAACTATTTTCTCTTCTCACCCTTTTCAGATTGGCGTTCCTCGTCCACCTTGGTGTCCTTGGTTTCCTTTGCACTTTTTAACCCTTTGCCGGCCTTCTCCGGCCGTTCCTCGTCCGTTTTGGGCTGGCTTTCTTCCACGTCTGCCTGCTGCCCAAACAAACAAAAAAAACAAGTCAGCCGCATTGGCTACGCCCACCCAGCACCATCTTTACCTTGAGTGACAGGTAGCCGTCTGGCGCCGGCTCGCCGTCCTCCAGCGAGGTTGGCGGTGGCGGCGGGGAGGGGAACTCGGGGCTGCTGTCACGTTCTTCCGTCTGCACCGCCTTGTTGTGCGCTCTGCCGCACGCTTCCTCGCAACAACAAAAAAGCCAACGTCACCCTCGCGTACTCTCCTCATCGGTCCCCATCTTTGTCTCACGTTTTGGTGATTTAGTGTCGGCATCTGTGACTTTCCTGGGCGAGATCTTCCCCATTCGGTGAGCGTAAATATTCATGGTGTCCAGCTCACGTTCTTTATCCTGGAAGACAAAGGTGGCATATTTGATAAAGTCTGTCTGGCGTGGCATGGTGGTTCTGTGTATAGGCACCCACCCGGAGTTTATGGGTCAGTTGCTCCAGCTCTTTTTGAAGACTCCGGATCTCTTCCTGGGCGCTCAGCATCTTCTTCTTCTCGGCAGCTAGCTGCCTCTGGTGGCTGTGCTGGTTCAGCTCCATGTTCTTCTCCAGTTCCTGCAAGCAGCCAGACCACCCCATTAAAATAACTTGACTTTTCACTGGAGGACCTCCGTCCCATACCTTGATCTTGAGTTCTGCCTGGTACGTTCGCCCTCTCTCCTGGTCCAACTTGGAACTGAGATCTTCTCGCGCCCCCAGTTCCCGCTGCTCCACCAGCTTCTTCATGCGGTTCAAGGTGGCGTGGCTTCGCAGAAGCTGGTCCTCCTTCTCCTTGAGGCGGCGCTCGGCGGCCCGCTCGCGCTCCCGCGTGCGCCGCAGACGCTCGCGCAAGGCGTGCGTCTCGTTGGCGTGGCACGACAACATCTGGGAGATCTTGCTCTCGGCGTCCGTGTAGCTCTGGAGCGCCTTTTCTTGCCGAGTCAGAAGCTGCCAAAGCACCAGAATGTCAAATGAGATCAACTCCACGGACTATAAGTCACTCTTCTTCAGGGACCCACCTGCTTGAGGATTCGATTCTCCTTCTGCAGGTCGGCCATGCGCTGCTGCAGCTCGGCGTGGACATTTCGCAACTCGTTGATCTTCAGCAGACGACCCGACAGCATCTGCCGGGTCAAGGGGTCCAATTCCTTTGCGGGGAGGGACTCTTTGCTGTGAGAGCGCGATACGCGACTCCGGAGGGGACGCGGTGGACGGGCTCGAACTCGCTTTTCCAAAGCTGTGGACGACAACAACAAAAATGGTTCTTAATGTCATTGACTAACCTTAAATGTTAATCCTACCTGTGTTGTAGGGCGAACTGGTGGAAATGAAATTGGTCCGAATAGTCGGCGGGGGCGAGAGAGTCCGATCTCTGTTATACGGCGACAGCGAGCCCTCCGACTCGTAGTCGTCGGAGTAACACGCCGCCTTGCCGTCTCCGTCCGAGGCCTGGTCCGCCTCGGTGGTGTAGCGTTCGCTCTTGGCCGGCACTTTTTCATCCTTAACGCCGTTGCCAAAGTTCTTGTAACGCTTGTGCTTGTTCCCGGCAGACGCTCGGCTCCTCCTGCTGCTGCCGTATGAGCGGCGGCTGCGGCTGTCGTCCCAGTCGTCTTCGGAAGCCTCGAACTTGGACTCCATTTTGGCTCGAGCCGAGCGGCACTCCAGGGACTGGATGGGGGCGGAGGTGGGTGTTAGTTTCAAGAGGATTAATTGACCTTAACATTGGTGCTAAGCAACAGAACGAGACAAACTGGTTTGTTTGAAGACTTCTTTGTGTTTAGTATACATAGCAAGATGTATTTTTTTTATGTATGAGCATAACACTTTTGTGACAGCCATATTTGTTATGACTGACCAAAATTCACTTTTTACTTAACCCACAATTAAGATCGAATATTTAGAATAAATGATGATCATGTGGAATAATCTTGATACCTCTTGAACATGATTTTCAGTACAAATCCACTTTGAGTCTGTTTCTATGGCAACACTCGCCATATTAAGATTCTAAATGGGCTCACCGGCGACTTGGACACAAATAATCTTTTCTAACATTCTTACTTCCACATTTATTTTTAGCTCATGTAGGGTAGCATCTTGGACGGGATTATCCTAAAATCCTCCCCGCCGTCTGCTCTTGACAGGCGCATTGTTGTCATAACCGAGTCAGTGTTACATTCATTGTTTTAACGTCCTCCACACCCACAAAGCTAACGGGGGGCTAGCCACCGCTAGAATGAAAACAAATATATAGCAACAGGTGAGCCGTGCCTTACCGTTAGGTGTCGTCTTCTACCCCCACTGCCATCAATCGCCCATAAATATTCGTTTTTAAATACAATGCAATGTAATATAGTGACTGTTTCAAGAGCGGAGAGCTTCTATAGAAGCCCGATTGACGACAAATACTGCAGAAAGTTTAGGCTTAGCTCATTAAGCTAATGCGCTAGGAAGCAGCCCAGCATTATTTGTCAATAAAATAACGCCATGATCCGATTTGCGAGCGTGGGTAGCATGCATATTTCTGTCGATTGGATGAAAAATAGGTAGAGAAGGAGACGGCGAGCAGTCACAAGCGCCATTGCTAGCCTCTGTTAGCATGGGAACCGTTTCTGTGACGTCAGCTGCTCGTCTTCCATTGCACAGACGACGCAAACAAACCAAAACAAAACCTCGTTTCATTGCAAAAAAGAAATGGCTCTATAACTAAATCTATATCAAAAGAAAAGTTTCCCAAGGCTTTCAACATTATTTCTGCACCAGATGTTTGACTTTTCAATCCCTGTCATACTGTACATATTGCACAGGAATATGCATAGATAGATTAATAAAACAATAGTCCATGCAAAAATGGCACAAAAGACGAAATGGGATAAACTTTGTCTAGGAGTGTGAGGTATTTGTCAAGCAAAAGAAAAAGGATGTTGCATTGGCCGGGAATCGAACCCGGGCCTCCCGCGTGGCAGGCGAGAATTCTACCACTGAACCACCAATGCTTGAAGACATTCGTGCAACATTTGATATTTAGCAAGTACAAAAGTACTCTGACCAACCAGCCCTTTCACAATAAGAGAGGTAATTTTTCGATTTGCCATATAGTACATAATGATAACGTATATTTGACTCATTACCTTGTATAAATCTGCATTGCAGACACTAGTCGTGCCTTAAGATAAACTATACATTTATCAAGCATAAAAATGTTAAAAAGCTGGAAAGAATTTGCGCTTGTCTTATTTTGAAACTATACTCAACGCGTGTTTTTTCAATTTGGCTAAATGAGCATCATAACAAACGCTCCGCTTTACTTTAACGCTATCAACTCCTTTATTTCGCCATATCGTTTTTTTCTTTGCTAATTTAGATCCGATTTTTCATTGATACTTTGCCTTTTCTCGGGATCTCCATAATGTTACATTAAAATGGTGAAAATGGTCAACCTTAAGGTTTACGTCGCTTCGTCAAGTGGTTCTGTTGCGGTAAGTGTTTACCTAATTGCATCACATTCTGCATGAATTATATTACAAAATCCGTTTTAAAAAGTTGTTTTCATTTATATACATGGACTGACTGAAAAAGTAAAAGTACGGCGTTTATTTGAAAGAATTCCGAATTTGGGTCAATGAGGCCAATAATTGTCTCTGAATGATTTTAATTAAGTCACATGGTGACTTTTCATGATTTAACGCCACTCACGACGATAAACGTCCAATTTATTTGTGTTGACAGCATCGCTCAATCATCCCGAGCCTAACTATTTGGACGTCTTTCGCCGTCAATGGCAGTCAAAGAGTTTGTTTTGTCCTCAGGAGTCCTGTTTTGTCCCCGTTTGTCCTGTAATGAAAGGATTTAAATCAAGTTAATCCCTTCATTCAGTGTGCGAACAATTCACTTGCACGCTGTATTGAGCGTGAAGTATTTGAATACATATCTGGGGATTTATTTTTATCATTCACCTTTAATAGAGTTCTTTTAATTCTCAAAGATAACCCTATTCTCCTTTTTATTCACATTTAGTTTGAATTTATAGCTATAATAACAGGACAGGTTTTTATTTTGAAAACAAAAGGAAAATAATTGTTGTCTACTCGGACATGTTTTGTTGCTGGATGGGTCTAAACAAAAGCGCCATTGTACCCACCGACCCAAAATCCAAATGCTTCAACGTCCTCATTAAAAGTACTTCTGCCATTATTTGAAGTATTTGTTTAATGTGTACAGGTGAAAAAACAACAACAGGCAGTGGTGGGCTTCCTGGAGGCCAATGGAATTCAATTCCAGGAAGTAGACATCACCATGATGGAGGAAGAAAAAATGTGGATGTACCAGCACATCCCCAAAGATAAGCAACCCAAGAAGGGCAAACCGCTGCCCCCGCAGATTTTCAACGAAGACCGATATTGCGGGGTGAGATCAGATATGACGTCAAATACCTTTTGCTAGCTATTGGGATTTTTTTTGATGCTCTCCCGTGGAGCGCAGGCCACCCCTGTAATCCCGACGTAATCCCAGCGTGGATTATGCGCCGGCCCATGTAATCCATAGCGACAGGCTGGCCGAATTGGTTTTCCCAGTTTATATTACGTTTTTATTCATCTAATACGGTGTTAAAAAGGGCCTGATCTGAAGTCGGAATTAATTGAATTTTTCCATTCTAATATTATTTTTTCGAGTTAATTGTGCAAAAAAAAAAGTTAAATATGAAATGTATTTTCTCTCCCGACAGGACTACGAGGACTTCTTCCAATCTAAAGAAAACAACAGCGTTTTAACCTTTTTGGGCCTCAACTCGCAAGCTTCCGTCAATCAGTCGTCAAGTTGTCAATTAGAACGCTTTTGTTAACCAACCATTGCATGTTTTCACCAATTATTTTTTTTTGCTTCACGACAGAATTGCGATTTTTAGCCGCCAAATATGAAACGCCGCCCTGTACACATTGGCCACATTTTTCTTTCCACGTGCCTGACCATTTTTGTCCCTATTTCCGTCCGCCCGCCGCTTTGCCAGCTAATAAAGTCAATGTAAATCCGCTATTTTGGTGTCGTGGTGATCTTTTTCAAGCTTGCGCAACCGTTGGCTGCCCTCTCGGCCCACACTTTCCCGTAAAAACGTGGCTCTCTAATCATTTACCCGGGAATCCGTTTGAACATACAGGCAATTTATTTAGCCCTTTGACCTATGACCCAAACGACCTTCTTTCCATTTTATTAACACACGGAACTAGCATATGCTATCCTAATATACCCTAGCAGATAGCATAATGTATGATAGTGGCTAGCATAACGTACCCTAGCGACAGTTCAATTTGGGCCGGTGACCTTTAACCTCTGACCTAGTTTTGCCAGATTTAATCCTCAGATCAATATGAAACTGAATACATAACGTGGAAAAATGGTACTGCAAATTTCTCATGGTAAGGAAATCATTTTATAGGGATACAATTTTATTTTGGGGGGGGGGGGGGGTGCAAAATATTCCCACTTGGTGTACTTATTGGGTCAAGTAATCCCCTTTAATGATTGATGTGAAAGTCAACAAGAAGCTTTGGCGACCGACCGGTCCCAGGCCGCCGCCATCTTTTATTTTTGAGCTTTTTGAGGCAGCGGACGTGGGATTCCCGTCCCCAAACGATCGCACTCGAAAGGTACGTCCTCGGCTTTGACCAAGGACGCCGCCATCTTCTGGAATTTGTTTCTTCTGGAATCGTGGCGGCTTTGCGAACACCACCTTCGCCACCACCTTCGCCAGACATGACAAAGGTCATTTGTGGCAAAAAACATCTCTTCATTATAGCCCTCGGTAAGTTACTCACTCTTATTCTTTTTTATTATTATACTTATTTGCTATTAATCACAACTACATTAAATTTTTTTATGAATTTTATTTAAAATTCTTCATATACATTTTTTAGGACTTTTATTGCTCTTTCAATTTATGGACAATGTCAATCATTTCAAATAATTCTGTCATCAACAAAATGTACAGGTTTATATATATAGAATTGATATATTTATTTTTGGAAATCTGACAGGAAGGAAAACAATAACGTGATCCTAATGCTAATTCTTTGTATTTCAGGTCTTTTCCAGCTCTTCATCCATACCGGTCAGTATTTTTATTATCCCCGACTCATTGCACATGGAAAGCAACTTACAGACGTCTTTTTCCAGAATGCTGGGTGACCAACGTGAGGCTGGCGGGCCCCTCGTCCAAGCGCTGCTCGGGGCGAGTGGAGGTGCTCCACGCCGGCGAGTGGGGCAGCGTCTGCGACGACGACTGGGACATGAACGCCGCCCGGGTGCTGTGCCGCGAGCTCCAGTGCGGCACGGCGCTGGCGGCCCTCAAGGGGGGCCGTTTCGGGCCGGCCTCGGGACCCGTCTGGCTGGACGACTTGCAGTGCGCCGGCAACGAGCCGTCCATCTTCAAGTGCCGGCACCGCCCCTTCGGGGAAAACAACTGCGACCACGACGAGGACGCCGCCGTCGTCTGCTCTGGTCAGTGGCTCGCTCGCATTTCCTTCTCTTCCTCAGATAGGACGCGGCGTGACCCTCTTGGAATGCCGTCACTGTAGCGCACTGGTGTCCAAGTGGCGGCCCGGGGGCCAAATGTGGCCCGCCGCATCATTTGGTGCGGCCCAGGAAAAACATGACTTTGTGTTTTGGGATCAAATTCAAATGATAGATATAGATGTATTCTCAATTTTCGGATTTTTCTCCATTTAAATCAATTATTGTCATTTTTTAATCCATTTTTTTGGTTCAAAAATCATTTGGTAAAATCTAAAAATATATTAAACAAAGCTAAAATAAACATTGTTTTAGATCTATAAAAATCGGAATATTCAGGGCTTTTAATAAATCCAACTCCCTCTTCCGTCTCACTGAGCCAGCACTGCCCTAAGATGGCCGACCGCCCACTCTCGACTGTGATTGCATCCACCCTTGTTCATGCATTCCAGAACACTTGCGAGTCATCAACGGCAGCACGCGTTGCAACGGCCGACTGGAAGTCTACGGCGACGGTCACTGGAACAAAGTGTGCGGCCAGCTGGGCTCGCCCGAATCCAAGGTGCTGTGTCGGGAGATGAGCTGCGGGGCGCCGCTGCACGACTCCCAGCCGCTGGACTTTGGACAATCGCGCCAACAACTGTCGCTGAAGTTGGCGTGCCTGGGCAACGAGAGCTCCGTGGCCCATTGCACACACACACCCGTCAAGGAAGACTGCCAGGACGCCACCGTTTCCTGTTTCAGTAAGCCCCGGTGGCCGGCCCGTGTCGGAAAATTCCCATCCCGCCATTTTTTTTTTTAGACAGCAGACCCATCCGACTGATCAACGGCACCAACCGCTGCTCCGGGCGAGTGGAGATCTTCCACGCCGAGGAGTGGGGCACGGTGTGCGACGACAGGTGGGGCCTCCAGGAGGCCGCCGTGGCCTGCCGCGAGATGGGCTGCGGCGCCCCCTTGGAAGCCAAGTACAATGCCTTCTTCGGCGCCGGCCGCGAACAGACCTGGCTGGACGAATTGGAATGCACGGGGGCCGAGACGTCGCTTTCCGAGTGCCAGCACGGCGGCGTGGGACAGCACGACTGCGGCCACGACGAAGACGCCGGCGTGGTGTGCTCGGGTGAGGACGCCCGCCCTAGCGGACCCGGACATCCCTGACTCCGTTCTTCTTCTAGAAACACTTCGACTGAGCAACCAGAGCACGCCCTGCTCCGGCCTCCTGGAAATCTTCCACCACGGCCAGTGGGGCAAAGTGTGCGACCACGACTGGGGCGCCAAAGAGGCCCAACTGGCGTGCCAGGCGCTCAACTGCGGCAACCCGTCCAAATCTCCCCGCCACTTTGGCCAAAGCCAGCTCAAGGGGTACGCCGGCGCCTGCCCCGGGGACGCCGCCTCCTTCTCGCAGTGCGCCATCCGGGACAACCCGGCTCCCTGTCGGGGGGTTTCGCTCTCGTGCACGGGTGAGTGGACGCCGACGGCGCCGTTTGGGGAGGTCCCCTTTCCCACGGAGGGTCCTTTTCCCGGGTGGGTCCCAACAGGAACTCCCGACCTGCGGCTGGTCAACGGCACGGACCGCTGCTCGGGCCGAGTGGAGGTGTACCACGACGGCATCTGGGGGACGGTGTGCGACGACCTCTGGGACATCCGAGACGCCCAGGTGGTGTGTCGGGCCCTGGACTGCGGCACGGCCGTCACGGCCAAGTCGGGGGCGCACTTTGGCCCCGGCCGGGGTGTCATCTGGCTGGACGACGTGGGTTGCCTGGGCAACGAGACGTCCTTGCTGCAATGCCCCCTTTCGTCCTTTGGAGACACCAACTGCAATCACGGCGAGGACGCCGCCGTGGTGTGTTCCGGTCAGTCCCGGGCCACAAACATGGATTTCAGCAACCAAATTTGCCAATTTTAGACCTGCTAAAAAGCTCAAAAGAAAGGGTGTCAAAGTGGCGGCCCGGGGGCCAAATCTGGCCCGATGCATCATTTTGTGCGGCCCGAATTTTTTTTCCCCGTTTTTAGTTAAAATGCAGTCTCAAAACAAACCACTTTACGTTCTCGACACAAAGTTCCGACCTGGTAGTCTCGGTAGAACTTCCAATCTTTTTTTTCTCTCTCTCTCTGTTTCCTCAGCCAACATCCGACTGATAAACGGCACGGACCAGTGTTCGGGCCGGGTGGAGGTCTACCGCCAAGGCCGCTGGTCATCCGTCTTCGACGTCCAATGGACTCTGCGCCAAGCGGCCGTGGCGTGCCGCGAGATGGACTGCGGCGAGCCCGTCCGAGCTTCGGGCTCCTTCGGCCAGGGGACCGACGTCCACGGCTACGAGGTGGACTGCGACGGGAGGGAGACTTCGCTGACGCGCTGCTCCTTCCGGGACTCGGTCCGCGGCCACGCCCGGGAGGCGTCCGTCCGATGCTCCGGCAACCTCAGGCTGGCCGGCGGCGGCCACCGCTGCGCCGGCAGGGTGGAGTTCTTCCAACACGGCCGCTGGAGCGACGTGTGCGGGGAATCGTGGGACGTCAACGACGCGGCCGTGGCCTGCGGACAGCTGGGCTGCGGCCGGCCCGTCAGGATCGGCGCCGGGACGGACTTCGGACGGGGTTCCGACCACGTCTGGAACCAGCAGATCGAGTGCAACGGATTGGAGTCCACTCTGGCCCAGTGTCCGCAACAGCCCTTCCGGGAGAGATCGTGCAACGCCACCTCGCTGGCCGGCGTCGTCTGCTCGGGTGAGTTTTGCTGCTCATTTGAAAAAGTGTCCATAAATCACTGGTGTCCAAGTGGTGGCCCGGGGGCCAAATCTGGCCCCTCGCATCAATTTGTGCGGCCCAAAAAAGTAAATGATGTGTGCTCACTTTCTGTTTTAGGATCAAATGTAGAGTATAGATGTATGTTCAATTCCCTGATTTTCCCCCTTTTAAATCAACAATTGTCATTTTTAAACCATTTTTTCTGTGTTTTTAGTTCAAAAATCTTTTTTAAAAAGCTAAAATTAACATTGTTTTTAGATTTACAAAAAAAGAGAACTCAAGTCTGACACCCCTGCCATAAATGGCTAACGCCGAGGGATGTATTTGTTCCCCACAGATAGCTTGGAGGTGCGTCTGGTCCACAGCGAAACGGAGTGCACCGGGACCGTGGAGGTCCAGCACCAGGGCACGTGGCACTCCGTCTGCGACGCCGACTGGACCCAAGAAAAAGGCCAGGCGGTGTGCGAGCGCCTGGAGTGCGGCCGAGTGGCCGCCGTCCACGCCGCCGCCCACTACGGTCGAAGCAGCGGGCCCGTGGTGGAGGCCGACGGCGCCTGTTTCGCCAACGTCAGCCGACTGGAGCGCTGCTCGCGTCAAGGTTTCGCGCCGTCCTCGTGCTCGCACGATCGGGACGCCGGCGTGGCCTGCGCAGGTAAAGACATTTTCTCCATTTGGCGGAATTTGGAGGGCAGCCAAGCGGTTTCTCTCATTGAAACCAATTTGTAATGACATCCGAAGACAAAATGTCCGCTCTCCGTCGGCAGCCAAACTGCGGCTGGTGGGCGGCTGGAGCGACTGTTCCGGCCGGGTGGAGGTCTTCCACGGCGGCCTGTGGGGGACGGTGTGCGACGACGAGTGGGACGTGAGCGCCGCCGACGTGGTGTGCCGGCAGATGGGCTGCGGCCACGCCGTCTCCGCCCCCGCCAGCGCCCACTTTGGCCAGGGCACCGGCCCCATCTGGTTGGACAACGTGGTGTGTCTGGGCGAGGAGCTGGCCATCACGCTCTGCAACCACCAGAAGTTCGGCGAGAACAACTGCGGACATTCAGAGGACGCCGGAGTCATTTGTTTGGGTGAGAGAAATTGCAGTGCAAAATTGTATGTTGCTTTCTAAATCAATAGGCTACAAGCTAATGCTAACATTCCCTGTTTTGGTAAGCAAGCATCCACCCAATCCGTCCTTGTCCGAATTTGGCTGATCATTTTGACCTTCCCTTTGGTCCCCCCCCCCCCGGTTTGAAGGCGCCCTGGAGAAACCCCGCATCAGCGTCAGCCCGTCGACCGAGGTCCACTGGGGCCAAAACGTGGAGTTCACCTGCAGCATCCGGACGGAGCAAACGGGCGGCACCTTCTTGCTGAAAAAGTTCCAGGACGGCTGGAGCGTGCGCAAATTTTCCGAGAGCGAGGCGGCCACCTTCGGCCTTCCCCACGTCAACTTCAGCCACCGGGGCTCGTACTTCTGCGAGTACCAGAAGCAGCTCCAGAGCAACGTCATCTACTTCCCGCAGGGGGATCCGGTGGAGCTGGGGGTCAAAGGTCGGTCGGGGTCTTCCCGTCCGGCGCCGTGACTCCGCCCGTGACTCCGCCTCCTCTTTTAGTCTCCCTGGAGAAACCGTTGATCTCGGTGACCACCCCCCACCAAGTGATGGTGACGTACACCCCGCGGGAGGTGTCGGTGAGCCGGGGTGCCGGATTCTCGATCACCTGCTCCGTCCACTCGCTGTACCCCCACGGGACCTTCTACTTGAAGAACATGGAGAGCAACGTGACCTGGGCCAAAGCCGCCTTGGGCCACAACGTCTTCTACGTGGCCTCCTTCCAATTTGCCGACATGGCCGAGAAGGAGCGGGGAGATTACGCGTGCCTCTACGCCGTCAACTTCTCCTCCAAAGCTTTTTGGTCCCAGCCCTCCACCTCGCTTTACATCAACGTCGTGGGTGAGTGGCCCGAGCCGAACCCGGCCACGTTCCGGTCCCGCTTTTTCTGAATCTGGGTCGGAACCATCCGCAGCCACGACGTCCTCGCCGGTGGTCTCGGGATTGGTCGGCGGGTTGCTGCTGCTGTTGGTGCTGCTGGTGGTTGCCGCCGGTTACCTGCTGTGGAGGAGGAGGAGGAGTCAACTTGCTGGTGAGTGCTAATACTTTTGCTATTTTGTCATTCATCTTGGAAGCTATTTTATTCACCTCATACTTTTTCTATACATTTTCTTCCGACATTTTTATAAACAAACGAATACAATAGTATTATATAATAGTATTGTTTAATGTCTATGGCCGTCACAGATATGCTTTTCTCTCCATTTCAGGCACCATGATTGAGTTCCGCAACCAGTTGGGAAGCAGTACCAAATCGGATTTCCAAGACGCAGATGACGGCGGATTCCAGGACAGGTAGGGAACCGCCCCCCGCCCCCGAAAGGCGGCGTGACACCGTCCCAATTTGTTTTTGAGCCCTTGATCGGCCCCTCCCGTTTAAAAACGGCCCTATGTGACCTCGCCCAGGCACGGCAGCGTACCCGCCGGCCAGGAAAGCGCTCGGAAGCGGCCGTCTGCGGCGGAGGCGGAGTCGGAAAACAGAGCGGACGCGGAAGGCGTCCCCGAAGACCTGGCCGGCCGAGTTTGTTACGAGCTGGAACCGCTGGTTTTCTCTTGATGGCCCACCGTCAAATACTAGATGAGCCACTTCTACTTTATACTTTATACTTCTCATTTTTTTTTCTTATTTGTATTTTATAAATGCTAACATGTGGCAAAATGGCTTTTTGGCGTATCAGCTGGAATCGCTTTAATGTAAACATTTTAAGATCACAAAAACATAAATTTAAAAAGAACACTTTCAAATGATATTAATTTAAATAAAACATGGGAAATTATTCCTGTTGTTATTTCATAATTTACATCAAAAATAGTTTTTTGTATGGTTACATTTTAGGTGTGTGTGTGTGTGTGTGAGAACAAACCACACCTTGACAAAGTGGGCGTGTCAAGACACAGATATATCAAGCCCAAACCTGCTCACCTTGTCTGCGTTTTCTCCCAAAAATTTTCTGTGGCTTTTGCTAAATCGCCATTTTCCGACCATGGGAAGCATCGTGTATTATTATGCCAGCGTCTCCGGCAACATGGAGGTGCGTCCTTCTTTTTTTATATTGACTTTTGCCGACTTGCTTTAAAAAAAAAAAATGCATATTAACATGCAGAACATGCTCTCTTCCAGCTGAAGAAACGGCAGCAGAGGATCGAAATGGCCCTGGACGGCAAAGGTATCAAGTACGAGAAGGTGGACATTACGGCCAGTCAGGAGGCCAAGGACAAAATGAGGGCCATCGTGGGTGACCCCACGGCGCTGCCCCCGCAGATTTGCAACGGGAACCAATATTGTGGGGTAAGCTTGTTGTTTGATGGAAATATTATTATATTTTTTGGGTGTGGGATCTTCAACTACAATCCATATGGACTATTAAAATGCTACAATTGGCTTTTTGGTAGGAATGTGGCTGGGCAATTAGGCTCAATCCTAAACCTGTTTGGCCAAAAATCCTTCTGAAGAGGTGCAGCATGGTTGCAGGATCATGTTTATGAATTTTCAGACATGTAATAACTAATTGTCATTCTTTTCCCCATCCAGGACTTTGTGATGTTCGAAGTCGCGGTTGAGAATGGGGAACTGGAGAACTTTCTAAAACTGCCTTGAGGTTCCTGGCTTCTGAGATTCCCCCCAAAAATGTTTAGGATTTTAATGCTGCCATTGTGTACAAAAATGGAATGGTTAATTTAAAAAAAAGAACAATAAACAATGAAAAATGACTTCATTTGTTTATCCGTGAATTAAGAAAAACTTTTTATACTACTACTGTTTTGATGGGTTTTTTTCAAAGGTTTAAGTATAGTAATAATATAAGTACTATATAAACACATGTTATGTACAGTGTTATGGCACCCAAAAATATTTTTAAAAAATACTTTTAATGTGTATGCTATAATGCATACAGTATTCAACATTAACAAGATAAGTTTTATTTTAAAATATCAGGATAAAAAGGGAGTCGTTGTTGTTCATTCTATGCATTGTTTAATATTTTCAACAGGCAGTTCTCGGACGCCCTCATTTTGGGACCTCGGTGCATCAAACCCGTGTCGCGTTGTGATGACGTCCTCTATGCCCGCCACCCTGGAGGAGTAAAGAGTGCGTTTCCCCACTTTTACTTCAATCCGTTTAATAACTTAACCATCCTGCATTTTGACATACTTTAAACAGTTCATTCACAGTTTAGAATAACTATTAATCATATTTTGTGCTTTATTGCAGAAGTTTAAGTTCGTCGTCCACCTTTAATCAACAATGGCCGAGGAAGGGTAAGCACGACGTCGCTTTCATGTCGAATGTACAAAATGTAGTCAATTACGTTGTAATTTCCGCCTATTTACGTTTTCCTGAATATTTGTCATGTTGGACTCCTGTCATAATTAATATTCCTTAAAATTATCGTATAGTATGCGTGTTATCGCCTAACAATGCTATTCGCATCTAATCGGGCTCCCGCGCGCTTGAATGATGACTTGTATTTCTTTTGTCGGATACCCCTTCACCATAAAATGGTTGATACTCCAATTCTGACAAGCTGGGAGCTCGATAATTGTCATGTGAACGTGGGTTATTTAATGGTTTATAATTTGAGAGCTCGCTAATTGTGATGCGAACGTGTTTTATTAAATATAGATACATAATATATTAAAATGTTGACGTCATTTTTGTGGGACAGCGCTGCCGCTGGAGGTGTCATGGATGTCAACACCGCTCTCCCAGAAGTGCTCAAGACTGCACTGATCAATGATGGTCTGGCCCGTGGTATCCGTGAAGCTGCCAAAGCCCTGGACAAGTATGTATATGTCCTGATGAACTTTTCCTCACTTTTGAATGAAAAGCAAACAGTTTGATAGTTTGCCACATATTTTTTCCCCATTGAACCTAGACGTCAGGCCCACCTGTGCGTGCTATCCGCCAACTGCGACGAGCCCGTCTACGTCAAACTGGTGGAAGCGCTCTGTGCTGAGCATCAGATCAACCTGATCAAGGTGAGCTGGCTTTTTGCTGCACTAATGGCCGCCTCAAGTTCCAAAAACGTCCCCTAAAGTTGAATTTATTTGCATGGCCGATGACAATCTGACCCCGTCTACCGAAAGCCGTGACGATATCGCCACGGTTACCCAAATTTGGTCCGAGATGCGGTGGCCAAGTTTTTGGCTTTCTCTGCCGGGCGGCCATTTTGATTGCAAGCTGTCCTCACGACGCGTCTTCGTTTTTCAGGTTGACGATAACAAAAAGCTCGGCGAATGGGTCGGTCTGTGCAAGATTGACCGTGAGGGCAAACCCCGCAAGGTGGTGGGCTGCAGCTGCGTGGTCGTCAAGGTAACTGCATCCATTTTTTCCACTTTAAGTAGAGAAGCATGTCATTCAACAATTATTTTGACTTGAGCCAAATTATTTGCCCATTGGTTGATATTGTCATCCCATTTTATTGGACTCTTGGCTTAAGATTTCTGCTGTCGCGTACGGAAATGTGAATATTATGTAACTATAGATGATAATTAGACTAGTTGTGAAAATCGTGTCATTTTTCTTACCAAATTTTGGGTATTTTTTTATATTTTTGGACGCACGTTATGCCACGCAAGTCCAGTTGCCGTGCTCCTCCCATGCCGCGCAGCTGTTTTTATTCTGGCTAGAACGAACGCCACGATACGAGCTCCTTCATCACTTTGGTGACTGGGGTCCCTGAAAATGGCGACAAACCGTAAATCGCAAAGCGAACGCGTGGTAGCCCGAGGGCGGCGGTCGTTTTCTCGTTTTGATTTGGATGTATTTGCCACAGGACTATGGCAAGGAGTCTCAAGCCAAGGATGTCATTGAAGAATACTTCAAAACCAAGAAGTAAAGGGACAAACAAAATAAAAAGGTTGGAACTGACAAAAAAAGAAAATATCTTGCCTCAAGTTTCCTTAATTGTTTATCTGCCAAAATGATATCTGCCCCCCCCCCCCTTTTACTGGAATCCTTTGAAGAAGCACTCTAGATTGGTTTGTCTTTTAATATTTACACTTTTTGAAAAGAACATGAAAACACATTAAGGCACAAACACATGATGCACATCCTCAACAGCCCCATTCACCGCACCCCACAAAATAAAATAAAAACTTGGTATCGACACACCACCCACACCTCGACCCTTCACTTTTATTGCAAATAATTTACACAGGTGGGACGACCCAGAACGAGGAAGCTGGAGGAAAAAAAGGATAAAAAAATCAGCTGGTGTGCTTTACACTTGTATGGGGGCAAAAAAACTTTCCTCCCGCAGTTTGTTGTTGCTTTTAAGACCATTCAGTTTGTAAATCCAGGCGTTGGAAACACACCAAAAAAATCGCAGTGTATAGTTGGTTCTTAAATAGTTTTAGATTAAAAAAAAAAAATGTCCGGCGTAGAACTTTTACAGGTACTCGAACTCCAGTGCTTGATGTAAGGCCAGCAGGTCAGAGTGGCTGGAAATTCTCCAGAAAGGCATGTTGTGCTGTCGGGGAAACAATCAAATGGGGGAGGGTCAATTGGCGTTGCAAAAAAAAAAAACTGCAAACTAGCATGCAGATTAGCTATAAGAAGCTATATTTGCTTTCCTGCCAAAGTGAAAGTTAGCCACTAATTTTGAAGTTTAAAAAAATACATGCTTTACTCCTTGAATTAGCTTTTGATTAAGAACTCAAACCTCGGAATATACTTTATGGCCCAAAAATAAATATTTAGCTTAAACCCTGATTTAAACAAATAACAATTCAATAATAAGTCTGATTAAAAAATCAAGCCACACAATTAAAATGCTTTTTCCTTTTAACTTTGGCAAAAAAAGCATGCAGAATAATCCCGAAATGTACTAACTCACTAAATTAATACTTAGGCGAGTTAATAAGAACCTGCAAACAGTGAAAGCTCCCAAATGGATGCCTAAAATATCCAATTCAGCACCCGGTATGACCACTAGGGGTGCTGTTGCACACTTCCACTTGGGAGCTCTGACGTTGCTTATAAATTTGAATAAAATCCACCCACTTCAAGCGGTTAGCTTTAAAAAAACTAAGTGAGCGTCCAGACAGAAAGAACCAATAGACTACAGCAGGTAGGCCCGGCGTAATTCCAATCAAAGCTGAGTCTGCTTGGAGTGGGCGGGTCTCCATTTACCTTTTTGGCCGCCTGCTCCTCTTCCGCACCGTCCCCCACTACAACATACACTACTTTCCTGCCAAACCTTTGCATTATGCGCTCAAAGCAACTCTCTTTTCCTGCAGGAGAAACAAGGGGGGCAGGGTGAAAAGAAAAGGAGTCCAAATGTCATTTTTACCTGGCCGGCCGCATGCTCCTCATCCTTGCCATCGCCAATCACAACATATGTAATGTTAGTGCCAAAGCGGGACACAATACGCTCAAAACAGCTCTCTTTGCCTGGACACACAGAAGGCCTATCACAGCGTTTCCTTCTCGGTGGCCCATCCCCGACATTTGCTTGTCAGTCCCTCTGCCCCAAAATGGTGGATGATTATTATTATTTTTTCCTAGTGTCCCAAGAGCGGCCTAGAAAACTGCTCATCGTTACCCGACACTGTTTTGAAAATAGATAGGCAAGGTCATAAGGATGCTGTCACAAATTTTAGAAGATTCAGGTCAAAATAACCCCAAAAATATGCAAAATTCCTGAGTTATTGGCAGATTTGATCCCTTTAAATTCCTCTAAATCAGTTTCAACCAATATGTGATGTGCTGTTTTTGTACTCCCACCACTAGGTGTCAGTAATGATACATGATGAGCTGATTTAAACTAACCTGCTTGCTATGTATTTACAATGTGGATTTTTATTACTGTACGCCATGTCTGTTAAACAAAAAGTAGCTGTCGACTCATTTCACAATCTCTTCTCTAAATCATTTCCTCACCTATTTTTGTCGCACTGTAGATATTCTCCACGGGGAACGCCGACCCCAGGCTGTACAGGAGAATTTTGGCCAACGCCGGGATAAGCTGCGTGGTGGTCACCAGCACGTTGACGCAGTTGGTCCTGCAAGGCCCAGAGAGAGAGAGCGCTTGAGCACCCTCGACCACACCGTCCGTGGCCCCGCCTCCGCCACCTGGCCGTACCTGGAGCTGACGATGGACAGCGACTTGAGCGCGTGCGTCAGCCACGAGTCGGTCAGCGCCTCCACCTCGGCCCGCAACTGCAACCAAGCGTCTCTTTTGGCGGGACCCAGCAGACCTGCCGGGCGGCGACAAAGGAGGAGGAGGTCACGCCAAGAAGGTGGCTTGCCCCGCCCATCCACCCATCCCCGCGGTCATCATCCGTCTCACCTCCCACGTTGTTTTTGTAGGTGGCGTACAGCTCTTTGACGCGGCGGTAGCGGAAAGCCAGCTTCCTCATCCAGTCCACGCCGCCGCGGACGCCCGTGGCCAGGCACAGGTTGGCGCTGGTGGCAGCCGCGTGGAAGCCGTCGCTGGCGAAACTGTAAGTACTGCCCGTAACCACACCCACGTGAAGGTTTGTTCGAAATTGAGGCGGAGAGGGAATCGAATTTTACCTTAAGTCCTGCCCGTTGTCGTCAGATGATACGTCGTCGATATGTACCTGATCGCACTCCTGCAATAATAGGCATTCAAAATATTCATTTGTCGCCACAAGACGGCACTAAATTCCCCGTTACACGTTCAATTTAAAACAAGGCTAAAAAGTAGAACCCCCCAAAATCCAATAACCTCCTCCTCTTCCTCACCTCCAAATCGTTGAAGAACAAATGCGAATCGGCCAAATTGAAGATCATCTCCTCCATCCTTAGACCTAACGTGACGGCCATGGGGGGGTCCTGAGCAAAGACAAAGATGCCCTCTCTCATCACCGGAGATGCAAAAAACGGCGCTTTCCCCCCCAGTTCTTCCCGGTCAAAGCGGAAACGGCGTGGACGCTATTTCGGGAGAGGTGCGAACAGACGCAGCTGCCGCCAGAGCTCACATGAGCGGCCGCCTTCTTTACCGCCCTCGACGGGTCCTCGCCACTCGCCCGCCGCGTATTCCATTGGCTCAAATTCAAGTGGGAGGAGCTCAATTCTAAGCCTGGCCATCAATTCAGCGTCTTACCTTTCCATATTTCTGCGCGTAGGAGCCCGTGAGTAGGGAATGGAAGACGATGATGGTCTCGTCCAGGTCCCACACAAAAACCCTCTGGGCAAAAAAAAACAGGGGCGCAGGTTAGCCAAGGGCGCCGGAGCACCCGGACCCAGGCCGTACCTCTAAGTCGCTGTCGGGTGGCGGCGAGGGGTTGCTCTTTCGGCTCCTTCCCCGCGATTTGGCGCCACCGTTACCGCCGCCGCTCCGGCACGCTCGCTCGTCCAAGTCCTTGATGGGCGTGGACGGCCGCTGGACTGTCTCAAAGTCCCCTGCCGGACAGCCCAGGCCACCACATTTTGTTAGTTGTGTCATTGTTGTTTTTAGTCATGGCCGATTTTTAAAGCAAGCCCCCCTCTGACCTGGGTGAAGCTCGGCCGCTTGACCCGTCATGGCCGGCGTGGGGTCCTGGAGCTGGTAGGCGGCGGCCCCAGCCACGGCGCCGGCGTCCACGCCGCCGGGCGTCATGTACGTCCCGTACGTGGAGGCCGAGTAATACTGCGCATACTGGTTTTGGCCAAAGCTCGTGTACGAAGGGTATTCCTGTGGAGATACCAGATTTGTTAGCGAGTTAGGCTATTTCTTTTTTTACAAGTCTTCCCCCTAAAAGTCTGAAAATTCCAAGTGTCTCTATTGTAAAGTGGCGGCGTTATTTGATTTTGTCATCTGTTAAAATACTTTGTGTGAACTACTCTCACAGACGCGGCCAAAAAGGGAAAACAAAACTGCGCGTCGCTTGGATGCGGCGACGGCGCTCCAACATCTGCTGCCGTTCTGACGCCTGCCAAGTGGACTGGCGTGGGAAAGTTCACATTTAGGATTGGGAAATGGATGTAGAAAGTAGCAGCAGTGGGGAACAACAGTACTTTACACAAAAAAGACCTGTAGTCTAGCTAACAGGGCTAAATCCATACAAACAAAGGCAAAAATGGTCAACATTGGACTACCTGCTGTGTTGCCGTGTAGTTGGCGGGACTGGAAACCGAGTTATTGGTGGTGTAGAGGCCCGAGGAAGGGGTGAAACTTGAACCTGAGGACAAATGGATGTCACGCTCCATCTTAAAATGAGCTTCTGAAAACATGGGTTAACTCTCTCCCATCTTTTGACTTTCAGAGTTTTAGCGACCTGCCATCTGATAGGGCGAGTAGGCCGTCTGTCCCGGTTGAGGCGTGCTGAATCCCGGGCTGTAGCTCAGCCCAGCCTGCAGCGGAGACGGACTCTGGCCCAGACCGCTCTCCGTTTTGATGCCCGGTAACATTACTCCCAGATCTTAAAATTGAACAAAAAAATACAATACAAATGTCTAATCAAATGTAAAAAATTAAATACAAACTAAAATAAATTAAATTAGAATTACAATTTAAACTAAAATATATATATTTTTAAAAACTGCAACATTAAATACCATAGCCGGAGAGTCCGTAAGCCTGGCTTGTCTGCGAGTAAGCGTAGACGCCGGGCTGCTGAGCGCCCCCGAATTGCGGCTGACCACCGTACGATGGCGCCGACGCCGAGGGGGCGGAGAGGATGTGAGGGTACGGCCTGCCGAGGGAAACGCCGTACTCTGAGAATTCGGGCGAGCCCTCATCGCCCCGGGTAGGGCGGCAAGGCTGCTACTTACTTGGACGGGTAGAGGGGAGGGGAGTACTGGTGGGCCGAGCGAGGGCTGTAGCCGCTGCTCGTAATCACTGATCGGAAATTCAAAAAATGTTCACTTTAAAGATTTCATTGTTGACATACTTTAATGTGTTTTAACTGTTTATTTTTTTGCAGAAATACAGCTGAAGAAGTCATCAATTCCCATTCCCGGTGGACAGAAATATCATCCGTTACCTGAGCCGGCGTACGAATCCAAAACGGCGTCGTCCGTGGCGCTCACGGCGGAGGCGGCGGCGGCGTCGTTGTTGTTGTGGTGGTGGTGGTGGTGGTTCATGGGCTCTGTCTTCACTTCAAAAACGGTCAACATCACAAAGGTCAGTTTCATTACGTTATAAAAAAATTAAAGAAACAGTACATTGCAATGGCAAATTTAGGCTTTTCTATTCCTACAAAAAAAAATAGTCACCACCCAAAGTACCAATAAAGAATAGAAAATATTAGATCAGCGCTAGGAAAATACAGCAATAAATATCATTTAAAGTCGGTTTAAATTTTTAAACTGTGGTCTCCCCAACGCTGAGCCAAAAAAATTCATTCCAAAACACACACAACAATTGAACGCAAATACACAGAAAAGACACAAGCGTGCGCGGGGGTGCTGTCAATCCACACGCATGCACCTCTCTGTACCATAGTCCTTGGAAGTCGACGCAGGCGGGGGCGCTTGAGGCGGGCTGCTGCAGCCCAGCAGCCAATCGGCCGTGTTTAGAACCGTCATGTTTTCACCTACGAGGCGGGAAGGCGGCACACAGTCAGCCAGCCCCTCCCCTGCCCTGGACCGCAATGGACGTCCATTCCCCTACAGACTATACGAGTCCAATGAAAACTGGACTATTCAGTATTTTTCTTTACTCCTTTACTGAAGTCAGGCTTCAAACGATTTCTAAAGCTAATCTGATTTGACGTCAGAACAAGAGAATGCCAGCGATGTGGTTTGTTTTGAATAGATCCCGCTTCCTAGCGTTAGCTCACGGCCAAATCGTTCAAAAATGGGGTCACTAAAGGTCAACGGCGTCTTGTCTCACATGTCACGATCAAACTAATAATAATTAATATTGGATTTGAGGGAGAAAATGGTTTACATTGGCAAATGAAAGGATTACGTGTATGTATCTATGCGATATTTGAAACAAAATGTCCGCTCACCTCCTCCCGTTCCATTTGCAGTGACCACGGACGAGCTTTCCAGGTTGTTCTTGTCCAGCTTGGAATCGCCACCGCCACCGCCGCCGCCCACGCGATGATGAGGACTGGCTAGGTCCTGCATTTCCATAGACCTGCCACCAGGCGTACGTACGTACATTGATAATATTTACAAAATGATATGTCGCTTTAAAAAGTCTTCAATTTGATCACTTTATGGGCTGCCATTGAACAAATACACTGAAATCAGAGTCAGTTTTGGGCCCATTTTCATGGTCACTTTCTCTTTATTTCGGGGAACAAATTTAATGTCTTTTTTAGGCCGCCATTTTGGTATTTATTTATTTACCTGTTGTCGGAAGGCTCTGGAACATGAGAGTGACTGTTTGATTTCTTCACCTGCAGAAAAAAAAACAATGAGTCAAGTGAACTTAATCTCTAATTACACTAAATCATCACAAATAGTATTGTTATTGAAATAATATGTTATGATTATTTTAACGAGATAGTTAAGTGTAAAGGAATCCATAGCGTATCCGCATTTTGACCCTCAGATGCCCCAAATTGATTGACGGCGCCGCTAAGTGGCCCCTAAATTTGAACATTAACTTTTCCCCGTTGGCCCTCGACCTCCGTCCGGGCCGCCCTTCCTCTCCTCTTTGAGGGGTCAAAAGGTCACGGCAGGTCACGGCCACGTTCGCTGGCGGAAAGCAAATAGTGGGCTCTCCATTAAAATTCTTTCCTCCCTCTTATTTGCAACAGGAACTCATTAAGACAGTAAACGGAGGGCGGAGCCAAAGGCAATGCGCACCAGCTGCTTTCCAATGGCTGTGTCAACACGCCGCACGCGGCCAAGCGCACGCCGACCTTTTTCTGCCGTGGACGCACGCGGATGTCCAATCCGGTGGATTGGACGGAAAAAGAGGGCGGCGTCCTTAAAGGTCAGAACACTTTTTGGCAACCCAAAAATCACAATTCAGCATCACTCTGATAAACGCATTCAATTATTACCATTAATAAAGCTCATTTCATTTTAGTATAGATGCTTTAAATATTTGACTCGCTCTTTAAAGTATCAAAAATTTTCCCCCCAAAAAAATGTCCATCAGTAAGCATGCCCGTTTTTATAGAGACCAAATTGGATTTTTTTCTTACAATAATCCAATAATATATTTTTGAGCAATTATGGAAAGGGTCAGCGGTCTCACCTCGGGTCACTTTTGCGCATGTCACCGGCGCACTCAAGCACCCCGGTGGTCCGTCCGTCCGGCAGGTGCCGCGCGGAGCCGCGCGGAGCCGCTTTGCTACAAAAAAGACTTTGAATTGTTCTCTTCCATCTCGTGCTCCCAAAAATTGACAGTATCCAAAAGTACCCCCTCCAAAACGGGACGAGCTAAGAGAACTTTTGTAGGTCCATCCACGTCCTTCCTCCACCTCGGCTAACGGCGAGACTCTGGCTGGGTTTTTTTCCTGGGCGCTCCCCCTAGTCCGTCCTCACCCCTCCCTCCCGCCTGTCCCCCCCTCGGCTCCTCCCCCTCCTCGCTCACCCGTCACTCAAATCCGTTTTTTTTTTTTTTTTTCGGCCTAAAAACATGATTTGCGCTATGGCTCGGCGGCTCTTCTGAATGGCCGTTCACACCGTGGAACCGGATCTGGGTTATTAAAACCGCCATTATTCAGCCCCATTGTTTTTTTTGTTTTGTTTTTGTCGCTTGGAATGTTCCTTAAAAATTTGCGGAGGGAGGAAGCCACTTGCTCGTCAAATGTTTTGGTCTCAAAACACGCCTGAAATTAAAAACCAAACTCACTCGCTTGGGCTGATCACAGCAGAGAAAACAAAACATTTTTAAAACGCTGACTTCTGCTCCTTTTTGTATTTATGCTGTTTTTTATTTTGTCTGTTGCAGAATATTCCACTTGGATCAAAACCAACGGCAGATATCTCCGATGAAATAAGGTAAACCTCATCAAAACATAGTATTTTGCTCTACTTGTCTACGTATTTATTCCAAATAAAAGCCCCAAAATAGTTCATAACATTCTGTTGACCTGGTCAAATTGGATAAAAACCATTGTTTTTGGCAGCCATATTTTTTTCACCAATTTGGATCCCAGGGCATTTCTGTCTGTCCCATTTTGTGCCCCCCAACCCCCCCATTTTGTTCGAGCGCTGGCTTATCAGCGGGGTGAGTAACCCAATCCCCTTCCTTTCATGTAAAATACATTGTGCCTCCCGTGGCCCGCCAAGCGCCCCCCAGCAGTCGTGGCCCAGCCCGGCCGACCGGCCGGCCGGGGAGGTGTAAAACTATCCCTCCTCTTTATGTCTGAAAAAATCTGCCCCCCCCCTGTCTCCTTTTTTGTTGTTTTTTTTTGTCCCTTTGGGTCCACTGAAACTTTTGTACCACAGAGAAGGAGCCAAAAAGGGAGGAGGTTTTTTTTGCATGAATAGCCGGGCCAGAACGCCAGACTCCCCCCCCCATTTACCTGTAGACGTTCACACGAACGTCACGGGAAAACTAAACTTTTATTTTTTTATTATTCCTTTTCCTGATTTTATTTATGGCCAGCTTTTATTTGGATATATTTATTTCATTCTTATTTATTTAGTAGATTTAGATTTGAGCTTTTCAGTTTCTATTTCTTTTAATATTCATGTATTTCAAGATAGATTTGAGTTTTTAATATAGTATTTAAATCTGGCTTTTGTTGCCATTAGATTATTTGTGAGTTGAAACTGGATCCAGTATTGGCCCCATATTTTTTTTTTACACCCAATTCCCCAGTGGACAGACAGAACCCAATTGAATAAGTCTCCCTGTTATTTTTTTTTGTTCCCAGCCGGTGGTCTTGCCACGCTCCAGAAAACCGTGTCAGAAAGGCACGGATGGCCGCAGGGACGATTGGGCTCCACCATCGAATGCCGCTTAACTCCACGGCCAAATGAAAAGTAAGTGACGGACGGATGCGTTTTTTGGCCCGGATTGGATTGGCCCTGCTGGCTAATCTGATCAAATCTGATTAAAAAAGCCACACACGCTGAAGAAAGCCACACCACCACCACCACCACCGCCAGACTCCCAAAAGCACAGAATTTTTTTGCAGATTTCCTCCAATTTCTTCTCACCTTCTCCGAGGGATGTTCCCACTTGGATTTGCACTCCAAGCCCCGCCCACTATTCGCCATCGCCAGAATGTAGAAAGGCGGCGTTTTGGGAAAGCGGACTTGAAACACAACACCGCTTTTCCCTGACCCGACCGCAGAAGTTCCACCCCCACACCGACCCCAAACCACATCCTCCAAAAGTCCCCCCCCCACCCCAAAAATAATGGAAGAAACCTTCCCGCGAGCCCCCCAACTTCTCATCTCGCAGACCTCAGACGGCGGACGTTAACGCGATGGCCACTTCCGCGTTTAGGAGTCAAAAGTTTGTCCTCAAATGATATTGTCAAAGTGGCAATCCGATACGCGGGCAGCCCGGCCGGCGGCGGGGGTGTGCGCCCTTTCGGGGGCGGGGTCAAACGCGGCCTCGCTATCTGTCTGCGCTGAAAAGATGTTTTCAGAAGATGGCAGGCAGGCTACCTTCTGTCGGGATGTGGCAGGCCGCGGCATTATTTAACAGCCGGTCATCATTTAATTAAAAGGCGCCTGAAAAGGAGCTCCATCTTAATGGCATTAGCTTCAATTATTGACGACGGACGGACGGGGGGTGCCGTGTCCTCCTCCTCCTCCTCCCCCTCCTCCATCCTATCCACTTATTGGATTCTTTTTCCAAAAGTCAAATCAATTCAAGTTGGCGTAGAGCAAGGGTGTCAGACAGCAACATACCATTTCGCTACAAATGAACAGATATAAATGTAATGTAATAATATACATAGAAAGTGCCCAAAAGTAACCACTGTTTTTTTTCTTTTCATTCAGGCATATTGTTGATCTCTATCAAACTGGATCCCATTTCCACCGCACGCAGGATTTCTTCATTTTGACCCAAAAAATGAGGTATAGTGCCCACTAACCATACAAAAGTTCCCACATCCTTCAAGTTAGCCCAAAGGTAACAACATTTCCCTCAATTTCACATTTACAAAGCTGTCACAATTTCCAACCAATTCAGATTTTGGTCCATCTAAGTTTTTTAGGCTATCTGCTAAGCATCAGTCTAACAAGAATTACTGTGCTCTCCTTGTCGTCGGGCAGATTAAAAAAAAGAAAATGGCGATGACGTCTGAGCCCTTCTGGCCCGGCTCGCATTTAGCTACCGACGGAGCGCACGGGCGTGAAAGCGGGGTGCAACCTGACCCCCCTTGGCCTCTTCTAACCGAGACAGCTGCCCTACTTGGCGCTGGGTTCATTGGCCGCCATTGACGGCGCCACACGTCCAATCCACTACTCATCATTTTACGACTAGTAGTCAGTATTTTTCCCACAAGACCACTGGGGGTGGGCCCCCTCGATTTGGGCGCGCGTGACACGGGCGGGCGAGCCGAGACGCTAAATCAAAGGCGTAGTTGACAGCCAGACGTCAGTTTGGTCACGCAAAATGGTTAACGGCGTTGGGCCGCGGCTAAACAAGTACGTGACAACAGGTGGAGCGGGACAGTTAAACGGGCTAAAAGTAGCGTTAGCCAGCGCTGCTGGCACGGACCCAGGCTCCTTCTGGGCCACCCCCAGTGGACGTCGGTCGGGGTGTCGGGTGGCAACACACAACTTTGCGTCTTGGCCCCCACCCCACCCCGGCCAGCTAAATGCTTAAACGCTTTTGGCCTTTATTGTGGACACGGGACACAAGAATAATTCAACAATGTAACCCCACAAAATATCGATTTCTCTCCAAAAATTGGACACCTATTATGGTTTCTGACCTCTTGACCCCAATAATGTCATTGCATATTCCCTTTGTAATTGCAAAAAAAATGATGATAGTCCCCTGATGTATCATTCAAAAGTTATAACTTTTTGTGTCTTTTTTAAATTTTCATTCCTCTGATTTTTACAGAAAAAAGTGGGTGTGGCCAATGACTGTAAGCGAGGACACTCGACTTCTTCTTCCAAGAAAATTGAACTGTCTACTTTTGGATTCCTCAAAGTCATCAACTTCGAGTTTTTGGACATTGCCAAAGTTAAAACAGGTATGTTTGTTGTATATTTTATTTTTAGTTTTTTGTCCCCCCACCCCAAAAAAATTATCATCAAAATAGTTAAAATGATTATGGTTGGCCTTTTTTGACTAACCAATTGAGTTCCTAAATTGATCAACAACTCCCTGTAAATTTTTTAGTGAACAAAAAGTTCCCCCCCAAAAAGTCCCCGTTACCTTCCAAAAGATTGGAACGACGACTTGTTTACTGCAATTTGATCTTGTCATCCGAGAAGTACACATTGTTCAGTGGCCCAACGCTTCCTGTCGTCTTGCTTAACATTTCCACAATACGCAGGATTTTTTTTCAATTTTTTTATTTGATTGTTTTCCCGCCCTGCCCCGAAGCCAACGCCATACATTTTTTTTTGTTTTTTAAACCCATCCATTCACGTAAATATGTGCGACCCCACCCCGAAAATAAACCACGACGTCTCTCGATTAAACAACGTTGATTTTAATTTCAATTTATCGGACAGCCAAATTGAAAAGGCGCGGCGCGTTGTCTTTTCGATATTTAATTCCCTCCCGACAATCAATCAATGTGCGCCGAGCTCCAATTCGCGTTTAAGATGATGTCACCGTCCTATTTTAAGCAGGTCAAGTAACCCAGGAATATAAAGCTGTTAATATTTAATCAGTAGACCCATTTCTTTTTCTCCTTTTCACCTTCTTTCTTTTTTCCATCTGTAGATTTCAACGACGGCGAGTTAAAATCCACTCGGCCGCCGTCCGGTTTAAAAACAAATTAAAAAACGGAGGGAAAACGACGTAGCAAATGCGACGTGGCCCCGCCCACAGGTGATGAAATTTCACCTGCGGTGCCGGCTGAGCAAGCGCTTTCAAACGGCCACTAAATCATTTTACAAACAATACGCCGGCGAGCTTTAATTAAGCAAAATGATGATGTCACGGCGCACTGATTGTGGCGTTCCGTGTGCAAAAAAAGATAAGAAAAGCCCTTAAAATGAATATAATAAAATGCAAAAACCTTTTGAGAAAAATAAGAGAAAAATAAAGCCCCAACATATTTATGTTGTTTTATTTCAATATCCAGCACAGCCAAAGAAAAGAATTAGAGAATCGGACTAGCAACTTACTATTTGCTGGTTGAGGTCTTGCGAGGCCTCCATGACTTTGTGGCCTTCAACTACAACAAAAACATGACAAGAGTATCATTGTTCCAATTTGCAAATTCCATATTAACATTTTAATTTTAAAACAGTACCCCAAGGAGAGTTCACTTTTCCTGTCATTTAATTTTATGGATAATAAAATGGGTCCCAAAAAATAGCCATGTCATAAATCCTAACATTTTCTCTACACGCCATGTTTGAAAAAAAAAGAAAAAAAAGTGACACACACTTGCATTGCGGTTGTGTTGATGTGTCACTCGGCTGTGTTTATGTGCCAGCAACAGGAGCCGACCGGAGCCGACCCGAGCCCACGGAGCCCCGCCGATGGTCTCGGACCGTCCCACGCCACTAAATATCAACAATGAAAAGGGACACGCGTAAAGGATCCCCGCGCTTGGACGCCGGACAACCGGACCCATCCTGACGTGATTGGGGGACAAAGCCACGGTGGTTGCCAGGTAAAAAAAAGAACCCTCCAAACCAAAAAAAAATGTAAATAATTCATTTTAACAAGCATGAGCAAGTGTATCAAAAGATATTTTCTATTCTCAATGTAAGAAAAAATAGTATTATATTTTGGTGGAATAGAAAAAAATAAAATAATATTATACGCCATTTTTAAAAGGGGAAAAAGTAGTTTAAGTGGCGCCACATGCTTTCTACCGCAAGCTCAGTCTGTGGTTTGTTCAACATATAGCTTCACATTTTGCCACCCCCCTCCTCTGCCTTTTTTTAATACCTCAGCAGACCCCCCCCCCACTCAGCCACTCGCCCACTCGCCCACTCGTCATCGGCATACCTTACAGTGAGAAATAGAATTCTCTCTTGTGGCCCAACGGAGGAAATGGCAGGCATCATCGATTGGCCGGGCGGTGTCAGGTGACCGCTAATCCTCCCGTCGAGGCGACCATGATTCATTGCTGCTTTTAATTGTTCATTTAATGGGAATTTATTGGAGGGGCTCACATGCCCTCTGCCCCAAAAAAATAAATAAATAACAAAAGGCCGACCAATCAATTCGCCGGAGAGCTGCATTATTGTCTCGGGTTTCGGGACAGGGACGGCGATGAAAAATTCAGGGGGCCACGCTCGCCGGCGACTTTGACTCGTATCGAGCGGGAAATGTCACCGCATCAAATAAATAAATAAAAAATCTAGTACATGACAGACAAAAAAATACATGGATTACACTTTAAAAAGTGTTAAAGTACATTTGAAAAAACATAAGGCACTAGGCAGAGTAAACAAATTACAATGAAGTCCCTAAAAATAGACAACTAATAAAGTACAATGTTACAAAAAATGTTTTAACATATGTCTTGAAATGCATACTTTTCTAATCAAATTTTACACTATTTTTCAGTCCTCACGAGGGTGCTGGAGCCTAACCCAACCAACAACAGAAAAAAGTTGGCGATTTGTTTGCCGGTCAATCGGGATGTGGTACCCGGAGAAAACCCACACGTGCCCAGACAGAACACACAAACTCCATACGGGGATCGAACCCTCGATCTCAGAGATGCGAGACGTATGTGTCAACCGCCACTCCGCCTTATAAGGCCGTTCATTTGTCCAGCAAGTCCACCACTTAATCATTTATTTGCAGAACGACATCTGTGGCAGCCATTCCAGTTATGCGTATGAATTTATGCCTGCTGCGCTTATTACAAATGCGAAGTGGAATCGGTCGCCGGGCGGATTATGGAAGCACTAGTTAAAAAAGCCTCAGGTATTGCCGTTTCCAACCTGTCAGGTACGAACGCAAACGCCACGTGGAAGGGACCAGGACCCAGCTCGGGAGAGATTCATTCCACCTTCGCTGGATAGTAACACGTACGTATATTAGATATAAACATAGGTCATGTGATCAAAATGTATGAAGAAATCCCCGATTTCATGTATTGAAGTGACCATTTTTATAATTAGGTTGTTGTTACATTTCATTAAAAATGTACAACTGCAATCTAAAGTCTTGGGACATTTTTTTAACCTAACTACTATAGGATACTAATTTAAAATACCCAATACTAACCCTTTATAGTGCAAAGGACTATTTTGGTACAGTAAAAAAATAACAACTTACATCTGTGGTTCCAATGACTTAATTGACTTTTTTAAATTAATATATAGTAAAACAATAAGTTCATAAAAACAACATGAAGGTCAGAAATATTGTGCATATGCCAAAAATCAACACAAAATTTAACCTAATGCGATCACAATGATTTGGACGTCTACCGCCGTCAATGCTTTCTAAAGGGTTAAACTACAACTTGATCTAATAGTTGCACTGTACATACCTGCTTTGCACCAACGAGTAGTCTGGTCCCAGGTCCCAAGTCCCGGGTCCCGTTTACTTGTCGCTGTCGCTCATCCTAAAGACGTGCTGCGCTCTCCGTGCCACTCGATGACAACATCACTGCAAAGATCTTCCTTCCCCCGAACAAACTTGTGACGACAAGCCGGAAAAAGTTTTGAAGAGGGCAAAGAACGGAGTTGACAACGACGTCGGCGCCCAACAACTCTGCTGGAAGACGACAAGTCCAAGTTGGAGGAGCGGACGCTCGCAAGCGAGCCATTACAAGCAACTTCATTAAAGGACAGACAAGGCACCAGTGCGCATGCGCGATTCCCACACCGAGACGTCGATGACCAAAAAGTAAGTAATGGGCGGGAAGAGGGATATTCTTCAATTTAACTTATTTCTATTTAAACTAGTGACTCCATATTATTGTGTATGCTTTTATTTAGACACTGTTCACTCTTTATAACCGTTGTATTCGTTCCGCAACATGTATTTCATGTCTAATTTTGTGTCGCTCGTCGTGCGAAGCTAGTTTGCTAACTATACGCTCGTAATAAACTTAGTCATTTCGTTTATAAGCTAACAACTCGAAAATAGCGTGTGTTTTCGACGGAATTGAACATTACAAACTCTTTATTTAAATATATCTTTCGTGGTTTAAATTAAATATTACAGTGACAAACATATTTGAAATCTTTGAAACAGGTGCACTAATTAATGCAAAAACAAAGCAGGCCAAGATTTGCATTGTTTTTGTCTGAATACAAATGTCCTATTTCTTCAAATTCATCCTATTATTCAAAGGGAGATATGGTTGGAAATCTTGCTATATGCTCCCCATTTATTTTCACCCAAAATAAATGTTATAAATTAGTAGTAATGCAAATAAAATAGACACACAAATTAATAGATCAAGCTGAGACAGAGAGCAAATTAGCTAGTTTCAGCAACGACATATAAGAAGTGTGTTCAGGTGTTTTTTTTTTAGGTGTCTCAAGGTAGCGGCAGCCGCGCCCCTCCATTAGCGAGGGTGACGTGGCACCCCCTCTTCTCCCCGGGCCCCTAAGAAAATGGCGGCCGGCCGGCCTCCATTTATAGCTTTTGCTTTGCCGGCCCGGGGTGCTGACGACGTAAAACGAGAAGACGCTTCCAGAAAATCCGGAGTGTCAGGGTGCAAAGATAAAAATAACCTTTGAACGATGGGCACGACCATTAGTCGCGCGGGCTGGCATGTCACATGGCAACGTTTCAGACGTGATTTATGATTATTACTACCGCCAGTCTGCCCGCCCGCCCGCACCTCCAAATTGGATTGCCAAATGAGGGTTATTTCAGGCAACCGCGCATGAACCAAATACCTGGATGGATTTTTTTCCTTAATAGTAATAGTACAATGCGATGCTTATTTTCATGACAGGTTTCATGGCATCTTCCTCTTGTTTTTGTGAAAATTGTTCCTGTAAAAGACAATAAATCCATATCTCATTTCTTTCTGCAGGACACCGTTAGTATGGCTAACTTTGGGTGACCATTGCGGCACATTCAAGAACACGCCTGAAGGTAAGTTTAAAAACTTTTTTGTTGTATCCACGATAAAATAGATGTCTGCGAGTGGCCATTTTTAATTGTCAGAGCGAACGTCCACCAGGGAGAAACAAAGGAAAACATTTGGCACGTTGTAAATTCCGCTGGTGTCCTTCCCCTTCGGCCGGCGCTCCGGTTACACTGGCAACTATTTTAGTGGATCCCTGGCCCTTCCAAATAAGATGTCACGCCACGGCGACGTCCAAGATAGAATAAACGTCAATAGAATTTAAAGTCATATAATTTAAAGTCATATAATTTAGTATTCCATCATTTCGATTAAATCAACATTTAATTACAATTAGGGACTCAAATTCAAATGGAAATATTGTGATCCCCTTTAGTATTTGCCTTTATTTTTCTTCCTCTAACATTAGCTTAGCCGCTAACCAACGAAAACAAAGTCCCACTAAACTCATCAACGCAAAAAAACGAGCTACTCGTCGTAACGCTAATCAACAACGGCGGTCACCCGGCCGGGACCGGCGTTTAAGGGACGAGTCCATGTCGTAAGTCTCCATCTCGGGCCGCAAATCCCCACGCTGACACCGAATCTCCCAGGTATTACGGCATTGCGGCAGGAATGCCTGCTATGTTGTTTCAACTCATGAAAGAAGAAAGAGCGCGGGACAAATTCAATCAAAATGTCCGTCCGTCTTTCCTCTGGCCAATAGATGACGCCGACACACGTGTTTTTAATGATAAAAGATAAGCTGAGGGAGCTAATGAAGGATCAGTCCGTATGAGCTAAGTGCAGTTTAACCAATATTAGATGGAAATTAGCACTCGTCGCCGGGGCCTCATTCAGAGGAATTCCAAGAAGACTTATTCGTGGCCTAATTGTGCCTCAGTCTGGTCTAATGGCGGGCGATGGAGATTGTCGCAGTGGACCTCACAGGAAGGAGCGCGGATTAAATTCAGTTGATACGTCTATTTATCTCCAGTCAAGTGCTTAGATGAAGTGCCGTCTGCTCTTCTCTCACCAGAGTGGATCGATACTCCCGCAGCATCGGATGACTGATAATGTCTTCCATCTTCTTTAACCAGGCTGCTAAAAAAAAAAAAAGAAAAAAAGAAAAAACACAGCGCCCCCTAGGGACACTAGCTGGAAGCAATTCATTCCAAAGACCCCGCCCTCCCGGGCCCCCCGCTAATGCACTCTTTCATGCGCTCTCCCGTTACCTGGCTGGGCCTCCGTCACCCTCCTGTCTCGTTGCGCTTTTGTGGGCATTTTTTGGGGGGGAGTAACGCGATCCCGCGCCCCTCTTCCTCCCCCGGGGTGGTCCCGCCATCCCCACTGGGTCCCCGCCCGCCAAACAATGGGAAGATGACGGGGATGGAATGAAGTCTACCTGTGCCATCTGTTTTGCTCCCATTTAGCAGCTGCTAAGCTAAGCTTACAAATCTGTCAAAGTCGTCCTCACAATCGTCAAAAAACCAGCAAAAAATAAATTAAAAAGGCTTTGTGGTGTGCTAAAGTTTTGGCCACACCCACCGCCTGGTTTTAGGGCGTGCTTAGGGAATAAAACAAATGTTTTCATTGTGTTTTTCAGCTAAGTTAGAATATTTTAGTAAGCAACCTTGCACACTACGTCTTATCCAGAAGTTTGTTCTTGACTCTTGTTGTGCACGCATTCTTTATCCTCATCTCTGTGTAACAGGAGACGCCCCCCAACGGCACCACCTAGACTCAGCCACGTCAAAAATAAAAATCATTTGTCCGCTACGTGACTGTGGCCATTAAAAATGCATGGTGTTGGCCGGGGTGGCGAGGGGGGGAGGGGCTTCTCCGCTCCTAGGGGAGGAAAGATGACGCGCCCGTCTCCGGAAGGGCATCCGTACAAAAAGTGGACAAAGTGCTATCCAAAAATTGGACAGAAAGGGGGAGAAGAAAAATTGACCGTATTTTTTTCTTTTCTAGTTGTATACATTTTGCTCCAAAATATGGTCATCTAAATAAAAGTGGGTATACTACTATACCTACTACCACTATGTAAAATGGCCGCCAGTCCAAACAAATTGGCCGTGTATTAGCGTCAATGGCGTCCAATGGCGTGTGTGTGGTCGTCCTCGTTCAGGAGTGTTTTCTTTCCACTCCATCTGTTTCTCTTAAGCCATTCGCAGGAACCTGGGCCATTTATTGGCACGTGCGTACGTACGCACGACCAAATAAGCTAGCGCTTTTGCAATCGGGTGGTCAAATCTGGACCCAATTAAACGGGGGACCCCCCTCCAAAGAGCTCCTTCACACCCATCTCGAGGAAGAGCCCCAGATTAGAGGAATATTTTCCTTATAGCAGACTATTTTTTGCGGAATTCCACGCCATGGTAATTGAAGCCACGTGCGGGCCCTGGGCAGCAAAACTTTTCAAATGTCATCCATGTTTTCATACATTTGTGTAAATTTACTCCCAAATGTATATTTCCCTGCATTTATTTAGCTTGGATTGACTCCATTTTGCTCTTCTGGATAGTAAAGTCTGATTTCATTTACCTTATTGACAAAACTTGCCCTCATTTTGTTTTCGCAGGGCGCCATTGGTGATGATGTCAGCATCAGCATCTTCCCTCATCTGATTGGTTGAGCAGTGCAAACGAAGAATCAGCATTTCTGGTGAGTGTATTGGATATTTTTGTGTGTGTTTTCGATCATATTATTAGGGATAGGGACTTTTCCAGACCTAGTTTCCTGAGCCAAGATGGTCCCCATCAGCTAGCTTCTCGTTTAAACTCGTTGGGACCCTCCACCGCCGTCGTCTGGGGATGAATGGACGCTTGTTGAGGTCGTCGCCCGCCATCCCGCTTGTCCGCGCCCTATCGTGCCACATAAGTGGCGTTATTAGCAAGGAAAGCAGAAGGAAACAGAGTCATGTGGCGGGCAAAAAAAAGTGCAAAAACACGTGGCGGGTGATTGCCATTCATGTCTTCCTAATTGTAATGGACTTCAATCCTGTAAAAACAACACGCTGGGTAATTCTGCTGCGCCCCGCGTAATGGCGCCCAGCTGCTAAAACATCATTTAGCACGGCGCCTCTTCCCATACCGGGGTGGAGGGGCGTGGTTTACCTTCCCTAGCCCCGGACCGAGCTTTGATCGGCATAATTGCGTCGAAATCAAAGTCGAGGAGCGCCGACAAGTGCTTGTAATAACAATAAAGACAAATTCCTATGAGTGCTGACTATTTTCTGTCCTCTGATTGGTTGGGCAGAGCAAAACTGGTTAAAGCAGCGAGATACTGCCGCCTGGAGGCCGAGACGTGGACACACACCCCTTCAAAAAATTTAGTAAGTTTTTTAATTTTAAACTTTGGTCATTTTATGGCTGTCCTACTGTTACAGTGACCACTAGGTGGGAGTGTTTCTCTAAATGATTTTGGCATCTTTTTGGGAATATTTTAAAGGGAATACAAAAGCAAACAGCCCATTGAAGTGTAGTGTAAGGTTAGATAAAACTAATTTTTGAGTGTGTCTGCATCGTAATCTGAGTTCATTTAAATTTGTTGATGTGATATTACGATTCAGCGTTGCCAAAAGTCTCCCCCGCTTGCTTGAGATATGACATCCTTATTAACTTGCTGTTCTCTTGGGAACAAAGTGAAAGTCAGTGGAAGAAATGACAGCATCAGCTGCCTCTAAATGGGAGATTCTGCTATCCTTCCCTCCCTCCCTTTTTCTTTTTCTCGGCCATTTGGGCAAACGTCCAACAAAACTATTAGCGACTATGGGAATCCCTCTTTGCGCTTCTCCCCTCAGACGGGGCAGGCGGCCAAGTTTATTTTCTCCCAGGTGGTCCCTCGGAGGGCGGTGTCGTTAAAGGGCTGGGGGGGGGCTTGATGTATGAGGTGAGGGTCCTCCAAGTGACATCTTTTTTTTCATCCTGCGGCCCAGACTTGAGGTGAGCGAGATGAGGGCAACTTGGCCTCCACCTACAATTTACTCCTTCTTACAAAGTCGTTTAAGATGTTTCAGTTTGTGTTAAGATGTAAATTGACCCCCCAATTTCAAGATTTTACCCCACAGAAGATCCGGATGGCTAATTTAAATTGCGTTTTAGTGCAATTTGCAAAAAGTGGCGTCGAAAACCGCCGCCTGGTGGTTCAGAGTGGAATTTCAGGTGAAAAATAGAAAGGCTCGGATTCAGAGAATTGTAGTTTTTTTTAAATTGAAAAAAAGACAAAAAAAGTAGAAAAAAATGATACAATGAATAAAATACCAGTTGAAAAAAATAGACAACTCTATAACAAAATCTTACAAAAAACTAACTGTAACTCATTTTCCCCCTAAATTGACATTTTTCAAGGCAAACCAAACACTCGCTAAGATTTCCTCGCCTTTGACAGATTTAGCAGCTCTCTTGTTTTTTTTTTTCTCTCCCAAGTATTTGCCAACAAAATGGCGACCGAGGCGGGTGGGGGGGTTCTTGCTATCAGAGCGCGCCGGAGAGGCCTTTTGTCAGAATGCATAAATAACTGTCGGCGGGATGTAAACAGCCGCGGTCATAACCCAAGCACAATTCAAACAAGCGCTCTGGGCAAGATGAACTCTTGTGAATTCTTTCCTCTTCTTTTTTTTCTCCTCCATTCCAAAAACAACTTCACATTTGGCTTGTTTTTCACTCAAAAAAATCCCTCCGACGGAAGCCTCTTCAAACCATCTCCGTTTAGGCCGGCCGGCCGGCAGGCAGTGGCCTTTGTTTGTTTACACGTCCGACGTTATCTTTTAGCAACAACACGGCTTATCTGCTCGGGGACGACTATTATTCCCAAAGGAGGGGGGGGGGGGTCACACAGTACAAATATATATATTTATAACATCTATACAATTTGAAAAGACTTAAAAAAAAACTAGGCTACAGAGTGTTTGTCTTTGGACCAGCAAAGACGACAACAAAAAAGAAGACGATGCACTTAAATAGTTTGTTGTTACGGGAACGAAAATGGGGTTCCCCGTCCAGAGTTTGAGGAGACGGCGGGTTTGGGGGTCGCCGCGAGCAAAAGGTCACGAGGCCGCCGTGGTCCCGCACAGGCGCGACGAGCTCAACATCATCTCCTTCAGCTCGCTCTCCGCTTTGCCCGCCGCCGTGAAGGGCCACGTCTGAAAAGGCCCAAAAAAATTACAGCATTTATTGTCATGGCGTTCAATTAAAATAACAATGACAAAGATTAGAAAATAATTTGGGGTAAGTCAATAAAAGGAGTGATTTGTTAATGATGATATGTTCATTTGTATTTTCAAAACTATTTTGAATCTTTTAATTCTATATGTTTCCCTCCAAGTTTTTTTTTTTAATATAGTTTTTTAAATGGAAATGTTTTCCTTTTTAAAAGCCAAATCCAAAGCATTACTAAGTGAAGTCATTGTCTTTCAGTGACGACCAATCCATTGGAGCCGGTAGACCAATCCATAAACGGACTACTCATTTACTACCAATCAACTCCTTTAAGATGATAAGTGGCCGAAATTTGGACGTCTATCAGCATCAATGGCAGACAGTGAGTCAATTATGTAATGACAGAATTGCTCTTGTCAACGTGTGTGATCATAATCCCTTTATTCCTTCTTGTTTAAAAAAAAAACTGTCGTTTATCCGATCATTCCTACATATTATGCGCACCATCACATCAAAACTACTAGGACTAAAATAATGTATTTATTAGTAAGTAAATAAGATGGCCTCCATTTTGTCTCACCAGGTTGACGGGATGGACGTATCCGCCGTCGTACTTGTCGCTGGCCAGAACCTGCCGCAGGTGGGCGATGTAACTGGACGCCAGGCGGAGGGTGTCCAACTTGGACAGCTTGGTGTCGGCCGGCACCCACGGCAGGGACGTCTTGAGCCGCGAGAAGGCCTTGGAGAGGACGCGCATCCGGGCCCTCTCCCGCGCGTTGGCCGCGTTACGCTGCACCTGCTTGCCCTCCCCGCTGACGCCGTCTTGGGCGCCGCCACTCTCTTCCTCCTCCTCCTCTTCCTCTACCACCGAGGTACGCCGACGCGAGCGGGCCTTGCGGGCCGCCGGCCTGCGCCGCTTGGCCGGGGGCAGCGGCGCCCGGGCCTCGCCGTTGGAGCTCTCCTCGGCCCCGGAGGCCAAACGCAGAATGCCGTCCAGCAGCTCGTCGTCCGCCTCGCTGAGCGAGCCCGTGGACATGATGGGGGCCGGGCGGGTGAGCGGGGCGCGGGGTCGCGCCGACGCTCATCAGTGGACCGGCCCGTCCTCGCCGCCTGGCTTTTATCTCTGCCTGGGGAGGCGGCCCAACGAGATGAGGAGGAGGAGGAGGAAGAGGAGGAGGAGAGACGGTGGCGGGACCTCCCCGACCCAGAGAGGACGGCCATGCTATGTTCAAGGTATGATTGGACAACTTTTTTTACTGTTGTGATTTTTGCAGGGCAAAACTAATTGATACAATCATCTAGGTTTTCTTTTGGGCCAAGATATAGCAACTTTTTTTAAAAGATAAAACATCTAACAATCAAAAATGCTAAAATAAAATAGACATCATCCTGCCCCCAATTTAATGTGAAAAGTTAGCTTGTAAAAAGTATCAATCCAGGAAAAAGGCCCTTAAGTCAAGTGTAAATAATATGGACAGATCTTCCAAAATAAGCCTAAAAGTCACTTCCATATTATTTTTTTCCAACTTTATGAGACCCCCAAAGCCCCCCCATTTGATAAACTCTGGTTATGCCATGACACTTGTAACAGGAAGTTGGTCAACTGAAGTGACCTCGCCGCGCATCCCCTTCCACTCACATAACTTTCAGCACATCTTGCCAGTTAGCGGGTGGACAAGTGGTGTTTTGGTGGGGGGGGGGCTGGGTTAAAGATTATAGGGTGGGGGGTTCACATCTCAAATGGCAAAGAGGCGCCTCGGTCCCTTCTGATGTAATAGATATGTGGTACCCCGTGACCCCCCCGTTTGGCCTTCCGCATCCTTCGGCACCGATGACCGCCGCTAGAAAATGCTGGAAATATAGTCTCGGTCTCTTGTCTCTCTTGGGTGGGCCCGGCCGGACGCAAATTGCCAGATTAATGACGCTACGTGCGAGAAGAAAGAAAAATAAAGATGTCCGCATCCATTTTTATGTTTGCTGAAAAAACATCATTTACAAATTTACGACTCCTATTTATTTTATAGATGCCGCGGAGGGACACCTCCTGGACGTTGCTTCATATTCTCCTAACAAGAGTAGACCCACCAAAAAAAATCAGAAGAAGATATTTGACACACAAAAAAAATCTATGTTGCCAAAACCTGCTCCACAAATGGCAACCAAAATTTGGTCAGATCCAGCTAAATATTAAAGTTGCATCTTCGGAATAGCGGTTAAGTATGGCCCCGCCCCCTCGGCCAGCGGTGACAGGAGGCAACAGGTGGAACGAAGGGTGTTCGCAGTTGGGGGGTTGAAGAAAGACAAAAAGTAGAGACCCGGGTGCTTATGGAAGGACACGCCGCTAATTAGCCGCTCAAGTGTCAAAGGTCACCCCGGTGGTCTGATGTCACCGACGAGGGGACGGACGGCTTCCAGATGTTGTCGTTAGCTCTCTATAAAGACAATAATGCTTCTCATTTGCTGCCATTGACAACAATAGACATCTGTGTAGATATTTATCACTCATAAAAAATGTCTTTGACTGGAACTCTATGAAAATATTTTTTTTTGACTTGTGTTTTTTTTTCCAGAAATTCAGCTCCTGCACACGGTTTCATCCACCATCTTGAATCTCGGTGGATCTGCGCACAAGAAACGGACCTACCAAAAAGTCTCAAGAAGACAAGACGGCAAGTAAGTTCTCAAATCAACTAGATCACCCGGATTTTTTAAAAAAATCAGCCCACATAGCCACTTTTACCTTGTAACAAGAATCTCCTCAATATTAAAAAAAACTCCGCCCCTTGACCATTTTCACATAGCAACATTGGTGGTTACTAACCCAACCCCAAAAAGCCACGCTGGAAAGAACCCGGTAAGTTGGCCATTTTGCCGTAGTGCTTTTGACGAGGGGCCTAACGAGAAAGCAAAGCTCGTCTCCCGTCCCACGCATTTTCTATTAAATCATCATTATAAAAGCGGAAAAGGGGGGAAAACAACATCCAAAACGGAGCAGTTGCCGGGGAGCCGTCGTGAGGAATAACAACTGTAATCTGTGAGTAAAAGCAAAGGCAGAGGCGGGGGCGAGAAAAACATCATCCATCTTTGTCCCAACGCTACGGCTCTCTGTCCATTATCACCCCCCTCCACCTCATAACCCCCCCAGCCCCGCCCTCGGCCTAACTCCCACCCGCCCGCGCGCCGCTTCATCCCAGTTCAAGTCCGTCTTTAAAAAAAAAGGATCCAAACAAACCCCCCAAAAATGACAAGAGGGAGTGCAAAGATCCAATGGGGAGTACCGGGGGATTTGGGTTGGGGGGGGGGGGGGGGGGCACAGGATGTCGCCAACAATAAGAGAGAGTTATGAACATGTTTATTGGACGTGGTGGAGTCTACTCTCGCAAAGCACAACAATCGCTTTGATAATCGGCCATCAGAGCATCCGGCCGGGAAGTCTTCCTTTGGAACGCTCATATCTCAAATTTACCTTGCCAAAAAACACACACAAAAAACGTTTTTATGTTTGAAGACCTTAGTTTTAGTGATGCTTTTTTGAAATGTTGATCATATTAAAAAATATTTATCACAATTTGAATATTTACACTGCCGAAAATATTTCCAGATTGGACTGAAATGATGTTTTAACTTACTTTCATTCATGTATTATATGAATGGCCTTTTTTCTTTGTTGCATTCTATTCATTGCCTCATTCCTTCTCTTTTTTTTGTGTTCCCCCCCTCCAGGCAAAAATGCATGACCTCACGTTTGCCGTATCTGGGCGCGCGCGCCTCCCCGACCGGCTCGCCGATAGCGACCCGCGCCCATTATCAGTTCCCGGTCACTCCTCGGCGGAATCCGGCCCGGGCTCTCGCGATACCAGCGGTCCCCCGACGGATCAAACCGACACCCGCCAGTCATCGCCCCGACTTTCCGACAGAAGGTAAATTGTGCAAATATTCAAAGTGAAAAAAATGTGGTACATTTGTGAATACCCATAGACAACTGGTTTTAGGCTAACGGCTGTTTTCGTAAAAGCGCGCCTTTCTCGTCCCTGGAGATTTCCCCGGCAAAATGGGGGGGTGTTGGGTCGCCTTGCCACTCCTCCGGGACCCCCGATATCCCCCGGACCCCAAGTCCCATCGGGAGGAAGCGGACGAGTGGCTGCTCATTAGCGCGCGTGTTTGTTTGTGTATGCGGCCGGCATCGTGTTTCACTGCCTCGCTAGCCTAATGCTAACCATAACTAGCATCCCCTTGGGTGCCAATGTAATATCCATCTATACTCTTCATTTGAATTTGATCCTCAAATAGAAACTCATGATTTTTTTTTTGGGCCGCACAAAATGATTCAGCGGGCCAGATTTTGGCCCACGGGCCACCACTTTGACACCCATTTTATAGATCATTTATCAAGCAAAAACACTAAAAGAGTGGACTAAAAACAATAATGAATTATGATATAAATTTAGGGAGAGAAAAAAAAACCTAACAAGAATAATGATATTCATAATAATAACAAAACAACGACCTCTTTTGTACTTGATGGGGGTCATAAAGAATTTCCAAACTTTATTTTGTCAAGAGGGGGAGGGGTTAGAGATCCCATCCGTCAGCTGGATGGCGGCGTGCCTTATCTCTCTTTTCTTTTGCACCTGGGGCGCTAATTAAAGATAATAAAGCTAGCGGACGGTTTGTGCGGCGGCCATCCAAAGCTCACGTCACTCGCGCCCGTCCGGCGGCTTTCGCACTCGCACACATGTGGCGGTCCGCAGGTGCTCGCCGGCCGTAAGTTCACGCCGCGATGCCTGTTTATACTAGTGGTGAATAATGACGCATCCACTTGAACGCGCGTACGTCCATTCATTTGTCTTTCCTTTTTTTTTTCTTCTTCTTAACATCCAGCGACTCGCCAAGACTTTAAGGACTTCATTTTTTTTAAGTTTGTGCAAAACAACTTATGGAATGTTCCGCTTCCCCCCCCCAAAAAAAATCAAATCTACAAGTGGTTTGACTTGCGCCAATGTCTCTCACCCGTCGTTTATTTATTTTTTTTCTTTTTATTGAGCCCTAAGATGAAAGCACTGTGGGTGCATTAGTGCTCCAACAGCAACCGGAATAAACTATCGTGGAACAATCGTCCAGGACAAAACTTTAAACTTTGGAGGACAGATAATGGCGGATTGGACCATCGTAAAAAGGAGCGTCCCTTCCGCTGGCGTAAACGTTGACGGCGACAAGCGTTTTTTTACAAAGCGTTGAAGTTCATAAGTGAGCCCATTTCAAGTTTTGTCCACCGTTGTCTTCTTTTTCCAGTTCCCCCAAAACGAAAAGCGGCTAGGCTAACCCGAGTTGACCTTTTTTTGATTTATCCTCCCCAATAAAAGCGGAAACCGTGCCGTTGAAAGCCAACTAACCCATCTCCCCCAATTTGCAGGCCCGTAAATCTCGCCGCGATGGGAACGAGGACCGGGACGCCATCTTGAAACTCTTCCCAAAAGGTAAATGTTCTCCTCTTTTCGTCATGTCCTCATTTGGACGTCTCGGCGTAGTTAACGGACGTAATGGCCTCCCCTAGACGTGCGCGATGAGCAAATGTTTTAGTGATGAAGATCTTTTCCGATAGCTTTTTTTTCCCCAAACGCCCGTGGCCCTTGGATGACTCCCCGAGGAGACCATTCATTTCAATAGCAGTGTGCTCATATGTGTGTGTCTGCTAACAACACACGGCGTTAAGGTCAAGAACCAGAATTTTTGCGAGTTTAATCATATCCACCAGGAAAATTTCTGTTGCCCCGCCTGCGTGCATAGCTTTTTCTGTGGGTTGCTAATGGCTAAGTTGGGTAGATGGGACAGTTGGTTAGTTATTGTTTTTGGAGGTGGCTAAGTTGATTGGTTGCTGGGTCATGTTTTTTGATGGGTGGTTAGTTGGTTGGTTGGTTGTGGGTGGCTGAGGTTAGATGCTTATCCAATAAAGCATTAAAAAGCATCCTAACATGTGGACGTGGAAGATGAAACAAACGATAAAAGTGGCATTTGAAATGCGGCACGCTGGAGTGCTTGCACTAAAAATGAAGATGATGTAAACAGGCTCGCTGGTTCCCACGTCTCTGTTTACACTGGCAGATCCCAGAGCTGCGCCGGTGCGCCGCTGGATTGACTCACACGCCGTCCGTCATTGTCTCCGACGCACGTACGTACGGACAGTGGGACGGCGGGACGGTTTCGGATCGGGGCGTTACGACCAGGCGTTTTTTTGCAAATCACATCAATGAGAGAAGGCTTCATTGAGCAAATAGATTATTCTCCCACATATCTGTGGTCACATCTGCTTAAAGAAAAATAGGCCGGTTGTAAAGCCGGTCCCGTAAACACCTCGCGACATCTCAACGACGCTCTGGAGCACCGTGAATGATAAAGATGCATTTCTCTTTACGGCACGGCACTCATTCATGAGGCCCAACGCTCTCATTGATAACACAAACATTCCCAGTGGCTTGTAAACACATCTCTCTCTCTTTTTTTTCCCCCTCCTTTTCGTAGCCTCTCCAGAAGCTTTCCAGAGCAGATGCCGGTTCCTCTCCTCCCCCTCAGAGATGAAGCGCAACCTTTCCAACGCGGAAGCTAAAGCTGCCTTTGAAAGCCAAAGCCGGTAAAAAATGGTTCAATTGTCATTACATTATTCTATTTTATTTGATCCTAAAACAGAAAGTCGCCACTCGTGATTTACTTTCTCGGGCCCCACAAAATGATGTGGGGGGCCAGATTTGGCCCGCGGGCCGCCACTTTGACACCCTTTTTTAAATGTCACTTTTTTGGCATGGATTTCTAATTAACATTTAACTCTCTTTATAACCCAAAAGGTTCTGTTCAGAAAATGAACTCTGAGTAGATTTGATTCGTCTCCACTTTAACTCTGAAGGCTGCGACCGGAAACTACTTTTAATTTTCAAGCCAAAGCCGGAAAGTGTTTCACTGTTTGGCGCAGTCGTTTGTCTCGTCTTTTTTTTTTCCTCCTCTCGCCCAACTGCGGAAGGAATCAACAATTCTGTTGAAGGGGTTCACTTTTAAAACTTCGGGGGCTCCCGCATTGAAAAGCGGATGAGGTAGCGAAAACGACTCAATTGCAACACTTTGCATCAATTCATCACGAAATGACATATAAAGACCGCTACACAATTAGCTCGGGATGCTAACAACTTTTCATTCATAGTACAAAATGTCTCTGGTGCTTGTATGTATTACTTTGTAAAATCCCCTTTTACGTAACGATGCCATGGCAATTTGCACTGTGATTGTTGCGTGGCGATGAATTTGCAATACTGTGCACAATTTGGCAAATAGCATCACATCCCCTCAAAAGAGATTAGCCTAGCTTGCGAGCTAGCCGCGTTGACGTAAACCTGCGCGTAAACGCACGATTTTGTCTCAGCTCGACTATTGCGTTTATTAATCAAAGCTTTTGTCGTGTTTATTCGGAGGGGAAATTCGCAAAAGTAGCCTGTGAGGGTTCTCACACAAAGCTGAGGAAACAAGTGTAACACAGTCTTTGTTTGGATTGAGGAGGTTTGTGGCTAAAAGACGCCTTGCGGCTCAGCTTCTGGGACAGGAAGTTGTTACATGTATCCGGAAGTGGGCAAAACAAAACGATCAAAGAGCCTTATCTACTCGTCAAGGTATGTTGGAAGGGAATTTATTTTTCTTGTTAAGAGCCGTTTTTAGCGATATAGCCCTGTCCAACTATCCAAAAATAGACAATAATGTCATATGTTGAAAGTAGTTTTAACTGGCCAAATATGCTAATATGAATGTCAGCCAAAGAGAGAAATACATCTTATTTTTAAATTTAACTTGCGCCAACTAAAGCCGTACACGAATGCACTTTGCGAGTCCTAAAATCAATGTCTATTTTCCAAGTCGAGAAAAGAGGTTGTTTACATATTTATTTAGAAAATGAAATGTGTCCGTCATGTTGAAATAATTTTGTTTTGTTTTTTTGCGGGCAGTCTTGAATCGGCGCCACCAGCGCTTCGCGTCATGACGACGACGACAGCGGCGGCGGACGAGTGAGAAGCGAGCGGTCGTCTTTTAAGGAACCTCCCACATACACACACACACACTTCCTCCATGGATTCCAACAACGATGACACTCTGGACATCATCGTCACCAACGTGGTGGCCACCTTTCGGACCAGGTGCCACCTCAACCTACGCACCATCGCCCTGGAGGGAACCAACGTCATCTACAAGCCGGAGGTGGGGGTAAGAAGGTCCAAGCAGGTCCACGTTCTCCGTGTATAATTTTTTTTTTTTGCTTAACCGGACTCTTGGCGTTTTTCAGAAAGTCCTCATGAAGCTCCGGAAGCCCAAGATCACCGCTTCCATTTGGTCCTCAGGGAAAATCATTTGCACCGGCGCCACCAGGTAATATGTCCACCCATTTATTTTTTCAAAAGCCCTGAACTGACTTTTTTTTCTTCCGCCACATTTTAGCGAAGAGGAAGCTAAGCAAGGCGCCCGTCGATTGGCCAGGTGCCTGCAGAAAATCGGCTTCAAGGTGGGTGGCAAACGGCCGTGGACGCCCAGGTCTGTCCCTCTAGAGGTCTGATGGAGTACTACCTTGTGTTGCGTTCAGGTGCGCTTTTCAGCCTTCAAGGTGGTGAACGTGCTGGCCGTCTGCTCCATGCCCTTCGCCATCCATCTGGTGGATTTCACCAAGAAGAACCGGCCCATTGCCAGGTGGGTCTGCAACCCCGGCCGGGGAAAGGGAGCCTTCTAGTGGTCAGATCAGGCTTTTAACTCGTTTTTTTTTTTTATGAGCTAGGCTTACATTATAGTGTGATATTTTTACATCATGAGAACATTTTTGTTTTGATAGTCATTTACTCTTATGATTCTGATAGCTTATTTTTTTATGGGTTAGATCAATATTTCAAACAGTAAATTAATTTTAAAAAAAAGGTAAGTTAAGGATTTGCATGAAATGTCCAGTGTGTAAAATTTTGTTGTTTTTTTCCCCCCCGCCAAGTTATGAGCCGGAGCTCCACCCAGCCGCCACCTACAGGATCAAAACCATAAGGGCCACCATCCAGGTCTTCTCCACGGGCAGCCTCACAGTCACAGGTACCACACACACGTGCACCCAACAAGAAAAAACAAAAATGTAGTCTAGCATAGGCGTCAGTCCACGAGCTGATTTTGTGGCTCTTTTCCGCCTCGGGGGCGGGGCCAGGTCCCAACGTGCAGAACGTGGCCACGGCCGTGGAGCAGGTCTACCCGCTCCTCTTTGAGTGCAAGAAACCGCTGTGCAAGTGACATGGAGCGCTTCCTTCCTTCCTTCTGGTGGGTGGGTGGACTCGCTAGCGTTTGAAAAGCCGCAAAAAATCCAGCGAGATCCTTTTTTTTTTTCCTCCGTCCACGGATCGGAACAAACTTTTCTTCATCTCGTATCCAACAGCGACATACACTAAGTTGTTCAAGTTCTTGTACATTTCTATAGACACTCGCTGTAAATTGTAAATATTTTAATTGTTTTTTTTTTTGATAAAGCTTACGATTGCAGGATTAGCCCTGTGATTTTATCGACAAAATGGTAGGATGTCCGCGCCGTTCAATTCAATATTTCTCGCGACTCATCAGCGGTTAATATGGTGGTGAGGGGAAAGCCCTTCTTAATATTTATGCTAACACAGAACTTTTACCGGTATTATTAATCGCCGTCAACGTCACGATGTTCATCGAAATGGCATTCGAGCTAACTCGATGTTTTTCCAACGCTTGAAAATGTGTGACTTTTGTATTTTATATGAAAATAAAGATGTCAAAACAAAATGGAAGCTATTTTGTTTTGTTTGAAAGAATAGGAGACACTTAAAAAAATTACTAGTTTAATTGTCATAACTCGTTTTTCCAACATTGACATTTGGCCACACTAAAAAAGCATATTCCGTTATTTTGACAAAACCATATTATGCAAATTGAAGATTTTTATCTAAAAAAAATGCCGCTAAAGGGAGAAAAGGTGGATTTTTCATTCTTTGAAATCAAGCATTGTTCTAAATTCTGTGTCATCTAAAAATAACTTCCCCCTTTGCAGCAACTTGAATCTTAAATATTTCCATTTTTTTTTTTCGCGAAGTAGTCACAAGATGTTGGGAGGCATTTCTCTGTTCTTGGGGACTTTCTTGCACAGGCGGAATTGAAAGTGCTTCCTGGATTGACAAGAAAAAACATCTTTAAAAAAGCACCCCAAACATTGGATCAGGCCGTGCGTGTGTCAACTGACTTTTCCGACAGTTCTTTGGAAATTTCCTCCAGCGTGCGACCTCGAGTGTCAGGCACGCAGACGACCACGAACAGCAGCAAGATGAAGCTCATGGCGGCGTATAGGAACATCATGTTTGGCACCCCGATTCTCTCTGGAAAGGAACGTCCTTTTTGAGACAAAAGGTCAAGTGCCAATGCCACACGGCGACCCCCCTCTGACCTGTCATGGTGAGGAAGGTCATGGAGATGAGAAGGTTGGTGGACCAGTTGACGGCGGACACCACCGACACGGCTCGCCCTCGGATGCTGGTGGGGAAGATCTCGCTCATGATGACGTACACCACTGCAATGGAACAAAAGTGGCACTCTTTTTTTACAGGTAAAAACACTACTTTTTTCAATAACACACTTATTTGTTTTTAGCTTCAAGCTAATTTGCTATAGGTCAGGTTTAAATGATAACCACGACGCTTTGATGCATTTCAGAAAAGACGGCTTACTTGGCCCCAATCCGATGGAGAAGGCGGCCACAAACACCAGAAGACTGACCAGCGACGCCCACTTCAACCAAGGGGATTCCCCATCCAGGAGCCCGTCAAACATGGACTGGTCGCCGGGGGTGACCGGGGTCGGCGAGTACGTCCGATTGCCATCCCACGCCGGGGCGGCCACGCCCACGCTGACGTTGGGCGGCGGCTGGCTGACGCACAGGCTGGAAAGTTGAGTGCGACTGTGCAACGTGAGCGCGCCCAGCGCCGCCAGCGACACCCCCATGGCCACGGCGCCGGCGCACAAGAAGCGCTTGGGCCCCACCCGGTCCACCAAGAGCACGGCCGGGATGGTGCCCGCCACCTTGACCACGCCGAAGCCGGTGGACGCCAGGGCGGCGGCGGCGTCGCTGCGGAAGCCCACGCCGCGCAGCAGGGGCGAGGCGTAGGACAGGATGTTGGGCTGCCCCGTGGCCTGCTGCAGGAAGGCCAGCGCCGCGCCGGTCAGCAGCCGCCACCTCAAGTTGGAACCGGCGCCAAAGAGCTCGCCGAAGCCGTGCTCCGACTCCTCCTTCAGCGCCATCTGGATGTCCCGCAGTTCTACCTCCGCCTCGTCCTCGTCGCCATCCCTCAGGCGCGTCAGGACCTCCCTGGCGCGCTCCGACTCGCCCCGCGCCGCCAGGAATCTGGGGCTGGGCGGGAGGAATGCCAAGGCCGCCATCTGGAACAGCGCCGGCGGGATCACCAGCCCGAAGGTGTAGGCCCATCCCCCGGGCAGCGCGGCGAAGGCGTAGCTGCACCCGAAGCCCAGCATGACCCCCAGCACCAGCATCAGCTCGTAGAGCGTCACCAGCAGGCCCCGCCTCTCCCTCGGCGAGATCTCGGCGATGTACAGGCACGCGGCGGTGCCGGAGAGCGAGGTGCCCATGCCCACCGCCGCCCGGCCCGCCACCATCGCCGCCAGCGAGGCCGGCGCCACCAGCGGCACCGTGCCCGCCACCACCAGGGCGGCGCTCAGCAGCAGGGCGCGGCGCCGCCCGTAGCGGTCCAGGACGGGACCGCCGGCCAGGCAGACCAGCAGCGCCCCCGCCAGCGGCGAGCTGACCAGCAGCTCCTGTTGGCGGCACGACAGCGACAGGACGCCGCGCACTTGGAGGAGCACGCTGGACGTCAGGCCCATCTCGTAGCCCAGCATCAGGCCGCTCAGGGACGCCGTGGCCGCCGCCGTGGCCACCAAGCGGCCGCAACCTGCCACAGTCAGTCAGTAAGTGCGCATGTGAGTATTGTCTTACTTACTCTTTGCTAACGTCAGTCCACACGTTAGCTCAACCACGTCTGCTACGTTTTAGCCGTCCCGCACCGTTTCACTATGGCCGTAACGCTGTAAATTCCCATTTTCTCCAGACACCGCTTATCTCACTGGTGTCCAAGTGGCGGCCCGGGGGCCAAATCTGGCCCGCCGCATCATTTTGTGCGGCCCGAAAAATTCAATCATGAGTTTCTATTTTGGGATCAAATTCAAATGAAGATTATAGATGTTTATTAAATATACTGATTTTCCCCCTTTTTAAATCAATAATTGCCATTTTTAATCATTTTTACTTTAATCATTTAAACTTTGAGGCATGCATTGTTTGCTAGTGGCTTGCATAACGCAATCCCACTACTAATACGACAGCCGTCCTAATCTGCAAAACTATGTAGTACTTTTGCATTTAAACGTGGGGTGTGTAGACTTTTGTCCCCCCTGTCGTGTGTACTAAGCGCGAGTACATTAGCGCAAGACTCCGTCGCCGATTGTCTCTCAAAAAGTGCCGCGTAAGACGGAAAAAAAAGTCACCAAGAAGCACGCTGTTGTAATCTAATGATTGGAGCTCCTCAGAAATTACCCTCATTGATTATGTATTTATTGATTTAGTTTTTGCCCTGAGGCCAAACCGCCCTCCGGCCCTCCCGCCCCCCTGGCGACCATTTTCAAATGCCATGTTGTTTTCAATGACACAATGTAAAGAAACACAGCTGCAGACTGCGGGATTCCCGAATGTATGCTTGTGTTTTTTACCTCGTTAAAATAATGGAAAACAGACTCAATAACCCTTTGTTGCATAAGGAACTCATGGTACAGAATGTTCTGGACCGGCGCTCGTCACGTGTTACGGATGCCATCGGACGGACGTCCATTACCGTCAACGTTTTAATCGTATTTTTTTTTCAGGTTTGGCCTTGGCGATACCTGTTTTGGGGGAGGGGGCGTGGCCACAGCTCATCTTGGTTTTGCCGTCCATCCGTCGGCGCCGAGCGGCAAACCTGACCAAAAAAAGTCACTTTTCTACTTCACTTTGTTGTGGTGGCGACATGTTAAAGTTTAAAAAGAAGACAGAATAATCATTATGATCAATGTGTTCAAGTCTAATCTTGATCTTCCACTCAAATAGTTTCCAATTCACTCTTAAGATAGGTGACACTTTCCCAATGAATAACAAATTCCTTTTTTCCCCCTCTCTACTAAAATCAAAGGTCCATCAGTCAGGCATTTTCACTTTTGTGAATACAATTAAAATTGAGAAGCGATTGACTTAAGTAACGTGCTAGTTTGCCTTTGGCTATGATGTAAACGGTGCAAGGTTTTCCAGGAATTGGCATCTTTTTGACACTTTTATGACATTGTTTCGAAAATGGGTCTTGTGACGCTTTGGTCGGTTTTACGTTTCATATTAACAACTGCTCATGAAATTGTACTCTAGGTAGGAGATTTAAAAAAAAAACTTGTGGGAAATAGATCAGTGTTTTTCAGCAGATAAAGTACTTTGAATGGAAATTAATTAATTAAAAAACATAGATTAAATTCACATGAGCTGGTAAATGAGATTTACTTTGAGCTCTGTGACCTTACTGTTTGATCATTGATTTCTCAGTAGCCATAGTTTGAAGATTACCCCAAAAGTTAGACATTAGCACGTCCAATAATAATTCTGCAGTCCATGCGTGACGTCACCAGGTGACGTCGTAAAACTTGTCCTGCTGCAAATTTACACTTACAAAATTGGACCCCGTTTCAGAAGAAATCGTGCATTTGTGTTCTCCTACCTGCTTGTTGGCTTGTTTTTAGACTCGACTTTGCCCCTCCATTAACTTTCCTCACGCTGTTTTTCTCCACTTAGTCTTGCGATCGTGCTCGTGGGTACTCTTGTTTTGGCCAAGCGAACTTCGCTAGGCACGCCTGCTTTTGCTAGAAGGACCAATAGAAAAGCGCGACACTGCCGAGGTACCACCCCTGTTAACTTGCTATTGGTTGTAAAATATTGAATGGTATAAATGAGTGCTACCTCCCCAACAAAAAACATGCAAATTCGCGTTGTTTGGTGTGCACGGTGTATATTATATCGTTAGAAATGATCACATTTTTGATCCTTGTTCAGTCTTTTTCACTACACATCTGTCCCAATACGATGAAAGGAAATATAAACAATAAGTCTCCATTATATTTTAAAAAATATATATACTATTCAGATCATTTGATTCCCACTGCGAGCCTATTGCGTAACACAGTAAGCGACACAAAAGGTGATGGGGGCGGTGTCCTGCTATGTCAGCAAATGTTTTCTGCACATAAATTAATCATGTCATATCTACCTATTATATGACGTTTTATGACAGGATTCTAATAGGAGTCTAAAGGCCAACACTAATTTTCACGATTCAATGACTTTGTTTCTCGAGTTGAATGTTGATTTGTGCGTCCCCCAAAAATGACTGCTTGTGTACTCTCTTGCGTCATTGCTGTGCGACAGAATTAGAAGTTCACTATGTTAACGTCATTTAAAAACTAATTCGTTAGTTTTTAAAAGTTGCCGAAAGAAAAATAATTAACAGTGCCCTCTTACGGAACATTGAGTGCACTGCATTTTCACCCAAATGTCTTTTACGACACTATACTAATTTACGATAGGGTCAAGCAGGTAACGTGGTTTTGTTGGTTAACTTTTTTCGCCTGGCATTCCTCGTGTTTTTTCGTCCTTCGTCATTATTTTTCATTCGATAGGTCCTTGATATGAGCGTCATCCGCATTCAGATGGATTATAAATATGACGATGATGTTGTAATAGCCAGATTTAGTGTAGAATGGACATCGTTGACAATGCTAACCGTTAGGTTGGGGTTAGGCGTTAGGCTTTGGTTAAGGTTAGGGTTTGATGTCTTTCAGGCTTGAAGCAGCTGTTTCAGGAATGAAAAAAATATGCAAAACAATCTGTGTTTTGACTGATTGCTTTATAACAGGCATAGGGGTGTGTGTGTGTCTGAGCTTCTGGGTTGCATCCCCAGTCAGTCCCGCCCCTTTCCCTGAGTACAAACAACAAATACTACTGTCTTCTCTTGGCGGCTGGTTGCCCAGTCAATAAGTCATCAGTGGTGGAAGAAAAGACCATGTATAGCCCTATACATGGTCATTTTATAATTTTATTTAAGGAAAGAGAGCCTGAGTCTTTTTAAATGGCACAATCAGTCTGTCTTAGATCAGCAGTCACTGGGGTTCGAACCCTACTAGTCCACACGGTAGTCAGGTGAACAAACCTCTGCACCATGCAGCCAGCCACACTCTACTTGGTGATTGTTGGAAAGTCTTGACTACACACAGTTGTTTTTATTTGAAGAAAAAATGATTCCCAATTGGGATTTGAACCACAACTCCCCGTATGGCAGTCAGGTGAGTGAACCACTACACCACAAAGTCACCACACCTAATCTAGTGATTATTGCAAAGTATTGACTTAACATGTTTATTTTTTATTTTAGGGAAAAATGACTCCTGACTGGGATTTGAACCCCCAACTGCGCGCACGGCAGTCAGGTAATCAAACCACTACACCAATTGGCCACACTTCACTTTGTCATTATTGAAAGGTCATGACTACAAATATATGGAAACAATTTAGGGAAAATGTTTCCTTACCAGGATTTGAACCATCAACTTCCCACATAAAAGTCAGGTGTGTGAACCACTGGACCACGAATTAGCCACACTTGACACTTTGTCACTATTGGAAGGTCTTGACCACAAATATATAGAAACAATTAAGGGAAAATTGTTCCCAACTGGGATTTGAACCACAACTCCCCATATGGTAGTCAGGCAAGCGAACCACTAGACCACAAAGTCACCACACTTACCCTAGTGAATATTTGAAAGTCTTAACTAAACATGTTTTTTTTTAATTAAGGGAAAAATGACAGCAACCAGGATTTGAACCCCCAACTGCTCGGACGGCAGTCATGTAAGCGCACCACTGGACCACCAATTGGACACACTTTACTGTGTCATCATTGAAAGGTCATGACTACAAATATATAGAAACAATTTAGAGAAAATGTTTCTCAACTGGGATTTGAACCACAACCTCCCGCATAACGGTCAGGTGAGTGAACCACTACACCACAAAGTCACCACACTTACCCTAGTGAATATTTGAAAGTCTTAACTAAACATGTTTTTTTTAATTAAGGGAAAAATGACAGCAACCAGGATTTGAACCCCCAACTGCTCGCACGGCAGTCATGTAAGCGAACCACTGGACCACCAATTGGATACACTGCACTGTGTCATCATTGCAAGGTCATGACTACAAATATATAGAAACAATTTAGGGAAAATTTTTCTCAACTGGGATTTGAACCACAACCTCCCGCGCGACAGTCAGGTGAGTGAACCACTACACCACAAAGTCACCACACTTAACCTAGTGAATATTTGAAAGTATTTACTAAACATGTTTTTTGTTTTATTTGAGGGAAAAATGATTCCCAACTGGGAATTGAACCCCCAACTGCCCACACAGCAGTCAGGTGAGTGCACCACTACACCACCATTTGGGCACACTTAACACAGCCATTTGTGTAAAGCCTTGACAGTCGTCTCTATTTACAAGAAAAATGTCTGAGTCTTCTTTGGATAGAAAATGGTTTATCCACTTTAATATTGCACAAGCTGGAAAAAGCGGTGTGGGTTGCCAGAGCCTAACACAGCCAAAGTAAAAAAAATAAAAAAAAGAGTCGAGGACGTTCCCGGAATTGACGTCACATTGTAGAGCCGGAAGTGAAACGGACCGGAAAAGACCACGGAAGCAAACCGCATGTTGTTGACCTGTTTCCTTTGTTTTGTTTGTAAACGTCTTTTCAGGTTTTTAATCGCATGATCTAAACTGCTTCATTTGGGTCAACTCCAACCAAGACACGTTTGTTAAAGGACACGAACAAAAGTTCACCAAGAAGTTGTTGTTTTGAAGTTGGCTGATTTTTGTGCACTCGACGCACGGCGGCGAAAAGGTAAGAAATGCTCCCGTTTTCTACATTGCAAGTTTCTCTAAAGATATAGTTCCACGTGCAGTCATCATACACCTCCAAATCGAATTGCGTTTAGTGTTTTTAATCGTTTCCAAGATCGCGCCAGGACAGGAAAGAAGACGGCTCAATGATGACTATTCCAATTCGAAATTCCTTTAGAGACCATTTGTCATAAAACCAAAATCCCAATTGTGGAAAGACACTCACTCCAGTAATATTGGTGATATCTGACCACTTGATGTATTTATTTATTTCTGGTAATGACCATGTATAGTAAGGCTTTCTTTCACAAAAAAACGACATAGTATAGTAAGGCTTTTTTTTTAAAATAACAACGACCATGTATATATATAGTAAAACGACATAGTATATCTATAGTAAAACGACATAATATATCTATAGTAAAACGACATAGTATATATATATATATATATAGTAAAACGACATAGTATATCTATAGTAAAACGACATAGTATATATATATATATATATATATATAGTAAAACGACATAGTATATCTATAGTAAAACGACATAGTATATATATATATATAGTAAAACGACATAGTATATATATAGTAAAACGACATAGTATATCTATAGTAAAACGACATAGTATATATATATATATAGTAAAACGACATAGTATATATATATATATATATATATATATATATATATATATATATATATATATATATATATATATATATATATATATATATATATATATATATATATATATATATATAGTAAAACGACATAGTATATATATAGGGAAACGACATAGTATATATATAGTAAAACTTTTTTTTTTTTTGCTTCAAAAACGACATAGTATAGTAAGGCTTTTTTCCCCACGAGTCTGTGATTTAATAGAATTCTCCTTCTGACACAGCAGATCAACCTGGGCCCGTTGACCAAGCCAAGCGGCCAGTAGTCAAGACCTTCAAATGATGACCAAGGAAAGTGCAGAGGTTTGTTCACCTGACTCCCGTCTGGGAGACCTGTATCCCGCTTGTGATAGATACATTTTCACTTAGTTCTTTCTGTGTATTTGCAGGCAAGACCTTCAAGGGATGACCAAGGAAGGTGGAGCCACTTGGTGGCGCCACCTTCAAATGATGACCAAGGAAGGTGGAGCCACCTAGTGGCGCCAAGCTCTGCTGTCGTTTGACTGATCACTACACCATGTAGGTGAGTAGATGAAAAAAACTTTTTAATTTATATAAAACACTTAGTCATACTTTTCAGTAAAAGGTTATATTCCGAACTGCCTTCCCAGGAAATGGGGTGAAACACTTAGTCGTTTTTTGACAAAATGTTTCATCCACCACTGAAGACTTATACACTTAAACACTTGGGCATTATACAGGGTTAGGAGTGAAACACTTAGTCATTCTTTTTCAGTAAAACAATTTATTCCGAACTGCGTTCCCAGGAAATGGGGTGAAACAGTTAGTCATTTTTTGACAAAATGTTTTATCCACCACTGAAGACTTATACACTTAAACACTTTGGCATTATACAGGGTTAGGAGTGAAACACTTAGTCATTTTTTTCAGTAAAACAATTTATTCCGAACTGCCAAAGTTGGCTGATCACTACACTGTGAGGTTCAGTAAATGGAACAAGAAAAAAAAATTTTTTATTTATATAAAACACTTAGTCATACTTTTCAGTAAAAGGTTATATTTCACTTAGTTCTTTCTGTGTATTTGCAGGCAAGATCTTCAAATGATGACCAAGGAAGGTGGAGCCACTTGGTGGCGCCACCTTTAAATGATGACCAAGGAAGGTGGAGCCACCTGGTGGTTGGACTGATCACTGCACCATGTAGGTGAGTAGACGAAAATTTTTTTTTGAATTTATATAAAACACTTAGTCATACATTTCAGCAAAAGGTTATATTCCGAACTGCCTTCGGCAGTTCGGAAGACACTTGAAGGGACCTGTATGTGCGAAAGGCGTTCTCGGGTCGGCCTTCGGCCGACCCTCGACCGCTTGCTTGGTCAGTGAACCGCCGACACCGGGAAGCGAACTCACGTTCTCTCGGTGCAAAGGCGAGTGTGCAACCCACAACACCAACTCGTGCCCCACTTATACAAGGGTGTTGAAACGTTACATCCAAGGAAATGGGGGTGAAACACTTAGTCATTTTTTGGACAAAATGTTTCATCCATCCACCACTCAATACTTATACATTTAAACACTTAGGCATTATACAGGGTTAGGAGTGAAACACTCAGTCATTTTTTGGACAAAATGTTTCATCCACCATGCAATACTTATACACTTAAACACTTAGGCATTATACAGGGTTAGGAGTGAAACACTCAGTCATTTTTTGGACAAAATGTTTTATCCACCACTCAATACTTATACATTTAAACACTTAGGCATTATACAGGGTTAGGAGTGAAACACTTAAGTCATTTTTTTCAGTATGATGACCAAGGAAGGTGGAGCCACTTGGTGGCGCCACCTTCAAATGATGACCAGGGAAGTTGGAGCCACCTGGTGGTTGGACTGATCACTGCACCATGTAGGTGAGTAGACGAAAAATTTTTTTTGAATTTATATAAAACACTTAGTCATACATTTCAGCAAAAGGTTATATTCCGAACTGCCTTCGGCAGTTCGGAAGACACTTGATGGACCTGTATGTGCGAAAGGCGTTCTCGGGTCGGCCTTCGGCCGACCCTCGACCGCTTGCTTGGTCAGTGAACCGCCGACACCGGGAAGCGAACTCACGTTCTCTCGGTGCAAAGGCGAGTGTGCAACCCACAACACCAACTCGTGCCCCACTTATACAAGGGTGTTGAAACGTTACATCCAAGGAAATGGGGGTGAAACACTTAGTCATTTTTTGACAAAATGTTTCATCCACCACTGAATACTTATACACTTAAACACTTAAACATTAATACTTATACTTTTACCTGAACGTTTTATCCAAGGAAATGGGGTGAAACACTTAGTCATTTTTTTTGAAAAAAATATTACATCCACCACTGAATACTTACACACTTAAACACTTAGGCATTTTAACTTATTGTTTTATCCAAGGAAATGGGGTTAAACACTTAGTCATTTTTTTTAACAAAATATTAGATCCACCACTGAATACTTACACACTTAGGCATATTTCATCCACCACTGAATACTTACACACTTAAACACTTAGGCATTAGAACTTATTCTTTTAACTGAATAATATTGGGAAAATCTTTGCCTGCACTGGGATTTGAACCAACAACCACAGATGTGGGAGACTGATGACTTATCCACTGGGCCACCATCCTCTAAAAAATAAGGAGTAGCAGAAACATAGTCATAGTACACATGGTTGTTTTATTGCTGGATCACCATTAGTCACAAACACCTTCCAATTTTACAATGTACATTTTAACACTTATGAACATAACACACATCTTTACGTCACATTATTTTTAGTCTTGTCTTCTATATACAAAGCAAGTTAAATAGAAGCCAGATGGCTCCGCGCTAAGACTTAGCAGATAGTCTCTCCGTCTCTCTTATTGAGTGACGTGTGCAAAATGAGCGGCCACTTTCAAATAAAAAAAAGGCACCTCTGTAACATTCACATTCTCTCTTGCTATCATACAAATAGAAATTATTAACATCACCTTATTTTTCTCTTATAGGTAGGAGTCGGCCGACGGGGCATAGGAGAAGCCCGCAAAGGCCTCCTGGACGCCGGACGTGGCCAGGACGCTATCGGACGAGCGGCCGATGGAGTTGGGCACCGGTTCTTCGGTGAACTCGGGGTCAAAGTGCCGCAGGTCGTTGGGGCCCGTCTACCGAGAGACAATTGACAGAGAGAGGTGAGTTACGCCATTCTCCACACAAATTTAGCACTTGAAAAGCAGCCTAACTGTATTGTGCAGGTGGTCACTTGTGTTTGAGCTGGATGGGGGCATCCATCCATGTACCTCTCACAAGGTGAGTGGGCACTCTACCACCATCCATTTGAGCTAGGAACCCACCCGACCACAGACTGGCTCACTACATGTCTCTTTGACTTGAAAAGGGAGAACTTGTGTCAATAGACAGTGTCAAAAACCTAGTGTGGAACTTATGCTTTTGACACTGTTTTGTCTACCGACACAAGTTTGCTCTTTTCGGGTCAAACGGACATGTAGCGAGCCACTCCGTGGTCGGGTGGGTTCCTAGCTCAGATGGATGGTGGTAGAGTGCCCACTCACCATGTGAGAGCTGCTTGGGATGGATTCCCTCATCCAATCAGTTGTCACTTTACAACTCAAACAGAAGAACAAAAGGCACAACACTAAATTCTTTCTCTCACCACGTTAGGATTGAAGGGCGGCGTGATCTTCTTGGCGTTGAGCTCGTCCCAGTTGATGGGTGAGAAGAAGACGTGCTTTTGGATTTCCACCTGGGGGCGGGGGGAGACACGACCGGCCGGGTAAGTGGCCGCAAAAGCAAGGCCGCGGCGACGGTCCAAGGGGGGGGGGGGGGGGCGCCACTCACAAAGTCGTCCACGCGGCCCAGCCGTTGACTGCGTTCTTTCTGCAGGAGGCCTTCCAGCAGGTGACGGGCGGCGTTGGAGATGTTGGGCTTGAGCTGCAGCGGCTTGTTCAGGATGTTGTCGTACATCTCCGCCGTGTTGCGGCTGTAAAATGGCGGCTGAAAAGGAACGGGGACTTTAGAGGCGCAGCCACGGAGAGGAAGATGGCGGACACGGCAGACCTTCACTCACCAGGCCATAAAGCATCTCGTAGAGGACGGCGCCCAGGCACCACCAGTCCACCGTGCGGTCGTACGGCTGCTTGTGGAGAACCTCCGGCGCCAAGTACTGAAGAAGAAAAGTTGTCAGCAACCTTGTACTCTTAATAAAAAGCCAGCAACTCAACTTCTGCGTCACGTCTTTACCTCGGGCGTGCCGCAGAAGGTGGACGTGGTCCCGTCGGGCTCGATGTTCTCCTTGCACAGGCCAAAGTCGGTGAGGACCACGTGACCCTGCGAGTCCAGGAGGATGTTCTCGGGCTTGAGGTCGCGGTAAACGATGTTGAGCGAGTGCAGGTAGCCCAGCGCGCTGGCGATCTCGGCGGCGTAGAAGCGTGCCCGCGGCTCCAGGAAGCAGCGCTCGCGCTGGAGGTGGTAGAAGAGCTGCAACGGAAAATAGCAAAGGTTAGCCCGGAGGCGTGGGAGTTGGCGTCTGGCGTCCGTCGCCTTACCTCGCCGCCGTTGATGTAGTCCAGCACAAAGTAGAGCTTGTCCGTGGTTTGGAAGGAGTAGCGCAGGCCCACCAGAAAGGGGTGCTTGACGTTCTTCAGGAGCACGTTACGCTCGCACATGATGTGTTTCTCCTGGAAAAGACGGACGCTATTATGTCGGGTCAAAGGGCGCCACGGTGCTCCCGCGTTAAAGCCAGCCACCCACCTCCTTTTTCTTGAGGATGGCCTTCTTCTGCAACACCTTGACGGCGTAAAACTGCTCGTCCGAGCGGTGGCGAGCCAGCAGGACTTTGCCAAAGCTGCCTTTGCCGATCACCTTGAGGAAGTGGAAGTCGTTGGGCTTGGCCGACGGATTGGACGACGGGCCCAAGTTGATCTGCTGCGTCGGGCTGGCCTGAAAGAAACAATTACATTCAATCACAAGAGTCATGGTTATTTTTTGTAAAGAAAAAAGCCATACTATACTATGTCGTCCTTTCAGGAAAAAAGCCTTACTATACTATGTCGTCCTTTCAGGAAAAAAAGCCTTACTATACTATGTCGTCCTTTCAGGAAAAAAAGCCTTACTATACTATGTCGTTTTTTTTGCCATAAAAAGCCTTACTATACTATGTCGTTTTTTTTTGCAATAAAAAGCCTTACTATACTATGTCGTTTTTTTAGGCCATAAAAAGCCTTACTATACTATGTCATTTTTGGCCATAAAAAGCCTTACTATACTATGTCATTTTTTGAAGTAAAAAGCCTTACTATACTATGTCGTTTTTGGCCATAAAAAGGCTTACTATACTATGTCATTTTTTTGGCCATAAAAAGCCTTACTATACTATGTCGTTTTTTTTGCCATAAAAAGCCTTACTATACTATGTCGTTTTTTTAGGCCATAAAAAGCCTTACTATACTATGTCATTTTTGGCCATAAAAAGCCTTACTATACTATGTCATTTTTTGAAGTAAAAAGCCTTACTATACTATGTCATTTTTTTGGCCATAAAAAGCCTTACTATACTATGTCGTTTTTTTTGCCATAAAAAGCCTTACTATACTATGTCGTTTTTTAACGAAAAAAAGCCTTACTATACTATGTCGTTTTTTAATGAAAAAAAGCCTTACTATACTATGTCGTTTTTTTTGCCACAAAAAGCCTTACTATTCTATGTCGTTTTTTTTGCCATAAAAAGCCTTACTATACTATGTCGTTTTTTAGGGAAAAAAAGCCTTACTATACTATGTCGTTTTTTTGCAATAAAAAGCCTTACTATACTATGTCGTTTTTTCGATAAAAAGCCTTACTATACTATGTCGTTTTTTTTGCCACAAAAAGCCTTACTATTCTATGTCGTTTTTTTGCCATAAAAAGCCTTACTATACTATGTCGTTTTTTTGCGATAAAAAGCCTTACTATACTATGTCGTTTTTGGCCATAAAAAGCCTTACTATACTATGTCGTTTTTTTGCGGTAAAAAGCCTTACTATACTATGTCGTTTTTTAGGGAAAAAAAGCCTTACTATACTATGTCGTTTTTTTGCAATAAAAAGCCTTACTATACTATGTCGTTTTTTCGATAAAAAGCCTTACTATACTATGTCGTTTTTTTGCCACAAAAAGCCTTACTATACTATGTCGTTTTTTTGCCATAAAAAGCCTTACTATACTATGTCGTTTTTTTGCGATAAAAAGCCTTACTATACTATGTCGTTTTTTAACGAAAAAAAAGCCTTACTATACTATGTCGTTTTTTAGGGAAAAAAAGCCTTACTATACTATGTCGTTTTTTTGCAATAAAAAGCCTTACTATACTATGTCGTTTTTTCGATAAAAAGCCTTACTATACTATGTCGTTTTTTTGCCACAAAAAGCCTTACTATACTATGTCGTTTTTTCGAAGAAAAAAGCCTTACTATACTATGTCGTTTTTGGCCATAAAAAGCCTTACTATACTATGTCGTTTTTGGCCATAAAAAGCCTTACTATACTATGTCGTTTTTTTGCGGTAAAAAGCCTTACTATACTATGTCGTTTTTTAACGAAAAAAAGCCTTACTATACTATGTCGTTTTTTAACGAAAAAAAGCCTTACTATACTATGTCGTTTTTTAACGAAAAAAAGCCTTACTATACTATGTCGTTTTTTTGCGATAAAAAGCCTTACTATACTATGTCGTTTTTTGCAATAAAAAGCCTTACTATACTATGTCCTTTTTTTGCGATAAAAACCCTTACTATACTATGTCGTTTTTTAGCGATAAAAAGCCTTACTATACTAGGTCGTTTTTTTTGCCATAAAAAGCCTTACTGTACTATGTCGTTTTTTGCGATAAAAAGCCTTACTATACTATGTCGTTTTTTTTTTTGCCATAAAAAGCCTTACTATACTATGTCGTTTTTTTGCCATAAAAAGCCTTACTATAGTATGTCGTTTTTGGTGATAAAAAGCCTTACTACACTATGTCGTTTTTTAACGAAAAAAAGCCTTACTATACTATGCCGTTTTTTAATGAAAAAAAGCCTTACTATACTATGTCATTTTTTTGCGATAAAAAGCCTTACTATACTATGTCGTTTTTTAGGGAAAAAAAGCCTTACTATACTATGTCGTTTTTTTGCAATAAAAAGCCTTACTATACTATGTCGTTTTTTAACGAAAAAAAGCCTTACTATACTATGTCGTTTTTTAACGAAAAAAAGCCTTACTATACTATGTCGTTTTTTTGCGATAAAAAGCCTTACTATACTATGTCGTTTTTTTGCGATAAAAAGCCTTACTATACTATGTCGTTTTTTTTGCGATAAAAAGCCTTACTATACTATGTCGTTTTTTTGCGATAAAAAGCCTTACTATACTATGTCGTTTTTTAGGGAAAAAAAGCCTTACTATACTATGTCGTTTTTTTGCAATAAAAAGCCTTACTATACTATGTCGTTTTTTTGCGATAAAAAGCCTTACTATACTATGTCGTTTTTTTGCGATAAAAAGCCTTACTATACTATGTCGTTTTTGGCCATAAAAAGCCTTACTATACTATGTCGTTTTTTTGCGATAAAAAGCCTTACTATACTATGTCGTTTTTTTGCGATAAAAAGCCTTACTATACTATGTCGTTTTTGGCCATAAAAAGCCTTACTATACTATGTCGTTTTTTTGCGATAAAAAGCCTTACTATACTATGTCGTTTTTTTGCGATAAAAAGCCTTACTATACTATGTCGTTTTTGGCCATAAAAAGCCTTACTATACTATGTCGTTTTTTTGCGATAAAAAGCCTTACTATACTATGTCGTTTTTTAGGGAAAAAAAGCCTTACTATACTATGTCGTTTTTTTGCAATAAAAAGCCTTACTATACTATGTCGTTTTTTTCCGATAAAAAGCCTTACTATACTATGTCGTTTTTTTTGCGATAAAAAGCCTTACTATACTATGTCGTTTTTTTGCGATAAAAAAGCCTTACTATACTATGTCGTTTTTGGCCATAAAAAGCCTTACTATACTATGTCGTGTTTTTGCGATAAAAAGCCTTACTATACTATGTCGTTTTTTTCCGATAAAAAGCCTTACTATACTATGTCGTTTTTTTTGCGATAAAAAGCCTTACTATACTATGTCGTTTTTTTGCGATAAAAAAGCCTTACTATACTATGTCGTTTTTGGCCATAAAAAGCCTTACTATACTATGTCGTGTTTTTGCGATAAAAAGCCTTACTATACTATGTCGTTTTTTTGCGATAAAAAGCCTTACTATACTATGTCGTTTTTGGCCATAAAAAGCCTTACTATACTATGTCGTTTTTTTGCGGTAAAAAGCCTTACTATGCTATGTAGTTTTTTAACGACAAAAAGCCTTACTATACTATGTCGTTTTTGGCCATAAAAAGCCTTACTATACTATGTCGTTTTTTTGCGATAAAAAGCCTTACTATACTATGTCGTTTTTTTTGCCACAAAAAGCCTTACTATTCTATGTCGTTTTTTTGCCATAAAAAGCCTTACTATACTATGTCGTTTTTTTTGCGATAAAAAGCCTTACTATACTATGTCGTTTTTTTGCGATAAAAAGCCTTACTATACTATGTCGTTTTTTTGCGGTAAAAAGCCTTACTATACTATGTCGTTTTTTAGGGAAAAAAAGCCTTACTATACTATGTCGTTTTTTTGCAATAAAAAGCCTTACTATACTATGTCGTTTTTTCGATAAAAAGCCTTACTATACTATGTCGTTTTTTTGCCACAAAAAGCCTTACTATACTATGTCGTTTTTTTGCCATAAAAAGCCTTACTATACTATGTCGTTTTTTTGCGATAAAAAGCCTTACTATACTATGTCGTTTTTTAACGAAAAAAAAAGCCTTACTATACTATGTCGTTTTTTAGGGAAAAAAAGCCTTACTATACTATGTCGTTTTTTTGCAATAAAAAGCCTTACTATACTATGTCGTTTTTTCGATAAAAAGCCTTACTATACTATGTCGTTTTTTTGCCACAAAAAGCCTTACTATACTATGTCGTTTTTTCGAAGAAAAAAGCCTTACTATACTATGTCGTTTTTTTCCGATAAAAAGCCTTACTATACTATGTCGTTTTTGGCCATAAAAAGCCTTACTATACTATGTCGTGTTTTTGAAGAAAAAGCCTTACTATACTATGTCGTTTTTTAACGAAAAAAAGCCTTACTATACTATGTCGTTTTTTAACGAAAAAAAGCCTTACTATACTATGTCGTTTTTTAACGAAAAAAAGCCTTACTATACTATGTCGTTTTTTTGCGATAAAAAGCCTTACTATACTATGTCGTTTTTGGCCATAAAAAGCCTTACTATACTATGTCGTTTTTTTTGCGATAAAAAGCCTTACTATACTATGTCGTTTTTGGCCATAAAAAGCCTTACTATACTATGTCGTTTTTTTGCGGTAAAAAGCCTTACTATACTATGTCGTTTTTTAGGGAAAAAAAGCCTTACTATACTATGTCGTTTTTTTGCAATAAAAAGCCTTACTATACTATGTCGTTTTTTCGATAAAAAGCCTTACTATACTATGTCGTTTTTTTGCCACAAAAAGCCTTACTATACTATGTCGTTTTTTTGCCACAAAAAGCCTTACTATACTATGTCGTTTTTTTGCCATAAAAAGCCTTACTATACTATGTCGTTTTTTTGCGATAAAAAGCCTTACTATACTATGTCGTTTTTTAACGAAAAAAAAAGCCTTACTATACTATGTCGTTTTTTAGGGAAAAAAAGCCTTACTATACTATGTCGTTTTTTTGCAATAAAAAGCCTTACTATACTATGTCGTTTTTTCGATAAAAAGCCTTACTATACTATGTCGTTTTTTTGCCACAAAAAGCCTTACTATACTATGTCGTTTTTTCGAAGAAAAAAGCCTTACTATACTATGTCGTTTTTTTCCGATAAAAAGCCTTACTATACTATGTCGTTTTTGGCCATAAAAAGCCTTACTATACTATGTCGTGTTTTTGAAGAAAAAGCCTTACTATACTATGTCGTTTTTTAACGAAAAAAAGCCTTACTATACTATGTCGTTTTTTAACGAAAAAAAGCCTTACTATACTATGTCGTTTTTTAACGAAAAAAAGCCTTACTATACTATGTTGTTTTTTTGCGATAAAAAGCCTTACTATACTATGTCGTTTTTTGCAATAAAAAGCCTTACTATACTATGTCCTTTTTTTGCGATAAAAACCCTTACTATACTATGTCGTTTTTTAGCGATAAAAAGCCTTACTATACTAGGTCGTTTTTTTTGCCATAAAAAGCCTTACTGTACTATGTCGTTTTTTGCGATAAAAAGCCTTACTATACTATGTCGTTTTGTAAGCAAAAAAAGGTTTACTATAGTTGCACTTGTATTTGCCACAGAAGTATTGTTATTTTTACATAAGACTAGTCTGACTGACTCACGGGAGGAGAAGGCGTGCTGCTCATCAATTCAGCATCCGGTGCAGGACTCAAGTTCAGAATGGACTGCACTTCCGGACTACAAAGACAACAAAACATTCAAGATACTTAATCCTCTGACATCAAGGACCAATACTGTGTTGTTTTATCTGAATTTGAAAAAGCACATGCAGATGTCTATGGGGGCTTTCATTTTTTTTTCGATCAGATAAGAGTTATGAATAGCAAGGACACACAAAAAAAAGTATACTCACTGTTTGCAAGCGTACGCGTTGGTGGCCAGCCTCTGAATAAAATCGTTCAAACCCATCTTCCTCTGCTTCATGAAAGCTGCAAGAAAAGAAAAAAACAAAAACACTCAGGTCAATCCACTTTTGGACAATATATTCCAAGAGCAAGGATCCAGTTGCGTACCACTAACTAAGGCCACGAGCCCTTTAGACTTGGAATAAGTCATCTCCGGCTCCCCTGGACTTCTTTTAATGGTCATGTTAGCCACAAAGTAAGTAAGTATGTCATGGCCTTCAAAGTGGATTCCTTGCTTTTAAGACCAAAGCGCAGGGGGAGGGAGTTCAACTTCCGGGTAGGCGGGACTAAACAATCGGATTGGACTAAGCGCGCCGGGAAGAGGACCAATCGAAAGGGGCGACACGCCTTCGCTCTCTATCGCGTGCTTGGTGTCGAATAACAGTAACAAAATGTTCGTTTGACGGGCCGTCAATAAGCGATACTTAAACGGGACGACTCTAAAAGAGGGAAAAAACAGATGTGTCCGTAAATAACAAAGGACATCATAAAGCGTACGATAACAGAAAACATAAAGCCTAGATGTGTTCAATTAAAAAAGAAAACTAGCGCAAAACTGGGTAATCTGTGTGTATCGGTATTCGATAAAACTCTAGAATAAGTTGCATTTGAAATTTAATACACTTTGATTATTTCCCATTTACGCATTAACTTTTTAAAGGGGACGTTTACGGCCTATTGTTACTTCACGAGGTAGAATTTCACAACAGGTAGCACAAAAAAACCAAACGTTCCATTCCTTTCATTCACTGGGTGCGGCGTGCATAGGTAAAGTGCACATTTCCTACATTTCAGTCTATTGTTGGTACAATCTAAGCCCATAATCAAGTAAATCATGAAACATGACCCGTCAGTTACGGCTCTATAACAACAACACAGTGACACATGCAGAGAAGAAAATATAAGGGGGAAAGTCTGAATAGAAGATCGGAGGGAAGGGGGGGGGGGGTGCACTGATGCAAAAAAAGTGGATGGTAGTGGAAAAGTACAGAGTGAGGGGATAACTGGGGACATCAACATACACTAGTTCAACGAAAGGAAAAAAAACCCTCTACGTACAGTGCCCAGTGTCATTATTATGCAAGCTAGATAAACTTTATCCTGACCGATATCATCAGGAAGGCCACGTTTACTTTGTCCTACATCAAGTATAACAAGCGCTTCAAATAACTGCGATAGAGACGCCCGACGTACAATTAAATGTCCTACCGAAGATAAATGAAAATAGACATGATTTAAGAAGTATTTACCAAAAAGTTGATCTGACCTGTGCAATCTGATTAGTTTGCCAATACGTACAGCCTATTCGTGTGGGAATGGAGCGTTTGCGTGTAATCCGTAAAGTAGGTTACTGCCCTCTTACGTAACACCCCCCTACAAAAGTCTATTATACATCCTTTACAAGTGGACAATAATCTTTTTTTCTAGTTCTTTTAGTTTGTTTGTAAAGAGACGATCGTGTTAAAGTCGTACTCACTCGTTAAAACGGCGGTGCTGTCTTTCATAAGGAGGATGCAAGATCCGCGACGGAGAGTTAAGGTGGGCTCCGAGAGGTGAGCACACTGGGACGCATTCCTAAACCAGGAGGAGACTTTCATCGGAGTCCCTTTCTATTTTTTTTTCTTCCTTTTCCTTTTTCTTTTTTTCTTTCCTTCCCCTCTTTCTCTTTTGCTACTTTCTTGCGAGCCTCGAAGGCGGCCAAGTCCCGCCTTCCTTTTGCTGCGTTCAAGGAGCTCAACGGAAACGTTGGAATTTGGAGAGGCGGCCACGGCAAAGGGCCCCACGTAGTTCTTTGGAGGAAAATGAATTAAAGCAGCTTTATGCTGACTTAAAAGCGTATATTGTTATAATCGCAATAATTTTACATTATATTATTATAATGTTTACAGTAGAAATAATAGTGTGTGGGGAACACCAGTGTAAAAATGAAAACAAATGTACGCTAAATGCAACTCTGGCCCATTCACAATGATTGGGCTTCTTTGCGCCTCCCGATTGGTCGCCGCGACCAGCACCGGCCGGCGTCATTGTGCGGGGCAACAATGAGCTCGGTCAGCGCCGTCACAACAACCCGCTTTATTCTTACCGCTGTCGCCCAGGCAACGGTGGTCGTCTACTTCTGAATCATTGTGGTAGAAAATGTCCAAAGCCTGTGGGGAGGGAGGGAGGGACTTAGTTAGTATGACTCTTTTCAGATTCTAGATTCAAATCAATCTGATTGCATTTTAAATCATTTTTTCATCCCATTTATTATATTATTGCAAAATTCTCCTACCACTTGACACAATAGCCCCACCCTCTTTTCACCTGAATTGGGCTAGTGAGCATAAATATGAAAGATTTTGAAGGTCCAATTTTTGGAATTATGATACCAATCACAAGTTGTTTTTCTTCTGTTTGAGAAGTAGGCTGACGTTTTTGGGGCGTCGGTGATCACGGAAAGACGAGCTGAGACACGCCGGCTTTCTGTCAACTTGTTGTTGACAATTCCTGGCCTCCTATTGGCACGTGCCTGCCTGCGTGCAAACGTTTGCTGACGTTTGACGGACAGCCCTTTTCTCCGAATATCTTCACCCGCCGAGAAATTCAATTGTGTACTAATAATAAACCAAATGTTTTTCTTTTCCAATTAACAACGGCAGATTCGGAGGGAGGGGATGAGGAACTTTAAAATAAATTTAAAAAAAACAATCTATTAACTCTACTTGCCTGTGCACGTTGTCGGGGCCGCCACGCGTCATGGCCGCCGTAGGCCCAACACGAAGGGGGCGCGCCCGGCAAAAGGCGGGACCCCCGGATGTCTTTTTCCTCGGCTCGGTGCTCTGGTTGCGACGCCATGGTCCGCTTCCTCACCTGCAAGAAAAAAAAAGTTAAGTTTGGGTATCAGAATTGAAAAGTACATGGACGACGAATATGACCTTGGCACTTTTGCCCCGCTCGCATCCCACCGACGACTCCGAGGAGGCGGGGTCCCCGTGGCGATGGCGGCGCGCCTCGTCGGATAGCGGGCTCCTGAGGCGGGCCGCTTTCTCCGTATTGACTTTCGGGTTTTTCATCCATCGGCGCACCTGCAAAAAAATAGATGGATATGAGTAATGCATCAAATTCATGTAACAGGAAAAATGCCAATTCCAAAAATATTGAAACATATTCCCATTTCGTGGCTGTGTACGACGACCATGGATCAATCAAATATCATTCTATTTTAATTTTCGGTTTTGATGTTTTTTTTCCATGCAAGGAATTTCCTTTTTTTTATCCTATATTTTTGAAGTGTCCCATCTTGTTGACAAACTAATGAACGACGTTATGGCGTGCGGCGTGGCGTTAAGCGACGACGGGACGGCTGACGTCATTCCAATTCACCTTCTTCTTGACAAACTGAAAGGCCGAGCACTTTTTGAAGGAGAACGTGGCCTTTTCGCATCCTCCTCCTCCTCCAGCTCTCGGTGACATAGCGGCCGACGTGCCATCCTCCGTCGATCCCAGGGTGACGGACGGTCGGAGGCGGCGGGAGCCCCCAAAGAGCCGTGCAAGACGGGAGGGATGCTTTTGGCGCCGGCGGGCGGATGAGAGGGAGATGAGGAGGAGGAAGAGGAGGAGGCGATGGCTAAGCGAGAGAGAGAGAGAATGACGTCATCTATTGGTAGCTGATAGTCGGCTGCGGTTTGGATGGGACCCAGGTTATTTCAATTGACTACAATGTACAAGAGATAGATATTATTTCATCAGGGGACATTGACAGAGGATTCATATTTCGGTTCACATTTGAAGACTTACTAAATGAATGGAAATGGCATTAAGACATAAAAAATAACCGAATGAATGAAAAAAACATTTTAGGCAAATGACGCAAGAGCGCTTTTGAATCCTCACGTTAAGGCGCCGCTTGCATAACGGCATTTTGGAGCATTTTACGTAGGTGGCCAATCAATGTTGTCGCATTTCACATCGCTGGCGTGATTCTAATCTTAAACATTTTTAAGAAGGAGCTTTCTGGTTGGACAGGTTCTTTGTCAAATCTCCAAATCTTGCATCATGTCGTTAAAACACTGCATTGTTATCGCTTCAAAAAATTTGTATCGTTGTTTTTTTTGAAGTGGCTGCATCTGTTTTGACGAAGTGGGGAAATTCAATGTTCAATGTTTACATTGAAGTGACAACAAATGTGTGCTGAAACGAGCTTTCAACACAATGTTTGCCTTTAAATGAGCATTCATTCACTGCCAAACTTCCACTTCCATTGGATTGGACATCTAGTGCAGCCAGTTGATTATTATCTTTTTAAATGCAATTTACGGAGGGACGTCTACTCGCACTGATCCTACGCCGCCGCTAAAAGGGGCGACGGCGATGCCTCCCATTGTTGGCTGGCGGTGGCCCGTGGTGGCGCCAGGAAACGCCAGCCCTCCCTCCCTCCCCCCAAAGGGGAAGCGGACAATAAAGGAGGCGGGCAGACGACAAGACAATGCGCATCCAAAAGACGCGTCTGGAAATAGCTAGTGTGAGCCACCAAGTGTCATCCAATAGGAAAAGACGGCGCCAAGGCCCCTCCCATCCAGCCACGTTTGTTTTATTGGACTATTGTTTTGACGCGTACCCAAAGAATAGCCGCGCAGGAAACGCGGTGCCTCGTCGTCTGCCGGACGCTCGCCAAAACCGGACGGACGGACGGACGGACGGACGGAGGGTCCATGTTCACTTTTCAATGCCGCTGACGGCAATAGATGTCCAATCCAATGAGATTAAGCTGATATTTGATTCATCAAGAATCTTTACTTAGAATATTTACTTTTTCAATTAGTTACCTGGGAAGGCCGGCGTTGAAGGATCACGTTTCGGGGCCATTGACATGACTACAAGTCCAATCCATCTGGAGTGGGAGGGCCTGAAAGAATAAGAGGCCATTTGATCAATCTCATGTTTTCACAAATGTCATCCTGCGATGGGGCCCTGGAAAGCTTTGGCTAATATTTACCCATCGATTGGTTTGTCTGACGCCATTTGGGACATTCTGGGGGTCAACGTAACCGCCTCGTGCGTCGTCGCCGCTGTTTACATTAGAGGGGGGCGGGACTTGGCGGGGTGTGCGTCTGGATCCGGCCAATGGCGAAGGGGCTCCGCTGACATCAATGGAAGGGGAAATGCGTAGCTTCCAGTCTGTGACGACAAATGATTAATCATTAATATGGGAGAAAAAAGCAGAACAATTTGAGACTTCAAATTTTTGGGATAAATTTAGCAAATCTACTTATGCCTCAATGAGACATTATCTTTTTTAATATGGCAAACGACTTGTTTGTACGGTGGTGGCACCAGGAGCCAATCGGTGGCCAGTCAGGTCACTTGAGGTCATTAGGCAAGTTTGCTTGCCCGAGTTAATGTGGGCAGCACAGGAGCAAAAATCTCCAGTGTCGGACTTGGGCCCGCGACGTGGGAAAAGGGGACAAAGTCCGCTAGGGGAATATTTCGCATGTTCTAATCTGTAAATGCCAACACGCCAGATGACGCAGGCCCATTGGAAGCTAGCAAAGGTACTCACTCGGCTCCAGTTTTATTCTTCTTTTATAAGAATCTGAGAGCCTTCTAAACTTGCCAAACCAGAGTTACTTTGAAATGGCAACTTCCCACACTGAAACTAAGGGAACGCATTTCGCTCTTTATAAATGAATTTAACTTGGTGTTCCCTGTAAGAAAAAAAGGTGAGTCTTAACAGGTTTTTGTGGACACTATTTTGCATTTATTTTGGGGCTTCTGACCACTAGATTGCGGTAACCTAATCAATTCAATTTATGTTTTTTAAAAGGCCATATCGGACTATTGACCGTCTCGCTAGCATATTGTAGACGAAGTGACCTTTCAATACTTGACGGTGACGGTCTTGACGTCGGTGAAGAAGCGGTAGGAATCCTTGTCGCCTTCCCTGCCCACGCCGGAGCTCTTGACGCCGCCAAAGGGCATGCGCAGATCCCGCACCATCCAGCAGTTGGCCCAGACCAGGCCGGCCCGCAGGCGGGCGGCCACGCGGTGCGCCCGGGCCAGGTCGCGGGTCCACACCACGGCGGCCAGCCCGTAGCGCACGCCGTCGGCCTCGGCCAGGGCCCCCTCCTCGTCCCGGAAGGGCGCCACGCAGGCCACCGGGCCGAAGATCTCCTCCTGCGTCAGGCGGGATGTCCGGGAGACGCCCGAGACGACGGTGGCGCCCATGAAGTAGCCGCCGGCGTTGCGCGGAGGGAGGTGCAGCGGGTCCACGCCCTCGCCGCAGTGTACCGTGGCGCCCTCGGCTCGGGCCAGGGCCACGAAAGAGCGCACCTGGGGAAAACAGGCCGCGTCAAAGTACTCATTTTAAAAAGAAGAATTGGAAGGAGAGTATACCTTGTCCAAATGCTCTTTGCTGACGAGCGCGCCGTTGCTGCTGGCGGGGTCAGAGGGCGCGCCCGTCTTCCACTTCCTGGCGGCGGCCACAAACTTCTCCAAGAAAGTCGGGTAAATACTTTCCTCCACGTAAATGCGGCTGGTGCACAAGCAGATTTCTCCCTGGTCAAGACATTTTCAATTCATTCATTAATCCAATTGGCTATTTCTTAGCTAACGATCTTTAGCGCCACCCGGCGGCTAATCTTGTCCGTCACACCCCTTTAAAAAATATATATTATGTATAAATATACACATACAAATACTTCTATATATAATTCATGTAACAGGCTCACTTATTTATTTACTTATGACCTATTTATTTATGCCTACAATTTCTTTTGTCTGTGTTCTCACTTTGTTGCTAATGGGAGAGTGAATTTCCCGAGTACAGTATGAATAAAGTTAATCTAATCGAATGACCCATTGATTTCCAAAAGATCCTTAACGCCCTCCAGCGGACAGTTTTGCCCACAACACCCCAATTTCCAACTCACTCACCTGATTGGAGAAGCTGGAACGAACGGTGGTCTGGACGCAGAGGTCCAAGTCGGCGTCGGCGAAAACAATGGCCGGGTTCTTGCCGCCCAGCTCCAGCGACAGTTTTTTGCAATAGGGGGCGCCGCGCTCGGTGATGAGCCGGGCGGTGGCCGTGGAGCCCGTGAAGGAGACCAGGGGCACGTCGGGGTGGCCCACCAGGGCGTCTCCGGCGCGGGGCCCCGTCCCGAACACCACGTTGACCACGCCGGGAGGAACCCCTGGAACGGTTGACATTTTAGCTTAGCGGCGTCCACGGCATCCCCGTCCGGGGAGGCGTTTCCTACCGGCTTCCCGCATCAGCTTGCACATCATCCAGGTGGTGACCGAGGTCATCTCGCTGGGTTTGGCCACCACCGTGTTGCCCGCCGCGATGGCGGGGGCGATCTTCCACGTCAGCAGGTACAGGGGAAGATTCCAAGGGCTGATGAGCCCAGCTACCACAACAACAACAAAATGATTTGCTTAGTCACGGCCATGTCTGGGTCTACATTAACCATTACTGCACAATCACTTTTAGGTAAGAAGAAATTACAGCGTTAACTTGACTATTAAAGTCAAAGTGGAGTGAAAATCTGGAGTCAGCACTAGCATAGCTATTGATAGGCGGCCAGACTTACCGACTCCCACGGGGCATCGCACCGTGTAGTTGAGGCAGCCCAAGTGGTCCATCTGGCTGCCTTCGTTGGTGTGGTGTAATATCGAAGATGCAAAGAAGCGCAAGTTGTAGATCGAGCGCGGAATGTCCACCGTCCGGGCGAACGTCAAGGTTTTGCCTGCAGGTTTTGGACAAAAAAATTCCGTCAAAACAATGAAATCATGGATTGGACTTTGGTCCAATCACATCCGCAAGAGGTCTACCACATGGCTCTGTCATCTCACCTTGGTCTTTGGACTCGGCCCGCGCAAACTCCTCCAAGCGGGCCTCCATCAAGTCGGCCAACTTGTTAAGGACCTGGGCCCTCTGTTCCGGGCTGCGTGCCGCCCACCCCGGGAAAGCCTCCTTGGCCGCGTGCACCGCCGCCTCCACCTGATGGAAAAGGAGATCAAAATCATATTTTTTTTAAATGAAAATCTCTGTCTAAGTTGTCTACCAGTGTATATTTCTACATGGGTACCTTTCAGAATTTTTATTGTGGGCCAAATATAGTATAATACATTAATAATGGGTGACTTTTTTGAAATGTCTGCTTTGTCGCCCTCCTGTGGCTTAACAGGCCATAGCTCTATACCCTGAATCATAGGCTTTATACATTGATCCTCCCAGTTGGACTCGGTACCAGTCATTTGTGTGTAAAAAACAAGTAAATAAAACTGTGACATTATTACAATATTTTCCCATATTTCACTGCACTACATCCACTGTTAACGTGAAGCCCTGGTGAGCTTTTAATGATTGACTGGCCTGTTGGTTGGACTCAGATCAAAGGTTTCTACCATTTTTGGACACCACTTTTAAATTCAAAGACCCCAAAAATGTATGATGAAAATGGAATATGTGAATAAGAGCATTGTGTGTAGTATTTTCTACTGAGTGTCTGAATCTTATTACCTCAGGTGGGCCGCTGTCCGGCACTTTGCAGTACACCTCCCCCGTAGACGGGTCGTACGAGTCCAGGTGATCGGCGCAGGGGACGAATTGGCCTCCGATGTAGTTTTCCAGGATGACAAAAGTGTGTGGCTCCATGCTGCTGATCGGGAAGTCCAAATGTGAGTTAACTTGGTAAAGAAGCCACAGAGGAACGATACAGTGTGACCCGCTGGACAACGTGTGCTCTCACACACACGACAGGAAAAGACAAAAAAAAAAAAACGGCCACAGGAAGTCTCTTTGTTTACCTACGCCCCCCCCCCTCTGAATTGGCTTGAATTTTGACATTGTAGTCATCAATTAATCTTATTTAGCTTTTTTAGGAGACGGCACTTCTGAGTTGAATTTTAATGACATGTCATGTGACATGTTGTTTGTTTTTCCCCAAAGAACAATATTTGCTTACGACTTATCCTAAAACAACACAATAGTATCAACATTAACATTAAAATGGACTCATCTGGCGTGAGATGAAAGATATGGATGGTTGGGTTGAAGTCATTATGTAGAACTTTGTTTTTATACAAGTGTATTTCAATCATAATTGATGTGTCTCCCCCAAAATTAGTATTTTGTAATTTGGGTAAGTTGTCAGTGATTTTCTCTCTAAGTGCGGTTAAAAGACAAAGGAAAAGCAGAAAGCAGCTTTTTGTGAACATGGTTCTTTTATCTTCAACACTCCGGCGACCAATCCTTTCACATTTGGACGAATTTTCAGTCCAACACGGCTATAAATAATCAATGTTTTTGTTCTGCTGAGGCTAAGCTAGCTGCTAGCGCAAGTTGAGCAAGCGTGCCGCTTGAATTTGTCCCATTCTTTTCACAAACCACCAGTGGCATTAATCACTGTTGGCGTGGCCAAAGCCTGGACGTCGAGCCGGCCCTTCGTTCGTTTGTTTTTTGGGGGAAATGATGGCCGTGCTCCTTGGGGCTCGCGATTGCGTGATCGCCTGGACGAGACGCGATTGGCCGGGGCCGCCGCGGGGGAGGACGATGTCGACGGGATGGCGTCTTCATTCTTTGATCTGAAAACATACCATAATTCAATTGGCGCTGGTGGGGGTTTAGAAGCCTGGCAGGTTGACGGGTCGTGCTTTGGAGGGTGTTAACAACGAGTATTGACTTTATTCCCCTAAGGGCGCAATTTACGTTCCATAAATAGACATTGGAGGATAGAAGCTACATTTCTCATTTGGCTAGTTTTATTATTTAAACATTTTCACTATGTTGTGATACATTTTAAAAATATTTTCTTACTGCAGGAATTCCCCATAGTGTTCTATCTAATTTTCTGTGTTCTTTTCAATAATTCTCAGTATTTTGGAGTGAACTCGTGTGACCTGGAAATGATCATTTAGGCCATAAAAAGCGCGGCGGCATGGAATTTGTTCTCACGGTGACTATTACCCAGCCCCAGGATGAGAACGTGCCATTTCAAACCGCGGAATTTAGCGACAGGAAGCTCCTAAAGAATGTCAACAACGGATGACGCGGAATAACCGTCCGTGGCCGGCGGCTGGCATACCTCCGTGACCACTCCCGCGGCGATGGTGGATCCCACGTAGCGCAGCATGAAGCGCCCCAGCTCCTTAAAGTCTTTATAGAGCTCCAAGGCCACGGGCCTGTGCGTCTGGATCTCCACCACGGCGTTCATGCCTTTCCCCAAGCACCTTTGGGACGAGGTGGACAACGGGTTTACATTTGCGCTCCATTTTGGCCACAACGGCGCTTCGGAGGGGCAACTCACTTGGGTTTCTTTTTGAGGACCTCTCCGGTGCTCTTGTGTAAAATGCTGATGAGTTTGGTGATGGTGGCTGGTTCGCTCACTGTGCCATAATGCAATAGAACCTGGCCAAAAAAAAGGGAAAAGTAGCGTTGAGGAGGAGGAACGGTAAAAGAGCACCGTGTCTTTAACTTACCGGGAAGCCCTTGGTGATGGGCACCTCGAAATTGAAGAGCAGTAACCTGGCCTTGAAGCGGGTGCACACTCGGATGGGTTCTTTGGGATCGCAAAAAACGCAGCCCACGCTGAAAAGAAGTGGTGGAAACCACATGATCATCGGCCTCAACGGATAAGGGCGCGTTTTTTGGCGCTTACTTGATTTTGATGATGTCCATGCCGGTGACCGTCAAGCTGACGTGATCTCCGGCGGCGGCCCAATCTAAAGGCTGATCGTGGAGAGCGATTCCTGTTTTTTTGCAAGAAAAAGTCAGTCAGAGTCCAGCAGATGGCGGCAAGCTTCATTCCGCAAACCGCACCTTTAACGTGACACGTCTCGTTGGGTGGCATGGCCAGCAGTTTTTCTCCCGTCTGGATGTAACCCGCCTCGATCTTGCCAGTTACGCAGAAGCCTGAGCCTTGGTCTGGATGGATGGACAGACGGATGGATGGAGAGCCCAAATAAAAGCAGAGAGAGAAAAAACAACTGGAATGAAGTTTGCTTGTTTAACTTTTGTGTTAGGTTTTCTTTTGTGTGACTAAATTTTCCATTTATTTTACAAAATTGTAGTTCACTGTGCAATATTTGAGTTCATTTCATGATTCATTTTCATGATTCATTGTTCATTTTCATGATTTTTGTTTGACTATATTTACCTTAAATTATAAACATGACTTAACCTGACTGTACCTTTAAAGACATCAGACACGCAGAGTCGGAAAGGTTTGTCCACAGAGCGTTGAGGGGGCTTGAAGGCATCTTGAGAGAGAGGAAAAATGACATCAATGATAATGTCAACTCATTCAATATGAATTGATGGCCAATCCATTTGAAGGGTTACAATGTTCATACCGATCTGTTCCAGAAGGCTGAGTCCGGAATACCAGGAGGTGAGCTCGGGAAGGGAACACCTGGACTGGAGGTTTTCCCCCGACAGGCCACTGGTGGGGATGTAGAAAACGTCAGAGTCCTAGGATTGGGAGGAAAAAAATGTATATATATCAAGATAACATTCACAGAACAACAAAAGTGAGACTAATGGATAACTGGAGGACTTTGTGATACAATTGGTTTTTGAATGGTGATGTTTGAAAGCCAATGATAAAAAAATAAACAATAACCTGAAAAATTTAAAATAAACAGACGTTTAATTCAATTAAATTGGGAAGACTTGCTTGGACTGCCATCGATTAACTTTTCAGTGGGAAATGAATGACGCGAGAGGCAGCCAATGATGACAAAATACGGAGGCATACATTTCCTTTTGACGATATGGGCAATCCCACGTGAACCAACCTTGAAGCCGGCCTGCTTGAGAAAGTGTCCCAGTTTGCTGATGATTTCCTGAAAGCGCTCCTGCTGCCAATCCACCTGCGGGTACAGGAGTGGTCACACCAATTAAAAACGACAAACTATGCGTCATGGGAGTTAAAAAAAAAAAAAAAAAACATTACGGAGGGCATTCTACGCGAGTCGGGGCACGAAAGTCGCCGGACTGGCTGGGCGCGCGACAAGGGAGCGGTCGCATTTGCCCAAATCAATTTGAGAAAGAACGATGGCTGACCTGGTCCATCTTGTTGACGGCCACCGCCAGCTGGGTGACGCCCAGAGAACGCACCAACAGGCCGTGCTCTCTGGTCTGGCCGCCGGCCTCAAAGCCCGCCTCGAAGCCCCCTCGGCTGGCGTCCACCACCAGGACGGCCACGTCCGCCTGAGGACAAGGAACCCCGGGTTAATTCACAGTGGTACACTAAGAGAGAGACATTAGGTTTAGCGGAGGCATCCTTCCATCCTACCTGGGCAGCTCCCGTGATCATGTTGGGGATGAAATCTTTGTGACCGGGAGCGTCCATCAGCGTCACCACTTTGCTCTCGCTCTCAAACTTGGTCATGCCCACGTCCATGGTCACGCCTCTGTGTGGTTTTAATTACAAAGAAAAAAAGAAAAATGAAATGACAAGCTAGTCTAGAGGGTGAGGGTTAAGCGGGTGGACCACATGTCACCGTACCGGTCTCGTTCCTCGCCGGTTTCGTCCAACACCCAAGCGTAGGCGAACGACGCCTTGCCGGCCTTCTTGGACTCGCTCTCGTACTTGTGCATGGTGCGCTTGTTGACGTTGCCCAGCAGGTAGAGCAGGTGGCCCATCAGCGTGCTTTTACCCGCGTCCACGTGTCCTGCGACAGACAAGACAAAGGACGGTCAGGATGGAGGAAGAACTGCCACCCCGCCGATAACCAAAGTTTCGGGGTGGAGGGGATGATTACGATGATAAGAGGTGGCCCAGAGGAAGCCCGAGAGGTGACAAGAAAAGCGGCTGAAGGTGGAGATAGCGTAGATAAAATGGACGGCAAACGGAGGGGAAGGGAGAGTTTGACACAAAGGGAAAGCGACAAGTGAAACTTGACCAAAAGTGAACGCCAAGGTGCGTGAGAAAAACAATGGCGGAACGTTTCATAAGAGAGTGCAGAATGACGGCTACTAAAAGGAGAACGACGTCACACTTGAGATTGGCCGTAATTGACTTTGCCTACAAGTGAGTAGTAGCTCCCATGTAAAAATGGACGAATGACATGGTGGGTGGGCTTACCTATGACCACTAAATTCAACAGCGGTTTGCCTCCTTGTCGCTTTTCCAGTTCAGACTTGACGTCGATGGCCTGCCGGGCCTTTCCGGCCGAGCGGCTGGGAGTGGGAAGGCCGCTGGCCTCGTCTTCGTTGGAGCCCCTGGATGGCGTCTCGGGACGTTTGGGGGTGCTGACCTCCGGTGTGGGCGCCGTGCCGTTGTCTCCGCCACTGACAAAACAAAAAGACAATAGGCATTTGAATCCATTTTGATGATGAAAAGACAATATGTCAATCTTAAACATTCCCAAAAAATGTGGGACCTTCATTTTCAAGTATAATTTGTGCCCCAAAAAAAGACCTCCCAGTCTAAAAAAATGTCTACTGCCTGCCGTCCATGGCAATAAATGTCCAAGTTTTTTCCGGTACCTGGGCACGTCGAATCCCATGGTCTGCTTCTTGCCAGAGACGGTCATGCGAGCCACTTTGGGGAGGACTTCATAATCCAGTTTATTTTGCGAGACGTCTCGGCTTTTGGCTACAAAACACAGGAAGGGTTTGGCTTAGAGTTCGTTAGCTTTTGAACAATCCAGACCGAGAAGAAAAGAGCAGCCCGTGTCAAACAGGCTACTTGCGGATTTCTGTTTCAATTCAAAAAGCTGATGGGACAAAAAAGCCGCTTAAGATAGTCATACCGAGCCACTATTGACTCATTTGACGATGTCGTTGTGACTTTAAGGGGTTAAAATATAAAGTGCCTGCAGCCTCCCCTTTTGAAAAACTGTCAGTTCAATTTTGACAAATGCGCCACCATGGTGATGAGTTGGAAAATTAGCATGTTTTCTATGTCATTAGAAAAAGAAGACGCAAACATGCATTTGCACGCGTCGGCACAATTTTGATTGCAACCACTTGAGCTGTCGGACTGACTCGACAAAAAAAAGGGAAAAAGACCCCCTGGCTGTTCAAGTCGGCAGAATTTTATCTGCCATTATACACACAGCAAATATGGCAGATAAAAGAACAGAAAAAAGCAAGACTGAACACAGAATTGGAGCCAAAAAAAATGGTATCGATGCAACGCAAAAAAAAAAAAAAACAACCCTCGCTGCTTTGAGTTTGGCAATTATCGTCGTGGAACGTAACCGGTACTACTAACGGAAAAAGAATACAAAAGAAAAATGATTGAAGTAAACAGACACGAAGAAGCAACAATAACAAGAGACCTCCAATAGTTAGTTAGTTGTAAAACACCCGCTGCCAAAAGATGAGTCATGTTTACAAGTTTTTGTTTTTTTCAATTAATCTATTTGAATGGAATTTCTTGGGTTGTTTGTCTTACGGATTATGTCACAACGTCTTTTTTTACGGAGAAAAATAATGGCAGGGCCCTGAAGTTAGTGGGTTTTGGTGTGGGTCTATTTCAATTGGAAAAACAGACACAGATCAAAGATACGACTCATTAAATATTTCCCAATAATGCTTCTATTTGAAAGAATTAGCCAATTCAACACATTTGTTTTACAAAAACTGAATTCCTTACCAGTTCAGAGCTAAAAACAAAAAAAAGTCATTGATTAAAGACCCTTGGGAGCTCTTCTGAATGCGTACAGTAACAGCAATGCATCTATTTACACAAGATGGTATGAGTGGAGCGACTTGAATAACAACATAACGCCCTCCCTCCCTCCCTATCTTCAAGAGATGTTTGGCCTTGGTGGAGGTCCGCGCTCCCAGGCTACTCGTGTTTCTTTAGCACGCGTTGCACGTTGGCTAGCCCCAGGGCTGGCCGGCCAGGGGTGAGCTCCACTACAAACTAGGACTGGCCTTCTGGAGCAGGTTCTCGCATCGTTTACCAATGGTACCCCCCCCCCTCCCCCGGGGCCTAACCGAGCACAGAATAGCAGGAGCCCGCCCAGGATATGCAAATATCAGCCGCCCCCCTTTAAAACACACAAGTTAAATAAAATAGAAAAGGCTTCCAGTGAGTTATTGACAGCCACGTGGAGGTCAAACGGGTGACACAATTGTAAAAAAATGGTACAATTTCTGCGTTGGAAAATCTAAAGAAGTGACGCATCTGCTAGCTAGCACCTTTTGACCCACGATTCCTTTTGAAGACGAGACCCCGCGTGGGTTTCGGGCAGGATGCGGCGCTCGAGTAGAAAATGTCACCGTAGGCTCTCATTCATGCGACAGCCATGTTTGTGCCACCCACGATGGAAAAGTTGATGCCATTTTGGGGGGTCGCAGAACGAAGGCAAGGTTGTTATGATTGGTTAGCAGGTTTGCTCCATTTATATTTGCAATCGGAATACATTTGAGATTAAAGAAAGAAAAAAAAAACAGAGGTGAGGGAATTGAAGAGAATGCCCCAAAGTGTACACCAAAGTGAAGAGGAAGCCACCCAGAAATGCCCCAAAAGTATCAGGAAGTCAACCAAAAACAAAAGGAAGTGACCTGCAGATGCCCCAAAAGCCACACACACAAAAGCACCCACATTCATTTCGAAGGAAATTCCATTTTCGAGTTAATTCTATTTTTTAACCCTAACCCAAGAGAATGACTTCTATATTTTAAAGGCTTTTGTTTAACACATAAACTAAGTGGAGGCCATATTGAAAACAGGCTGGAGTACTTTTTGTGACTATCTGCTAAAAGCATCAATGCGTTTCATGGGCTCGACGGCCTTTGGAGGAGGGGGCGGGCGGGGGGTCGTCGGGGTCGCGTGTATAGTTTGGTGCACCTGCGCGGCGTTGACAGGCGTCAAGTCAAACGCTGGCCCACTTTAGAGAGCGCCACCGCGTTTAAAACCACGGCAAATGACTGGACGACTATCTCCCACATCAACCCGTATTTTGTCAGCCTGCATCGAAAACGCGGGTAAACACTCCGGCGCCGTTCGGCATTTGCTCGCTTAGAATGATTCAAAGCAAAACTTGATGCTGACTCACCGTACATATGAAAAACCAGAAGGTTACATGATTACATATCAAAATATGCTAGCGGGGCAAGCTAACCTGTCGAAGATGGCCGCCGTGAGTTTATAAATTTGCCTTTTACGACGAATCCAAAGACATGGGAGGTGGTGGATGTCAAACGTGATATTTAAATTCCCCTTTATTTAGCAATTAGCAAATTAGCATAGGAACCCCAGGCACGGCGGGGACACACCTACTCAAACACAATTCCCATTATTATGCTTTTAAGTCAACTCTATAACCTCATTACAATGATGTTGTGTATTATTCATATTTTAGCCAGCTCATGAGGGGAAAAACTCCAGGTGTCACTTGAGGCGCAAACCCCCCCACCCCCAAAAAGTATCAAGTGGCGGTATGGTTAGCTGATCCAGATCCAATGGTTGCACCTGCTAGTGACAACAAAACATTCTTTTGGTTTGCAAGTTCCCCAAAGCGAGAAAATATTATTTCAAATTCACTCGAGTGTGAGAAAAAATAGTCCTGAAAACATTTCTACACACACAACTCATAATACATCATCTGTAAAAGTGATTAAGACTTTAATTTAGCTGCCCCAAAACTAAGCAATACATAAAAAAATACAGTGGTTGCATTATTACGCAAAATTCAAATAAAATGTAAAATGACTTCTGATGCCAATTTCAACTTGTACATAAATTCATCATGAGAAATAAAAAAAAATTACATCATGTTATCCTACAAAAACTCTATTGGTCCAAACGGCACGACGGCTCTACCGGGTGAAGGCTTTTTTCTGATTGGCTTTCACAATGTCATCCGGCGACGGCGTATCAAACGCAAACGGCGTGATTTGCCCCAGCACCTGTTGCTCTTTTTCTGCCCTATTTTGAAATAGCAAGCGACCGCTGCCGGCCCCCCGCCCGTTTCCCGACTTTTTCGTTTTGCCGGGCCGCTTTTGGAACGCCAAGGCCACGGCAAAGACGGACGGTCGGGCGAAAACCCAAGACCGAAAAGCGCCCAACGAAGAGGGCGGCGGAGAGAAATCGTCAACGCTAGTCGCGAGGGTGCTCAAATCCGGGCGCCGCTTCGACTTCTGCGCGTCGAGGCGGCGCTCGGGCGCGTCCCCGCCTCCCGCTTTTGCCGCCGAACTGACAAAGTACTGCGACCCGTTTGCGGTTTCGCAGGTCAAACGCCAAGCCGTAGGAGGGGGTGTCGGAGCCACCGACGGCGACGGCCCCCCGTTAACATCAATTCGACTGTCGCTTAATTTGGTTTGGTGGCGCGAAGCTAGCTCGGACAGCGACAGAGTGGGCGTCGCCTCGGGTAATACTTTATTCGTTTTTCCCAAATCGGAGAAAAGCGGGTTCCGGTTGGAGTGCTCTTGGATTAAATCGGCTAACGAGGGGCTTCCGCCGCCGTGATTGGTCGAGGTCTCCCTCGTTAAAGAGGCGAGACGCCCGAATCCGGGCGGAGGAGTCGTTTTGACGCTAGGTTGCGTCACGACCAGGCTACTTAGCGAAGCGGAAAGTAGCGAAGGAGCCGAAGACGCGTTTAAAAACGACGACGCTCCCAAAGAGAAATTGCTGTTTAAAAAGTTCGACGGAGGTTGAGACATGAGCTGCGCCAAGCTAACGCCTAGCGTCCCGACCGGCGAGGGAATGTCGAGTTTAGGTGGGCCCGTGGTGTGTGACAAAGAGGAAAATGAGAGGTCTGCTTACCTTACGGAAGCCGATGACAGTTGAGGAAGATGACGGAAGGAGGGAGGGAGGGATGGCGCCATGGATACGTGGAAGAGAGGGAAAAGAGGCACTTTGTTAAAAAGGGGTCTTCAATTTGCTTGTGGCAACAATCAACTTCCATAGGAAATACACACCATTGTGCTTGAATACTTGTTGTAAGTGCTATCAACAATAATGTTTGCAACAAAAGAAAAAGGGTAGTGATGTTAATATGGTACACAAGTATTTCCTGATTTTGTTATGCTCCAGGCATTTAAGTCATATTAAACAAAGATGAGATCTCCAATAATATGTAACAATTTGTGGAGGTTGAGAAAAGAAAACAAACATGAAACTAGTAATTCATGCTTGAGCATTCAAACATATTTGAACTGGGAAGGCCCCTAGTATTTAAATGAGTAGATTGTTTTCATTATTCTGTAATTATAAAATGATTCTAAAAAATAAAATAAAAAGCCAGTGGCTAGTTTACATTTTTTAAGCTGCACCAAAACATGATCCCCATTTAAAATCGGCATTTTATTTTTCCTCCATTATCAGCAAGCAAATCCAAGTACCTTTCTCAATGGCCGCCGACTGCTTGCTTCTTTGCGGCAACGGCGTTTGGTCCTTGCTCGCTCTCTGGACGACATCGCCGGCGGCGGCGGGGGGGACGACGCCGGCCGTTTTGGGCTCCTCGGACAAGATGGCGTCGAGTGCCCTGTGCGGGTCAAATCCGCATTTGACGGCCGCCCGGTTCAAGGTAGAGTCTGGCACCGAGTCACCCAACACGGCCCTCATGTGGTCCAGGCACGAGTAAAGTTTGGCTGAGTGGGCAAAAAAAAAAAAAAAGATTAGTTTGGTGGAGTTATTAGATTAAGATAAAAAAAACAAGTTACCTTGATCAAGCGGGTCAAGGTTGTGGCTGATAGTCGGGGACATGGGGACGTCATCTTCGTATTCTTCTTCTTCCAGGGGCTCTTCCTTTGGCACTTGCTTCTCTCGACGAGAGTAAATGAACTGATTTGCTATGTAAAGAGGGAAAATGTAAGATTTTGGCGACGAACCAACTATCAAATAGTCCTGTTTTTGCCAGCCGGAGCTTGCATTCTACTCACCTGTCGCTGGCGATATACAGTAGTCGTCCTCCACAGATTGTCCATACACGTCATCATCATCAAAATCTAAAAATGGAAGATTAACAAAATTAGTATTGCTAAATGGAGCTGTTGCTCACATTGTTGTTCAACAACTTCAAGTAAACATATGGTAGCCTATTCACTGGTTTTGAGACAGTGTACACAAATAAACGCATTGTCCCATATCGGAATGATCATTGTATTCTGGAATCATCCTGAATGGCTGAGGGGCCACAACAAACTTGCTTCGCTGACGTGAATAACAACATGGCTACATGTTTACCGTAAGTGTGAACCTACATGTTCACATGTTAACAAAGAACACATTCTCGTAGGGACACAAATAAAATGTTGCGGTGGCTTCCAATATGACACGACAGCAATAAGAGAAATTCAGCAAGCTAACGTTAGCTAACACCAGTACTCCATTTAAAAACAAGAGGAATTTAGCTTCCTGGCTAACTAGCTTAGCATGTCGCTCCATTTAAAAACAAGAGGAATTTAGCTTCCTGGCTAACTAGCTTAGCATGTCGCGGCCCGAACGTGAGTTGCAAACTACTCGCCGAAAGAACATACCTTCGTCGTAGTTGTAGCCTCGGACGTTCCTGTGGCGAGACATTTTTGCAGAAGTTCCAAATGTCAACGGAATATATGGTCTATTCCTTTTGTTTGTTTGTTTTCGAACTGTTGTAGCATGCGTGTCATAGTCGTGGAGCCATTTCTTCTTCGCAACAGCCCATGCGCATCATCCTGTGGATGGAAACAAGAAATGTCGTAAACCATAAATGACGTAAACGGGACCGTTTTTTTTTAAAAATATTTTCAAAATATTATAATGTCATATATGAATTAGCGAATATATTTCCCACGTATTTATTAACTTATCAACATGGGCAACAAACACTTAGTGTTTTAACTAAGTTTTAAAAATACATCTGCTGAGGGGATAATAATACACGAAGTGCATGAAAAGTCAAATGTTTTTAGGACGACAGCAGAAAAGGCACCAAAGCGACGCAATGGAAATAGAAAATGCTGCAAGAAGTTGGAGGGCACGCTCATCTGATTTTATCTCCTAACCTTTCACAAACCGCAAAACATTGCAAAATACATTTTGTTCTTTTTGTGGACTCCCTTAATCCCAATGTCATTATTTGGCACGCTAATACAAATGACTACGTTGCTCCCGTCTTTTGTTGAGAAACGATTAGATGGATTGTACAGATGGATTGTGGCCAGATTGCCGTATAAATGGGGACATCATCACATTTGCCCTTTTGTTGACAAAAAAAATATCATTTATGCATCCACAGCAAGATGGAAGATTAGCATGTATAGTCAAATCCTGGAAATGCTCCATTTACCAACACATTTTTCTTCCACTTCCCAGTTCTGTACCAGTCATATCCTCGACTAAAAAGGGTCAATGACTTTATAAAAGACATATATGAGCTTTGGGAAGTTTTGTATAAAGGAAAAGTATAGTTGACATTTTTTTAAACGGGGTATTTAATAATTATACAATGTGACCTGCGAAAAAGATGAGAATAAGTCATCGGTTTCTGTTGATTTGAAGGCTTTTGAGTACTTTTGCGGCTAACATAGTCTAATGATCATTCATGGACTGTATGACCTGTTTTAGGCAGTAAATTGACTTGTCTTTGCTTTTTTTGCCAAGTCAAACAAGCATACAGGATCTCATATGTTTGGTTTTCCTGGCAGCCGATTGGCCGGTCGGGTGTGGGTCCTATCGGCAGCCCCGGAGCCATCTTTAACAACATTCAAATCAGCCGACCTGTCGTACACACATTAGGCTTTGAAAAAAAAAAGGGGGAAGCTCCGAGGTAAGAAGAAGAAAAAAAAAGTGGGCTTTTAACCTGCCCAATGACGCCCATGCAAATTCAAGGGATTTTTCTATCACTACTGCAAGTATTTGCATAGGTCGGCTCAGGTTCTTCTCAAATTTGGTTTCAGATAACAAGATGTAGTTTTTCAACGATAGCCTTAAGGTGCAACGCTACAGTTGAAGGCCTATTTGAGGGCGGGGGATTCTTTTGCATAAGTGCAAATTCAATTGAAAAGTTAAAGCTAAGCTACCATTAGTTAAGTATGTCTTCTAGGTGACTACTACAACTCCCTTTCTCTCTTCGGCTTTACATCCAAAAAGAATCAATATGTGGCACCATTTTTGATCTCGCATCAATAAAATGGCAAAATAAATGTAAGCTTAACCTTGAAAGTGAGCCAAAAATGCCTTCAAATCAACAGAAAGCCATCTAAAATGTAGACGACCGCGGAGTGCGGCAAAAGCAACACTATGTGACCTGTAACAACTCCAACATTAACAAGGACGTGACCCAAAATGAACCCATAGAGGTCCAATGGAGCTAAACTGAGGACAAACCTTTTTTTGGGGGGCCAGGCCAGTCCAAAGGAGGAGCAGCGTCTCTAAAAACAAAAACAAAAATAGGGTTAACAAATGATATCCTCAGCATTCAATTCTTCATAAACATGTTTTTGGATCATTAAAAAGTGCAAATGTTTTTTTTTTGGTTGGGTGTACCCCCCCCCCACCCCATCAAAAACCCAGTGGAGGAACTCTTTATCAGGCCACTATTTTGATGAGCGCCCCGGGACAAAAGGCTCATCGGGGGTGATGGTAATTACAAGTGAGCGGGACAATACGGTCGCGTATGGAGGAACTAATACAATGCGAAGACAAATTTATACAAATAAAGCGCTGACCCCCCCTCACTGAGTGAAAAGAGAAGAGAGGGCAGGTGGGCGGGGCCAAAGCAGCAAAACAAAGTGATAATGCGCCCAGTTTACAGAAGAAATGAAAGCACAAATCATCTTTCCCCAAAAAGCCAGCGGACCGACCGGCCTAACCTGTTTCCCCTTCCAAATAAGTCATTGGCGCTTTTTTTTTTGCTTCCAATTCGAGATAAGAAGTTCAAACAAAGGCAGCGGACGATTGTTTTGCGTAGCGTGAGCGGACCCGGACGGCTCGCCGTTTTGTTATCGGCGGGCCCTTCGTGAAAAAGATAGCGGGCCGCCAGCGCCACTTCACTTTCCTTGGCGGCGTGTGCCAAAAGGTCATTCCGCAATTGTTGACTTGGTTACTTCCTTCTCCTTTGCACAACAACCACAAGTGAACACACTTATTTCAAATGGAAGAGAGACGAAATGGCGAGAGCGCCATTAGACGTTCTTGGCCGTCCGTGGCGGGAAAAGAGTTGGCTAACAATAGGGGAGATGCGTTCGAGGCCTAAGAAAATGAGCAGGAATTTAGGAATGCGCTCGTGTTTTTCAATATTAGCGGTTTAGTGTTTGTCACAAACGTTAAAGCTTTTTGGAGATTAAAAACAACGCTAAATAAATTGACTTTGGTGCGTAAATGAGGGAGTTGGCTATTTTATTTACATTTTAACGCTAACGCTTAAAATATGACAAATGAAGTAAAAAAAATAAATGTTAAAGCCCTTTCGTAGCATAAATGAGACTTTTGTGCGTGAGAGTGGGCGTTTCCTTGTCATTAAAGAAGGATTTTTTTTTTCAAAAGCAGCAGAATTCAACTTGAATGGTCACTTTAGTGTCAAGTTAGTTCCCCGCGTGGTCTCCTTCAAGTGTCCAGACTGAAAGAACAGAAGTGTGGGCGCATGCGCGTGGAAGGCGCGCAAAGTACCGCCAAAATGACCGGGGCTTGAAACGCGAGGAGGAGGAGGAGGAGGAGTACGAAGAGGAGGAGGAGGAGCCGGCGCTGCCGTAGTAGTAGTAGTAGTAGAAACTGAAGTGGAGTTTAAATTAATGTCAACCTGCGATCTTGCCGGGAGAGCAAAGACGGCGGCTCACACTCAAAAGTACGTACGGCGGAATTGCAGCAGAGCACCCCCGGGGGGACCACTGACATGACGAGGCGCCCCAGAAACAGGTACACATTATCAGCTTTGGCTTTTTTTTTTTTGCCTGTTTGGTCGCGCGCCACTTGCCTCACTTTTGTAACAACGTAGCGTAAAGTTAACAGCCTGTGTTTTTATTCCCGTGGAGGCAGCGGGAATGCGCTCACGTGCACGGCAGGTGCTGCCACTGCTGTCATTACGTCGTTACGCGGCAGGATGGATGGCTATTTGGATGATAGATGATGGCGCTATTGCAGAGAAATTTGCTATAGCTTAGCCTCATTCATTATTGTAGGTATTTTTATGGCATGGCTCGGTTGGATCAAAGCCAGCCGCGGGAATATTTTCACTTTCGCGTGTGGTTTAATGATTTAGCCGAGCGCTAAGATCAATGCTTGTGGTCTTTTATGGCCGTGGCTAACGTGGGAAAAAAATCTAAAGCTGGCTACTCAACAAAAAAAAAGCTGTCTCAAGATAAAGTGGCCAGAAAATGTTGTTTCATCTTTCAAAGGTGACACGGCTAATCTAGCCATCACGTCCACGCTGCAAAAAATGGGGTTAAATGTTTGCCATATTTAAAAAGCTCTCGTTTGTAAGGTCCTTACAAAAAGTTTGCTTTGAAAAAGAGTTCCTCAAAGTTTTGTTCTCAAAAAGACGCGCATGGCCAGCGAATGGGGAAGTTGCGGAACAATCTCCTACACCTGAGAGAGCACTTCCCGTTCACCTGTCGCCACCCGCGCCGCCTCGCCATTGGCCACGGCGGGGAAAAAGGGTGTGTCAGACGGCGCACAATGCGGCCGGCACGTCTCGACACGCCGGCCTCGCAAAATTACCGGCGCGTGTGCCAATCTCAGTATCTGTAGAAACCAAAAACACGAGAACCCGTTTGCCCGCCGTCCCACTTAACCCCCCCCGACTTCCCTCCCTCCCATCTTGGCAAAACGCCATCACTCAAACCGGACCGGCTTGGCGATGAGGTCACCATTGATGTGTCTCCTTCCTTCCTCAGCGTTTACAGCAGCGAGGAGGACGAGGAGGACGGCGAGTCCTACGACCACGACTACGACAACCCGTCGTCGAAACCCGGGAAGCGCCACCTGGGGAAAACACGCTGGACGCGAGAGGAGGTAGGCAACACACGCGGAGGGCGGGGGTCATCGTTGGCTCCCAAAACTAATCGCGATTGGCTGGCCAGGATGAGAAGTTAAAGAAAGTGGTGGAACTTCACGGATCGGACGACTGGAAACTCATCGCCAATTTGCTCCCGGTAAGAAGGCGCTTTTTTTTTTGGAAAGACGCGAGCGAAAAGGCGCTCTAAGTAAGGGATGGTTTTGCTTTATCTGGCCAGAATCGTACCGACGTGCAGTGCCAGCACAGGTGGCAGAAGGTGCTCAACCCAGAACTCATCAAAGGGCCTTGGACCAAGGAGGAGGACCAGCGGGTGAGGAAACATTGCGCTAATAGTTTAGTAGAAGTAGTAGTTTTAATTAATTCGGAATTTGGAGCCCACTCTTTACGCACAATCTATTTTATATTTAGCTAAAATAAGGTTGAAATGAGCCCCATTGAAGGACTGTGCAGAAACTTGAATTTTAATCTCTGCCGTCTATCATTTTGAAAGTGTATGTGGTGCTGCTGGTGAAAAGGTGAAAATAAATCAAGGTGCATTTAACACCACTGACCTGCCAAATGCGTCCAGGTGGCGCAGTAATCATTAGCCCGGAAAGTCCCCGCCCGGAAGGCAGGTGTTTCTCCTCGAGAGCTTCCTCGAGCCTTTTTCTTTTTTCCCCGGCAGGTGATCGAGTTGGTGCAAAAGTACGGCGCCAAGCGCTGGTCGGTCATCGCCAAGCACCTGAAGGGCAGAATCGGAAAACAGTGTCGTGAGCGTTGGCACAATCACCTCAACCCGGAGGTCAAGAAGACCTCCTGGACCGAGGAGGAGGACCGCATCATCTACCAGGCGCACGAAAAGTTGGGCAACCGCTGGGCCGAGATTGCCAAGCAGTTACCCGGGAGGTGAGATTATGATAGGTCTATCTAGCATTCGGAGTGAATTGAAAGGGAAAACTGTCTTGTTAAGTATTTTTTAAAAGTCCTATTCGCCAAAAAAAGAGAGTAATAGACATAAGACCGGTCCTATTTTGAAATGAAAATCCTGTTTTTGTCTCAACTTTAGAACGGACAACGCCATCAAGAACCACTGGAACTCCACCATGCGACGGAAGGTGGAGCAGGAGGGCTACCTGCAGAGCGTGGGCGCGGCTAAGGCCGCCGTTGGCTCGCCGCTGGGCCACGGCTACGGCCACAAAGCCGCCGCCGGCGCCCACCTGATGGCCTTCCCGCAGCACTCGCCCGCCTCGCCCATGCACTACGCGTCCTACGCGGCCGACGCCCCACGGGTCAGTTGGCCTACCTCTCCTTCCACTGTCATCGAGGCTATTGTACGCGTTGCTAGCATCTTTTTAAAAGAAGCTATAGGCTGTTTTGATAGAAAATATGGCAATATATATATATTTCTATATCAGCGTGTACTTGTGATTTTGTTAACCAGGTGCCTTTCCCCATGGCCTTACACATCAACATCCTCAGTATCCCTCAGCACGGAACCGCTGCTATACAGGTACAAAAACAAATAGCATTTTAGATAGAATATTTAGATTTTTTTTCTTTTTAAAGAAATGTCTAAAGTGGCATTACTTTGACATTTTGGCTTTAGAGACACTATAGCGAGGAGGACCCGGAGAAGGAGAAGCGAGTGAAGGAGATCGAACTGCTGCTCATGTCCACGGAAAACGAACTGCGCGGACAGCCGGCGCTACCGGTGAGTGGCCTAAAACAAAACAAAAAACAAAAAAAAACAACATTGACAGAAAGATTGACGGGCGCAACCAAGCTTAGCGGTTACCGCCGCGCTCTATGCAGAGGAAACATCTGGGGGGGGCCGTGACGAAACAGGAGCGGACCCCCCCCGTCCCCCCCTTGCGCAAGGGCCGCTCGCCCTCCTGCCAACTTCACTTCCCTTTTTCACGCCCGCTTTTCTCTCTTTTTTTTAAATTGAAATTGTATTTTTTGTTGTTGTTGTTGTTGTTTACCCAGATCAACTCGCCGTACCCCGGCTGGTCCGGCCACGGCTCGGACGCCTCGTTGCCCCCCCGCCGGGACCAGAGCGGCCTGCCCGAGGAGAGCCTGTCGGCCTCACGGGCGCACGGGGGCGCCATGCCCGAGTTCATGGAGTCGGTCATTGACTCGGTGAGTGAGACTCCGATGGCGTGAAAACTAATTGAGGACATTTCAAGGTTTAAAAATGGCCATTATTTTTTGCCAGTTGCTCAACCAATCGATGAGCCCGGAGCACTCGGACGTGGAGCGTCTGACAATGAGCACGTTGGTGGACGTCAAGCCTCCAAAGGAGAGCGACACGTGAGTGAGCCAACGAGTATCTGTATCGATTTAGATTTTTACCTGGACGACTTTCCAAATGGACTTTCTGGGGCGCAGGTTCTCGACGAGCCCGAACCTTCTCCGGCCCACTCGGCAGATGGTGGAGTCCATCAAGCAGGAGCCAATGGAATGTGCCATCGAGTTGGCGCCGCCTCTGAAAAAAATCAAACAGGAGGTAAGAATTGGGCAATGAGTCCTCTTGTTATTTTGTTTATTAATTTATTTTTTTTGGGGGGACTTTTCAGGTGGAGTCTCCGTGCGAACGCAGCCCGTACATGCAGTGGGAAGCCCAAGAGCTGTTCTCGCCAAACGCTCGGGCGCAGGAAGTACCGGTAAGCGCCACAATTTGGATTTAGGGGGGAAAAAGCAGAGATTGACACTTTTCTAACCGATAGGACTTGTTGGCGAGCTCGCCGCTGAGCCAAGACGGACACAAAGTGTACCTACCGCCGCTCAACGTGTGGGAACGCATGGCGGTGGGAAGCGTGACGCCATCCCAACAGAAGCACATCAAGTACGCCAACGCCTTTTCCGCCGAGACGCTGGTGGCGTAAACGCCAAAAAAAAAAAGAGGCTGGCTTTGGGTTTGTTTCGCTCCTTTTTTTTTTTTCCTTCTGGGGAGATTTCATTAGCGACGGGCTACCAATTCTCATATTAATATAAAGAACAACTTGATTAATTTATTTTCTGTGTTTTGACGGTGATATCTTTGCTATTTTTTTTTATTTTCTGAACTTGTACGCCATTAGCCAGCGTTGCGCCGGAGAATTTGGGCCACGCTTTTTTTTTTGCGTGGCACAAACGTTCTGTCGGATTGTTGGACAATTTTAGTATTTAAGTTGTCCTCTTGGTGATTCAAAACTGACCTTTTTTTTGTGGAATTGTATTTGAACAAGCTGCATCGATGTCAGGGGTGTTTTACGCAAAAAGTATTAACCGTTTACCGCATGGTCACCTTTTTTTGTCCGTTTTACGCATGGAAAGAACAAAGGTTTTCAATATTTGTGTGGACGCCGTTTTGTGAAAAGGCAGATGCACTTGAATTGATTTCAAAGGACGACAAAACACTGAAAATGAACGACTATGCATGTTTTGTATTCGAATATTTTGGTTACGCATTTTCAATCTGGGTGACCCATTTCAAACACTGTCTTTTTTTTACATTTTGCTATTTGTTTTTTATGACATTTTTTTTTATAATGTTAGCTTGTGCAGAAATCATTTTTTTTAAAGAAAAACCAAACCTTTATACAGCCAAGTTTTGACATTTTTATACTTTTCTATACTGCTAGTCAATAAAGTTTGCTGTTTTTATGACGTGGTTTTGACTCACTTCATTTTTTTTATCGGCTTATCTGAAAGTCGACAACCATCGGCGACCGATCCGACGAGACCGATACATTTATCGCGGCGCTACACAAAGACAAATAGTGGCAGAAAAATCCCCGAGCAAAGGGCAGCTAGACACTTGTGGGAAATGCTCATATCAATCAACAAGTATTTATGAAGGAGGTGGGCGGAGCTGGCGGAGGTGGTGGCACAGATTAGCACTTAGTTAAATAGCTAACTTACAAAAAGGGGCCAAAAGCAAGATATGCGGATGTCTTTAAGATAGAAAAGCAGAAGTTGTAAAAGGCCGTCAATTTGAGTTTGTTTTTTTTTGGGTTTTTCTCTCTCCCCCCCCCCCCCCCCCCGAGCTGTCCTCCTCCTTTCCCTTTTCAAATCAAACGCGTCTGTCGTAAGCAGATTGGCTCATAAATTCAGTTTGCCGTGTCGCAATGGATTTATAGCAGGACGTTGCAGAAGAAGCAGCGGCGGCAGCGGACGGACGAGCGGGCTCCGGCACCCCTTACCATCGCCGCCACCTTACTTGTATACTACTCAAAATGTGTATGGTGGGCGGCCTAGATTAGTGGGGTCTGATTTCCTCATTCCCCGGCCGCTCTTGCGGTGGGAGATACCAGGGCGGCGGGCGCTGGGTTAGGAGGGACGGCCGCCCTGCTCAAGCCTGATAAACAGCCCGCTCGGTGCTATCGTTTGTCTAAGGTACCAATAGCGGGAGGAGGAGGAGAGGGAGGAGGGGGAAAAAAAAAAGGCCAAAAAAAACATTGGACAATTGTACACAAAATTTATGGCCATATTTTGCCTCCCAAAATGGCGTGAAACACTAAGAATAAAAAAGCCCTTGTTTTTTGCGCTATATACCTAAGTGAATAGTGTCGTTTTGTAGGTACCTGTTGCTGGCTGGCTGGCAATATTTTTGGATTCTTGGAGGGCGTATCGTGATCCACTTTTGGAGGACTTGGACTTGTTTCCAAATATCGGGACAGCCCTGAAATACATGAAAAAAAGACAAATGTCAATTACATTCATCACCAGATGAGGCAAACTACTTCAAATTCATCACCATGTACTTTTCTCAAATTTTCAAGGCCCCCCCATCGACAGTGGCACTTCCCCCCCCCCATGACCTATGTACGGCGTTATCGTCCGAGGCCTATCTCCGACGGGCACATGTGGTATGTTTTGTTTTTTTGCCCCTTTATTTGTGGGCTCGACAAAGCAGGGGAAAAAAAAAACGGTCCGCCAACTGAACCAACGCGGGGTGAAATCTGGACGCGGCGTAGACTGTTAGCCGGGAGGCCTAATCGGCCGCCCCGCAGCGCCAACAGTCGCCACGTCGGGCGGGCGGGCGGGGATGCTATCTGCTCAATCTGGCCATTCTTCGCGTGTGTTTTTGCGTGTTTGTGATTGGAAAACGTTGACGTACTCGAGTATTTTGACTACATGACATGACTTGAAAAATTCCTATGTGATTTTTACAAGCAATACTTTAACTTTGTAATAAATATTGGACGTTTAGAGAAAAAGGTGAAACGATTGTATTTGTTATTTTGTGACTTTTCCCAGCATATTTAATGGCCGGCTGCCGCCCTGCCCTGCCGCCCTGCCCTGCCGCCCTTCCCCGTCCCACCCTCCCCCGGTGGTCTGGCCGCCCGCGTTCCATTGTTGCGTCTAAGCGATGCTGACAAGTGGATTCACATGTGGCCATCACGCTCCACTTGACTGATGCGGACCACAAAAAATTGACCTTGAACTCATCAGGAAAAAAAAGAAGAACACAATTCCGACCAAGCGCGAAGCCTCTTGTCATACAAAATGGCCGCCCTGACGTCAACACCTGCGAGAATGAAAGACTACAAAAAAGTTAGAATGTAAAATAAGCCATTTTAAACAATTCTAGATTGAAATTGAAGTATAATACACAACCGTTTAACCTCTTCCATTGATTTAAATTGACGCAAGACCAAATATTCAAGTTAAACCTAACTTGAGCGGAATATTGGGCGTGTGTTTGTGTGTGTGTGTGTGTGTGTGTACATGTTAATAATAGGCTTGTGGAGAAAAAGCCTGTGGGCTCAACAGTCGCCATTTGGAAAAAAAAAAAAGAACAAAAGCAAATACGCAAAAGGCAAAAAAGAGAAAAGAAAAAACAACAGACTAAAAAAAAGTCTCCATTTTGGACAGTGTGTTGATGATGGCCCCGCAAAGGGTTAAATGAAAAAGTGGCCTTGTTTTGGGCGCTTGGCAGGTGAAGCGCGGCCGCGCGGCGCTAACCGCTAAGTCGCTAAGTTTACCCAACAATTTGCCCGTGTTGACAGTCAACAAGAGTCCACCAGGCGTTCGCCTCGTAAATAAGGAGGAAGAAACAATGGCCTGCCTTTTCTTGGGATCTCTCTTTTGGGGGGGGGGTCTTGGTGAGCGTAGCGCCACGGCTTATCTGGCCTCGCACCCGTGCGTCGTGGTCACGCCGCAGACCAGCCAACGGGGCCAGTGTTGACTGGTGATAAGTTGACTGGGAGCTCTGTGGTTTTGGCCTTTGTTACACGTGGGGACAAAACGGGGGGAGGACGGGGTTAAGGAGGACATTCGATCCAAGGGACCCCCCCTCAAATTGATGCCTCTATTAAAGCTGTCAGAATATACAGTAATCCCTCAAATATCGCAAATGATATTTACCTTTATTATAGCTTCCCAATGCTAGTAGCAACTGCTAACAAGTTTCTGCGTGGATTTTCCACACTTTAGGTATTTTTAAAAAGATATATTTTTTAGATATAGAATAAGACAGGGCAGACTTTGTGGGCTTTTGCGAGATAGCCATGGGGAAATCCCCGAGAAAGCAGCGGCATTTGCATTGCGCGCAACAAGGAGGAGGAGGCCAAATCTTATCCACTCACCGCGTACCATCTGCCGCCTTGGCGTCTTTATCAGGGAGTCCGTTGAAAGACGGGATTCCCGCTCCATCTTTCCTCCACACTGAAAGAGAAAGGCCAAAGAACAAAGGCAAATTAGCCGCACGTGAAGATTCAGCATGAGGAACTTAGAGAGAGGGAGACTTCATCATCAAAACAACAACAACAACAACAATACCATCCTAGCTGTAAATAGAGAAAAAACTTTTTTTTTGTCACTTGTCATCTATTATGGCAATTATTTTTTTCAAAAGACGCTCCCCAATGATGGAGTGGCAGATGTTTGCGGGAGGGCAGAGATGGGATTGGCAAAACAGGAAACACTGGCTTTTGATAAGGTGTACACACCCAAAAAAAAAAGCGAAAAAAGAAAAAATATGGATAGGAGAGGGACGGTGGGAAGGTGGCGTCATGTAATAATTGTCACACCGGTCCGGCTTCTTCTCCGTGTGCCGCTCGTCCTGATCCACAGGAAAAATTAATAGCGCCAAATTTCCCATTCAACGCACGGCTGCCGTCCAATGGCTTTAGAGGGATTCAAATTCAAAAAGAATTGAAGCTACGTCTATGTCTGAATGGACATTTGACATGGGGAATGCTGGTACTTGTCACTTGGATGACGTGGGATTGCGGTTCCGCGCTGAAGACAGCCGGATGTCGGCGCTGTGCAAACAGCGCCCGTCCGGCCTTCTTCTATGGCCCGTGTTTGCACAAGACGTCGAGCGACAGAAAAATGGAGGCATCTGATAAACATCTCCCAGCAACATTGACGTCCCTTGAGGGGGATTTTCTTTTTCTTTTCCTTTCATTTCTTTTTGGAAGCAAACAGAACCAGCAATGGACCCGTGGCCTCATGCAAAAACATGCAAATCACATGCAAAGAGTGAGTTGGCATTTTGGGGAGAAAAATTCCCACCTGCCGCAGCCACCACAATACAACATAAAAAAACACTTTGGGACCAACAAGTTCATGGCCTTTTGGGGGGGTTGCCTTTTTGTTTTGGGTGTCTGTTGACGGGCGATGACAAATATTACAATTTTATGGATGTCAATGGCCGTGACAACAAAGTTTTAAAATCCCTCGGGCGGAGGGAACATGAAAAAAAAAAAGAGAAAGTTTATTTTTTCTCGTGGGAACTGGAGGTACGTGGCCCGATCGGAATCCCGTTTTTCCGGGTCCGGAGCGCCCGTCAAGTCCCGACTCGCACTGGCTAGGGAAGGAAGGTCTTCCTGCTGGGCCGGATCCGGCCCAGGGGAGGGCACGGCACGGCGAGGCACCCAGCCAAACTTTCGATAGCCATATTCAAAACCGGCTGATTGTTGCTCAACTTGTTTTTGTTCATTCAAATACTAAGAAGAAAATAAATTGGGATTTTTGTTAATGTTTCACTAACAGTGCTCGACGTCAAATTCATTTTTGGAGCCCAATGAGTTCAAAATGCTACAAAATGGAGCAAAAACGACATAATTGTATTTTTATTTAAACAAAATGAGGGGTCACTGGGTCCGTCCGACAAGAAGAAAACAAACTAACGTCTTTTATTGAGCTTTGCTATTGTTTTTCTGTTTTTTTTGTTTTTCTTTAAGTACACACTTCCCCTCCAGGCGACAAGTTCCTCACCGTTTGACAAGAGCTACGAGTACTACGAGTACTCGAGTTGTTTTGTAAGAGCAAAGAGGAAGGCGCACGTGTCTGTCACTCACTCGCTTGTGATGCAACATTGTTGACCTTTAACCCCAAGAGTAGCCATCATTTCAATGTAATCACGAGTAGCAAATATTTATAATAATTTACAAAAATATATATATTTCGTATATGCCTCAATATTCTCAGATATGCTAACTTTAATTCCCTAAACTTTGCCTTAAACCAAGGGAGTTTCTTGGGAAAAACTGCCCTCTAGCGGACAGGGTTGGAAGTGCGACAACATTTCAAATCAGGTCATAAATAAGATGAGATATTCATCAACATAGTGGATTGTTTTAATTCTGCATTAATTCGTTGGGAGTTAAAATCATTCGACTGTGAAGCAGAATGCAGTTCGACTATTTCACCCGCAGGTGGCAATGTTGGCACGTGTACTGAGATACAAATATTGGAGCTTCTGTAAAATGAGGAATTAGCTGCAAAGTTGGAAACTACAGAAAAGCTCATTAATTATTTGTTAATTATTCTTCCAAAAATAATATTTTTTAACATGGCATTTGTTTTTTGATATAAGATGTTTAGCTTAAAACCCCTTAATACAAATTTGATTGCATTTATTTAAAAATTAAATTGGACCCTGTTATATATATATTTTTTTTTCATGTATTTAATTTGTTGAGACGTTTGCATTTAGTATTATTTTGCAAGGAGGTGATTTTCTAAAGCAGTGCCACGACGGCCGACGTGTGCAAATTTTCCAATTAGGGCGCTTGTGAAGAAGTTTGCGCGATGTAGCGGGATGAATAATGACGGCGGGCGGCGGGAATTAACCTTTTAATGCGTCTTGCCTCATAAACACGCTCATTGTGCAAAAAGGCCCCCACTATATGAATCCCACGTCGGAATTATAAGCAGGATATCTGCGTCATTGCAATTCAGACGGATGGAGTGGAAATGACATTCCTTTATTCAATTTAGCATAGGACGGCGGCACGCTTCAAAGGCCAAATGAATTGACGTCTTCTAAATGTGGAAGGAACGGGTGACCTGGCGGAAATGATACATAAGAAGTTCTTTTTTTCCCCTGAAAATGTGACATTTTAAAGCACTCCTGATTGATTGTACTACTACGACGAAGACGAAATAGCTCCGAGGACACGGGCCCCCCTCCCTCCACTATAAGGTGATGACTCATCGGGGGGGAAGCTGTCAGACATTTTATGTTAGCCAAGTAATCTGGCTTGAGGGACACAATTTAGCACCCCGCGCATCTTGGAAATAAGAATCTAGCGACGGAATTGCTGCGTCTTTATGGACATGGCTTCCTGAGATTTTGCCAAATTTCATGTTGCTCAGGAAAACTGTCTCGGGGGGCTACATTTTTTTAATTTTTTAAAGCACCGCAAAGATTTCCGAAACGACCGTCTAGCGTTAGCTTGAAAGCGCAAAGGCGAAATGGCGACGTATTTATGGGGAGGGCCTCGGAAAAAAATGTCTGGAGGGGCTAAAATTACTTTGACGGATGCCCCCCCAAAATCTGTAATATGACCATCAAGTGGCCGCCAGCCAACTTCTCTCGACTTTTTTTTTTTTTACGAGTCTACTCGTGATGGAAGCGACTGTCGAGTTTGTTGTTGCCGGGGGGAACGAGCGTTCGGGGCAAATTGTTGGACAGAAATGGCGATGGGGTCAAGGGTCAGGCCATAAACTTTGCTACTTATTGGTCCCATAAAGAAAGCAAAATAGAAAAAAAACTTACTTATTTCTTGACACTTCTTTTTGATCCAAAGACCCGCCTTCTTGCGCTCTTCCACCTGGACGCACAAAAAGAGACATGAGGACGCCGTCGGGATGGACGAGGCCGCGCTATCGCCCGCGTAACATCTGCCGGGCGCGTGCCGGGGGCGCTATATCACGAGTTTCCTTCTGCCGCGGCGGGGACGTGACACGTGCCATCGTGTTGGTCTTTGGTGGGGAAAATGAAGACAAACGAGGACGGCGTCTGAAAGCAAGGCCTGGCACGCTTTGATAGGCCGTTATTTATTCATTGCGGAACACTGAATTCGATATTTCAATGCATTTTTAACATCCAAATCTCGGGCTTATTTTGGAATATTTTAATTGAATATCATGTTTTGAAATGTCTTGAATTATTTGTGAGGTTGCAGACCATTTGAGTTTGTTTTTTGAAGGGTGGTCATGATTTGGAAATGAAATAAAAATGTCTCCGGTTGACGCGCTCCTCCCCCTTTGGCTTTTTATTTGCTTCTTTAAAAATGAAAAACATCCCCGGAAACGTTGTCTGATCTCCGATTGGCCGTGGGACTTGCTTTCGCCTGTACACGGCACCCCCCACCCCGCTGGCGGAGGAAAAGGGCGTCTGATCTTCAGCGGCGCTCTCTGATCCGCGCATGACACATCAGATGATTTTAAAAAAAAATTCCCCCCAAAAAATGATTTAAAATTACGAAGACGAGTCTGGATTTTTTTTGATAAGTGTTTGTTGGGAAGCGGCAGCGGCGTTTGGGGCTCATGAATAAGCCATGGCTGTTTAGAGTGGCGTTCCACCGCTGCAATATTGATGACTCGCCGACACGTTGGCGGGATCGCCGGGCAAAATTTAAGACGCGGCGGTCGGGCCTACGTCTTCAAACGGACCGTTTGTCTATTAGCCATCTACTCGGCAGCCGGAGGGAGGGTGCGCCCATTTCATTTATTCCACTCACCGGAAGTCCAAGGCTTGGAAGTGGGCGGTCCGGCAACCAACGTGCATTCGCCGCCGGGTTCCAACAGATCGGACGGACACGAGCGATGCTCAATTGAGGGCACGGAAAGACCAATGGGGACCCCTGAAAAGATAAAAAGGCAAATTTAATGACCCAAAAATAATGACAGTACGCTATCAGAAACTCATGATGATAACAATGTACTGGAGAAAAAAAAGGATGTTATCTTGTAATGTTATATGCAAAAACTGAGCAACATTTTTACCAGTCTTATTTCTATGGGGAAAAATAAACACCGACATGGTAGTTGTTTGTAGCGGCGGCGTCCGCCCCCTGACAAGCGCCCCCCCCCCCGCCAGGCCCGGTTTTGCCGTCCCATTAAACAGGAATCCAATGTTCCCGGATCGGCGAGGTGAATAATGTCTCTCCCCCGGAACGATGACGGCGCTTTGGGGAAAAGGCTCAAGTGTGTTCAAGTGTCGCTGAGGCAGCCCAGACATGGTTAGCTTGGATGCATTTCTTTGGCTAGCGCCGGGGAGCAAACAAACGGGCTAACTCCACTCATTGCAGGTGGGATGCGTCTATCGGAAAAGAGCAACAAAGCAAAGAGAGCAAAATGGACACTGACAAAAAAAAATCTTGTTTCAAGGAGAAAAGTACACAAAAGCTGGTTTTTTATCTGACAGTTTGTGTGTGTGTTTGGGCCTTAATCTGTTCTGCTGCGGCGTGCTAATCCTACCGGTGCTTCTTTCAGCTTTTCTCAGCAAAGCACAGACAGTGCAGCGAGAGGTTAGCACTCCAACACTTGTAATGTAACAACTGCGCTATTAGCCGTGCCTTCATATTTACCACAAATAATAAGAGCTATCAAACAATGACAGTGACAGAGAAAATTTCAGTATTCCGCTTTAAATTGGCACACTTGCTGCCATTTTGTCTCAAGGGTCGTAAGAATAAAAAATGCTTTTAATATTACTCTATTTACTTATTCATTTAGACTGGATTTTTTGGGGGGTAAATGCCTGAAGAATTTGTCCAAAATGTCCCCAAATGTACTGCAAATGCCTCCATACGCCGACAGAAAGTACTTTGCGTATAAAGTCTCCCTCATTTGGAGGGTGGAAAATGGATTTTTACAAGAAAAAGAATCAGCATAAATCCGCGCTTGAGCGATAACTGTGAAAAGCTAGCTTCATGATGACCACGATGACGATGATGATGATACATTTACAAGCGGTGGGGCGGAGGAGGAGAAAAGATTGGCCGGGTGTCAAAAAGTCTAAACATTTGAAAGCATTAGGCGGCCGTGGCACTCGTCAGGCCGGCGTGCTTTTAATGAGCGGCCACTGGTTTAAAAGGGCGCTTTAACTACGCTGCTCTTCTTTCGCGTTGAAGGGCGGCCTAATCGTGACGGAGAGCTGACAAAGTAGCGCTTCATTAAGCCAAAATCAAACGTGCACTTTCAATCCATTACGATTCCCCAGAGAATTGGGCCAGCCCCGGTCGGTAACTGCGAAGAAAAGCCAGGGAAAGAAAGTCAGCCATTTTGAGGTAAAACCAGGCACAACATGAAATGAAAATGGAAGAGTGAGAACGGAAATAAACTCCAGTTCTGGCCGCCCATAAGTCAATATTTGACAGTATTTTGGCATCGGGCAGAAATGACAAGAAGGAAAGCGCCACCATACGGACGCACGTCTGTTGCCGGGCGGATTGGCGAGGTTGGGTGTCGCGGCGTGGCTGAATTTGGCGCCGTCAGATGAATAATGGATAATATAGCGGGCGCCCCGGAGGAAATGAAAGTTTAATGTTTACCCTATCTTATTAATCTCTTCCCGGTCCTCCCGGACTCGCCCACGCCGAGCCAATCAATTACCAGTCAGCGCAATGCAAAGCGTCTCGCTGCCCAAACACCGTGTCGACGTTAAAATGCGCTTTCGGCGGGACTCTCCCCCCACGTGAACTTTAAGTGACATCTGGAAACCAGAAGTAGAAGAGACAAGTTAATATTGAATTTAAACATTCAATTAAATATTTTATTTTTTTCTGTATAAAAATGTCTTCTATTTGGGGCCCTTATGGTAAGACTGTCCCTCCGTCAGTATTAAAAGCGCGCCAAATGACATGAAAATGGGCATGCGAGCAATTATCTGGAGGCCAACGCATTTTGGCGGCGGAAAGGAGGGTGGCGCCCCTTCTTAGCAATGGCCCTTACGGCACTGCGCAGGTGCCGCTGCGCCCTGCTGCTAAGAAAATAGAGAAATAAATAAAATAATAAGAAACGAAGGGAAAAAAAACAGAAAAAAAAAACAAGCTGCCTGCCGACAGGGTGATAGCGCTGCCGACTTGTCTATTTAAGTTATTTATGTGCCAGTAGGCTAGCGCCAGTTACAGGAGCCACAACAAACGGGGCGCTCTTCGCCCTCCTTGGTGGCCCAGCCGGACAAAAATAAATACAAACATTTTGAAAAGTGGAAATAGCATGCTGCGGAAAAAGCGATAAAATAAGATTTTCTTTTCAGCAATTTTTCAATTAAATTTGCGGATCGAAATGATTTTTTTTTGGAGTGGGCTAAATAGGCTCATTTGCTATCCCATGAATTCTAAGCTGACCTTATGACTATCAATCCTTGCCACCACAAACCTATCTGGCCTTCTCAAGTTCTGGACTATTCTTGACCTCTGACCCGTTTGGCTTTAGCGCCAGCCACTCTAATTTTTGGAGCCCCATTTCTCTAGCGTGGCTTTTCCGCCAAAGAGCGTCCGGCAAAATGTCAAGGCGGTCCCGACAGAGGCTCTCTGTCCCCGTTCCCCCATGCGGAAGGAAGTAAGCGGCGTTGGCTGGCTGGCTGGCTGGCTGGACTTGGGCGCAATTACGGCTAATCGCAATGGCATTTACGGCACAATGGAAGGCTTTGCGTGAGCGGCGCGCAGAGAGAAAAAAAAAAATAATACAATGGACTGGCCAACCAAATGCCGGCAAATTCTTTCCATTTCCCAGGGCAATTGAAATTGAAAAGAGCACATTTTTAGCCTGCTTCGCTATGTATTTCTGGATTTTTTTGGATCGTCTATTTGTACATAAAAATAAGCAGAGTACTATAGTACTACTACACTAAAAATCCAATAAAGGCAGCGACTTTTTGATGGACTGCCGGCACCGAGTCCCCGTCTAACCCGCAGAAAATGACAAAATGGGTCGCGTCCAAAGCACCGGGGGAGCCAAATGCAAAAAAAGAGGGGAAATTCAAGCGCCATCAATAATAGAAGGGACTTCAATAGAAAGCCAAACTCCTTTTTCAGAGGGGTTCAATTCTTCTCATTTTAATGTTCTCTATTTCATTAGTTTTTTACTCTTCTTCTTATTATTATTTTGACGGGAGCGAGGGAGCGTCGCGATTGTGTTTGCAGTACATTTGATGAAATGCAAATTGAACGAGTCAAGGGCTTTAAAGAGAACACGGCGGTAATTGCAAATAATTGTCGTCAAAGTCGTCCTGCCCCACGTCGACCGACCCGGCCGGGTCAAGAGCATCTATATGCAAATGAGCGCCAATCAATTCACCTGTTTGCCTTTACGCTTTGACGCGTCGTCGAGAGGTGCTCGCCGTCCTCGTAGTCATTTGTCGACCGTCATTGTGGTCACTTGACGACGTCTCGCTTTTCAGCTCTTGATGGCTGGAGAGGAAAAAAAGTACAAGAAATGAGCTTCCAGCACTACTTGAAAAGTCTTGAGTTGAATCCAACATAAAGTTTAATGTGTTATTGTTTTGACTTTGCCGCAGCGCTACACGGCAAATGAAATATTGACTTTAATATGGCGCCCTCAGCCCGTTTGATACCGCGCTAGCGTGCTAAACGCCCCATATTGAGCGGACATTTTTTTTTTCCATCTAGCGTGCCCGTGTGTCCAGTAATACTCGTGTTTAAGTCGCCTTATTTACAGTTATAATAGGCGGGAATGATATTTTTTTTTTCTTGGAAACAATCCGCTGACACATCTCTCTTTTGTAAACTAAATATGTATTTAACTTAGTATAAATACGTTTTTCCTTGTTAGACAGTCGCACTTTAGTATTATTCCCGGGATTCTTTTAAAAAAGGAGATGTTTTGGGGAGGCATGAAGTAAAATGAAGAGTAAATGAAAAAAATGAAGAGAACGTGGAAGGAATCCCAGCAAGCTGGCAGAAAATGCCCCGACCCCAGCCAAAAAAGTCAAGGCTGCGGAAAATTGCGTCCGGCCCCGAACCCAAGCCAAACCAAGCCAAGCAAAGCGCCCTGCCTCCGAACCGGCCCACCCCGGCCCACCTCTCATTCAAAGCGATGCGCGTGACATCCGCAGATTAGCAAGTGGAAATTTCCGCCGGCAGAGTGTGAGGAAAAAGGCGAGAGACGGCCAGAGAGGGGGCCAAAGAGGGCGAGAGGTGGAGCGCGCTTCACTGCCGACGGCCTGAAAAGGGGGACGGACTCGGATGGACGGACGGACGGACGGACGGATGGATAAAAACGGGCGGGCGAGGTGAGGCAATTCTCAAAACAAGTCAAGGGCAAAATATAGACTTGTTTTGGTGAACTCACCGGCTGCCAAGGACGCTCCCAGACGTCAAATTCGTCTTGACTGCCTGCAAAAATAAATTGAGAAAAAGAAAATTATAATTTTGCAATCGCGCTAGTCAAATTGTGTGGATAAAAGATATTGGAATACATTTCAGGGGGCAAATAGGCAATGGAGAAATCCCTAGATAATACTGAAAAATGTCAAAAATCAATCAATAAAAACATTTTTTTTAAATGATGTTTAGCTGAAAGAAACCGTGTTGTCACAAATCCGCTAAACATTGGACTTACGTGAGCGCCATAAATCCCGGCTTGTGTGCTTTTATAAATAAAGAAAGAAAGAAAGAAATGGACTTGGACTATTGACTAACGCTCAGCGTGAGCGCCATTTTATTTCATTGAATGTCGGCCGTCACCTTATCGACGTTCCGCCTGGCCTCCAATTTTGAGCCACGCGGGTTATTTCCAAAGTTTTCCTTTCCCAGATACACAAAGGACGGCGGGACGGCGATTTTTTTTGGGGGCCGAGCGGAATGAAAACGTTGACGGGACTCATGTCCAAAAATATTGCCTTATTTTTCACCAAACAGTTTTTCAGATAGATGTTCTTTAGCAATCCGGTTTTTAAACTAGTAATTGTCCAATCCATTTGACTTTTCTCAGTCTAAGCATTACAAAATTCTGCCATTATAGATTATTTTTTTTTTGCCGGCCCCCGCGTGACGAGCCTCCCTAATCCCCCATCAAAGGAGACGGCACGGACCAATAACCCCCCCCCCCCCCCCCAAACGCCTCATTAGCGATACCCACGTGACGCAGAGGCCGGAAAAGGGGCGCCCGGTGGCCGTGGTGTGGGTATCACGCGCACCTCCAGGAATTAATGGCCCTCTCCATTCCTCCCTCGGGGAGCCAGGAACAAAAGCCACCAGATAGCCCGCCGCCGGCGAGGCCTCAGCTGTACGGCGCGTGTCCGCCAACGCAATTTACTCCTCCGGCGCGCGGACGAGGCGGCGTCTGTTTTGACCCGATAGCGGGAACGCCGACACCCGACAAGCAATGTTTTTTTTTATTTTTTTCCCCCCCGAACAAAGAAGTATCACATTAAGCGGCGCTGATTTATTGGCTGGCGACGCCAGCTGTTGCCACTTAGCGCCACGCAGCTGCGGCATTTATGATAGAGCTTAGTCAAAGAAAGAAAGAAAGAAATAAAGCTTGAAATTACCGTCGCTACCGATACGCCATTAAAGTGACATGCTGGCTATCAAAGAGTACTAGAAAACAACATGCCGTATCTTTTTCAACGCTACTTGGCATATGACTCACCTAAGATGGCCGTCAGGCAGGTGCACACGTGTCCGATCATTGTGTCTGCTGCCAACTCTTCCGCTTCAAGTGGATTGGACTCCTGGCAGCCTCTGTGTGAAAATAATAGATGCATTAAATTGAGGATGTGAGGTACACAGTGTAAAAAAGACATCCTTTCTTATAATGCTGAATTACAGCGTCTTGGTCATTGTCCCACACATTCGCATCGGGAGGGTCGGCAGAAGATCATGGCCGCCTCCCTCCCGCTTGAAATGGAGGGGAAAAAAAGTCTTTGAAATTCAGGGCAGAAGCGCGCCAAGACCTTCCGCGGCCCCTGACAAAATGGCCTCGGGGCGGCCATGTTGGCTCCCAACAAGGTCAACGGATTGACATTCAAATGAAGTCGTCGCAAAAAAAAAAACAAAAAAAAAAAAACATTGACTGGCTGGCACTGTCCCGTTCGAAACGGGTGGGACGTCACCTGGCCACGAACCTATTGAAATTCACAGCAGAACGATGGAGGCGGCGAGTCGCCGTCATCGATTCTCTGCGCCGTCTCGGGTCATTGGCGCCCCGTTTGTCCACAATGTCTACATTTGGACGCCGACCTCGGGGCGACCTCTGCCGAGCGGGCAGAAACGCGCAAATGGGCACATTTGCGCTCGGGAGACGACTCGCCACCGATGAGCGCTTTTATCCGCGGCGCCGACTCGCATACCAATGGGCGGGTGGCGGGGAGGGCTGGAATATGCCAGGGTTTAGCGCTCCCGCAGAGACAATTACGGCTCTGGTCTTCATTTGGAGAAAGCTGGGCCAACGTTTGTAACCGCTACATACAAAAACACATGCATTTTAAGGCCGTCACTTCATTTGATGTCAAATGGTTATTTAATGGCAATAACTGGATTTGTCCACGAGAGCCGCATTTTTGTTTTGACAAGGCACGGCCGTAAACAAGTGGCTGACGCTACAAGTAGCGAGACGGAGAGGCGCTTGGCAGTCAAGGGCACGTCGGCGGCTCTCCGACGTGCCCTCCTCCACGCGTCAGTGTCTGAGGCGCCCCGATAAGAGCCCGCCGACACGCAGGCGGCCACCGCACGCGCTCCTCTGCACAAATAGCATTCGAAATATGAGGAAAAAAAATCAAAAATAATCAGATTTTTTAAAGACGTACGTCAACACGAGGCGGTCGGCGGCCAGAAAAGACACGGTCCAATTGGCCATTTCTCATTGGCTCCGTGTGAGGCCGTCGCCGTTTCTCGGGGGAAGTTTTGCCAAAACAATTACACGCGTTGGCCGGAAGAATTTGCCGGCGCGCGAGAAAACTTTTTCCAATTTCCTCCGGACCGCAGCTTGTCCACATGACAAATTTTGCAGCTGAGTCAACCTGATTATGAAAATTTACGAGACGGAAATAAATTGATTCAAGTCGTCACGTGGATTATTTCCACGTGAGGTGAATAACAACTATTACTGCTATAATCGACAAAAACATACGACTATAATTACACTTTTAAGGGATGCACTTTCAATTTGGAAGTACTTGGCCAATAACAAAGGCCAGTGGCCTTCTTACAGTCCGGACATTACCTTATGTATACATGTTTTTATTCGGCTAAAATTTAAAAGACGATACGAGCGAGGCATCGCAGATTGAAGTGTAAATACAGACGAGGGCCTCAAGAATGGAGGGGATGCTTCAGTGTGTAGTTGTGCACGCGTAGCATTATCGCTCACCTCACGCAAGCGGTCCTCCGGCCCCGCCCTCTCCTCCTCCTCCTCCTCTCTGCCCGCCACCGCTGGAAACAAAGAGCGAGGACGGTTACGCGGCGAGCCGCTATCCTGCGCCATCTGGGAGAGGAGAGAAAATGAACACATTTGACATGTGGAGGTGAAGAGGGGGGGAAAAAAAAGGAGGGAAAAAATGACAGGATAGCGAAGCACCGCGGGCACACGGGAAAAGCAGCCACGGATGACACGAGCGGGCCGGCGTTTATCTGCCGCCCGTGTCGCCTGATGCATTATGCATGGCGGCGGCGGCGCCGCTCTCAAATTTGATGGCGCTCGCTCTCACTGGAGGGCTGACGCAACATCTCGCCGGTGAAAATATTACGCGTTTTGGAATCATCTTAGTTCAACACCGACGCGCACGCACTCACTTCTCGCCGGCGACCCGTTGGGAAGCGCTCGCCCCGCCCCCCGGGGCGCGCCTGCGGATGAGCCAAAACAAAAGGTGCGCCAGCCCCCCGCCGTCGTCAGGTGCGGAGAGACAGAAAGCTTCAACGTTGGCCACCTGTAAATTTGCAAAAATACAAAATTGTTAAAAAAGCAGTATGATCTGGTGGTGGACCCCGGCCATCAACAAAATGACCGTTTCACAATTTGAATCTTGTAATAGTATAATCTATAATTTAACATCATATTTTGAAAGGTATTTGGTAGCTAGCTAGCTAAAAAGCTCCATGAACCGCCATTTTGTAGTTATTACCGCCATTTTGTAGTTATTTATAGGTAGCTAGCTAGCAGAAAATAATATGTATCTTGCTAAACTCAGCCTATAAGTAACTAAAAAATTTGGCGGTCTGTGGAGCTTTTTAGCACTTTAGCTTTTTACATGGTTATTACACTTTTTCTTTTTTCTTCGTAGCTTTTACATGCGTTTTCTTATACTACACTGGCTATTTTGCTGACTCATTTTTCGAACTCGGTTTACCGTGTTGAACCCGATACATAGCATTTTAATGACCTTATTTACATGGGCTAGGCAGGTTGGCGTTGGAATACATTCGGATAAAAATCACCGTAACAAAGCACAAACTAAAGAATTGAAAAGAAAAGGAGCGAAAACTTTCCGAAATAAACGTCAAGTGGACGCCGAAAAGATGAAAGAAAAACATTAACACAAGCACCTGGACGTGAGGAGTCGACGAAAAAAGCTAATTAGCTAACGCGCAGGTGCTATGGCAAAATTATTATACAATACACAATATAAATAATATTACATTTTATAAACACATCCGGGAACGTACCAAAAGTGATGAATATTGTAATAAATTGAGTTTTTATCATGTAATTACTGAACATTTAAACTCTTACCTCGGCGCGACGTGAGCAAAACCAAACAAAACACGGTCAATACTAGCATAGCGGCTCCACTCGTTTCCCATTGGAGGGAGCCTTCCCACTGCCTTTCCCAGCACGTCTCCCCATTGGCCGCTCGTAGAGCGGAGAGGGTGGGACTACCGCGACCCCTTTAAGAACAGCGGACAACGGAGGATGCAAAGTGTGGCTTTGGGGAAGACGTGAGAAGGAAAAGGACGCGACAAAAGTGCATCGGGGGGCGAGAAAGCGCCGGGGGACGCGCTCATGGAACTCAAGGATATTTAAGCACCTGCCTGGGGGGCGCACAGGTAATTTTTTTTCTCGAGAGGTTGCGTCAAAGAAGCGCACATTGTCGATCGCGGGCGTCTTTGTTGACGCAGGGTCCGCGATCGAGCGTGTGTGTGTGTGTATGTGTATTTTTTGTCGCCCTCTTCTTCTTGTTCAGTGACGCCTGTGTTTGTGTCCCGTACCCCTCCAAACGCCCCCACCCAGACACCGCAGTCCATGCCTCTGCCTTGCCGGGTCCTTGATGGGAAACCAACTGGACCGGATCACCCACCTGAACTACAGCGAGCTGCCCACGGGGGATCCGTCCGGGCTGGAGAAGGACGAGCTGCGCGTCGGCGTCGCCTACTTCTTCTCCGACGAGGAGGAGGAGGCATCGGCGGCGGCTGTGGCAGCGGCGGAGGAAGAGCGCACGCCGTCCGACTGCGGCTTCGGCAAGGAGCTGATGAGCCCGGCCGACGTGGAGGAGGAGGAGGAGGAGCAGGAGACGGAGCCGGAGGAAGAGGAGGAGGTCCACGGCGGTGGGGGATTCTCCCCGAGCGAGGTGGAATACTCGGCCTTTCGGGCGCAGGAGTGCATCTTCTCCAAGCTGCGTGAGAACCAGGACCTGGACGTGTACGCCGCCAGCACCTTGCTGGCCGTCTGCAAGCCGGGTGACCTGCTGGAGCTGGTGGCCGCCGCTCAGGCGCCCCACTGGGCCGTGTGCGAGCGCCACGGCCGGGTCATCCACTTGCACAAGGGCGAGATCCGCCGCGACGGCCTGCTCGAGGCGTGCAACGGGCGCCGCGGACGGGTCGCCAACGGCCGCTACCGCTACCGGGCGCTGCCCGCCGACCTGGTGGTGCAGAACGCCGCGGGCCACGTGGGCCTGCGCGGCCAGGAGATCTGCTGGAGCGACTCGGAAAGTTTCGCCGCCTGGTGCCGCTTTGGCAAGCGGGAGTTCAAGGCCGGGGGCGAGGCGCACTCGGCCGCCCATCAGCATCGGCACCAGCATCCGGAGCATCAACATCAGCATCAGTACGTGCTCAAGGTGCGCCTGGCCGGACGCGGCGTGCACACGCTGGGCTTTCGCAGCCTGGAGGACATGATCCGGGAGAGGCGGAGGTTGGACGCCAGCGGGATCCTCCGGGAACTGTCCAAGGACTGATGAGCGGGGAGGGGGGGATTCCCTTTCCCCCGTTGGCCTTGGAAGTCTTTGCGATGCGTTCAATGACCGCCACGGAAATCAGACCTCTTCGTTGCCAATTCCAAACGGCAGGGAAGGAAGGATGGGAAGCTTATTCAATTGACGGCCACGGACGTCCCTCTGGATGAGTAAAGGATCGTATTCTGGCGCCCTGGAGGTCCAATTTCAACACGATAGACTTCCTTTTTCAATGGCCATGCTGAGGAATGTCCAACATCTTCGCTCACTTGATGACATGGACGGAAATAGACGTCCATTTTGAGGCAGGATTCAAACGTGGCATTCCGGTGGCGTTGTTGGAATTTGATGTCCGTTTGAACTGGGATGGTAAAGGATGCTGACGGGATGGAGATCCAATTTCTGTTTGGAGAGATGAGTCCCACTATGTTGCCATTGGCCGTCATGGATGTCCAATTTGAAGTGCCGTTGATGTCACTGCGAATGAAACTGGACGTCCACTGGAACGATTGCAGTTAGCCCTCTGGAGGCGGAGCGGATGCGACGTCCGTGGCCGTCAATGGGGGTGCCGGATCCCAGAAAGCCAGCTCCTCTCATGACTTGTTTTTGCCTTGATTTCCCCCTGGATGGGGGATTTTTCCGGATACTTGACAGCAAGCGTGCGCGCGCCACCTATTTTTTAGCTTTAAGACTTCCTCTCAACTGCCAAAGGGAGGAAAAACAACAAGAAAACAAAAACCAAGCGCCACTTCTTGCCATACAAACACGACATAAACGCCATGGGATGCGTGTGAAATGACAAAATGTATACCTTTATTTTTGTATTTGCGTTGAGTGGATTGTTTTGTTTTTTTTCTTTTTCCAGCCCCTCTGACCTTTGTTTTTGCCCTGAAATAAATGGAGGTTGAAATATGAAAACAAGTCTGGCAGGTGTTATTAGCTTGGCGCACCAAACACGCTAGCGCCATTACTCACCGCATGAATTATTAATAACTGGCCGACCCGCCCGGGGCCCGATAGGCCGCTCGGTGTACTCTAGTCATCTGGGCGTGGAACAAGTCATCTGCATTGGTGGAGGAGGAATCCAGGCGGAATTCCCACGGGTAAACGGGCCAGTCCCGGCCTTCTGGGCCTTCTGGGCGTTCGCTGAGCTCCTGAGCCGCCGAGATGACGAGCGGCGTATTCTTTCCGGAGGATAAAGGTAATCTTGTTAAAAACTGCCACGGCTCGGCGGCGGCCCGGGGGCGCCGGAGCCCGGTTTGTCGGGTGTTCTTTGTCGTTCTGGGTGGGAAAAAAAAGATAGTTAGTTTTTCAACCTATGGTAAAGTGAACTCCTTGACGGCCACTTACGTCCAATCCGTTGGTCAAGTGTTTCCTCGGCTGCTGTGCCTCCCGCTTGAAATGGATTGGACGCCTGTGTGAATGGCAATTAAAGTTTCACATCATGGTTACGTTTGGATGTTGAATTTTCTTTCCATATATTTTTTGAAAGGAAAAACGTGTGGAAAATTGTGTAAGGATGTTGCTATGCTAATCGCCATACTTACATGGGTCACTCACTCCCTGTTGATTTTTGGGGGCTTTTTGTGGTCACCTCCTAGAGATTGGGATCCCAATTGATCTGAAAACATTCCTGGGTCAGAACCTGTAGAATGTAGCACAGCCCTGGTCAATATCAAGCATTTTTGGGTCACTTTGTGTTACTCATTGGAGATCTGGCCATTTGTGTGCCACCCTATTAATAGCAGCCTTTCTGGGTCACTTTTTTTTTTTTTGGACACTATCATTTCTAGGCCATTTTGCGTCCATCTTAACTGGCGGCGGCCAAACGCAAATGTTCAGAGGGAAGCCTTTCTACACATTGTTCTGCAGTCCATTGATGGCTTTGTCCACGCCCACCAGCCACGACGGAATTGAGAAAGCGCAATTAAAAGCAGATTGCGCTCCTACCGCCGCCGTTATTGGCGGTCGACCAGCGAGCATTGACGAGCAAACAAACGGCGAAAAAAACAAAACAAAAGGCTGATCGCTACGTGCTTTAAGTGGCCATTGAGAATGATTGACGCTGATGCGCGCTCTCGTCTGTATTGACGCTGCCAGCCGGCCTGTGTAATTGGCGGCGGCGGCGCCCGCCAGTTTTGGCCACCGGCTCCGCCGTAAAGTCACAAAGGAGAAAGGCGTAATCCTCCGTCGTTAATGGAAGGCCAAGCCGAGCAGAAAATTGCAAAAAAATAAAAGCGGAAAATGACTCCGAGGCGGCTGGCGTCAAAGTGCCGTCCGTGGCTAACGTGTCGACGCCGAGGCCGGATTTCAACGCACACTATTTTTATGCTCTGTGAATGCATTGTAAATCTTTGATTACAGTTTGGTAAAGCAAATAGTGGAATTTTAACTAAGCCGGAATCAGCGTGAATCGAAATTGATGCAAAAGAAGCAACCAATGGCTGACGGCGTTGATTATGTTTCCCTGAAAAGAATTGTTGACGCCGGTGGCAAGGCGGCCTTTATCAAGGATGACGTTTTGGCAGCGGCGCTCTTAAGATTAGGAATAAGAAAAACAACAACTACTACAGAGTATTCATTTAAAAAGACGGTATTAGACGTCCAATCTGAGTTTTTTGTCCATTGTATTTTTTGCAAGCGTCTTTACAAAACAGAAGCACCTTGGAAAGCACGTCGACGGCGCGTAATTGCCGCTCGGCGAGGATGACATTTGCGGAGGCGAGGCGGCTTGGCGGGAACGCCGTGTCACGCCAACCCCTTTAATGGCTTCTTTTGGCGCGCTTTAAAAGCCGCTTGACATTTCCCATGGGGAAGGGCTTTCGTTGGCCTCCCCAAACTTGTCAAATCCCACCAGTCCATCCGACAAGTCAAAAAAAAAAAAAAAAGGTTCCATTTGGGACATTTTAAGCCGATCAAAACGTGCTCATCGGACAAAGTGGCGCCCCCGTTATTAAAGCGCCATGGCCCCGCCCCCTCCCTCTCTCCCGGCGATGCCTTTTAGCCAAGGCGAGTCATCGATCGGCCGCGGACGCCCATTTAAACATTGATTTGCGGCTTGGGTGACTTTTGGCCGGCCAGGATGATTAACCCGGGTCTGGCGGCCTCCAGCCTCCCAGGGATTTTACATTTTCTCTTCTTTTTCTTTTTTTACGCTGGTTACACAAAATGGAATTCCATTTGTGCAGCTCAATATTTGAAGAGGGAAGAAATAGGCCCAAAGTGGCTTCTGCGCCGTTCCCACAGCGTCAAAAGAGAAGGGGACATTTGTTCAGCGGACGGAGCCGTCGCCCCGACGCGATTGACGGCGGGCGGGAAGACCCAACCAGACTGGATGGACGGGGGGACATTTTCTCCATCGATCGGCCCAATTGTTTACGCTGGGGCCTATCCAGCGGATTGTTGACCAATCAATGGGAAGGCGGCGGCTAAAACGCTTGGCGTTCATTGGATTTGTTTGGGTACAACGTCTAATTGCAATTTGGGCAACTGTGGCTCACCTGAAATGAATGACGTTATAGTTAATGTTGAAAATGTTACGGTGGCGTTGAAACTTACCCCATTGAAATTGGATTAGCCTGGATGCCAGTCCTTCCCCATTCGGATTCGGACGACGTCTATCACTGTCAAACGCCACGGAGAGATGACAAAATATTAAAAGGGGGAACAAATGACGCTAAGTGCCGCTGGCCGGGGTCAAAAGAAACCCCTAATTACGTCGCCGCCGCGTTAGCGTGCCGGCTAATTACATCCTTGGGCGCAGTCTTGGTGACGGCAGGCATTCATTAGCGATAGCGCTGGCTGACATCTTACGGGGGAATGAAAAAAAAATCAAGAAAATAAACCACCAAAATGGTGAAGAAAAAAAAAATAAAGTGGAGCTGTTGCTGTTGAAATAAAATGGATTTGTTTATTTTCATGGATGGCAGCTGCCATGAGTGAATGACATTATACAATGCTAATCAGTTCATGCGCCTCCACATTCCACAATATATACAGTATTGGTATACATTAGAGCCGCCATGATTAAATGTCAATGCACACCATTGAAATGGGACATTCCACAACATTTTGGATCATTTCCCATGGATTTGGAGCAGGCCTAACGTACATATCACATCACAATAGTGACTCTTTGAACTACATTGAACAACTGTGTTTGCCCCCACCTCACAGCCACTTGTCGAGGACGGCGAAGGCCGAGTCGAAGGTCACGCACGCCGGGTGGGCGCCGCGGGCGGCCAGCAGCAGGGCGCCGGCCTCCGCCCGGTGTCCGGCCGCCGCCAAGGCGGCGCCGGCCTCCGCCTGCCGTCCGGGCGTCCCCGGATCGGGGTCGGCGTCCCGGCGGGACAGCAGGTGGGCGCGCAGCGGCGGGTAGGCGGGCGACGCCACGCAGCCCGCCAGGAGCCCGGCGTCCAAAAGCAGGGAGAGCAGCTCGTGGTCGCAGGACTGAGCCGCCTCCTACAGAGGAAAAGACATTGAAAATGAAAAATGAGCGGCGGAAGGTGGGAGATAACCAACATGCGGATTTGCTACGAGCACGTGGAGCGGAATACGCCAAGCGGCTGGCTGTTTTATTCACGAGCTGGCGAGAACGGCGAGGCCGACCCTGACGTGAATGGTAAACAAGATGGCGCCGTCGGGGGGGCCGGACGGCGGGGCGGCGCTGGAAATTTCAATTGGATGAATTGCAGAATGGGGAAAGAGTACACTTTGAGTTCAAGTCATTTGAATAGGACGGACGCCCAATCTGTGAGAAGCAGGAGGGTGGGCACCCATCATAATTTTTTTTTTGTATTCCCTCCAAGCTTTTGTGGCCAATTGAATTTCAGGCATTGAAAAGCCAGCAGGCGCATGCATTATCCATGGGGTGCCGTGGGGTGCCGTGGGCGCGCCGCCAATTCCAATCACGCTCTTCCGCCTCCGCCGCGAGACGCACATCGACCAGGAAGGGGAGGCCACGGCGGCGGGAAATATCGACTGGCGAGCGCCGCCGCCACTTAGCGGCCAAAGCGACCCCGGCCGCCGTGTCGGCACGCGCCACTCACCGGCGTCATGTCGTTGACTGCGTCCAGCGTCCATCCTAGCAAGTGTTGGTCGCCGCTCTCCGCCGTCAGCTTGAGGGCGGCCCGCCAGAAGTCGGGGCGCATGAGCCGGGCCACGCTCCCCACGCACTGAAAAGAGGAAGGTTGTTGAAAAGCGGCGGCGGCGTTTCCGGGGTGACGGTCGGTGGAGCGGCGTTCCCAGAGAGCGTTCATTAGATTCGCCGCTTGGAGATCATGGAATGAGAGGCACAAAAGGCCAGCCGTCTCCTGAAAAGGCCGCCAAGAAAGAGAAAGCCGCAGAATAGCAGAATAGCATAATAGCATGGCCAAGGTCTCCCGTCGCCGTAATATAGGGCTGCCATTACTACAATGTAATCCGACTCCCGCTCTCATTGTGCCGCCTTGAAATTAAAGCAGAAGGGAGTAAAACAAGTCGGCTTTCACGGCGCCTCTAATTCCCGTCGGCCGCTCGCTCGCTCGCCCGTCAGAGATGAATAGCATTAGCCATAAACTAATATCGAGTAAGCCAGCCAGCCAGCGACAACGTATCCAAAGTTTGCGCGCGCGCTTGACGACAAGTGGATTTAGTCCAGATAATGAGATTGCCATTAAATGGAGACGCCTTTTCATAGCTGGGAAATGTGCTCGCTAAGAAAGATGACCATTTATTTCAAAAGGAATGGATGACTTTTAACAATCACCATGGAATTTGCAAATCTGTATCCATTCAACGTAAATAGGTCCAGAATTTAAACATTGGTTCTTGATGAAAAGGGAGGATTCAAACGCTAAGAGTTCCTCCATTTCCAGCAATCGATCCAAACAAATACTTTGACGCTGTGTTTTACCTGCGGGGAAAGCTTGTGCTTGGTCGGGTAGAGGCCGCGCACCGTGTCCAGCACCCGCCGGGCCAGATCCGCCTCGGGCTCGGCCTCGTCTTGGGCTGCGGGCCGTTGGCCAGTCAACATGGTGGAAATCAGCAGAACCCAAGGGTTGCCTTCTCCGTCCGCCCTGGAAAGAAAAGAAAAGAGTCTCCATCAAGCGTGTTTCATGGCCAACTGGATAGTCGAGAGCCCGGGGGAGATTTCCGCCTGAAAAAAAGGCAGAGTGTAAGGGGCTAAAAAAGGTCTGGCCCAATGGACTGCAGGCATTTGTTCTTCCCCCCGACCCACGAATGGATGTCCCGTCACCTGCGTCCATTTCAAGCCGGAGCTATTACTCTGCCTATTTACAGGCTGGGACAAAAATCAATGTCGGAACTCATCCCGAATGCTAATTGGCCGCCATCCTCACAGGGGCCAGGAAGTTGGCCAGCCAGCCCATTGGACACCTGCTGCTCTCAACACACACACACACACACACATTCCTTTGGCTCCACAAATAGGCCAGTTATGCCTGAACGCATTCATTTCAATTGAATTTCAATTTAGAGAATCACCAGTGGACGTCTGGAAACGGATCCAGGTTTGTATTTCCGACCTTGATGACTTACCCGTCTTGCCGGGCGAAGGGCGGCCACGCTCGCAGGAGCAAGTTCAGCGTCTGGAAGTCGGACGGCCGGCGCGCCGCCTCCAGCAGTTGCAGGAAAAGGTGGCGCCGCTTATCCTCGTCCTCCACGTCTTCCATTTGGACCTGAAAACGGAGGACACGCTCGTCAGGAAGGTGAAATTAATCGCAATCTGTGTCAGCACTAAAGTTCTTTGGCAGCCAGCCCTCCATTTCAAATGCTTTAGACATCTAATGCAAGAAAAGATGGAACGGAGAGAAAAATAGGTTAGAAAAAGAAATCAAATCCAACTTGCGCTGGCCTTGCCCAAGGAAAACTGTCATTGTTCCTTTAAAAAAAAAAAAAAAAAAGATAACTTTGTCCTTACATAAAAGGACCAAAACACAAGCGGGAAAAAAAGAAAAAGCAAGCGATCGATCCGCGCCTTTTCAAAAAGGACATTAATGACAAGACCAAATTCAAAGTCAGCCTAATCAAGTTTGAAATGGACTTAACGGTAACGGTAGCTCCACCACAAAATACTTCGCCGCCATTGCGCCAACGTATCAATGAGGGACTTTTCCCAAAAGGAGACGACGCTCTTTCTCCCCTGCGCTAAATGAGCGCCATTAGCGAGAGGGCGGAGTCGGACCGAGGACTAAGCGTTAATTAGCCAAGCCATTAAAGCAGCGTGCGGTCCAGAGTGACGCCATTAGCCGCCAATCAAGCGCCCCCTTCGGCGTTAAGTCAAGATAAATGACGGGACGCTTCGGGAGACAAGGGCGCTTTTTTTTGTGTTGCTAATAAACTCTGTGATAAACGAACCTGGCTATTGGTTTTAGCGCTTATAAAAGGCTTGAAGTGGATATTTGTAGGCCGATTCCAAGGAGTCTCCTCCTCCTTCTCCCCTGCTTTGGGGCATCCTGAATGTTAAAAAGCAAAAAGATTTTTTTTCTCTCTCATTAAATCTTCTAAATGGAGCATCTTTTCCATTTTCCGTCCCTCCGCCCCGAACAGCAAGACAGCGTTTTTTTCTATTATTTCATATTCACGGGCGCCTCATTAGCATGGGTGCTTTCATCCCGGGTTGCTGGTTTAACATGGCACCAAGACGCATTTCCCGGGGATAGTCAGTCACGACATTTACGCCCAGACTAAGAATAAAAACTTCCTTTTTTTTAAAGGCCAGCCGATGTTGAAGCTTTTTGTTTTTTTTAAGTATTCTCTTCTCAGCACTTTGAGTGCATGAATATGCATTAAACAATACAGACATTTCTGGGGGGTATTTTTGGCTCCCAAAAGCAATTGTAACATTGCCCTATATTTTTAAATAGGAACCAAAATGGATGTATGAAATATGGCCATGTCCATCTAAGGTCAACATCCAATTGGTCAATCGATATTCCGGATGTAATCCAGATGGAAGCCACGTTGACGTGAGCGGAGAGCCCAGGCCCAAAATATCAATATTAAACACGCGCCAAGTGTATATTTTAATATCAAACGCCATTTGCGTGCGGCAGGAGTCCAACCTGTCCTTAATCATGCATGCGGCGTTGTGGGGGGGTGGGGGGTATGGGCCCATGAATATTCCATTAGCCTGAAAAAGGTCAAGGAGAAGAGAAACGCTCGGCCGAGCGTGACGCTTCCAAATGCAAGGCGCTTTTTAAATACTCGTCTTTCATCCACGGGCGCTCGCCGGTCAAACGGATGATTGGTCACGTGGACAGTACGCTGCCCGGGACATATGTGCTACAATATGGAGAAAGACGGAAGGACGGACGCCGACGGACAGTGACAAAGCCATTTTGCCCCTCTCCGCCTCCTCTCTTCTATCTGGGCTCCACTTTGCTCTCTGCTTTTATTGCGCTTCCTCCTCCCCCTCCTTCTCTCGCCGTTTGTTTATTGGGCAGAGTGAATCATGGGCGAGCCGCCGGCTCCCCGTCCTTCCGTCCGTCTCTCCGGGCTACGAGCGCTTGAAAAACTAAATAAATAAATGGAGCGTGGGCGGCCCGGCGACTAAAAATAACCTGCGACCTGTCGCCGTCCGTTATTACCACCGAGACGCGGACGTGGAAATCGTTGAAGGAAAAGCGGTACCTGCGTGTGCTTGAGGACGGCTCGCGTCCGGTAGAGCAGCAGGAGTCCCACGTCGGCGTCGCGCACGCTAAAGTTGCTCTCCAGGATCTGCAGCACGGCCACGCGGAGACCGGTCGCCAGCGAGTCGTCACCGCAGAAGGCTCGCAGCCACTCCAGCAGCTCGTCGGGGCTGACCGATCCGTCCCTGGGAGAGAGGTCGGTCAGTGGCGACCAATAGGTTTTTGGGTTTGAGCGCGCCTACCCCGCTTGAGTGTCGGCTTGGACGGCAGCGGCCACGGACTCCAGCACGGCGAGGGCCGGCGACGTGTCCCGGTCGCCGCTGCAAAAGAAGGAAAACAGATTGGAAAAATGCTTTTTTGTAAATTTGGATTGAAAAATTCCAATTATTGCAATGATATCTGACCTGAACCTGAGATCGGAGAGCGCCGCGTCCACGGCCTCACGCAGCACGCCTTTGACGCAGAGGTCAGGGCTCCCCGCGGCCACGCTCAGGAGGCGGCGGATGTCGGCCAGGGGCCGGCCGTCGGTCGCCATGGAGACCGCCAGACGGCGGAGGGCCGGCTCTTCCGAGCGGGAGAGATCGTAAAGTCGTGCGTAGCCTCGTTCCCGCTCCTGAAAAGAGGAAGAAGTATGAAGAAGCCCCGGTCCGGGTTTCACCTTAAAAATGGCGTCCACCTGCTGACTCTGGCGCAGCTCCACGATGAAGGAGTGAGTGAGCGTGTCCAGGTGGGCCTGCCATGGGCACAGGCGGGCCCGGGCCTCCTCCCAGGCGGGCGGGTGGCCTCCCCCTCGCTTCTTGCTCTTGTCGGCCAGCTGCCGCAGCGCCCCGCCGGCCCTCCGCAGCAACTCGGAACGCGCCTCGATGCTCAGCTGCGGGCAGAGGGTCAAAATTGCGTTCAATTGCTGGCCTTGGAACCAAAGCCTCACTGAATAGCCCTCACTTAGATACCAGTCATGGGACCTGATTTTCCTAGGAAATGTGCCAAAATAAATAGAAAGATACCCAAATAGAAAGATAATGGCCCAAGATAAAACAGAAAGTGAACTAAATCAAAATGGGAGCCCCCCCCTCCGCCACGACGCCAGCAAGATGTGGATGGGCCACTGTAGGTTGAAGATTAAAAACGCTGGCCGTGAATCACGCGAAAAGGAGCCAAAGTCGGCGCTTTGCTGGCATTTCAGGCGGCGGTCGCTCGCTCGCTCGCTCGGTATGGCGAGGATGAGCGATGGGCCGGCCCCGTGGCCTTGCGGGGAAGTGGGCCATTCGTCAAGGGCCGAGGGAAAGACGGCCGGCCTATTCAAGGTCCGCGAGGTGTGCGAGGTCTGCCCCCCCCCCCCCCTTCCCCACATGATGGATGATTATTTGTTGCGCGGCTATTAAAAGCGCCTTTTGGCTTTTTATCATTCTTCCATTGACTGTGGTCCCAGTGCAATCCGCCTATATATTTTTCCAATGGAAAATTTGACAAACATCAAGTAGAGCAATTATTTATGAGCGCTATTACATCTGTGAAGATTTATCATCTGAATACAGTACGGTTACGCTTCAATGGCAAAATGCTGAAATTCAAGTCAGCACACATCACATTGATATTTAGCATAAAAAGGGATTTTATCCATTATCTAAAAAAAATGGGAACATTTATGGCAGAATTCATTGGCTGGAAGATGGATGTTCTATCCGTTTCAAGTGGGAGGAGTTAAAAAAAAAATACTGCATGTATTTTTAAGTTTTATGAACTATACTTTATCAATTAACGCAAAAAAACCCAACAGAATCCTAAGCAAAAAAAAAAGACGTCCACAGACACTCACTTGGGCGACGGCCTCGGCGGAGAAGGTGACGTCATCCAAGAAGTCCACGGCGTCCGTCGGCGTCAACCGCTCCAGGTACTTGGCGCAGGCGTCGAAGGCGTGCAGGAAATCCTGGTCGTCGCGAGGGGTTTTCTTCAGCAGCTGCCCGTCGCCCTTCCAGAAGAGTTTTTTCAGCCAGGCGGCGTGCACGGCGCTGGCGGTCAGCGTGGCGCCTTCGCTGGAGCCGTCGCCGCCTTGGCCGCCGCCGTCATTCCTGCGCTCGCCGGGCCGGGGCAGCAAGTTGGCCAATTTGGAGACGGACAGGACGTTCTGGCTGTTCAAGACGGGCTCCAGGGCCGCCAGCGGATCCCGCGAGGCGTCCGTCAGTTGTCGGTAATTTATGCCTGAGGAAAAAAAACGGGGGTAGAATTTGCCGTCCCGTCTGTCAAACGCCGACTGGCGTCCACTCACCGGCGGCCACGGCGCGGAGCTTCTTGAGCAGCTTGACGTGGTCCCCGGGCGGGATGGCGCCGGGGGGCGCCTGGGCTCGGCAGCCGGCGGCGTCCAGCAGGGTGTAGTAGTAGAGCAGGCGCTCCAGGTCGCCGCCCTCCACGCCGGGCAACACGTACTTGCTCATGTGCTCGTGGAAGGCCCGCGGGTCGCTCTTCAGGGAGGTCAATAGTCCCAGCGATTGGCTCCGGCTCTCCACTTCTTTGATGGACAGGCTGAAGGTTGGAGAAAAAAAAAGAAAAAAAGGAGTGGACCATTTGATTGACATTCCTTACAGGAGTATCCATTTGAACGCCTTCTTTTTCCCTCCAATCATTTGCACCGCTACTTTCCGGCTCCCAAAAAAGGTGGGCCATTTTCCATTTGCAATTCCTCTTTGCTATGATTACCAAGAGTCGGCCATGCATTCAGTCCATATCCATATTGCGCACGCTCCCAGGCACGCACGTACGCACGTACGCTCGTACTGGCAGAACAGAAGCACGTGCGGCACTCGTTGAGGAAATGGAATCCATAAAGCATTTGCTTATATCCTGACGCAACAAGGCCACACACACACACACACAAGCGCATGTATAGGAGCATACTACAATATGTAGGCGGTAAGCGTATAGAAGGACCTGTGCAAATGCATTTGAAAATCAAATCCAAGGATCTCATTTAGCCCCGTAATGACTGTAACAAAGCACGGCAGGAACAAATAGAAACGCAAATAGAGAAATAAAAAACAGGTGAAAATGAGGAAATGGAGGCATAAACATGCAACTCACCCGCTGTCGGTGAAGAGAAACTCCAGATGAGTCATGTGGAGCTCCCACTGGGGAACGCCGTAGCGCTTGGCCAACGACTCGGCGATGTCGTACACCGTGTCGTCCAGGGTCCTGAAAACAAGCGGCAAAAAGGGCAAAGAAAATAAGGGCTGATTAGTGCACTTTTTTTTTTCTTCTCTCGACTTGACTGGCTGGAATCAATTTGCTCACTCGGCCAGGCCCAGGATGGTTTCCTTCTTGTACTGCGGGTCGGCGGCAAAGCGACGCGCGTCCACGCCGCGGCCCAGGCCGCGCAGCACCCGCGCCTGCGTCAGGTCGCACAGCCGTCGGCGGTAGTGGCGCAGCCGCGACGCCAGCTCCCTCACGTCCTCGGGCCAGCCCGAGTAGGCCGAGGCGTGCTCGCCCACCACCCGGATCAGTTCCTTGGGGTCGGCCTGTTGGCAGAAGAAAAAAATCGCAGTTCACAGTGGACTTTCAATTCCCTAATATTTTGTCCCACTAGGCCCCTGAAATCGAATCAAGTGCATTTTCTTCCCTCCCTCCCCACTTCACCTTGAACGGCGCCACACGTCTAGTGTAGCGTAAAAAGACGTTGATTTTAGAGAAGCCGGAGGGGGGGGGGGGGGGGGGGGGGGGGCGACAACAACAACAAACACCTGGAGACGGCCCAGAGAGAATTCCGCCACCATTTGCAACTAAATGACTGGAGCGCCTGGAGCGCCTGGAGCGCTTGGCGCCTCCTTATTGAGTCGCCCGCCAAATTATGCCAGAAAGAATTGGACGGGAGCGTCCAAGCGCGACGCAAAACCGTGCTCACCGTTCCTAGCCATAGTGTGGAAAATGAGAAGCGGCGGGCTCCGGGATTAATGCGGTGGGAGCCGTGCCCATGCCAGCGACGCGGCCATTTATGGATTTGGACCGATTCCGTCAGGTTTTGGACGGTAGCGGGGGATAGTCTGGCTGGGTTCAAATTTGTCAACAGACGGATCGACGCTTTTTGGTTAAACGTTGCGTATTGCGAAATAGCTCATCTCTTCAAAAAGCACCACTTGGCCCACAGATTGGAACGCACCTGGTAGAGCGCGTGCGCCCGGTCCTGGAAGCGCGGCCGCAGACGGGCGTAGATCTGCAGCGCATAGTAGTAGGCGGCCAACTGGAGGGACAGGGCCGAGTGGCAGCGCCGCTCCAGACAACGGTTGGCGTCCAGGACCTGCGCTTGGGGAAAAAGAAAGAAAGCCGTCGACCGTGGGAATTCCCTCCTTAAAAGTCTGTCCGTCCGCCCACCTGAGGCAACGCCAGCAAGTAGGACAGCGCCAGCGCGGCGTCCCGGGGGAAGGCTTCGTCGGCCAGCTGCAGCAATACTGCGGGAAAGACATCGCCAGGCGTTAGCGTTCACAAATAGGATGTCATTCAAAGTGTCCCCATTGACTTGGACTGCTTCTTTCTGAGGACTCACTTATGGAAAGATCAGTAAGAAGACTCAAGTCAACAAGTGGCTACAAGTGCTTTCACCTGACTTTCATTTCAAAGTATACACTCTTACATTTCCCCCAGAATGCAAATGAATTTGAGTACCGCAATTCTATTTAATGGAAAAATGTTGATTAAAAAACAAGCCACCCTATTTCAAGCATGAAATAATTAACTTGACACGATTTCCGCATTCCACAATTTATCTGCTGGTTTGGGCCCAAATTAATTGAATTGAAATGGATGCTTTAAAAAAGAAAGAAATAGATAAAGCTGATTAAATGAGGAGGCTGACCTTCAGTGGCGGGGAAGACGTGGCTCCCCTCCGTCTTGGCTTCGGCCAATTTGCCCGTCCTCAGCAGGGCTTGGGCGAAGGTCTCGGGGGGGACGTCCTTTGCCGACCAGTACGCGTCTTGACTCTGCGGCAAGAGGTGCAAAAAGAAAATGGAGACATTTCAAAATGCCCGGCGTTACGGATGATATTTGTGACCCGAGAGAAGGCGCTTTTAAATTGTCATTTCTTTTTTTCTTCCTCTTTCACGCATCGAGTTTGGACGTTCCGCCACCGCCACCGCCACCCTTCTCACGTTGACGACTGGCAAATTGCTTTTGGCATCCAAATGACTTAGCGGAATCAATATTAATTTATTCCCGAGCTGGTGTTTTTTTTTCTCTTTTTTTTGTTGGGGATCTGTTTGAAGTCAAAAGGAGGAGGAAGAAAATCTAATTAAACGCCTCAAGTCAAGGAGCCACTCAGGCGTATTTGCTGTAATTTAAGAATGTTGCCCGAGGCGAGAAGCGCTAATAATAAGCGCAACCAAAACCCACAATTCAAAAAATAATGTGAAACGCGTCACCCTCGCCGTACACAACCCGCCTTACCGTAGCTATTGTTATTTCTGGTCCATTTGAGCGCCACCGTGCGGAAAAACTAGCTGATAATCAACGCAGCTTTTCTTTACAAGGTTCGCGGTGGTGCTGGAGCCCAGCCCATCGCAGATAAACGCACACGGCTAAACAAGGATTTTCCGTTCCTTTCACTCACCGGGTCGACGTAGGGATTTTCCAGCAGGTCTCGGTAGAAAGCGCAACAGCCTTGACGCTCCATCTCGGAATTTTGCCCGGAGGCTTCCTGCGCGTCGCCGTCCTAGAAAGAGAGAGAGATAGAGAGATTAGCACGGTCACCATCGCGCTTTAAAAAGGTCCAGATTTAATGTGACGCACGTGCGGCGGGCGCAAGTAGCGCAGCGACTGCTTCCACCAGCGGTGGTCGCCCAGCGCGCTCAGGACGGCTTTGGTGGTGGTGCCGGTGGTGGCCAGAACTTCCATGGTTTTGGCCGTGGTGCGTTGGAGGAGGTGGCCCGGGGGGTGATCGCCAGGCGGCGCCATCTGTCGACAAATACTCGTCCAAAACCAACGCTACCCATTTCGGCGCCTCCCCTCGGTACTCACCGGAGCCGAGTCGCTGGCGTCGACGCCCTTGCCCTCGCCCTCGCCCACGTCCATCTGGCAGCCGACGGCCCGGTAGAGGACGCGGGTCCGCAGGTCCACGGAGGCCGCCAGGAGGGTTTGGATGCGGTCGGGCGGGCAGTGAGCCATGGAGAAGGCCAGGAGCTGACGCCGACCCTCCCAGTCGGCCAGCTCTTCGCAGCGGCCCAGCCGGCTGCACACGTCCCAGGCCGGAGCGTAACCTGGAAGGAGGCAATGTCATCGTTGGGCGTCGACTTTGGAGGGCCGGGCGAGGCGAGACACTCACCGGCGGCCATCAGGTCCTGACAGTGGACGTAGGAAGCCTTAAAGTCGGGCGCGTGGAGGGCCTGCTGGGCCAACAGCGTCAACACTTGGCCTTTGCGGGCGCCCTCGTCGTCCCCTACAAATAACAACAACATGTATTGTTGTTGAAAGATTTGTTAATAAAAGAAGGGAGTGAATATTGAGCAACTTGAACTTACCCGCCACCCGCAGAAGAGCCGCCAGGCTGAGCAGAGTGGTGGCCCGTTTGTAGGCGCTGGGGCAACAGGACACCACCTCCTCCACCAGAGACAAGCGCTCCCAACGTAGACGTACTACCAAAAACACAGAAAAAAAAGTGCTTAACAGATGTAGAAATGACAGCAAATTCAAAACTCCACAAGACTCTAATACTAGTTAACGATTGTATATTAGCTTGTAAATATTCAAAGTACCACCATGATAAAACCAATAAAAAAATTGTACTTGTAAAAGTGAGATAATACTAGGTTGTAGCTAAGCAAGCTAAGGGAGAAATGTCAACATAGCCTGTATGAACAATGGCGCCTTCTTGACCGTGCCTTTTGACACATCCCCCAAAAATGTGAATACAGTTGACGCTTTCCTCCTCGTCAATAGAAGACGGGCAAGCGGGCGGCGGGCGGCGGCGGGACAATGGCGTGGCCTTGGGCTATAGAAAATATCTGACAATCAGCGCATACAAACAAGCTTTTCTTGGCTTTACACAGCACCCCCCAGCACCCTCCCACACGTCGCATTTGCTCACAACACTCTGGCACGGCCGACGAAACAAAAAGACTCGGGGAAAATATTGGATCAAAACTCCCGCTTGGAGTGAAAAATATATCTGGACGCCGTCATTTATTGAACAAAGACAAGGCACAAAGGAAAGCTTTGGTTGACGGCCGCTGGTCCAATCGGCGTTACCTTGCAGCGGCAGGATGTTGACGCCAAAGTCCCCCAGCAAGGCCACGGCGTCGATCAGGTCCAGTTCCTCGCGGACGGCGGGGGGGCGCTCGCTGATGAGTTGCAGGCAACAGCTGAGGAAAACAAAAAAAACAATTATGCATCATGATAAATAAACATAGTCAAATGTAGCTAGTGCCATCTTCAAATACGGTAAATGTGTCATAGGTAGACCATTTTTTTTAGTGTTACAATTTTAGCTTGGCGGCCCGCCCGGTTTCTAAAGCCCAAAATAGGAGCGCTGCATTTGTGGACAATGACTTGATTCACTCATGCAGGAATGAGAGCGCCAAATCCATATTCCAGCTTTTTATGGCGCTGGGAAAAAAAGAGCGGCGATGAGATTGCATTTTGGAAAAGGAGCCGCCGCTTCCGCCGCCGCTCGGTGACGGCCAAATCTCACATTATTCAGATGAATGCCATCTGATGCCGACGTGGGGGAAACCATGCGTTTCCAACGGCGGCGACGGCACGTCGCGTAATTGCCGGGGAAATTGAATGATTTGGATGGAATTTGTTTGGCGGAAAGAGGGAATGATCACCGATGGATTAGAAAAAAAAACACGGCCATTTTGGGAGACGGCAGCCATTTTAGGTCAGCTTTACAATTTAACTCACCGGCCCAAGGCCATGCAGGGGTCGGCGGGGGCGGTGGAGGAGTTGAAGTACTCCCTGGCGGCGGCCAGCACCAGCTCCACGCTCTTGTCGTAGGCCACCTCCACGGGGGGGCCTTTACCCAGGAAGGACGGGGAGGCGGGGCCGTCGTGGCCTCCCTGAAAAAGGGTGGGGCGCGTTGAAGAATAAACATGGGGGTCTGGCGGCGTTGGCGACGTTACCTGGGAGCGCCGCATCAGCTGACCCGCCAGGCGCACGTTCTCCACCCGGCTGGAGCACAGCAGCGATTCCACAAAGATCTGTGGACGAGAACCATCAGATGTGGATGGTCAGAAGGATGGAACAAATAAATACATTGCTACAATCCTGACCTGATGGCACGTGTGCGGTCGCAGACACGTGTAGACGTTGCGCTGCATGTCCAGCAGGTCCTGGAGCAGAGCCTTCCACGCCGACTCGCTCGCCGGCGGCGTCCTGAAAAGAGGAGGAGATCCCGGGTCAAATCCCAGTCGTTACCCGTGAGCAAACGGCGGCGCTCTTACTTGCGTCCGGTGTGTCGACACAGCTTGACCATGAGCTGGCGGCCTTCTTCGGGGCTCTTCTCGCTCTTCCTCACGTAGGAGATGGGCTTGCGCAGGCCGTGTTTCTCCAGGACTTCCGCCACGCTGTCCACGGGGAACGCAAGACGCTATTTTAGTGCGGCGTACTGGAATGCCTTAGCTACTTCTTCACACAAGTCAAAATATGTGTTCGCCATTCCTCCACGACGTTGGGGAGTTTGGCCCCGAAGGGGGAGCCGGGAAGAAGTGACGCCAGCCACGGTGAAACGATTTTGAAAGCGCCCCGGGCCCTTTCCACGCCATGGGAGCCGAGCGGCTCCTTTGATCCAGGGCGACGCGGCGTGCTCGCGGAAGGAGATGTTAAAAGGTAGAAGTGCGCCGAGTTGAAAGCGCGCGCCTTCAGACGCTCCGGCAAATATTTTGCCACGGCTCCCGATGGACTCCCTCCCCCAGGGTGCCAGACGTCTTGGATTCGTTGGCCGCCCCGTCGAAAACACCCGCTTTCAACGAATTGGTCGCGTATTGACGACAACAGACATGTTCCCGATTGAAATGGACGTCTGCTCACCTGAGATGCTTCTCCAGTCGGTCCACTCGATCGTGCAGGGAGGAGGTCAGGTCCGTTTCGGGGCTGGAGGAGAACAAAGAGACGCTTTTAACCAGGGAGTTTGACTCATTTTTGGGGGGGAGGGCTCTTACCCAAAACCCCTTTGAGGAAGACACTCCAGCACGTCGTAGCAGAGGCCCAGCTGGTCGTCCCTCTCGCAGCCGTAGACGCACTCCAAGGCCACCAGCATCAGCTGGTCGGCGTCGCCAATCACCTTCTGCGGGCACTGCACACCCCAAAAAATCAATCTGCTTGGTTAGCCAGTTTTGGAGTCGCCCCCTGTGGAGCCGCCCACGTCTGAAGCACTTTCCGCATTTTATTTCAAGGCACCTTTCGAGACACTCAAGGACACTTGACAGTGGAATTTACCAGAAATGGAAATCAAAGTGGAGAAGAGTGCATTCTGTTTAGCGCCGTAACTGGCTGCCCCCCCCCCCCCCCCCCTTCTTTACCGGGCGGGCGGGCGGTTTGACTCACGGCGGGTTTGGAGTGCTGGAAAATGATGAGTGGCAAGGCCAAGTCGCGGCGGGCGGCGTCCAGCAGAAAGTGGCAGAGCAGACGCGCGGCGGCGCCCGCCTCCCGTCGCTCGCAGCGGTGCAGGAAGGGCAGCATCCACTGGAAGGCGTCTTTGGCGTAGCGCTCCTGGCTCGACTGCGTGGAAACGTTGGCCCATGCTCAATCTCCTTCTGTAGACTTTTTTTTTTTTGATCCCAATTCAACGTCCATGAAAAATGCTCTCACCTGATCCATGAGTAGGCGGAGCTTGTCGATGGGCTCCATCCGCCGCAGCTCCAGCAGCGTCAGGCCCGGGTGGCGTCGCGTCTCGTAGACCAGCGTCTCCATGGTGACCAGGTCGTCGCACAGCGCCTCCAGGCCGGGAATGTCGCGTTCCGTCCCCAGACGTACCAGCGACAGGGCGCAGTCCACCTGCGACAAACGCCGCGACCGTTAAACTCGGTGAAATGTGCCAAATGTCAAAGTTCTTGAAATTGTTCCAATAACAGAAAGACTTTCATCCTTAAAAAAAAAATGAGTGCACAAAACAGCTTATTTTTATGACATGCCACCATCCAATTAAAAAAAGCCTCATAACAGGCCCATAAAATCTAAAGTCAAATTCAATGCGGTGAAGGTTTGGAGCTCAAAGCATCTCCGGGTGGAGGGCAAAGCATCAAGGGACCGACCGAGGATCTCTGGGGCCTCCCGCAGCCAATCGGCAACCGGCGAGGCGAGTGGGGGTCTAATTAGGAGGGACGCCAAAAAAATTAAAAGAGAAGGAAAAATTCCTGGAGATGAAGAAGGAAGGCCTGGCACTTATCGCGTCTTGGTCTCCAGAGGAGATTCCCTGCTGGAAGCCTGGAAAATGAAAAAGCCCCCCCCCACCCCAATCTCCACTCGGAGGAGCCAATGGCAGCCATTTTGAAGCATTTTTCCAGTATTTCGAGGGTTGCACTCTACAATGTAACAAGGGGGAAAAATGAGCCAATAAGAGAATAGACTCTTCTTCAAAAAAGTCTGTACTTTCTTTAAAAGACAAAATGAGACAAAAAGGCCCACCTGCTGGTAATTGTGCAGAAGGAAGGAAGAAATAGAACAATGACTCATTTCATTAAAACAATATATATTTAGTATTCATTAAGATAAATTACGTTTAAAGATGTAAATGAACCAATAAAATGAAGAACTAGAGAATAGCAAACAAACCAACATATTCAATTATTGAGCAACACTGCATCGTCAAAACAATAAGTAAGCAAACGGATCTAATTAAAAAACTAAAAAGCAATAATAATAATAAGAGAAGATGAATGATTTAATAATACATACAAGGAAGATAAAATCTAATAATAAAGCATATGAAAATGGCGTACCTGTCGGGAGCACGATTCAATCTCCCCCGCGCGACTGCAGTACCAGTCGGACAGGAGGTTCGCGGAGGGCGCCGCTCCCCGGAAGCGCAGCAGCTCCGGGGCGTCCTCGTACAGCGGGGCGTCGTCCTCAGACGGCTCTTGTCCCGACGCCGCCCTGGGTGGGAAAAAAAGGAAGTGTCCTCCCATGTGGATGGCGCTCCAAAAAAGGCCCGACTCACCTGCACCGTTCCGACTCGCACCAGTCGCTCTCCCGGTGCCTGCGCTCGTCCCAGGCGATGAGCGAGCGCTCGCCTCGCTCGTCCACGCTGCCCACAAAAAAAGAAAAAAAAAGTCAATTTACCGCGTCATGGTATAACGCCCGTTGGCCATTTTTATGCACCGGGCGCTTTGACGACTCCAATTTAGGGGGCGGCGTTAACGACGCTCGACCGTGCCGTCCGTGGCCGCTTTACTAGACGTGTTTACTTTGGCCGGGAAAACAAATAACGGCCACACTCAAAGGCTGCCGCGTGCCGCTTCGTAAAAGGCTACGCTCTCGTAAAAAAAAGCCAGGAAATCAAACGAGGGAGGAAGCCGTGGCTTTTCCCACTCGTTAAGAACCGCCGCCGTGCCTTCAAAAGGTGACCGAAAAAATCAACTGGAGGCGACCAAGGAACACAAAGTGACACAGAGATGCCCTCAAATACACCAAATGGATTAGCTATGGCGCCTCCGATTTCTCCAACAAAAAATAAATATTGCATGTATGTGTAAATAGCTACCAGGCCTCGGGCAGCAAGACGGTGTACTCGTGCGGCGACGTGGTCTCGGGAAAGTTGGACAGGATGGCCAGCCGGTGTGGGAGCAGTTGAGCGCCGTGATACGTGAACAGGATGTCCAGAGCTTGGACGTTGCTCTCCTGCAAGACAAGAATTTTTGGAATTTTTATTTTCCTTCTCCGCCACAAGACAATTTCTCGTCCATTTTCCACTCTTCTCACCCTGGCGTAATTCCGAGCCGACAGGACGATATTCTGGCTGCGGAAGGTCTTGAAGAAGCGGGCGTCGTATTTCTGCTCGGCGGCGTGGGGTCCGCCCAGGATCTCCTGTGGGCCAGAGATGGCGTCAAGGTACTGCACTTCATTTGCGTGCCATTAGTCGGAATAAATCACTCTGCAATTATCCCACAATCTCAAATCAGTGTGTATTTCGCCTGAGATCCGTCTGAAATTCGTGTGCCGTGGGTTTGAGATCGATTCCCAATAGAAATTGTAGTTTGAACGAATTTCCACCCGGAAATATGCCGGCATAAAATAACAAAATCAAATGGATATCAAGCGGGAGCGTGGAGATTGCGGCCGAGGAAACGGCGGCGAATTTGCGGCAAGATGAGATTTCGAGCGGCGGAGATAGAGCTCGCTCCAACGGGCATCGTCATGGTAACGCCGCCGTTCTCGCCGCCGGTCTATGAATATCATATGAAGGGGGTTTTAGCCTCCAAAATAATAGCCTGGCTTGTGTGGGAAAATGCCCTCCATTAATAAATGAAGGGGGGGAATTAGATATTTTACACTATACTAAGTAGAGGGGCCTAGTCAAGAAATAATAAAGAAATTGATGTGGTACCTCATACGTGGCCAACCTGTCCAGGTAGGACAGCAGCTTGAGTCGATTCCGGCACAACTCCTTCTGCTCCAGGGTCAAGCTGAAAGACAAACATTGGCCTTTTCATTCTTTTCTTTTTCCCTTTTCAGCCTTCTAAAGAGCGCGACGTAAGCGTTCAAGAGCATTTCAGCGTCCCAACGCGGGTCCATTTCTGCAAAAACCTGTAATCCCGGCGGTGGAACCACTCCAAGATTGCGGCAAAGCGGCGTGATGACCCCCACGGAGCTGACCCGTCTTAATCCCCTCATTTTTGACGTGCCCTTTTTAATGCCGACCTGCTCGATACCTAGCCATTTGTATATAACGGCAATTTACTTACAAAGGAATTAGCAAGAGAATTATAATCCATGTGGGCCCGGCGCCAAGGCAACGTTGGCGGGAAGAAGGCAATTCATTACGGCCTCCAGTCATTTGTTTCAATGGGATTTTCTTTTTGGGAAGACGAACGGCGGCGTCCCGAGAGCGCCAACCTCCGCTGCCGTTCCTTCAAATGAGGGTTAACGGTCTTAAAGGAAAAAAAAGACGCAGAGAGAGATGCATTTTTAAGCAGCGGCGTTCATTAGCGTAAATGCTGCGGTTTTGCACCTTTCCCCAGCTTTAGCGCACGGGAGGTAATTAGTGGCCGCTGAAGGCGTTTTCATTAGTCTTTCCCCGGGCGCTTAACAACAAAGGCATAAATTACAGCCAGATGATTAGCCGCTAATCTGCGCTAGCGCCACCGCTAATGTCCCCTCCGCCTCCCCCAAACTCATCAAAGCGTTATTGGGAAAAAGGCGGAGGGTTCGCTCCCGTCTTTCCTCCCACGCCGCGGGCGGGGGGGGTGAAAATGAACGACCTGTTGGTTGCACAAAATCAGATTGGCATTTGAAGAAAAAGGGAGTGTTCCGACCTGCCAAAGTCCAGCATTGCCAGCAGCTCCCGCCTCCTGCCGGCCTCTCTCTCCGCCTCCACCCGGAGCTCCTCGTCCTCCGAGAGGTCCTGGTAGGGGGCGTCGTCCAGGTCCAGGTCGCCCGGGGCCACGAAGCGTCCGGCGTCCTCCCCCTTGCCGATGGCGAGCAGGGCCTCGGGTTGGGTGCCCTTCAGGCCGTACTGCAGCAGCTCCTTGGCCGCGTCCACGTTCTCCGGGACGCGTTCCACGCACTCGTGGAGGACCCAAGAGCGCTTGCGGATCTTGCTCTGCTCGGGAAGGAGAGGAAAAGGGGGTTGAGGTTAGGGCCCTGAGCGCCAAACCCACGGCGGGCACTAACCAGGTAATCTTGGATGGAGGCCACGCTGACGGCGCTCTTCCTCCACTGCCTCTGGTAGACCAGGTCCGAGTCCAGGTCGTACGCTCGGGCCAGAGACAAGGCCTCGCCGTATTCTTCGTTGTCGATCTGCACATCCAAATGAATAGCCATATTTATTAAAACGCCCAATGCGGGCTAATGAGGAAGGACGCGTTACCTTCCTTAGCCTAAACCTAAGTCATGCTACGGTCAGTGGCAGGTAAAGAAAAACTATTCTAAGCATCAGCCTTCAAAGTTCTCCTGTAAACAAGCGGCTGAATTGCCAAGCGGGGTCCTATCGCGGCCTTGAAAACCATTTGATTGGACAATAGCCAGCCCACGCGTGCACGCATTCTACCGCCGTGTGGGAGGGAGTACAAAGCGCCACATTAGCCAGTCTGCTCCCTCCGCGCTTCCTCCGGGGCCGAGAGAAGCCGGCGCGGTTAAAGCTGTCGTGGGAGCGCATCGGAAAAAAAAAATACAAAATGGCGCCACCGCTCCCTCGGGCGCCGTCTCGCTGGGTCCGGCTAATGAAAATGTTGGCAGCGCCGGCGGCGGCGCAAAGGTCCCGGGGCGGCCCGTGCCGATAAAACAGGTGACTGTACCTTTAAGCCTTCATTTAGATCGACTACTCCACCAAACAAACAAATGTGATGTTTTTGATTAAACGCAGTCGAGCGTACGGCGTTGGGTCTGCGGCAAAAACACCAACGCGTTCCCGAGGCTGGGCAACAATGACAAACGAGCGCTAAGCGCCCGCCGTCGGAAGCCGCGACCAAGACTAATGGCCTCCGACCACGGCGAAGGAGCCTCGTAAAAATGACGGATGGCTGGGCGACGCTCAAACTTGGAGGGCTTTTCCAAAAGAAAAAGGAAAAAATACAGCAGACGCAAAATTTGAAATCCTACCTTTCTCTGGTAGAGTTCCTCGGGCGTGGTGGAGCGCAGGCTAATCAGCCGGTAGTTCTTGAGGACGGTGCGAGGACGCTTGCGCGGCGGCGCAAAGCGCTCCATCTCCGTCACAAAGTACAAGCCCCGCTTGAGGTAGCCAAAGTAGCGGGCCTTGGCCGACGACTCGTCGTCCGAGTCAGAGTCGTCGCCGCCGTCTTCGTCTTCCTCGCCCGGGTGGCTCTCCGGGCGGCCGCGTTTCTGGGCGAGCTTCACCTCGCACTGGGAGGGAGAAGAAGAAAAAAAAGGAGAAAATACTTTAGTATATACTAATTCCTCAATCAACGCATTTGATTTGTGAAGATATATTTTTCCATTTTGTTTTCAAGACATTTTTACACATTTTTTCTAATAAGAACAGTCAATATTTTTGACTGCTTTTTAACTGGGACAGAAAAAAAATCCCAATTTTTGTGATCCCCGTTCAAGACGGCGACGATGATCTTTTTAACGATTAGCCCCCAAAAAAGGAGCACCATTTCTGTGCCAGCTCAGAAGATGACAAAATGGGGCTGAAGGAAAAAAAATGTCATTTTCCCATTTTCATCTTTTGGGACGCCATCTGCATGTACAAGAGCGCAGAGCGAGCGGGGCTGATGAAACTTTCCCAAAAAGTTCCGAAATCTCTCCTTCTCGACGCCAGAACAAGATTAAACTGTGTAGTAAGAGAGGAGGGGAATAACACTCAAGCTTCTTGTCATATCCGGGGAGACCAAATTATAGATGTGGATTTCATCACAACGCACCATGGCCAACATCATTTGACTAATAGACCCCCGAACCTCAAACGGACGACTGTATCTATTTTGGAAGAAAGATTTGGACCAACATTTTAATGTGGTTCATCAAACAAAAAATGGCTGCACGTGACCTACACGTGAAGCATATATTGTGTCTGTACATTTAAGAGGGTTGTCCCCCCCCGCCACCAGGCGGCAGCACTAATATACCTCCAGGCTGAGAAATCCCCCGTCGTGGGCGGCCGTCACCCGGGGCGAGGTCTCCAGCCACTCGCAGGATTTGCCCAACAGGTTGCGTAGGTCGCGCACGGACGAGACGGCGAGGGCGCCCGAGCAGCGCGCCAGGATCAGCGCGTTTTGGCTCCACCAGTTGACGTCCACCAAGGGCCGGTAGCGCTCCTTGTCTAAAAAGAAAATAAAGAAATAAATAAAAAAAGAAAGAAACTGAGACGGCTCCCCGCCGGCAGCTGAAATATACCTTTTATTTTCTTCCTCTTCTCCAGCGAGCTTTTCCACTCGGGATTGAGCTCCTCAAATCCTGGCTGCGGGGGCGGCGCGCACAAAAGATGGAGATTAATCTGGTCGCCCCCTTTACGTTTAGGGGGAGAATTTACGGCTTCTAAAAAAAGAGCCTGGCCTGACGCGACGCATGCAACCAAGCGGAACGGATGCTAGCGCGCGTAGCCAAATAAGTACGTTAGCCAGAGCTCTAGAACTAGCTAAAAAAAACAAAAAAAAAATGCAACGACCAAAAGAATGATAAGAAAAATGTGTTATCTCGTTACTAATGATTAAAACCAGATGAGGCACACGTGTGTGTGTGTGTGTCCCAATGAATTCAACTACCCCCCCCCCTCTCACCTGTTGTTCCGGCTCCCACGCCGCCCTGCGGCGAAGCGAGGGCACGTCCCAGAGCGACAGGCGACCCGAGAAGTGGACCACGGCCAGCAGCGTCCCGTCGGGGCTCAGGCTCATGCGGAAGACGCCGTCCTGTGGCGGGGGCCAGAGCTGAGGCGAATCGTCCCCCCAGAGCGAGGATGAGCCGGGCCAGAAACGTTACCTTTTCGTCTCCTCGTCTGCCAAAGAGCCGCAGGCCGGGCATCCTCAGGAAATTTCGCTTCTGGCTCTGATGGCGCAGAAAGGACAAGGGGCCAGGTGGTGGATTTAGAAAAGGACATGTTACAAGTCAGGACCAGTGAATGGGAAATTGCCCATGGAAATCAATGCAATAAGAGTTTTTAGTAGGAAGGAAAAAAGAAAAATCGTACCGGGTGGACGTCGTCCTGGTAGCCGGTGACCTGCTTGTAGTGGGGGGAGGCGGACAGCGCCCTCCACGCGCTCAGGCCGCAGGAGCCCGCCTCGGAGCCGCCGTCGTCTCCCGTGGGGCGGCCGGCCACCAGCAGCAGTCTGCCCAGAGCGCCTGCTTAGTCGCCGGTATGTATGCTACCGGAATGGCCATTCCACAGTCACTTCATCTTGTTGACTTACCGGTGGCCCGGGTGGTAAACGGCCGCCGTGACGCCGTGCGGGTGGTGGGCGGAGAAACTGAAGGTGTGGTTTTCCTGGACGTTCTGAGTGGTACCCACGCTGTTAAACCAAAAAAAGGAGACGACAATTGGCAAAGGCATCTTTTTTGCTAACAAACAAAAATGAATCGGAAAAACTCACCTGACCAAGTAGCTCTTGAGGCCACCCCCAAACGTGATGACGAGCAGTTCGGCCGACCACTGGGCGCTGCCCGTGTACTCCAGGAAGATGAGGCCGGCTACCGCCGAGCTGAAATCGCCGGGGAAACTCGGCGCCTAGCCGGCAGGGAGGAGGAGGAGACGTCAATGGCGGCCAAAGGAAGAAAGGCTAAGGCCCGGCGACGGGTGGCTTACCGGCGGGATGACAAACAGCTCGCTGCCCACCAGGTCGAAGAGGCGCACGGTGCCCGTGCTGTCGGCGAAGGCCAGCAGGGCGCAGTGATGACTCCAGGCTACGCCACGCCATTGGGGGTTGGGGTCCTTTGGCACTGGAGGACGAGAACCAACAGACAAGCGTCATCCTAACGACCCGAGGCCCTTTAAAAAAAAGCTACAGGCTTCTACATTTCTTTAATTAAAAGGGTTTTAGGAACCCATTTTATAAAGCATCACTGCTACCTGGTGGCCAATAGCGATACTGCAGGCTATTAAAAGCTGTGCTTTTTTAAAGCTTGTTAGGCAAAGATGCTCACAAAGCTAAAAAATAAAAACAGGTTTGAGAAAAAAAATTACATGTAAATAGAACATAAACGGAATAACTGTTGAGTCATAATTCTGTTATAGGTCATACATTCCAACAATTTCCCTTTTATAAAATTTGAACCATCTTCTACACTTGAAAAATTCCATTATTAATAATATACCGAAGCAAGTCATTTGGATATATTATTAATCTTCTTTGAAATATATAAAAAGGGTCCACTTTTGGCTGACTTTGAATTGCCATCCATTATAAACCACGCGGAGACTTTTTGTTTTGTAATCATCATCCGGGCGGAATATGATACGGTGGCAATTTCCACGCCGTCATCCCCCATCAAAGTGGAATATGTATTTCTTTATGGGGGATTTGCTTTGAACAGCCGCTTCTCTTGTCGTTTTGGTGTCACGCCGCACGTCGGCTCGGATGACACGGGGCTGTTGAGCAGCGATAAAGCCGGCTTCTTTACATCGGCGCCGGCTTTCCCTCCCCCGACTCGCGCCCACGCAAGCATCCTATTTTCCGCCGGCCCCGTCCGTAAAAAAAAAAAGTCATTGATGTGGAAATGGAGCCCTCTCGCTGTTGCGGAGGAGGCAGGGCGGAAAGGGAAGAAGCGAGCACAACCGGAAGGATGCATGCAGCTGCCATTGACGGCGCTAGACGTCCAAAGTATTTGGACTGTTACGGGCCAACGCCATCCATGGCAGAAAACGAGTCTTACCTTGACACTTTCCAACGACAGATCCAAATTCATCTCTCGCAGACCTGCAAAGATGAATAAATGTTAAAATATTTTGATATATACAAAAGAAATGTTTGTAAATCAGCGTTTCGGGAATATCTTGCACGATTTCCGTATGGAGTCAAATTTTGTGTCTGTATACGAGTGGTTTTACTGATATAAACAATTAGCTGCACTACCACTTGCGTCCATTCGTCGGCTGCCTTGCGAAACCGGGTTTGGACACAGGAGGGCGTGGTTTCCCCGCTCAAGGCCTGCATTGAGTGCTATACCACATCTTTTGAATGTATTTTTCGTATATAGAATGCTGCATTTAAGCAGGTCTGGACTGAATCAGGTGTGCAATAAAAACTGAGAAAACCATGGCCATATGCTTTTCAAAAATCCAATATTGAGTGTATTTTAGTTACCTGATCTCAACACACTGGTCCTGAACCACCGCCAGGAGTTTGCCGTTACTGTCCGCAAAAAAAATAAAATAAAAATGATTTACCCTGAAGGGAGAGATGTAATTGACATGCGGCATCACGTACCTAGCAAGCGCCAACTGCCATCCCATCTGTTTATTCACCAGATGTAGAAGAGCGGGTGGCAGAGACGAACTGGAGGGGCTGGAATTAAAAAACACATTAACTCATTGGCTGGTTGCACTAGTGACAATCGACATCCAATCCAGTGAATGTCAAATGAGTTATTTGTGTTTTTGAGAGAAAGAAAGGCTACTTTGTCTGAGATTCATTCAAAAAAACTACATTTTAGCATAGTAAAAAGTGGATTATCCTAAAAGTGGTAGATTGGCTGTCTACAACATCTGTCCAAGCAGCGTTTGACTTTTGGGAACAATAACCTTACCTGTACCACAAATATTGCAGGATGAGACGAAATGGGCCTAAAAGAAATGCATCCATCAGCATAATAAAACACAAACAACTTATTTTACCAGCAAACCAAATGAGCCAAACATTGAAATGGCTTCACTTTACGTCTCTTACCCGTCAGTGTTTTTGCCACAAGGGATGTGTTTTGGTCTTTTTGGCCTCGTACCTGCAAAAAAAGACGTTTTGCGTCAATTCCCATATCAAAACTTTTTTTTCACTAATGCCTTGCCATTGATAACAAAGTAATTGACGACCAAATGAATATACGCAAAACTTTGTCTTACCTTCGTAAAGGTAGTAATTATTGTCGTATAATTGTTATTCTTTATATTTTTGGACATTAAAATGTTAGTAGTTTTGAGTTTAAAAAAGAACCACTTCTTTGGACTCACTCGTTATATTTATTTTTTTCAAAATGTATAAACTAGGCAAAAAAAAAAAACATTATTTAAACATTAATGGCCAAAAGCACCTCTCCTATTTGTTTCTTTGTGAATTCATATGTAATCACCAGTCATTACAATGAAGCGAGTAGGGGCATTTAATCAACTTACTTGGTCAACTCATTGAACGCCAAGAAATACAACAGCGTGTCACGTAAAACACAATAATTTAAACAAGTAATTGTCATTCTACAAATATATTCATTATTAGTAATTATCAGTGTTTTAATCAACAATTGCCAGTAGTGGACAAGCAGTCATGTCGGCTGCGGGTCCACGTCACTGACTATTTTCCAACTTACGCAGGCACAAAGACGAAAAACGCAAGTAAATGGCACGAATAACAAATGTTAGCCGACTAACCTGGGTGTCGGTTTCCGGAGGCCATTCGTTAATAACGAGTAAATCGTATAAAATGTTCTCTTCTTCGCCTTCGAGCAAACTATCCTGCGCCATGTTTACTGAAAAGGCCACCTGTCACAGATAGTTACGGCAACTCGCGCGGGATAGAAAACTCTACCATCGTGCCTATTGCTCTAGAAAGCTACGCGTGAATACGGCACGGCCATCTTGCGTCGGGAGAATGTGTGGTTATGTCATGTTTATTAAAAAAAAACAAGCCGAGTGAAAATGTAACAATTGAGAAACTACAATTATTGTTTACGTTTTACCGATAGAATCATTTAACACACATTACTTTGATCATATAAAAACATAAATGCAATAATAATCAATACAATGTTGCAATTTTCTAACAACTACTTTTGCGTACTTTAATGGTTTTTAGTTCATTATTTAAATGAAAAATATACAGTATAGCGGTCACTAGGTAAAACCTTTTCCTAATATTTCCCTCGTTATTGTATGAAATGTTATCGATAAAGTAGCTTTTACTAAAACGGAACTTTAACGGTTTTGTTTCTTTTCGAATCTCTTTTAAATGCTGCACTGAGTATCCACTTTGCTTTGCCCACTTCCGTCGAACGCAATAATGGCAGCCTTTTCTGGTGAGATTTTCGTCAAACATCGCCACGAAATTAACGTGACATCTTTTACCAAGTTAATTAAATTGTAAATCAACATTATTTTCCGCAGAAATGGGCGTCATGGCCGAAATTGCGCAAGCTGTGGAAGAAATGGACTGGCTGTAAGTCACTTGCTCGTATCTACGTAGCCTTGGATGTCAGGTTAATACGTTTAACTTGTATATTATGCCTTTTTAACACTAGCCTTCCTACTGACATCCAAGCGGAATCCATTCCGCTGATCCTCGGTGGTGGAGATGTTCTCATGGTGAGTTTGTCAATATCTGGCAGTGTTGATTAGATGGAATACTATTTTTTCCCATTTTTCTTGAAGGCAGCAGAAACGGGTAGCGGTAAAACGGGGGTGAGTATCGAACAAACGACAACATTGAAAGACAATTTCAGGATGAAATAGAACGTATTGTTATTGTCAGGCTTTTAGCATTCCTGTAATTCAAATTGTACACGAAACGCTGACCGATCAGCAGCAAGGCAAGAAAGGCAGAGCCAACATTAAAGCAGGGGGCACTGGTGAGCATGTCTGCTTCAATGGCTTAAAAAAAGTAGTTTTTTATGCTTACCTTGCATCTTCTTTGGCAGTCCTCAACAATTGGCAGATGAACCCTTACGATCGGAGCCCCGCCTTTGGTAAAAGAAATCAAAATAAAAAGTGAATTAGTACAAATATGATGACTTTGTTATTGTTTTTTTCCCAGCTATCGGCCCCGACGGTTTGTGTTGCCAGAGCCGAGAGTTCAAGGAATGGCACGGGTCACGCTCCACAAAGGCCGTTTTTAAAGGTGACAACCTCAGAGCTCAAAAGGGGACAGAAAATAGTTGTAATTGTGTACTACAGAAACATTATTTCACTTACAATTTAGCTGAAAACATGAAATTGATGCATGTCATGTACTAAAGGATAGATCTGAGTTCAACTATGTATGTTATGTTGAAAACAGGCAAGTACTACTACGAGGTCTCCTGCCACGACCAGGGGTTGTGTCGCATTGGATGGTCCACCAGCCAGGCAGCTCTGGACTTGGGTAGGTGCCTACCTTTTTTACCATTAAAAAAGAAACATGTATTTGATGACTGCTTTTCTTTTCTAGGAACCGACAAGTACGGCTTTGGTTACGGAGGAACTGGCAAGAAATCCAACAACAAGCAGTTTGACAGCTATGGCGAGGTCAATATACAACTTTAAGACAAAAGCAAACTTGCATTGCCTTAAAAAAATCATTGGGTAAGACATAAACCATTTTTTTCCTCTTTTTACAGGAGTTCACCATGCACGACACCATCGGATGCTACCTCGACCTGGACAAAGGCCAAATTTCATTCTCCAAAAATGGTAGGATTATGATCAGTGGCGCTTATTTTTCAGGTATGGAATTAATGGCCTGTTTTATTGGAATGAACCAGGCAACGATTTGGATGTGGCGTTCGAGATCCCTCCCAACATCCAAAATCAGCCCTTTTTTGCTTCCTGCGTTCTCAAGGTAGCGTTTGTAATCACAAAGTACATCAACGTCCAATTGGTGACCATGTGTTTCCCGACAGAACGCGGAACTCAAGTTCAACTTTGGCGGCGAGGACTTTAAGCACCCGCCCAAGAGCGGCTTTTCCGCCTTGAATAAGGCGCCGGACGCTCACACGGTCAAGTCTTCGCAGACCGGTCGGTGGCTTTTAATTGTCCCTGACACCAGTAAAGAGTTGGAGGAAAAACTTTCTTTTTTTATTTTTAAGGCGGCGCCAAAGTGAGTCAGGCCAAAAGCTCGGCCAACTCTCCCAAAGCGCTGATCATCGAGCCGTCCAAGGAGTTGGCCGAGCAGACCCTCAACAACGTTTCGCAGTGCAAGAAATACGTGGTGGACCCTAAGCTCAGGTACAATGCAAATACAGTACAGAATAGGGAATATCCTATAAAAGTCCTTTTTATTTTGGCATGAGATTGCAAAAATATATATTTGAATAGTATAGCATATGTCTTTTTTTATTTGGCTCGCAGGGAACTGCTGGTGATCGGCGGTGTGGCCGCCAAGGAGCAAATGGCTGCCCTGGAGCAAGGCGTACGTTACCCCGAGTGAACTCACCTATGCCGGCCGTCTTTTCCACCGTGTGGTCTCCCCTCAGGTGGACATTGTGGTGGGGACGCCCGGTCGTTTGGATGACCTGATCTCCACGGGGAAGCTGAGCCTGTCCCAAGTCCGCTTTCTGGTCCTAGACGAATGCGTAAGCGTTAGAGTCAAAGTAGAACGGTAAACTTGTCATGGCGGCGTCCCGTAATTGTTTTTTTTTTTTCCCCGGTGTCCAGGACGGCCTTCTGTCGGCCGGCTACACGGACTTCATCAACAGAATTCACGGTCAGATCCCGCAAGTCACATCTGATGGAAAACGCCTGCAGGTATTTTTAAGAGCTAAGACCAATAATTCCAGTCTTTTTTTTTAGAGACGATTAAAACGGGAAAGCACGTTTACAGTAGTTGTAGCTGAATTTCAAAAGACAGTTGCAAATGAATTTTTTAGGTGATCGTGTGCTCTGCGACGCTGCACTCGTTCGACGTGAAAAAATTGTCAGAGCGCATCATGCACTTCCCCACCTGGGTGGACCTGAAGGGCGAGGACTCGGTGCCCGAGACGGTGCACCACGTGGTGGTGCCGGTGGACCCCAAGGCCGACCGCCTCTGGGAGCGCCTGGGCAAGAACCACATTAAGGTCAGCCCACCGACCTGGCGTCCACCCCCCCCCAATCGTCTGACCGGCCCGTCGTTGCGCTTCAGACGGACGAGGTCCACGCCAAGGACGACGTGAGGGCGGGCGGCCACTCGGCAGAAATGTGGTCGGAGGCCATAAAGGTGCTGAAAGGCGAGTACGCCGTCAGGGCCATCAAAGAGCACAAAATGGACCAGGCCATCGTCTTCTGCCGCACCAAAATCGACTGTGACAACATGGAGCTCTACTTTGTCCGACAGGGAGGAGGTCAGTACTTTCAACGGGAACTTTATTTTCACCGCCAATAGGAGGACACTAAATGTTTTGTTTTCCCGAAGGCCCCGACAGTAAAAACCACCAGTTCTCCTGCGTCTGTCTCCATGGCGATCGCAAGCCCCAAGAGAGGAAGAGCAACTTGGACCGTTTCAAGGTGGAAGAAAAACTTTTTTATTTTCTCTCTTCGTATTTTTAAATGACCTACTGAAATTGGGACTCACCTTTTGTCGGCAGAGGAAGGAAGTCCGGCTTCTGATCTGCACCGACGTGGCCGCCAGAGGGATTGACATCCGCGGCGTTCCCTATGGTAAAATACACTTATCAGGATCAAAATGCAAACATTTGACATTTTTTTATTTATATAAATATATGCTTTTTTCATCAGTGATTAACGTGACTCTGCCGGACGAGAAGCAGAACTACGTGCATCGAATCGGCAGAGTGGGTCGAGCGGAGAGGTGAGCTCCAAAAGCCGGCGGCGTGCTGCTAGCCTCTAAGCTAACGTTCGTTTAACCCCGCAGGATGGGCTTGGCCATCTCTCTGGTGGCCATGGAGAAAGAGAAGGTCTGTTTTTCTGTTTCTCCGTTTGCCCAAATACTTCTCGGGTACTCACTTGGGGGTGGGACTCTTGCAGGTGTGGTACCACGTCTGCGCCAACCGGGGCAGAGGCTGCTACAACACCCGACTCAAGCAGGAGGGCGGCTGCACCATCTGGTACAACGAGAAAGAGGTGAGCGATGGCGGTGGAAACGGCGCTCGGCGGATGCTCGACTCACCTCTCTGTTTTTGGTCATGCCAGCTCCTGTCGGAAATCGAGGAACACCTCAAGTGCACCATCACCCAGTGCGAGCCCGACATCAAGGTCCCCCTGGACGACTTTGACGGGAAGGTGACTTACGGGCAGCGCAAGACTTTGGGAGGTAAACTTTTTGGCGCCTCAGTCGAAACCTAAGGAAAAAAAGTATACCCGGTTGAGATTGGTCTTTGTGGTCAGGTGGCAACTACAAGGGCCACGTGGACGTGCTGGCCCCGACGGTGCAAGAGCTGTCCAACCTGGAGCGAGAGGCCCAGACGTCGTTTCTCCAACTGGGTTACCTGCCCAACCAGCTCTTCAAAGCCTTCTGATGGATGCTTGCAGAAAAACAACCATACGAGAACATAAGAGTTATTTCCATGTCTACGTTTTGAAATAAACTGTGGCGGCTTCTCACCTGCGAGTCTTCTTTCCTTCCATTGATGGGGATAAATGTCCAATCTGTTCAGAGAATATAAAGCATTAGACTAATAATATAATTACAATAAAAGCATTCAATTTGTAATTATGAATTCTTTACTTGCTATTGTCACCTAATTTTTATAAATCATTTACATTTTTAAATGTAGTTAATTTAAAAAGTTCTATAGTTTATATACGTAAATTCTTTCAATTCTTCTTTCCGTTTGAACATTGAATTCTAACTAAAATATTTCCAAGTCATTCAAAAGCATTTCTCGCGAACGCCACTGACTCAAAATGGCCGACAAGTGCCAGCGACCGTCCCCAGTAGCGATAAGAGCGCCAGTTCCGCGTTGGGTTTGAAAGTCTCAGCCGGAAGCTGATTTGTAAATGACTTCCTGCCGCCCCGCCCCTCCTGCTACACAAACTCGGTGGGTCCCGCCCTCCTTCCTTAATTTCCTTTGCTTTCCTTCCTCCTCCGCCTCCTCCTCCCGCTCCTCCTTCTACTGTAGCAAATTGGACGTCTTGTCAAGCGGCCGTTTCTTCGCAACAGGTAAATAAGACGCTATCCGCGGATAATTGCGCGCTTTGCTATTAATTGAATCGCCAGCAACGATGACAGCTTGGTTAGCGTGATCACGCCTAGACAGATATTAACACTCTTTTTCTTTTTTTTTAAAAAGACGCCTGAAGCCTGTCACTTTTCTATTTAAAAAATACTGTTTTGTTTTGTAGTCTGGCTTTATTGTCAGAGTCAACAAAGATGGATGAGCGTGCCTTTTCTTCCATCTGCCAGGGTTGGGAAATTAAAAAAATGACATCAATTTAGGCAGCCTTCAAAAACCGTATTACATACTATATTTAAACTACAAGAAGCCATACAATGTCATAAATACGTTTCAACTGGGATGGCTGGAATTGACACTGCCATGGACGTCTGTGGACGTCCAATCCCATTTGACCGGTGCGGATGTATGTCATTTTAGGAGTGCTGTCAAATTTCGTAAGGCTTTCGTGCAGGGATTCTGAATTTTATGAAATATTTTTTTTCCCAGCCCTGCACAGTATTTGTATACGCTACACAGTAGTATGTGTTGTGGTAGTTGGCAAATTGTGCATTATTAATGTAACGATGGCTGTTCGTGGAAGCCAGAGAGTTAGTAACATTGATCTGATCATTTAGATTTGCAGCAGTCAATCATTCATTTTCCATTATCCTTACAAGGCTTGCGGGGGTGCTTGAGCCTATCCCACCCTGAATGTGTCGGCCAGCCAATCGCAGGGTACAATGAAACAGACAACCATATTCTGGGGATGTGGGAGGGAACAGAATTACTCACGGAAAACCTACGCAAGCCTGGGAAAAAAAAATGCAGACCCACCTGGAATTGAACCCAGAATTCTAACCACTCCCCCGTAGCGAATGTTTTTTTTTCCCTTCCTAAAAAGAAACAGTCGTCCCATTGTAGTTGTGTAGCATTTACCTCGAGAGGAAGCCATGCCATGCAAGCAAAGATGTCCTATTCACCGCCAGATGATCCTCAACGTCTACTTCCTCCAACGGCGGCACGATGGGGCAAAGAGAAAAGAAGGGAAAGGAAGGGAAGGTGAATGAATGAATGAGCTCACGTTAGGGCACAAACACAGGCTTCTTTCTTTGCCGGCCTTATGCGCGAGGCAGGTCTCACTGGACACACTGGCGCATTGAAAGGCGCAGGTGGTCAGGGTCGCCGCCACGCTTGCGTCTTTGACCCGCCGTCCATGCCAGGAGTCGGGCCGCCGATCCCCAATGGGTCGGACGTCCGCTTGCCGTAAACTCGTCGGCGGGCGGGAGAGAGAATGTTAGTTTTCAGACTTCAGACTTATTTAAAAAAAAAAGAAGTTAATACAAATCAAATGTAAAAAAAAAAGAGGACAGAATTTCCTGGTATTTTGAACTTTTATTTTGTTAGTAAAAAAAATGAGAAGTACAAAAGTAGGGTAAGATTTCCTGGTTGAAACCAAAAGTGTGAGTGTGCGGGTATTTGACACCGCTGACGACAAGGCACCCTCGGGTGTAAAAATTGTTTGTGGAGCGGGGTGGATACCGACCCATGCTTTGTTTGCGCAAAAAGAAGCAAGGACAAACATACCTTGACTTCCAACTTTCCAATCCTTCCTTCAGTGACTCTTATTGCTCACGAAATATCGGACATTCGGCAATCCATGGTCACTTGATTTAATGTTTTCTCTCACTGGACATTTTATCTGCATGAAAACAGAGGAAAAAAATAGTATTAGCATTATTTTTGAATAGTTTTTTTTTTTTTTTACATGGCTAAGCCGTGCGTCTACTCACTTCATCAGGTGGCCTTCTCTGTCGTTGCAGATGTCTTGTAGCTAGGCCAGCGTGCGCCAAAGCAGACTGTGGACACCTCCACCTGCAGCCATGAACGGTAAGAAAGTACAAAATCGCCCGTCCAAATCCCGGCACTACGTTGAGATAAAGTCAACTTGGGCCAACCTAGTTTTGAGGGCGTACATGAAAAAAATGGCTTTGAATATATTCTAAATAGGAATGTCCCCAAGGAATATTTTTGGCAGTAAACTGATTTTGTGGACGGGGCTATCGGAGGAAATGGAGAAAGGAGGGCACATTCTTTCTCACATTTTTCCCCCCCCTAATTTTTAAGAAGCCTTTAAAATAAAAGCCGCATTTGAGCTCCCTTGACTGTCATTTTCTTGACTTTTACACTCCCTCTGTTCTCCAAACAACATTTCACGAGAGCAAATATGATATATTATAAATGTATTTAGTGGAACTTTGCGGCTTTGTGGCGTCCCACTTCCCGTCCCCGCGGGGCTGCGCCGAATATTACTGGCCAAGCGGCGCGATGGCATCCGTCACCGCCACTTTAATGACCGCCGACACCCAAAAGCGGGCCGCCTGATGGGAATTTGCGTCCCATTTTCTGCCTTTGAAAGAGGAGCGAAGTGACCGGTGGTGCGTCGACGCCGAGGAGCGGGCCAAGCACGACCGCCACTTTGACGGCCTGGCCCCCGTCTCGGGCCACGTCTCCGGTAAGTCTTTTACCGTGGCTCCGTCGGCAGTGGCGGGAGGCCGGCTGACCCTCCCTCCCTCCCTCCCGTCGGCAGGCGAGCGAGCCCGGGGGTTCTTCCTGAGGTCGGGCCTGCCGCCGCCCGTCCTGGCCCAGATCTGGTGAGTCAATGCTCGCCGTCCCAACGCCACAAGGCAAAAAGGCCGCCCCTACGCCCGTCTCTCGCCCAAGGAACCTGGCCGACGCGGGCGGAGACGGCAAAATGGACCGGCGGGAATTCTCCGCGGCCATGACGTTGATTAAGATGACGCTGCAAGGACGGAGCTTACCCGCCTCGCTGCCCATGGGCGCTCCGCAGGCCCCCCACCCCGACACCGGACCTTCGTCCGCGCCATTCGGTAAAATAGAAACGAATGTACTTTTTTGCTCTGATCCAGCATAGGTATTTACATGTATTTTGAATAGAGGTTGTATACCTTCAACTAACAAAACATCTTGTAACTAAGGGTCCAATTTGCAGGGGCGGGCTCTCTGCCAAATTTGTTCACGGCATCCATGTCCACATCCATCCTAACCCCCATCCCCGCTAACGCCGCCGCTAACGCCGCCCCGCCGGGAAAGGCCTACTTTCCCAACTACCGGCCCCGCCTCCCCGTCGCCGCAGGTGACATCGACCAAACAAATTTGGAAGTGGCATTAGAGCTAGAGTTTTATTCATGATATATTATTTTCTATCTCTGTTACTGTTGTGTGTGTTTTTTGCACAGGCCTACCTCCGTCTGGCTTTTCCTCACCGCTGACGTTTTCCCCACCCGGAGGCAGCGCCGCCAGCGTATTTGGGGTCGATTCCCTGGTGGACCTCGGCTCCAGCAGGTGAGCCTGCCAAAAAAAAAACATGGTTAGCCGATCCAGTGATAAGAGAGCGGAACAGGAAGTATTTTCCTCCCCGAATCAGATGACACATCAGGAAGTTGGCAGTTCCTTCAAATTCCTAAGTTGGGGACATTTAGAATTGTAGTCCGATTTGTGGACGGCACTTTGTTCACTTAAATCCTTTAGAAAGGGGAAGAACTGAGGTCAAGTTTTTGTGACAATAATAATACTATGTAATACTACTCTTGGGAAGGAAACAGATTGTATCAGATTTCACTTTTTTGTATTCATGGTTCAACACAGATCTAGTGCTAGGAATGTGGGGGAAAATTATATTTTATATACATATATTTTTTACGCTAGTTTAAAGCCGTTTTTTTCTACGTCAAGCTTTTATTGCTGTAAATGTATTATTATTATTGTTACTTTTTTAGCTCCAGTTCATCGTCCGCCGCTTCCCTGGCAAGCAATTCTCCCAAAATGGCGGCAGCGGGGGGTGCCGGCGACTGGGCCGTGCCCCAAGCGTCCAGGCTCAAGTACAGGCAGCAGTTCAACTCACTGGACAAGCTCATGAGCGGCTATTTGTCGGGTGAGGCTAAACACCCAAAGCCGAATTACCATTTTTGTCTGACTGACTGAAAATATTTTTTTACAGGTGCTCAAGTAAGAAATGCACTGATTGCATCCAACCTGACGCAGACTCAGTTAGCTACAATCTGGTGAGTGCGTCATTCATCCGCTTAAATGACAGAACTTCCAATTCACTGACCTTCTGCAAACTGGCTTGTCTTTCCGACTCTGTGGCGAAGGAACTTGGCCGACGTGGACGGGGACGGCCGGCTGCGGGCCGACGAGTTCATACTGGCCATGCACCTGGTGGACACGGCCCAGACGGGGCGCCCGCTCCCGCTCAGCTTGCCCCGAGACCTGGTGCCGCCCCAGATGAGGTCTGGAAAGCCTAGGAGGAGGACATTTTAGTTTCTTTTGAGACCAGAGTTTTCTTTGCAGAGGCGGCGGCAAGTGCAACCAACTCATCAACGGGGTAGCACATCACGGGAGCTCCTCTTGGTTGGACGCGCTGGAGACGGAATCCGTCCTGAAAAACAAGAGCAGCGGTATTATGAAGGTCCCCTCGCCATAGCTCATTTGCAATTTTCACATCATTCTTCTCACCAGCCTCCTTCGAAGACAAACTGAAGGAGAACTTTGCGCGGGGTAGCGCCGAACTTGAGAAGCGGAGGCAAGCCCTGGAGGAGCAGCGGCGAAAGGAACGAGAGCGGGAGGACGGGGAGCGCCGCCAGAGGGAGGAGCTCCAAGCCCGCCGACGCCACAGGCTGGAGGACGAACGCCGAAAGCTGGAGGAAGAACGCTGCCGGGAGCTCCAGCGCAAGGAGAACGAGAGGATCGAGGTGAGGGAGAGAGCGCCTCTTCCCAATCTCATCCTCCACTAAACATATTAAAAGTGGACAAATATTTAGGGTGAATTTGTTTGGGAGAGACCATTTTGAGACCTTTTTTTTCAGGCCGCCAAGCGGGAACTGGAGCACCAGCTGAGCGGGAGTCGTGAGGCCGAGCGTCGGGAAGTGGCTCTTCTGCGGGCCAAGAAGAAGACTCTGGAATCCGAGCTGGAGGCGGCGGTAAGAAGCGGGCGCCGGCGTCCAGGCGGGATGTGAGTGACGCCGCCTACGTCGGGCAGGGCCAGCGGCGCGAGCGCATCTCGGAGCGCCTCCGCGAGGCCCAGACCCAGAGGCGGCTGCGGAGGGCCGAGGCCGAGCTCCTCCGGCGGAAGGAGGACACGCGCGCCGCCGAGATCGACGCGCTGCGCCGTCAGTTGGAGGTGGGAGCGTTGGCGCCGGCTTCCCGAAGCGAGCCACCTCTCATTTGGGTGTGCATCAAAGGAGTGGCGGGGAAAGCTGGCGCTGCTGCTCCCGGAGCAACGGAAGCTGACGGAGAAACTGCATGATATGAAAATGGAGAAAATCTCACGTAGGCTGCGTCGATGACATTAACGCCGGAGCGGTGGCAAAAGTAACCTTGGCCTTCGTTCCAGCGGCGACGTTGGCCTCGCTGAGCTCGGCGGTGAGCGACAAAAGGGTCTCCTGCCGCAAGCTGGAGGAGCAGCTGGATGTCCTGCAGAAGGAAAGCCAGGAGAAGCTGACACAGACTGAAGAATACCGCAAAGAACTGGAGGTGACGCGTCACTTTCTGTTGACTTTGGGGCTTTTTCTGCCGATATCATGTGGCTTCCTACTCTTTTTCCAACCAATTGAGGCTCACTTCTTTCTCATTTATTTAATCATTTGCCATCACTTGTAACTCATACAAGACGCCTTCTTTCGTCTCCTTTTTAACTCCTCCTTTCTCTTCTTTTTAACCCCGCTGACCTTTTTCCAACTCACCTGCTCGCCTCCACGTTAACCTCCTTCCCTCCTTCCGTCCCTCCGTCCCGCCAGCCGGTGGACATGGACGATTGTCTCCTGCGTGCGCTTTTATCCCTGCTGGCCTGTCTCAGCCAACTCTTTCTCCTCCTCAAGGTTCTCTTTTTGTTCGCTCCTTGTTCGCGTGCCTGTAGAATAAAAACATAAAATGCGAGTGGGCATTTTGCACCGGCGACCAGAGTACGCGGCCGCCGCTAAGCCCCACCCCGGTACGTTTTGGTGACCCCCGTCAGGAGCTGAGGGAGAAGCAGGTCAAGCAGCAGTCCGTCCTGGATGACCTGCGGCGCGTCAAGGGGGAGAAGCAACGCGAGTTGAAGAGACGCAAGGAGGAGGCCGAGGCCGAGGAGGAGCGGCAGAGGAAGAAGAGAGTCCGGGAAGAAGAGAGGCGTAGGAAGGAGCGGGAGGATGAGGAGGAGGAGCGGCGGAGGAGAAAGAGAATCGAGGAAGAGGAGGAGCGGCAGAGGAGGAAGAGAGTCGAGGAAGAAGAGGAACGGGAGAGGCGGCAAAAGTTGCGAGAGGAGGAGGAGCAAGAGGAGGCCAGGTAGCTCACTTCGTCTTTTTTACTCTGCATGGGAAGCAAAAATGATGCAAAGTCGGGAATCAGAAAATATTGACTATTTTTAATACTGTTTTTCTTTAACCGCTGAGGACCGCTGTGGGTAAAGTTTTTGTTCAGGAGACACTTTGATCAACTTTTTCCTGTCGTGCAGGCGTGCAAAATTGGAGGAGATGAAGGCAGCCGAAGAGGAGAGGAAAAGGGAGCAGAAGGAGAAAGAGGAGCGTGAGGTGGAGAAAAAGGAGGAGCGGGCCAGCATTTACCAAGCACTATACTCCTTCACGGCGCGCAACAAGGACGAGCTGACCATCGACGCCGATTGCCTCATTGAGGTCGGAGCCGCCCCTTTCGGGTCCCCGCGACCAATCGACTGACTGCCACCCCCTTCTTTGCAGGTGGACGAGCAGACGCCGGGCGAGCCGGGCTGGTTGCGCGGGTCTTACCGTGGAGAGCGAGGATGGTTCCCTCAGAGCTACGCCCAGAGGTGGAGGGAGGGCTCTCTGCAGATGTCAGAGCCCGCTTTCTGCCCGTCGCCGCCGCCGCTCCACGTCGTGCGGTAAGATAGATGCTGGGATGCGGCAGATCACTTTGGAATGGCGTCTTCTGCCTTTCAGACTCTCTGATGAAGAAAGATCGGGCGATGGTGAACCGTTGGACACATCCCAGGTAAATTATTTTATAATAATCTTTTTTTTTAATAGAAAAAGAATATTTCCACATATTCAAATGTAAAGTCCACGTTCTCCCATTTTGACACAGGACAGCGGCAACTCCGAAAGTCTGGCCCCGTTTAGTGATGAGTACGCGCGAGTGAGTGGGTGGGTGAGCGAGTCCGTCCTTTCCGCCGGCTCACGCTAACGTCGCCGTCTTTCAAGAACGGAGGCGCTGGATGGAGGCGACGGCGTCGGAGCGGAAGGTAAAAAAAAAAAACAAAGGCTGGAATCGGCCGGCCTGACTTATGGCCACGCCTGCCGGTGTTGTTTTTGTTATGACCCAAAACAGAGTACGTGGCGCTGTACACCTACGAGAGCCCGGAAGCGGGCGACCTCACCTTCCAGGAGGGCGACGCGGTGCTGGTGACCGAGCGAGAGGGCCAATGGTGGCGGGGGTGCATCGGCGACCGGATCGGCCTTTTCCCTTCCAACTACGTGCGCCCCGTCCGGCGCGAGGTCACCTCGTTTACCTGCAATGATATTCTTTGTTAGGTGGACTTTCGCTTTGTTTGGCAAAGCTAAACATTTGCATTTCTACCGTAGGAGTCCAAGAAGAAGAAGCCTGGTGAGAAAAGCCGCCGGCCCGCCAGCGCTCACCCCGATCCAAACTGATCCGACCGTTGGTGGGTGAGGCAGAGATCGTCCAAGCGGTGGCCACGTGCGCCGCCGGAGCGGGCCGGCTGCCTCTGACTCCCGGCCAGCTGGTGGTGGTTCTGGCCAAGGACTCGTCGGGTTGGTGGCTCGGCGAACTGCGGGTCGGTGCGGCCGTTCTGGAAAGGCCCCGGGCTCCGTCTACGTGGCCTGACGCGTGTGTCGCACTTTGGCCTTCTCCAAAGGCTCGGGGCAGAAAGCGCGAGAGGGGCTGGTTCCCGTCTTCGCACGTCAAGCCGCTGGGTTCCGTGTCGTCGGCGTCGCCTTCGCCAGGTCAGAGTTCACCTGCGGGCAGACGGCTCAATTTGGCATTTTTCTGCTTAACGTAAACAAGGCAAATGTGAAATATTTAAAACAAACAAGAAAAGAAATATTTACCTGTTTACCATTTGAATATGGAAAAACTATTTTTGTAATTGTTATTTCAATCCAAGCATTTTTCAATGAGAAATATTCTTCTAAATTTCCCTCTCCCCCCTATATAGTGTGCCAAGTGATCGCCATGTACGACTACACGGCGGCCAACCCCGACGAGCTGAGCTTCTCCAAAGGGCGTCTCATCACCGTCTTGGACAAAAGCGACCCCGACTGGTGGAGAGGCGAGGCCGACGGCGCCGCCGGCCTGCTGCCCGCCAACTACGTCCAGATGACCACCGAGTGCGACCCCAGCCAGCGATGTGAGTCCAAAGGAATGTTTTGGAGGGTGGCGGGTGGGGGTCTTTTAATGAAGCCTTTGCCCCATCGCATGGCCGCTTTATTCCTAATCAGCTGTCTGCTTTGTGCCTCGCCTGACTCACTCACCTGACCCCTCATCCCGCTTCATCTCTTTCCTCTCCAGGACAAAAAAAATGATCTTTTTTTAACTCCGACTTATTCTTTTCCTTCCCTTATTCCTCACCTTTGTGGAATTTTGGCCCCCTGTGGGAATTTAAGAAGCCCCCTACCTACTTTTTTTTCTTTTCAAGACAACTTGCCTTCTTAAGCGCCCACCCGCATATTTTTGTCCACTAACTTTCACGTCCATCCCTTGCCCAAATTAATTTCTATTAACTATTCAAATTAAAGATACTACAAAATGAGTAGAAGAAAATGTAGGCATTTTGAATAAACATTTTAAAAATAAAAAAGATTCAGTCTGAATTAGAGTAAGAAATACTAAGAAAATCTATCGCTCACTGGTTGGAATGAAAATTTGAAAAGAGGAAAATAAAAGAAGGTTGGAGCCCACCTTTTAAGCGCTGACGGCTGCGTTTTGCTTGTGATGTTTCGGATGGACGCTTGTACGGAGGGAAGGGTGCGCAGACCTGGTGACCCTGGAGACCATGAGCCCGCAGGAGAGGAAGCGGCAGGGCTACATCCACGAGCTGATCCGCACCGAAGAGAGCTACGTGGATGATCTGGAGCTGGTGCTGGAGGTCCATCATACTATCATTTGTCTGGGAGATATCAAACTTGAAAAGGGGTGACTCTAAAAAAAAAAAAAAAAAAAGAACCCAACTTTAATTAGGAGTCATTTGTTAAATATAGTTTCAGGAGGAAATAATGCAAGTTATTTACTGATAAATTCCCTCTTTTTTCTTTCTAATTTATTTTCCTATGGTTTCAAGGTGTTCTACAAGCCCATGTCGGAATCGGGACGACTAACCGAAGCGGAGATGGCCGTCATCTTCGCCAACTGGAGGGAGATCATCGCCTGTAACGCCAAATTTCTCAAGTGAGGGCGTCGCCGCGTGTCCTTCGGCCCCCTTCCTTCAGTCATCTACGGGCTGGCTCTCAGGGCCCTGCGCTGGCGCAAGAAGACGGGCGGCGGCGACGACATGCCGGTCCCGCTGATCGGCGACCTCCTGGCGTCGGAGCTGCCTCGCCTGCGGCCCTACGTGCGCTTCTGCTCGTGCCAGCTCAACGGAGCCGCGTTGCTGCAGAGCAAAACAGACGATCAGCCCGACTTCAAGGACTTTCTCAAGGTAAGGAAGGGACCGATACCTGCATTCGATCCCGGTTCGAACAGATCGTACGTCCCCGGCCGTCGGAGCTCACCCGTCTTTCGGTCCGTCCCGCGGAGCAGAAGATCGCCGGCGACCACCGCTGCCGAGGAATGCCTCTGTCCAGTTTCCTCCTCAAGCCCATGCAGAGGATCACACGCTACCCCCTGCTCATCAAAAACGTAATATAAACTGGGCAGCTTACACAGCCCCCGGCACTTTTTCCGACACGGTCCGCTCACCCTCTAGATCCTGGAGAACACGCCCGAGCCCCACGCGGACCGCCCGCCCCTGAGGGAGGCCCTGGACCGGGCCGAGGAGCTCTGCTCGGGGGTCAACGAAGGCGTCAGGGAGAAGGACAACTCTGATCGTATGGAGTGGATCCAGAGCCGCGTGCAGTGCGACGGCGCCCTGGAGGTGAGCGGTGGCGGCCTCCCCAGTTTCCGCCCATCACGTTTTCTCTTTGTCACGGGCAGCACTTGGTGTTCAACTCGCCGACCAACTGCCTGGGGCCGCGGCAGCTGCTCCACAGCGGGCGTCTGCACAAAAGCAAGAGTAGCCGGGAATTGTGGGCCTTCCTTTTCAACGACTTCTTGCTCCTGACGCAGAGCGCCAAATCTTGGGCCTCCTCCGACAAGCTGTTTGGCGCCAAGAGCGCCGTTCAGTTCAAGACGTACAAGACGGTGAGAGAGGGCATAGGCGGGTTTCGTCCGGCTGGCGCGACACTCTGCGTCATTGGGCTTGTGTTTTGGTCAACAACAAAAGCCGCTGTTCCTCAACGAGGTTCTGGTGAAAATGCCACCGGACCCGTCCAGCGAGGAGCCGCTCTTCCTGGTCTCGCATGTAGACCGCGTTTACTCGCTCAGGACGGACACCTTGAATGAAAGGTTAGCGCAACGTGCTTTTTCTTTTTAGACATTTTTTTAAAATCAAATACTCACCGTTTTACTATTTTTTTTGAATGACAACATTTTCAGATATTTCCTTTAATTGAAATGATTTACTGACGCGGCGTGTTTTGGTCAGGGCGGCGTGGGTGCAGAAAATCAAAGCGGCCTCGGAGCTTTTCATCGAGACGGAGAAGAAGAAACGCGAAAAGGCCTACCAAGGTACGTCTTTTTTTGGCCGTCTTATGGCGTGGCATGGCCGTCTTTAAACGCCGCCTTCTTGGTCAGCTCGCTCGCTGAAGAGCAGTGGCATCGGCAGGCTGCTGGCGACCGTCTCGGAAGGCCGGGAGCTCCGCGCCCGCAAGCCTGATGGTAAAATTAAGTGGGGGTTTGCGTCGGGAAGGCCGAGCTGATCCTTGACCATGGCAGGCAAGGGCAACCCGTACTGCGAGTTGAGCATGGGGCCCCAGTGCTACACGTCCCGTTCGGCTAGCCACAGGCTCAACCCCAAGTGGAATTTCAACTGCCAGTTTTTCGTGCAAGACCTCCAACGGGACGTTCTGAGCATCGCCGTCTTCGAGAAGGACCAGTTCTCGCCGGACGGTGAGCGGGATATTTCCTATTTCTAAAAATGAAAGTGAATATTTACTTTTTTTTTTACTTTATTCATTTTAAATGTTAATTGTAGTCAACTATAAACTGAGCCAAAAAAAGAATATGTACTAAGAGACTTCATTTGACAATTAATTATGAAGTCAATTATTGAT